>NW_026988425.1:32507500-33707500 GCF_030222135.1 Aotus nancymaae
TGGAGAGGATGAGGAGAAAAAGGAATGCTTTTACATTGTTGGTGGGAGTGTAAATTAATTCAACCATTGTGGAAGACAGTGTGGCAATTCCTCAAGGATCTACAAATAGAAATTCCATTTGACCCAGCAATCCCATTACTGGGTATATACCCAAAGGATTATAAATCATTCTATTTTAAACAACATGCATATGTATGTTTATTGCAGCACTGTTCACAATAGCAAAGACTTGAAACCAATCCAAATGCCCATCAAGGATAGTCTGGATAAAGAAAATGTGGCACATTTACACCATGGAATACTATGCAGCCATAGAAAAGGATGAGTCCATGTCCTTTGCAGGGACATGGATGAAACTGGAAACCATAATTCTCAACGAACTGACCCAAGAGGGTAAAACCAAACACCACATGTTCTCACTCATAAGTGGGTGTTGAACAATGAGAACACATGGACACAGGGAGGGGAATATCACACACTGGGGCCTGGAGGTTGGGGGACTAGGGGAGGAATAGCAGGAGTTGGGGGAATTGGGGAGAGATAGCATTAGGAGAAATACCTAATGTAGATGACTGGGTGATGGATGCAGCAAACCACCACCATGGCATGTGTATACCTCTATAACAAACCTGTATGATCTGCACATATACCCCAGAACTTAAAGTATAATAAAAATAAAAATAAATACTCTTAGAAACATTGTACTTAGTGTATCCTGTTGCTTTATATTTCATTTTAAATTGAGATTTAAGAGAATGCAGTATTTTAATCAGAACTCTGCCAATGCTTTTATCTAGAGGTCCATTGCCATTTTGCCTTCTATGAAGTCTTTGTTCCAAGAAAGGCAGGATTACATTTATTTTCTAACAGATTGAGCTAGTGTAGTATATTCTTGGTTATCAAAATACTCTTATAGGTTTGGGATTTTGAATTGATAAATATTTATGATGTGTGAAAAAATCACTGATATTAATCCCATAAATTTGGATGTTTTATCTAAACACATACAGGAGCTAGAAGGACATCTGAAACATTGTAAGTGGCTTATAATCATGGATGACTTCGTTCTTTATTTCTTGTGTTTTTAAATTTCCTATAGCGCACACATTAACTTTAAAAAATAAAGATTATTTTTAAAATGCCAAAAAAGTTTACATAGTTCTAAAGGCTGGGAAGTCCAAGAGCATGGCACTGGTATCCAACAAGGACCTTCATGCTGTATTATCCCTTCTTTTCTCTTTTCATCCTTCTCTTGTAGAAGGACAAGAGAGGGTAAAAGTGAGAGACAGTGAGAACTTGGCTCACTTTTATAACAACACACTTTTGTGAAAACAAACCCACTCCTGTGAGAAAAACATTAACCTATTGATGAGGGTGGAACCTCCATGGCCTTATCACATCTTAATGGTCCCACTTATTAATACAACCACAATGGTGATTAGATTTCAACTTGAGTTTGGAGAGAACATTCAAATCATGGAATCAAGGTGGAAGAAATACAGAACTGCATAAAGACAATTCTACTGATTTGTGTTCATTGGCAGAGATTCCACTTTCAAGGTGTTAGTTCAAAGGGCTGAAAATGACTCTAAGAATTTGCTTGGTTGCTTGATTAAAACATGGCCACAAAATAACGTAGAATAATGAAGTTGGAATGCCAAAACAAGTAGCACAAGTAGAGAGACGAGATTGATAAATGGTAGAGAAAAAAGATTGGAGTGCTAGAGTGGATTATTGAAAGTCCTGCTCACATACCCCCTTCCTGTGCCACCCAGGAGGGTCAACAGAATATGCCCTTTATAAATAATGTGAGAAATACATTTATGAAGGAAACGCTAAGCATCCTCGAAGCATTCTGTGGTGGTGGTTCTTTACTGGTCAGGAGTTAGAGTGAAAACTGTTATCATCAAACTGGGATTCCTCAATTCAATGCAGATGGTGGCACTTTGAAATGGCAGTGGTGGCACTTGTTTGCCACAGTCAGAGTGAATTTGGTTACTGTAATGAATGGTAGAGCCAAAGTAATCAGAAGAATTTGACTTACAGAGATCTTTAGCACTGGCTAGTTGATAATGGCATTCATAAAACTGAATAGATAGATATACTGCTTAACTTTTACTGGATCTGTATAAGTTGAAAAGCTCTAAGTCTAGAAAAGAGAGATATGATTTGAATCATTTAAACAGAAATTTAGGTCTCAGTCAATTCCAAGTTATGAACTTCTTCACAGATTCAGAGCCCCCTTTAATGTTGGTGAGCCTGAATTCCCTTGAAGAACCTTCAAGGTTCTTTTGAAGGACTCTTGTACGTTGACAAAAATTTATATGGTTAATCTTCCTTCCAACCTTCCCTGCAGTTGTGCATTGGGGAAGTTAAAATAATCAGAATTACTGGAGGATCACTGGACATTGGCTCTGAACTGACACTAATTCCCAGAGACCCAAGTATAACTGTGGTCCACTAGTCAGAGTAGGAGCTTATGGAGAATCAGGGAACCAGTCAAATTTTGGCTCAGGTCTATTGCAGTGTGCTCAGTGGGTCCCTGAATTAATTTTGTTGTTAATTCCCAAGTTCTGGAATGAATAATGGGAAAAGCATTACTCCACAGTTGGTAGAGTCCCTTTATTAGTTCCCTGACTCATGAAGTGAGGGCTGTTATTCTAGAGGTCAAGTGCAGGCCACCAGAACTGCCTGTTTCCAGAAATAGTAAGCCCAAAGCAATACTGCTGTCATGAAGGATTGCAGAGATTAGTACCCACCACATCTCTATTGAACTTAACTAGCTAACATGTCCAGAATATAGATGGATCTTAATAATGACAGAGAATATATAATTACCCTAAAGTTAACCAGACAATGACTCCAATTGCAGCAAAGAAAATTGCCATTAGGTAACCCAGTATTATCAAAATGCAAATATCACCTTGTTGGCAACTGACTCTAGTCTCCTTTCAAGACCCCATTCTCAAATGACTAAAAGTTCTTATTTTCTCAGGCCGAGAGACATAAAGTGGAGAAATAAACCTGTATATGGCAGAAAGCCCTATCTGAAAACACAGAGAAAACAAAGTGAGTTCCTACATCCTAATAATTCTCCTAGGCCAATTTTCTCAGATCTTGCTAACAAAACAGGTACCAAATAAGAGATCTGGAATCACTGCTGCTATGCCGTATGTCTCAGTCAGCCACCAGGTCCAAAATTGTCCCCACTGATATTTAAATGAGCATAGCAATTGCCATGAGGACCTGGGATACATTTGGATTTTACAAGTGGACATTAGAACTCCCAGTTGGCTATCTATATAGACTTGGGCCAGATAGTTCATTAACCTTACAATAATATAACCCCACATTTTGTGGAGTTAAAATTTTTGAAAGATTTTATTGTGTTGTAGCAGAGTTTAACTATAATGCTATAATCCAGTAAAACTTGTCATTTATAAAATTGATCCAAAATTAATAGTTCTTCTATATTTTAACACTAATAGAAAATGTAATGAAAATATACCCTTCACAATTGCAAGTACAAGAAAGAAAATACCTAGTAATAAATTTCTTCTATCAGAAGAAAACTTTACAACATTTTTGTTTTCTTCCTCAATTAATAAGTGTTTCTTGTTTAAGAAAGAAAAGCCTTAACATTTTGAAGATGTCCATTCACATAAAATAATCTATCAGTTGAATATGTCTAGTTTAATACTACTAAATAACTTTAGATTTATATTTTGTACATGGTAAGGTGTGGAATTTGACAAAATAATTTGAAACCCAGATATCAGTTGGAGTTTTCTAAACCTCTTAGCTATGTTTAGAATTGCCTCAATCCTTCAATTTTATAATCTAAGGAAACACTAAACCCTTTCCAAGAATTCCGTAAATGCCTTGGATCTATACTACCATGACATTATTCTTTTGGGGACTTTTTTTCTTTTTTTTTGAGACAGAGTTTCGCTCTTGTTACCCAGACTGGAGTGCAATGGCGTGATCCCGGCTAACCGCTACCTCTGCCTCCTGGGTTCACGCAATTCTCCTGCCTCAGCCTCCTGAGTAGCTGGGATTACAGGCATGTGCCACCACGCCCAGCTAATTTTTTTTTTTTTTTTTTTTTTTTTTTTTTGTATTTTTAGTAGAGACGGGGTTTCACCATGTTGACCAGGATGGTCTAGATCTCTTGACCTCGTCATCCACCCGCCTCGGCCTCCCAAAGTGCTGGGATTACAGGTGTGAGCCGCCGCGCCCGGCCTTCTTTTGGGGCCTTTTATCTTTAATTAATATCTTCTTTCTACAGCGCATTAATCTCACTTTGCTACTCAGCTCCCCTCTGGTTTCTACAACTAAAATCAGTCACATGAAGAATTTATACAGAGATTCTTCAAAAAACTAAGAATAGAACTATTATAAGATACAGCAACCTCACTGCTGGGTATATACATAAAAGAAAGAAAATCAGTATATCCAAGAGTTATCTGCATTCCAATGTATTTGCAGAATTATTCACAACAGCCGAGATATGGAGCAAATCTAAGTGTCTATCCACATAAAGAAAATGTGATGTGATGTGTGTGTATATACATATATACACACACACACAATGAAATACTATTTAGACATTAAAAAATGAGATCCTGTCATTTGCAGCAGCATGGATGGAACAGGACGACATTATGCTTACTGAAATAAACTAGGCACAGAAAGACAAAGACTGTACATTCTCACTTATATGTGGGAACTAAAAGTCGATCTCACAGAGGTAGAGAGTAGAATTGTAGTTGCCAGAGGCTGGGAAGGGAGAGCAGGGGGATGAAGAGCAGTTGGTTAATGCAGTGGTCCCCAACCTTTTTGGCACGAGGGACTGGTATCATGGAAGATTTTTCCATGGATGGGGGTGTTGGAGGTTGGGAGGATGGTTTTAGGATGAAACTTTTCCACTTCAGATCATCAGGCATTGATTAGATTCGCCTAAGTAGTGTGCAACCTAGATCCCTCACATGCACGGTTTACAATAGAGTTCCTGATCCTATGAGAATCTAATGCCCCACTGATCTGATGGGAGGCAGAGCTCAGGTGGTGATGCTCACTCTCTCGATGCTCACATCCTGCTGTGCAGCCCACTTCCTAACGGACCAGTACCAGCCTGCAGCCTGGAGGCTAGGGTCCGTTGAGTTAATGGGTACAGAAATACAGTCAGAGAAAAAGAATACGTTCTAGTATTTGATAGTACAGCAGAAAAGTTATAACTAATAGCAATTTATTGTATATTTCAAAATAGTCAGAAGAAAGTAACTGTAATGTTCCCAACACAAAAAAAGATAAAAGTTTGATGTGACAAATATCCCAAATACCCTGATTTGATTATTACACATTGTGTACATGGATCAGGATGACACATGTACCTCAAAAATGTGTACAACCACGATGTCTCAATAAAAAGATAAAAACAACAATAATTTATATATTTAGCTGACTAAAAATCAGAACAGCATGCAGAAGGACTTTCCATCAACGTAAATGCTTCTTATTCAATCCCTTCAGATTGCTTCCCCATTCCAAAGTCCCAAATTGGAGGTGTAAAGTCAACAAGATGGCTGTTTAGACCCTCCAAGTGTCCCTTCCCCACCACAAAAAGCCCTAAACAATGAATATACAACTACAGTTTGCCAAAAAAATAAAGGAGAGCACTGGAGAACAGCAAGGAAGTAGCCAAAATCTGGCAAAGCACAGAAACTCAGGATGATCACATAGAGAAAGGAAGGAGACACCTTGCCTCTGCCACACCCTTGCCGCCCACAATCAAACCAGCTAGGAGCTAGGAGGGACTTCTTCTTGTGATGAAAAGCAAGCTAGAGGACCCAGAATCCCTTGTCACAGCTGTGGACACCTTCAGTCTTCACTGCTGGACACTGCTGCCATCCTCACAGGTTCTGAGCCCAACTGATGGAGCTCCCTGGAGTCTAAATGCTGACCTACACCCAGAGAAAAAACAGACACTGTGTCCCACCCCTCTGTGGCCTGTGCTGCTACTATTCTGTGCCCTCTCAGAACTGGAGTATGTCCTGCTCTGGAAGTGAGTGGCCACTGAATCTCTCCTGGAAGTTTAGCCATCATTGTACCACACTAAATAGTGAGCCAACCTGGGGCAAAGCTGCTGCTACAACCTGACCACTATGGCTGAGCTACCACAGAACCACTTTGTCCCCTATCCTAGTTGCTGCTTTACCCTCCTCTTAGAGCTGAGCAGAAGTGGTGTCCCACCTCTGGGGACTTGAAGCCTAGAAATTCTGGAGCAGTCATACCCCTGGTGCCATAGCTGAGGCAGCATCCCACCCCCAGGAATATCCATCTGCCTTCACATCGGAGCAGTCACACACACTTGGTGCCACTGGTGAGGCAGCACTTTGCTCCTGGGCAACCCTGGTCTCCTGCATACCATAGTAGTTGTGCCCTTTGGCACTACAGCTGAGGCAGTGAGCCATCCCCTGTGATCCAGGGACTCTACTGACTCATATAGCCAGGCTTTCTGGGGCCAAGCAGACATGGTGTCTCCTAGGGAATCAGAGCCTTGGATTAACTATGGCACGCCACAGTCCAGGACAAACAATCATAGTGTCCTGCCTACCTGAAGCTGGACTAGGGTCCCATAGTCTGAACTGCTGAGGCACCCTGCCTTTCTGGGAAGTAGAATTGATGCACTGCTCCCCATCATCCTACATCCCCCTTGGGCACAGCCATAGTGGCATCTTGACATTCCTGGGTCCTTACTGCTGTTGTATCTGACTTCATAGAGGCTGGGCTACTGCGGTGTCCTATCATCCTAGAGTCCAGAGTCCACACAGCATGGTACTTCATCACCCGGAGTCCAAGCTGTCACCATGCTCTTGGGTACTTAGTACTGAACTCAGCTGTGCCTTGCTCCTGGGGACCAAACCCTGCTACAGTGTGTCCTGCTCTGGAAATGAGTAGCCACTGCACCTCTTCATCCTAGAGGTTTAGGCAGCACAGAACCACAGTAGTGAGCCATCTTCAGGCCCTCCAGAGCATCCATTCCTTCCCAGAGCTATGCCAGTGTTGTGCTCCTCCCCACCAGGCTCAGAACCACAGCTATATCACAGCCCCTTAGGCCCAAGCTCCTGGAGTGTGCCTCAGAGCAGCAGACCCCAGCTCAGTGGGAGAACAGCATTAACTTGTACTTTAGAAAGTAAACTGGCACCTCAAGTCCCTGTTGCTACAGTAGTTTTATAAGACCTCAAGCCCAGGAAACCAGCTTTATAGATGCTCTGACCATCTATGTGCTGTATTCTAGTGCCACTGTGACCTGATGGCCACAATAGTTGCCTGTGACCCATGTCAGTCCCAAAACTAAAAGAGATCCTCTTATGGCTGATTCCCCATTGTGAGAAAGATAAGAATAAGAGGATCCCTAAAGCCTTTGCCCCAATAACAAAAGCAGCCACTGTCACCAACACAATCCCTGCAGCCTAGACCACTGAGACACCCACAGTCATCACTAACATTGATAACAAATGAAGAAGCTACATGGTAAATTATACCACTACACCCATATGGAATCAAAGTCACTGCACTCTGTTGAACTAGCACCCTCAGGTCCATATGCTGGTGAAAGTCTTCTTCTATAAAAGCCACTCTGCAAAGTTTGGAAGAGATGACTATATCACCAGATGCAGAACATCAATGCAGATACATAAAAAACAAACAAACAAATGAAAAACAAGGAAATGTGACACCACCAGCAGAACACAATAATTCTCCAGTAACTGCCCCCAAAGAAACAAAAATTTACATCAAGCAGAAAAGCAATTTACAAACTTGAAGATAGTTCTTGTAAAAAAACTCTCAGAGAAAAAAGTGAAAAGAGTGAAGACAGCCTAAAGGACTTATGGGACATCATTAAGTGAACAAATTTTCATATTATGGGAGTTCCAGAAAGAGAAAAGAGAGAGAAAGGGACAAAAGACATATTTAATGACATAAGTGCTGAAAAATTTTCAGGTCTTAGGAGAAATATGGACATTCAGATCTAGAAAACTCAAAAGTTTCCAAATAGATTCAACCGAAAAAGTCCTCTCTGAGGCATAATATAATCAAACCGTCAAGAGTCAAAGTTAAAGAAAGCAGCAAGAGAAAAGCATCCAGTCACATATAAGGAAATCTCCATTAGACGATCAGTGGATTTCTCAGCAGAAATCTAGCAGGCTAGGAGAGAATAATATATTCAAAGAGTCAAAAGAAAAAAAATTCAAGCCAAGAACATTATACCCAGGAAAGTTGTCCTCCAGAAATGAAGGAGGAGTAAAGTCCTTCACAGACAAGCAAAAGCTGAGGGAATTCATTGCTTCTAGACTTGCCTTACAAGAAATGTTTAACAGAGTTCTTTAAATGCAAAT
Source organism: Aotus nancymaae (assembly GCF_030222135.1). Taxonomy (NCBI): domain Eukaryota; kingdom Metazoa; phylum Chordata; class Mammalia; order Primates; family Aotidae; genus Aotus; species Aotus nancymaae. The sequence continues at coordinate 32,515,903 of NW_026988425.1, forward strand.
GAAAGGATGATAATTGCTAATAATGAATAGATACGAAAGTGTAAAACTCACTGGTGAAGAAAAATGCGTAGTCAAATCCAGAACACTCTAATACTGTGATGGTAGTGTGTAAATTATTTGTATCTTAAGTATAAAGGTTAAAAGTCAAAACAATAAAAAATAACTAAAGCTACAATAAGTTGTTAAGTTATATTCAATATAAAAAGATGTAAATTGTGACATTGAAAACATTCATTTGGGGGGAGGGTAAAAGTTGAGAGTTTTTCTTCGCAACAGACATTAAGTTGTTATCAGCTTAAAATAGATTATAACTGTAACGTGTTTTATGTAAGTCTCATGGTAACCACAAAATGAAAAACTACAGAAGTTATACAAACGATAAAGAGAAAGGAAGCAAAGCTTTACACTACAGAAAATTATCAAATCACAAAGACAATAAGAGAGAAAGAAATAAACAAAAGAGCTACAAGAAAATAAGTAAAATGGCAGTAGTAAGTCTTTACCTATCAAGAATAATCATGAATATAAATAGATTAAATTTTCAAATGAAAAATGTATGCTGTGACTGAATGGCTAAAAATACCCCCAATATCCAACTGCATCTTACCCACAAGAGACCAATTTAAAATTTAAGATACACATAGGCTGAAAGTGAAGGAATTAAAGAAGATAGTCCATACAAATGGTAACCAAAAAAGAACAGAGGTGGCTATACAAACAACCTATCACAAGAGAAAAAGAAGGTCTCTATTTAATGACAAAAGGTCAATTCATTAAAAGGACATAACCATTATAAACATATATGCACCAAATATTGGAAAGCTTAAATACATAAATACTAATAGATCTGAGGGAAGAGATAGATTCCAATACAATAATAGGAGAGAGCAACACCCCACTTTCTTTTTTTTTTCAATTGCATTTTAGGTTTTGGGGTACATGTGAAAAACATGCAAGATTGTTGCATAGGTGCATATGTGGCAGTGTGATTTGCTGCCTTCCTCCCCTTCACCTATATGTGGCATTTCTCCCCATGCTATCTCTCCCCAACTCCCCACCCCCCACTATCCCCCCTGCTCCCCCAAACAGACCCCAGTGTATAATGCTCACCTCCCTGTGACCATGTGTTCCCATTGTTCAACACCCATCTATGAGTGAGAACATGCAATGTTTGATTTTGTGTTCTTGTATCAGTTAGCTGAGGATGATGGTTTCCAGGTTCATCCATGTCCCTACAAAGGACGCGAGCTCATCATTTTTGATGGCTGCATAATATGCCATGGTGTATATGTGCCACATTTTCCCTGTCCAGTCTATCATGGATGGGCATTTGGATTGGTTCCAGGTCTTTGCTATTGTAAACTGTGCTGCAATGAACATTCGTGTGCATGTGTCCTTATAGTAGAACGATTTATAATCCTTTGGCTATATATACCCAGTAATGGGATTGCTGGCTCAAATGGAATTTTTATTTCTAGGTCCTTGAGGAATCGCCACACTGTCTTCCACAATGGTTGAACTAATTTACACTCCCACCAACAGTGTAAAAGTGTTCCTATTTCTCCACATCCTCTCCAGCAACTGTTGTCTCCAGATTTTTTAATGATCGCCATTCTAACTGGCGTGAGATGGTATCTCAATGTAGTTTTGATTTGCATTTCTCTAATGACCAGTGATGATGAGCATTTTTTCATATATTTGTTGGTCTCATGTATGTCTTCTTTTGTAAAGTATCTGTTCCTATCCTTCGCCAACTTTTGAATGGGCTTGTTTGCTTTTTTCCTGTAAATCTGTTTTAGTTCGTTGTAAATTCTGGATATCAGCCCTTTGTCAGATGGGCTGCAAAAATTTTTTCCCATTCTGTTGGTTGCCGATTCACTCTAATGACTTTCTTTTGCTGTGCAGAAGTTGCGGAGTTTGATTAGGTCCCATTTGTCTATTTTGGCTTTTGTTGCCAATGCTTTTGGTGTTTTGGTCATGAAGTCCTTGCCTACACCTATGTCCTGAATGGTTTTGCCTAGGTTTTCTTCTAAGGTTTTTATGGTTTTATGGTGTTAGGTTTTATGTTTAAGTCTTTAATCCATCTGTAGTTAATTTTAGTGTAAGGTGTCAGGAAGGGGTCCAGTTTCTGCTTTCTGAATATGGCTAGCCAGTTTTCCCAACACCACTTATTAAACAGGGAATCCTTTCCCCATTGCTTGGTTTTATCAGGTTTGTCAAAGATCGGATGGTTGTAGATACGTTGTGTTGCCTCCGAGGCCTCTGTACTGTTCCATTGGTCTATATCTCTGTTTTGGTACCAGTACCATGCTATTTTGATTACTGTAGCCTTGTAGTATAGTTTGATGTCCAGTAGTGTCATGCCTCCCACCTTGTTCTTTTTGATTAGGATTGACTTGGCTATGAGGGCTCTCTTTTGGTTCCATATGAAGTTTAAGGTGATTTTTTCCAGTTGTGTGAAGAAGGTCATTGGTAGCTTGATGGGGATAGTGTTGAATTTGTAAATTACTTTGGGCAGTATGGCCATTTTCACGATATTGATTCTTCTTAACCATGAACATGGAATGTTTCTCCATCTGTTTGTATCCTCTCTTATTTCGTTGAGCAGTGGTTTGTAGTTCTCCTTGAAGAGGTCCTTTATGTTCCTTGTTAGTTGTATTCCTAGGTATTTTATTCTCTTTGTAGTTGAATGGCAGTTCATTCTTGATTTGGCTCTCTTTAAGTCTGTTATTGGTGTATAGGAACGCTTGTGATTTTTGCACATTGATTTTGTATCCTGAGACTTTGCTGAAGTTGCTTATCAGTTTCAGGAGATTTTGAGCTGAGACGATGTGGTCTTCTAGATATACTATCATGTCGTCTGCAAATAGAGACAATTTGACTTCCTGTTTCCCGAATTGAATACCCTTTATTTCTTTTTTCTTGCCTGATTGCTCTGGCTAGAACTTCCAGTATTATATTAAATAGGAGTGGTGAGAGAGGGCATCCTTGTCTAGTGCCAGATTTCAAAGGGAATGCCTCCAGTTTTTGCCCATTCAGTATGATATTGGCTGTTGGTTTGTCATAAATAGCTTTTATTATTTTGAGATACATTCCGTCAATACCTAGTTTATTGAGGGTTTTTAGCATAAAGGGCTGTTGAATTTTGTCGACGGCCTTCTCTGCATCAATTGAGATAATCATGTGGTTTTTGTCTTCGATTCTGTTTATGTGGTGAATTACATTTATAGACTTGCGTATGTTGAACCAGCCTTGCATCAATGGGATGAATCCTACTTGATCATTGTGGATAAGCTTTTTGATGTGCTGTTGTAATTGGCTTGCCAGTATTTTATTGAAGATTTTTGCATCTATGTTCATCATGGATACTGGCCTGTAGTTTTCTTTTCCTGTTGAGTCTCTGCCGGGTTTTGGTATCAGGATGATGTTGGTCTCATAAAATGATTTGGGAAGGATTCCCTCTTTTTGGATTATTTGGAGTAGTTTCAGAAGGAATGGTACCAGTTCCTCTTTGTATGTCTGGTAGAATTCGGCTGTGAACCCAACTGGACCTGGGCTATTTTGGGGTGGTAGGCTCTTAAATGCTGCATCAACTTCAGACCTTGTTATTTGTCTATTTAGGGTTTCGACTTCTTCCTGGTTTTGGCTTGAGAGGAGGCAACTGTCCAGGAATTTATCTATTTCTTCCAGGTTTTCTACTTTATGTGCATAGAGTTGTTTGTAATAATCTCTGATGATGGTTTGAATTTCTGTGGAATCTGTGGTGATATCCCCTTTATCATTTTTTATTGTGTCTATTTGGTTATTCGCTCTTTTCTTTTTTATTAATCTGGCTAGTGGTCTATTTTGTTGATCTTTTCAAAAAACCAGCTCCTGGATTTATTGATTTTTTGTAGGGTTTTTCGTGTCTCTATCTCCTTCAGTTCTGCTCTGATCTTAGTTATTTCTTGTCTTCTGCTAGCTTTTGAGTTTTTTTTTGATATTGCTCCTCTAGCTCTTTCAATTTTGATGATAGGGTGTCAATTTTAGATCTCTCCTTTCTTCTCATGTGGGCATTTATTGCTATATATTTTCCTCTAGAGACTGCTTTAAATGTGTCCCAGACATTCTGGTATGTGGTGTCTTCATTCTCGTTGGTTTCGAAGAACATCTTTATTTCTGCCTTCATTTCATTGTTTATCCAGTCAACATTCAAGAGAAAGTTGTTCAGTTTCCATGAAACAAGCTGTGTGGTTTGGGTTGGTTTCTGGATTCTGAGTTCTAACTTGATTGCACTATGGTCTGAGAGACTGTTTGTTACGGTTTCCGTTCTTTTGCATTTGCTGAGGAGTGATTTACTTCCAATTATGTGGTCAATTTTAGAGTAGGTGTGATGTCGTGCTGAGAAGAATGTATATTCTGTGGATTTCAGGTGGAGAGTTCTGCAAATGTCTATTAGGTTTGCTTGTTCCAGGTCTGAGTTCAAGTCCTGGATATCCTTGTTAATTTTCGGTCTCATTGGTCTGTCTAATATTGACAATGGAGTGTTAAAGTCTCCCGCTATTATTGTGTGCGAGTCTAAGTCTCTTTGTAAGTCATTAAGAACTTGCCTTATGTATCTGGGTGTTCTTGTATTAGGTGCGTATATATTTAGGATTATTAGCTCTTCTTGTTGCATTGATCATTTTACCATTATGTAATGTCCTCCTTTGTCTCTTTTGATCTTTGTTGCTTTGAAGTCTATTTTATCAGAGATGAGAATTGCAACTCCTGCTTTTTTTTGCTCTCCATTTGCTTGGTAAATCTTCCTGCATCCCTTTATTTTGGGCCTTTGTGTATCCTTGCATGTGAGATGGTTTCCTGGATACAGCACACTGATGGGTATTGGCTTTTTATCCAATTTGCCAGTCTGTGTCTTTTGATTGGGGCATTTAGTCCATTTACGTTTAGGGTTAATATTGTTATGTGTGAATTTGATACTGCCTTTTTGATGCTAGTCGGCTGCTTTTCCCATTGGTTGATGCAGATTCTTCATTGTGTCGATGCTCTTTACCATTTGGTATGTTTTTGTAGTGGCTGGTACTGGTTGTTCTTTTCTATGTGTAGTGCCTCTTTCAGGAGCTCTTGTAAAGCAGGTCTGCTGGTGATGAAATCTTTGAGTACTTGCTTGTTCACAAAGGATTTTATTTTTCCTTCAATTATGAAGCTTAGATTGGCTGGATATGAAATTCTGGGTTGAAAGTTCTTTTCTTTAAGGATGTTGAATATTGGCCCCCAGTCTCTTCTGGCTTGTAGGGTTTCTGCTCAGAGATCTGCTGTGAGTCTGATGGGCTTCCCTTTGTGGGTAACCCGACCTTTCTCTCTGGCTGCCCTTAGCATTTTCTCCTTCATTTCCACCCTGGTGAATCTGACGATTATGTGCCTTGGGGTTACTCTTCTTGAGGAATATCTTTGTGGTGTTCTCTGTATTTCCTGGACTTGAATATTGGCCTGCCTTGCTAGGTTGGGGAAGTTTTCCTGGATAATATCCTGAAGAGTCTTTTCCAGCTTGGATTCATTCTCTTCGTAACATTCGGGTACACCTATCAAACGTAGATTAGGTCTTTTCACATAGTCCCATATTTCTTGTTGACTTTGTTCATTCCTTTTTACCCTGTTTTCTCTAATCTTGCCTTCTTGTTTTATTTCATTGAGTTGATCTTCAACCTCTGATATACTTTCTTCTGCTTGGTCAATTCCCCTGTTGAAACTTGTGCAGGCTTCGCGAAGTTCTCATGTTGTGTTTTTCAGCTCCATCAATTCACTTATATTCCCCTCCAAGGTGTCCATTCTTGTTAGCGTTTCGTCAAATCTTTTTTCAACATTCTTTGCATTGGGTTAGAACATGTTCTTTTAGCTCACGGAAGTTTCTTATTATCCACTTTCTGAAGGCTGATTCTGTCATTTCATCACACTCATTCTCCATCCAGTCTTGTTCCCTTGCTGGTGAGGAGTTGTGCTCCCTTGTAGGAGGAGAGGTGTTCTGGTTTCGGGTCTTTTCATCCTTTTTGTGCTGGTTTCTTCCCACCTTTGTGAATTTGTCCACCTGTCGGCTTTGTAGTTGTTGACTTTCTGATTGGGTCTCTGAGTGGCCGTCCTGTTTGTTGATGATGAAGTTATTTCTGTTTCTTAGCTTTCCTTTTAACTGTCTGGCCTCTCTGCTGTAGGACTGCTGAGGTCCACTCCAGGCCCTGCTTACCTGGGGATCACTTGCAGCAGCTGCCAAACAGTAAAAGTTGCTACCAGTTTCTTCTGCTTTGTCCCTGAAGGATACCTGCCAAATGTCAGTTTGAGCTCTCCTTTATGAGGTGACTCTTTGGATATACGGGGGTCAGGGAGCTGCTTAAGGAAACAGTCTGTTCTTTATAGTAGCTCAAGTGCTGAGCTGTGAGCCCCGTTGTTCATTCATAGCTGCTCAGCAGGTAAGTTTAAGTCTGTAGCAGCAGAACTCATAAACCCCTTTTTTTTCCCCAGGTGTTCTGTCCTGGGGAGTTAGGGCTTTATGAGTTTCCACTGTGCTGCTGCCTGTTTTTTTTCCTTCTTCAGGGCTGCCCTGCCCACAAGGAGGCAGCCTAGTCACTCTCAGCCTGCAGAGGCTTCGCTGAGCTGCTGTGGGCTCCGCCCAGCTGCCGTGTGAACTTCCCTGCAGTCCTGTTTATATGGGTGTAGTTAGAACTGCCTCAGGAAGAGTAATGGCGGGTTGCCTTGGCAACGGCGGGTTGCCTCGGCAACTGCAGACTGCCTAAGGAATGGCGGACTGTCTCTGTAGTTGTAGAGTGCCTCCTTAATGGCGGACGCCCCTCCCCCACAGAGCTGGACCGTCTCAGATTCAGCTGTGCTTGCTGTGAAAGTCTCAACCCAGAGCGTTTCCAATTTCTGTTTTTTTGTTTTTGTTTTTGTTTTTGTGGCAGTGGGACCAGCGGGGCCTGATCTCCTGCCTCCCTGCCTCAGATCCTTTTGTTTTTTAGTTGAACTGTCGGCTCTCTACCAGGTGATCTGGTCGCCTGTTAAATAGGCGCTGGGATCTGTGCGATTTCCCATGCCACGACCCACTGCACTGGCTGAAACCGCGGCTCTGAGATTCGTGGCACTGTTTTGCCCAGTAATCTCCTGGCCTGGCTCCCTGTTTCAGCTCCCCTTGCTGGCTAAGAGGGGACACAGTCTCGTTTACTCTGCACTGCGCAGGGGTGCAGGCAAAACAGCCGCGCCGGCCAAAACAACTGCCCTGGCGACCTGTGGGGCTCCTCCGCCTGGGAATCTCCTGGTCTGTGAGCAGTAAAAATCCATCTGGAAACGCGGCGTCCACTCACCCTCTGCACTTTCACTCAGACCTGCAATCCTGAGCTGCTCCTAACCGGCCATCTGGGATCTCTCTCTGCAACACCCCACTTTGAACAATGGATATATCAACCAGACAGAAAACTAATAAGGAAATGCTAAATTTGAATTGCAGTTTTGAGGAAAATGACTTAACAGATATATTCAGAACTCTCCATCCAACAGCTGCAGAACACACATTTTCAGGTGACAGGATTCTGTATGTAAAAAAATACCAAAATTTCCACAAAAATCTGTTAAAACTAATAAATGAATTTAGTAAAGTTGCAGGATACAAAATCAACACACAAAATTCAGCATCATCATTACACACAAAACAACAGCCTATCTGAATATGGAGTCAAGAAAACAATCTCATTTACGATAGCATACCAATAAGTAGGAATAAATTTAACCACAGAAGTGAAAGATCTGTACATTGAAAAGTATAAAAACATTGATTAAAAAATTTGATGAATACTCAAATAAATGAAAAGCTATCCTGTGCTCAAGAATTGTAGAAAATAATTGCTAAAATGTCTGTACTACCCAAAGAAATATACAGATTCAGTGCAACTCCTATCAAAATCCCCAATTTAACCGAATCAATTCTATAAAAGAAAAACAAAGTTGGAGGCTTTATACATCTTGATTTTAAATTATATTACAAAGGTATAGTAATCAAAACTGTATGTTACTGGCATAAAAACAGACAGACCAATGGAACATAATAAAGTCTAGAAATAAATCCAAACATATATGGTCCCCTAATTTTTAACAAGGGCATGAGGAGGACACAAGGAGGAAAGTGTATTCTCTTCAATAATTGGTGCTAGGAAAACTGGATTTCCACATGCAAAATAATAAAATTGGCTCCATTCTGTGAAAAAGGCCTTCCCGGTGTCAACTCCCAGGCAATTCTGGATTCCTGTGCTTGTGGCTTAGGAGCAAAGTGTCTCTATTTGAAGGCTGTCCTTCAAGAAAGAATTATAGGAACAGACTCTTGCAAGCAAAAGCACTCCAAAGCTGAGGAGGGACAGTATAGTAATTTTTAAACATCTGCATAAATTATTCAACACTCTTCCCACAAAAGGTGATCTAATTCTCTTCCCTTTAAATAGGGACATGTCTTAGTGATCACTTCTAATTAATACAATGCAGCAGAAGAGAGACTGCATGAATTCCAAGGCTGGGCTCAAACAGGTGTCCTACCCCCTGATTTTGACTCTCTCTCAAGCAGTTTTTGCCCTTAGAACTCAGGTACCATGTATTGAGGAAGCCTTAGTTACATAGAGATGTCTGGCTGACAACTCTAACCAAGGTCTCTAAGCCCATAGCCAGTATCAACCACAGACATGTGAAAGAGTTAGTCTTCCAATGATTCCGTCTCTCAGCCTCCTGAATGATGCCCCATAAATCATAGGCTAGGGCCATTCTGCCCATGCTGTTCCTGGTCCAAACTCGACCTACAAAATCCATAAGTATAATGAATGGTTGTTTCATGCCACTGAGTTGTGAGATACTTTGTTACAAGTCATTGAATCTAGAACAGACACTGAAATCGTAAGAATTTCTGTGGGAAGTTTCTGAAAGAATATGGGGGGAGCATTGGCATTTGTGACAGTCCCTAATGGTATTTATTGACCAAGGGATTGTGAGCACCATTTCTGCCTCACAGATGATTGGACAGACTTATGGGATAGCATGATTTAATGGACAGAACATTGGCCATAAAGTCATAACCTGGGTTCAAATTCTAGCTTGGCTATAAATTCCTTAATCTCTTGTAATCAGAATTTTCCTGGACATCCAAAGATATCTACACCTATCTGATGGACTTGTTTTTGAGGACTGAATAAGATATATGCAAAAGTATCTGAGACTGTGTGGTGTTACAGTGAAGAGTCTACTTTCTCCATTAGGTGGGTGTCCACTTCATATAGACAAATGTGATTTCGTACAATTGTTGATCAAGCAAACACTTCTCTTTGCTGATAGAGAAGAGGTTCAGACTTTTTCTGTCAAATTAGAACATTTTCTCTGTTAGAAAACCTTTTTCTACCCTGTTAATAATCTCAGAGGACACTTGCATGAACTTATTTTTCCAATACTAAATAGATGGTCTGTGGAGTTAAAATCTTAAAGAGCTCTTATAGTTCTTTGTTAGGGTGCCATTATTATTAAATAACGTGGCTTTCTCCATTACATAAACCATCTTGACTATTGGAAATATTGTCAAAACCAAATTTGGTAAACCAGGAATGAAATGCATCCTTATTAAGTTATTCAACAATTTCGAAGTTTGCATTTGGAACCGTTCACAAAGTTCTTTTAAAGTTATTAATTTCACATGAGGGAAGGAAGAGATGTCTAGACAAATGTTCCTTAAAAGAAGTATTTTAAAATAAAACCTCTTCTGAAATGAGTGTACACTATTGTACCCTAACATTATACTTTGAACTCAGTGTGATATTTGCTTTCTTGAAAGCAAGGAAATGTTTTGTGAGCTAACCAGACTTGAGAGTTGTGATTTTTATAAAGAATACATTTTTAGGAATGTGATAAAAGCTTAGTTTTGTTCATAGAAAGGCTTAAATTTTTTAAAAAAAAAAAAAACATTTTAATGAAGACCTTTTTTCAGTGAGATTTATGAGCCTATAGACATAAAAATAACAAGGAGACCATATTCTGGTCTTAAGAAGAGTCCAATGTGAATATATAGAAAACCCAAATAAGAACCCCTCTGATTTGTAGTGCCATATCATTTGATTATCAGCAAAATGATCTACCAAAACCATGGGATTTGAAAATCTTATTTGGCTCTTTCACCCTACTGACTTTCTTAATGAGCTGTGTTTGGCCATTTCAATATGACACAACCAATTGTTGATGACAATTAACAATTAATCAGTTGAATTCAAGATTATTGTGAATCTTAAATATGAAAACTTTTTCTCACCTGAGAAGAGTTTTCTAGGCAAAAGCACTGGAGTCAGATTCAGGTCTATATTCTGCCTGATTCTTCCATCTTTGCCAGCAGTATCTCTAGAGAAGAAACTGAGAGAACTGCCTTAATAAATCATTGCCAAGGATGGATTTCCCCCTTGCTGTTTTTGTGATAGTGAGTGATTTGTCATGAGATTTGTTTGTTTAAAAGTGTGTAGCACTTTCCCTTTAGTGGTCTCTCTCCTACTCCTCCATGTAGGACGTACTTGCTTCCCCTTCACCCTTCCATCATGATTGTAGGTTTCCCCCCAGCCATGATTCCTGTACAACCTGCAGAACTGAGTCAACTAAACCTCTTTTCTTCATAAAAAAATAAAAAATAAAAAATAAATCACTGCTACACAAATTCTCATATCATAATCTGAAAGATGACTTGAGAAGATGCCTCACTGCTGTTATCCCACCGGTGAAATGAAGGATAGTCATATTCAGGAATTTTGGAGAAATGAAACGTTTTTCACTTCCTTATAACTCCTCTGACACTCATTTATTTATTCAACACATGTTTACTGAGGGCCTGCTATGTGCCAGGCACAATTCTAAGCACTGAGTAGTGAACAATGCAGATAAAGATCCTGTGTGTGTTTATGGAACATACATTCAAGGATGGAGAGGCAGATGATAAGAAAAATAAAACCCATAATATATGCAATTGTGTTAAGTAACATAAAGAAACATGAAATAAGAAAATGAGCATAGAGGTAGAAATTACTATCTTGCATGGGGTGATCTGGGAAATGCTCACCTGTAAGGCAATGTTTAAACAAAGATCTGAAGGAGACAAAGAAGCCATTCAGATACTTCAGGAAGAACAGTCCGAGGACAGAGGGCAGCCAATGGAAAAGTTCTGAGGTGAGAGTAGGCTTGGCAAATACAAGGAATGGCAAAAAGACCAGTGTGGCTGAATCAGAGGGAGCAAAGGAGCTGACAGTAGGGATGGGGGTCACAGAGGTAGCAGACTAAACCTTAGAGTTAACTTCACACAATTAATGCAAAAATAAGAGTCCTTTGAAGAGAAAGAAAATGAGATGTCAAGAACAGAATCTATGGAAATGCCTCCATTTAGGGAGTAGGAAAAGATAAAGAGAAAAAAAATGTTAAAGGAAGATGACAAGGAGACCCTAGGAGAGGAGAGCCTCAGTAAGAAAAAGTAATTAAAGAGGAGCCATTCAACAGTCTTAACTTCTGCCTAGTATCAACTGTTTTATATTTTGCATGAAAACAAAGACTGAGTAAAAGCCATTCAGTCTGGTAATTAGAGTTACCAGAGATCTTTCAGAGGAGTTCCCCTTGAGTAGTGGAGGTGGATGTCAGGTAAAAGCAGTAGGTAGCACATGTAGACTGTCCTGGTTTCTTCTTTGTGTTTTGGATCAATGTGGCCACAAAAGAAAAAGAGCAGGTAGGATGATACTCTGAATGTGTTGGAATTATTTGTGAGAACAGGTATTGGCTTTTCCTCTTTGTGAATACATGGCCAGTGAATCCCTAAAGAACTCAAAATCAGCTGGACACTCACAGTAGGTTTCAGCTAAAGAACGTATAGTAACCTGCAATTACTCCTGTCAAAAGACTTATTTGATGAGATCTTTCCTTCAATTAGCTCTTAAGATAAAATTTGGTTTTGCTGACTTGAAGCCAACTCAAATGCCCATCAATGATAGACTAGATAAATAAAATGTGACACATAACACTGTGGAATACTACGCTGCCATAAAAAATAAGTTCATGTCCTTTGCAGGGACATGGATGAAGCTAAAAGCCATCGTCAGCAAACTAACACAGAAACAGAAAACCAAACACCGCATGTTCTCATAAGTGGGAGTTGAACAATGAAAACACATGGACACAGTGAGGGGAGCATCACACACTGAGGTCTGTCCAGGGTGAGGGAAAGGGGACAGAGAGTATTAGGACAAATACCTAATGTATGCAGGGCTTAAAACCTAGATGACGGGTTGATAGGTGCAGCAAACCACCACGGCACATGTACACCTATGTAACAAATCTGCATGGTCTGCATATGTATCTCAGAACTTAAAGTAAAAAAAAAAAATTTGTTTTGCTAAGGTTACTTATCCAGCTCCCAGGGCGTTGCTTATTTGACAGGAAGATTGAATTATTCCAGTGCATGTTGATACACTTGTGAAGACAGTGGAAGTAGTATTTCCAAAAAGGTATGAGTGAAATAGATCAATGATAATGAATTTTGGTGATAGGGATCAACCAAATTTTTTTAGTTAGGTTTTATTCTTCAGTGTTTATAAAGGCATATTCTAGTTTTTTTTTTATTATTAACAGCTTAAAAATTTTGGCTGATGTGTGCTAAGCTAACTGGCAGGCACTGTAATTTTGTGCTTTGTTCAATTCCTTGGGCTGTGCTAACATTCAATAAATGTTATATATTAATATTAATACTTTCCATGTAGCCTTCATTAAGTTTTTAATACCTTAATTAAATGATTATACTGGAAGCAAACCAGGTGATTTGATGATTGTAAAATATCTCAACCCCCAAAGTCAAAGATCAACATGTTAAAATCCAATGCACACTCTTCATAATTGACCAAAGAAAGCACATTTATGGCATCACATATAAGGTGTGATTTGCTTTTCTCTCTTTAAACCTAGGGAACAAAATGAACATCCAATGATGTTTTTGGCTGACTGGCCTTCCCAGAACGTCCTATTAGAAAATCTTTGGGTCAGACACATTTTGCCCTCACACAAACAGTAAGAGGCTAAGCATGAAACCCCCAACAGAAAAAGAAATTTTACAGTGGAAAGTAGGATCTGGCTCACTGGTGCTATAGTTCTCTCAGGCACTGCCCCATCATAACCTAGATCACAGAACAGAAAAAGGGAAGATTAATGCCAAATGGATCAATCATGTTAGTAAAGTCCTTGACAGAGGATGCTGAGAACTATATAGTATCTCTTACTGATTAGGATGGGAGTCCAGTGAAACTTTTGTACTAGAAAGATCTGTTTAGAGACGGGGAAGATTTCCATTTCAAGTCATTGAAACCAATGCCAAATGTGAGGGAAGGTGTCAGTGAGTAGAGGAAGGAGTTTACAAAATATACACTATAAAAACTAGAGGAAGACCAAAGGCCAATCTTAAACACCAGCCATTAAAAATATTCTCCTGGCTGGGCACAGTGGCTCATACCTGTAATCCCAACACTTTGGGAGGCCAAGGTGGAAGGATCATCAGGTCAGGAGTTTGAGACTAGCCTGGCCAATATGGCAAAATCCTGGCTCTACTAAAACAACAAAAAATTAGCTGGCATGGTTGTACACTCCTGTAGTCCCAGGTACTCAGGAGGCTGTGGCAGAAGAATCGCTAGAGCCCTGGAGGCAGAGGTTGTAGTGAGCTGAGACTGCATCACTGCACTCCAGCCTGGGTAACAGAGCGAAACTGTCTCAAAAAAATAAGGTAAAATAAATAAAAATAATATCCTAAGTTTCCAACTCCTTTTGAGAAAATAATGTCTTTACTGGCTTGCATTTTGCTTTGTGATTCATCAGTCATAGCATTAATTGTGTTTTGTCAAAAACGATGGTTTTCAAAATACAGCTTGTATTAAAATGTCAAGCTGGGTGTTCTTAACTTAAACCTACTTAGAATAGCCCCCTAAGATACAGATGTTTTCCCATTTCACAGGCATAAAAAAGGATCTTTTTGATCCAACAAACTTTCATTGCAAAACGTATAACACTTTTAATGTAAATGGATTAATGCTCCAGGATTTGATTGACTATAGACAATTAGAAATAGCCAAGAATAGAGAAGACGTACATATTCAAAACTCTAAAGTTAAGGTAAGAGAAAAGAGTAGGAGAAATTTGTTCTGAGAATACAAATATGTTTGCACATTACTAATGTCTGACTGATCACGATTGTGAAGAAGAAATGGGTCTTTACAAAAGTACTGATGACGGGCGGGAAATAGTACAGCATTCATTGATTTTCCTTATTTAATGGGCTGTCTGTTGTCAGGTAAGATCATACACCAAAAACTGTTGATTGAAAAATAATTCTGGATTTCAAATATATCCAAGTTCAAAGTATTGATTGGTATCTGTGATGTGGAAGTTTCAGATTCCTTTATTCCTTTTTCAGTATCCCCTACTCTGTAAAATACCTCAAAATAAACAATATTTTTGGATAATCGGTATAACTTTCAGAACTAAAGGATTTATGTTCTTTAAATTAGCTTTAAGATTCAGAATTAAATGTACCTTTTCCCATTTAAAAATTAACAGTTTAACTTAGTTATATGGGAAGATATTCATACATACTCAGGGTTGATACTGATTAGGACTCAGATTTCTCTGGAATTGAAAAACCATCTTCAGCACCACTTCCATACCCAGTCACATTGCTCTGTTAAGCATAATTTTAATACAATTAATAGTATACATAGAAAGAAAGCTGGTCATTCCCTCTATGGGAAACAAGCATGTAGAAAAGGAGAAAGCTGTCATCTACATCCTACTACTTTTCTGCTTGCACTTACTATTTTACATAGCTTTGTTTTCATGGGTTTTGTGGGAGTTGTGATGACTAATTAAGATATTAAATTTGTTACGATTAATTGACTCTTAATAAAATGATGTGAGTCCATCTATAGTCCCTGTGTTAGTTCATTTTCACAATGCTATAAAGAGATACTTGTGACTGGGTAATTTATAGAGAAAGAGGTTTAATTGACTCTCAGTTCTGCATGGCTAAGGAGGCCTCAGGAAACTTACAATCATGACAGAAGAAGGAAGAGGCATGTCTTATATGGAGTCAGGTGAGAGAGAGTGTGTGTGCCGGTGCAGGAAAAACTACCATTTACAAAACCATCGGATCTCGTGGCAATTCACTCACTATCGCTAGAACAGCATGGGGGAACCACTCTCATAATCTAATCACTTCCCACCAGGCCTCTTCCTAAACATCTGGGGATTAAAATTCAAGATGAGATGGGAGGTGGGGGGCACAAAACCTAACCATATCAATCAATTCCTAATCTCAACTAGCCATTTTCATAAGTTCTACATGACCATAAATTTAGTAGAGCAAGGCAAAACTACAAATGTTCTTTTATTTCATTACTTCTTTAGAAGACACATTATCTGCTTTCAAAGACCATTTGCAGAAACCATTTGTGCCCTTAGCTCAGGTTTTCCCTTATTAGTTTAGGTTGCATCAGGGATTCAGCTCTGTAGTGGCTTCAGCTACAAATGAAATCTAGGGCAGTTTGGTTAGTATAGTAAATTGATATTTAAAAGGACTATATCTTTTTAATTAACTAGTTTCCACCTCAAATTCTGAATAATAATAGGGGCTAAAGCAAAAAGTGATCAGGTCAGAAATTTCACTGGGTAAGAATGGTTGCCATGAGGTTAAAGCCTCTCCTTCTCTAAGTTGTATTCTGTAAGCACACTGTGGATAGCAAATGTTCTTCTGATCAATCACCTCCCGAAGAAAAGTCCACATATTTAGGTTCCCAATTCCAGACATTCTTTCTTCAATGTCTTCAGAAGTTGATTCTGGTACCAAACCAAAAAGATTGTGGGTTCAAACTACTAGGGAGTAATTAGGCGTTGATGGACTGTACCGTCTGCTGGCTTTATGGAAGATGAGGGCGTTGGAGCTGAGATCTTAGATCCAAAACTCAGTATGGCAGACCACCCACAAAATCAGTCTTCTGACAACCCTCAGGAAAATGCCTACTACAAGAGACCATGAGCCAAAGAGCATAGTTTTCTTCAACAGAAAATATTTTTTTCTCTCTCTCCAAACACATCCACACACACAGAAAAATACACACACCCCACATGGATATATAATTTATAATTCCTATCTTTAATGACCTCCCAAATATAACCAAACAAATACAACACAATTTGTTTATAAGATTGGTTTCAGGAAGAATAAGCTGCACACTAGCATCTTGGAGAAAAATGCACCAATTTAAGAGAAAGATACCAGGGTGAGTAAGAAAGATGTTCTGTTCTCAAGAAGCTTACCGTGTACTGATGAAGGTAATACTTTTCATGCAGCGATAAAGATAACATGTATCAAATCCAAGATGGAATTAAAATAATCACTCTAAATGAACTACAAAGTGTTAAAAAGACTTAAAGGATGAGATATGTCTATTTGGCTTTGTCATTCTTAGAAATACAACATATATAACTTAATCCTCAAGCACAGCAAGGCACTTACGACACAATTTTATTAAGTTAATAGCACTATTTATTTTCTATATCTATATAATGTCATTCATAAATACTTTTATTAATACACAATATTACTATACTTTCCATGTATTGAATGTCCTGGTATATGTGGTATATGTCAGGCATTTTATTTTTTATTAGGTGTTAAACTATTTTTGAATAAATGAATGAAGTGCTGAAAATAGAATGGCCAACCAAGGGACTGGCTGATTCCGCAGCCCTTGCTCTTTTTACAGGAACATTCTACCTGTCTAAATTAATAGTTTTAATGCTCACTGCACTTTGGAATTATCAAGAGAGCTAGAAAAAGTACTAATCCTTGGGTACCATTTTCTAAAATTCTGACTTAAGTGGTCTGGTGTATGGCCTGGGCATTAGAATTTTTAAAAATTTCTCAAGTGATTTTAATGTGCAGTCAAAGTTGAAAATCATTGCTGTAAATATGTTCTCTTTTTTTTTTTTGTTGCTGTTTTGAGACAGGGTCTCACTATGTTGCTCAGGCTGGAGTGCAGTGGTGTGATCACAGCTCACTGCAGTGTCATCCTCCCTGGGCTCAGGGAATTCTCCCACCTCACCCTCCTAAGTAGAAGAGACCAGAGGTGAGCACCACCACACCCAGTTAACTTCTTTTTTTGTAGAGACGGAGTTTCACCATGTTGGCCAGACTGGTCTCAAACTCCTGACCTCAAGTGATCTGCCCACCTCAGCCTCCCAAAGTGATGGGACTACAGGTGTGAGCCAGCATGCCTGGCCTAAATATACTCTTTCAGGATAAAAGTAAAGAAGGTCTTATTTTCTAGACAGGAGATTTAACAACTGGTTGGGTGCAGTGGCTCACGCCTATAATCCTAGCACTTTGGAAGGCCAAGGTGGACGGATCACTTGAGATCAAGTGTTTGAGACCAGCTTGGCCAATATGGTGAAATCCCATCTCTACTAAAAATAGAAAAACCAGCCAGGTGTGGAGGCACACACCTGTAATCCCAGCTACTTGGGAGGCTGAGGCAGGAGAATTGCTTGAACCCAGGAGGAGGAGGTTGCAGTGAGCCGAGGTCATACCACTGCACTGAAGCCTGGGTGACAGAGTGAGACTCTGTCTCAAAAGAAAAAAATGAGCTTTAACAATTGAAACAAAAAACACACATTTTTAGCAGTGTTTTATGATGAATCTATACACCCCATATATAATTAAACACTTTTAAGCATCAGGGTTTTGTAAAACAAGGGGTAAGTGATGCAGCTAGAATGTTAAGAAGGTAATACTTCGCCCAAGGTAGAGATATATTCTGGTGAATAGAATCCGCATTAACTACTTGTAGTTTATATGGCTTCTGGTATGAAAATGTATGTGGCAATTGGGTACAAGGAGGGCTTTCTATTACTTGTTTAAGAATCTTCCAAATATCTTAAACACTGCGTTTGTTAGATTCGAAAAAGTCTCATCTATATTTGAGGGTCCTCTGTGCGTGCCTGAGTGTGACCTAGAAGTTCCTGGTAGACCTATCCATAGTTACTCTCTTTTATGAACTGTAGTGGGTTCGGATAAAATGTGTAGCAGAAGATTTATTGTCCAGCCTACAAAAAAGTCACATGAAAGGAGGGAAAAATCTGAGATCTGTAATGTAGTCACTGCTGACTCAGCCAAAACTAACTCTTTGATATCTTTATGTTCTTAACATCTGCATTTTGCTGTCTCCAGTGTAGTAGGAGATGTAATAGAGGAGACATATGAGAAAAAATGGAGGAAAAACAGCCCTCTAAAAACACTGTTATAAATTATTATAATGTATCTTCATTAATCATGTTCAGCTATGGTTTCAATTATTTATTTTTCAGTGGAGGTTTCAGGGTGAGTGAGTTAGGCTTTCTTTCAAGCTGCTTTATGATTCTTTAAAAATCTGGGATGGAAAAAATTCTTAGATCTTAGTACTGAGATCCTAATTGAAGCCTGATTCCTACTGAAGCCAACAAAAGGAGGAAGCATAGAGGGAATCTCATCTTGGAACCTACCAATTCCTTTTAATTGATAAATAGGATCAGGTCATTGGATTCCCTCAGCAAACTAACTCAGCCCTTTTTTTTTCTCACATTTTAGAAATGACAATTATCCTATGGTATACAAATGGTATAAAACAAACTCTTTAATATAATTCTACTTCAGTGGTAGAAATATTGTCTTCCTAGATTGTCTAAACCAGATTCTTATACAGTAAAGCTGCTTATTCTAGCATTAGTGCAAATGTTCTCTTCAGTTTTCATGATTTTGCACCAGATTTCAACTTCTAGTCACAACATGACTTAAATAGTTTGAAAATGAGCCCTCTCTCCTATGCCAACTGAGGGTGGCCTTTTCTGGAAGCCCACAAAAGATGGAATGTCTGAGATCCCAAAGGTTTCTCTCTGGAGTTTTAAGACAGTCCACACTCCTCAAAGACGGTGCCAAATTCACCAAACTTTTCATAAGTCTGACCCAAATTATAGACTCTACACAGGGCCAATCACCAAGCCAAACTCATCTGGTTTAAAAGTATAATTTCATTTGCAAAGCTGGCTGCATCTGGCAAAGGAAACAGTGCAACTGGGCAATGATGCACAGCATGTGAGAACAGAAGCTGGGGATGGGCACAGGATTCACAGGAAAGGAGCTTGAACTGGGTCTGGAGGTCTAGAATGGCCAACGGGAGGGAGGCCAAGCAATAGGCGGTGAAGGTGATACAAGTTTTAATAAAATTGTTTGTCTTCTTCAAGTTTGAGAAAGCTGAGCAATCAAATAATAATGAATGCTATGGGCATCCAAATACCTCACCATTATCGTAAAGTGAACTTCTGTTTCAAGTAGCCTAAAAAAGGAAAAAGACATGGCCATGACTCTAAAGACATGGCCTTGGAAATGAGGTGTGTGTGTGTGTGTGTGTGTGTTTCAGGGGGGGTCTCTGTTTAATCTCTGGATGGTGGTTGCATTCAAAAAAGACCTAGTGGGTTTAGGACAGTGAGGTCCTGACATTCTATCACATCTGGTGACCACATGCTCCTTTCATATCTTAGAATATGAATGAAAGCAACAGTTTTACTCTATCTCTACTTATCGAATATGCTTTATTTCTAAAATTAACATTTCTCATAACATTGTCCACATACATACACACAGACAGACACACACACACACACACACACACACACACACCCCAAATCCTTGGACCTTGAGGTATGGTATCATTTAGGCTAACACCTCCCTTTCTTTTTTCTTCTTATTATCATAATTTTAGCCATTGGTTTAGTGCAGAGGAAGGTGATTGAATTGGGAAGTTAGAAAGCAAGGGATACATTTTTTTAAAGGTCATCAGTGATGAAGGCAGAAAATCAGGAATCAATGGAAAATAATATTATAAGAAATGGTCACATTAAGCAAAAATACCCATAAAACTTGGACAAGACTGAAATAATATATGCTAAACCAGGAAATCATTAAATTGTCATATAGGAAGTGAGAAAAAAATGAGAAAGAATCACAATAGCCCTGATCAGTGATGTAAAGGGTGATAAAAGCATTTATCCAACAAATACTTTTGAGACTACAGTCCCTGTTCTTGAGGCATTTGAATTAGTCATATAATGAGATTTGCAAAAGTTAAAACTTCACCAATAGTAGAAATAATCAGCCATAAACAAAAAAGAATGCTGCATACAATGATCGATCAAGTGCTGTGATAGTTGGGTGAAAGTGATTTATATTGAGAGAATTGTCAAAGGAAATTTTATGGAGCTTTAGATTTAGATTTAACCATGAAGGATTAGTGAGATTGCACAAGATAGAGAGGAGAACGATCATTTCACCCTAGGATAATTTGAAAATAGAAGAGGAGGTGAAAATTCACATGGAGCATTTGAAGAATATAAAAGAGATCACTTTGGTTAAAAAGTAAAAGATGTCTGTGGAGACGTCAAGAGTGATGTTGGAAAGATATATCAGGAAACAGGTTATAAGGAACTTAAACACCATGCCAAGGAGTTTGAACATTACCCTACAGGTGAGGAGAGTCCCTTGAAAAGTTGAGAATGGAGAATAACTCTATATAATTACAGCATTATTTTAGGAAAACTAATTTGATAGTATAAAATAGAATAAAGTAAGGAGAACAGGGACCAGACATAGGAACATCACTCAATGAATATGTTTTTTGGATGTCTTCTCAGTGCAAATAATTGTGAAAGATACTATGGATATGTAGATGAATAAAACATGGTCATTTCCCAGGAAAGCCTTGTAGTCGAATGGAGGAAGTATACAAATACATTTTTTAAATGTACACTTATAAAAAAAAAATCTATGGAGCACTTTGGGAGGCCAAGGCAGGTGGATTACCCGAGGTCAGGAGTTCGAGAGCAGCCTGGCCAACATGGCAAAACCCCATCTCTAATAAAAATACAAAAATTAGCTGGTGGTAGCACGAGCCTGGATTCCGAACTTCTTGGGAGGCTGAGGCAGAAGAATTGCTTGAACCTGGAAGGTGGAGGTTTCATTGAGCCAATATTGTGCCACTGCACTTCAGCCCAGGAGACAGAGTGAGATTCTGTCTCAAAAAAAAAAAAAAGAAAAAGAAGAAAAGAAGGAAACCATGGTGGGGAAAACACTTGATCTGAGTTTGAAAGATCAATAGATATTCTCTAGATTGAAAAAGATCATGTGATAGCATCAACAATCATTCACAGAAAGAAAAGGCATATTGAGGCAATTAGACTTTAAAGACTGTAGCATATAGTCTATTTTGAAGAGTCAGAGGTAATAAACTCGAGAAACAAATAAAATGTAAGATGTAGTAAGATGTTTAAACTGTATTGAAGGCAATGAAGATTCAGCAAATAAAGTAAGGAAGTAATATAAGATAAGCAATTTAGAAAGCCAACTCTTTCAAGCAGTGTGAAGTGGTTTAATTACAAATATGTAATTTGATAGAGGCCAGTTTGCTGATTATTGAAATAGTTCAGAAATAATAAGGAATAAAACTAAGGCAGTCACATGGGAATGGAAATACAGGAATGGACTCAATCAGTATTTAGGAGATAGAAGCAACAGAATTTAGTGACTGAATAGGTGTGGTTAGAAGAGGAAAAGCGAGAGGAGATGACTTAAAGATTCCTGGCCTAGGCAACTGGGTGGATGATGGAGAGGAAGGACAGCCTTGGGAAACGGGGTGGGGAGCCGAAAAGGGAGTTCAATTTGGGACATGTTATGTTTCAGGTATCTGTGAGTCAACCAAGAAGAAGGCAGTTGTAAACATCGTCTGGAGCCCAGGAGAGAGGTTTGGACAGGCTCTGTGAGTCATCAGCCTATAGGTGATCACTGAAACTAGGGAGTAAATGAGATCATCTATGGAAAGAATAAAGTATGAGAAGAAAAAATTAATAACAACTTAATCCTAGAGGACATTAGACATAAAGACCTAAAGTCAGAAAGTAACCAGAAGAATAATTAAAAAAAAAAAAAGTAAAATAAGTAAGAGGAAAACCAAAAGAGAGAGTATTAGAAAAACAACAGAAATTTCACGAGAGGGAGGTGGGGGTAGGGGAGAGTTAACAGTAACAGATATTAAAGAAAATTCAAGTATGGTGATGCCTAGGACTGCTCAAAAGCATTGGAAATTTGACTTTCTCTGGGGACCTTGGCAAGAGCAGCTTCAGTGATGCTGTAGAGGGAGTACCTGTTCTTCAGTGAATGGACAAACAGATTGGAAATGAAACAGTAGAAATATCTATTCCTTGGCCTGCTCTCTTCAGAATACTATTTGGGAAGAAACGGGAAGCAATCACTGGAGGAGAATAAAGGGTAGAGGGAGGGTTTTAAAAAAAACAACTTTGGGAGACCAAAGTAGGCAGATCATTTGAGGCCAGGAGTTCGAGACCAACTTGCTCAACATGGCAAAATCCCATCTCTACTGAAAATATTAAAAAATTAGCTGGGAGTGGTCATTGGTGCCTGTAATTCCAGCCACTCAGGAGGCTGAGGCAGGAGGATCACTTGAATCTGGGAGGCAGAGGCTGCAGTGAGCCAAGATCATGCTACTGCATTCCAGCCTGGGCAACAAGAGTAAAACGCTGACTCAAATAAATAAATAAATAAATTGCATGTATTTACCGGCGAGGTGACGAAATCAGTAGAAAGGCAGCAGGAAATGAACAGTAAAAAGGGGCTCCTGATTTGAGATCATCCGAGAATTTTATGTAGAAACTTTAAAGGTAAAAACAAGCTAAAAATGAAGGGAATCATTATGTAACGAGATCTTTCTCTAAGAAGTAGGAAACTAAATCACTTCCTGAGAGTGAAAGCCATGAGAGGAGGAAGGGGAGTTTGTGAATATGCTCAGGCAGTGGAGTGGCCAGTGTTGGAAATGGGGGCACAGTGAGTTGTAAGTAAAAGGATTTCTGAGTAGTACAGATTCACATTTTAGAAAATATGAATTTGTAATAGGGCCAAGATACATGCGATTCCCCACAAATACTTGGCAGTCTAGTTATAGCAGTGAAGAAGGCAGGTGTTTTGTTTGATCTAGATTTGAGGGTTGATGAAGCAGGTAGGCTAAAAAGATGAAGGGATTCAGAATACTGGCAAGAAAGTGGGAATGAGTTGTACTGTAGTGTCTGAATAGTCTCGGCTAATGAATGCACTTGACAGAGGCAGGACTAAGAGAGGCACAGAGCTAAGCTAAGGTATACAACCTCTAATCATTTCTGAACTTTTACTCAAAAAATACCCTTTCTGCTCTGCCCCATCTTTCACACAGCAATTCTGCTTCCAGCAATTTATCCAGCAATGTAAATATTCCCATACATATGCAAAGGATACTCCCTGCAACATTGTCTATATTGGCAAAATATTGGAAACAACATGAATTTTCATCAATAGAAATCCGGTAAATAAATTACAGCACAATGAAATAACTGAATACTAAGAAGCAATTAAATGAAATGAGGCAGATTTACAAAAACAAATAAGCAGTAACTTCAAGGTATATTAAGTGAAAAAGCAAGATGCAAAGGAGTATGTATTGTGCACCACTATTTGTGTAAAATTAAAGTACATATACATCATATACATATATATGCATAATAACTCTGGAAGGATAGAGAAAGTTTGGATATGGTAATTGCCTCTGGAGAAGGGGCTAGATGGCTGGAGGTAGTGGTGGGGAAGAAAAATTTACTTTCACCTTTATGTATATATGTATATTATATATACGTTATATATATATATACACACACACACTGAGTATATATATTTCAGCTTTTTACTATGGACACGTGATTACCTGGACAAAAAAGAGAAAAGAAATGTATCTGCCATCATTATATGCTGTACCCAATGGTGGTGAGTGCCAGTGAGGCAGCCTCAATCAATGACACATACATAAATACATTTGTGCTTGCTTTTATCTGAGTCCTTCTGAACTAGTTAATTTTTAGTTACATCAGATAAAATTAGGCATTTTAGTGTATGAAATATTTTTTATGTCCTGAACCAGCAAGGGTTCAGAAAAACATGGGACTGTTTCTGATAACAATGGCACATAGAAAAGACATTCAAGTTTAATTGCCTTACTAACAAATGGCAAGCTGAAAGAACTTTCTTGAGAAACACACATCCACTTTCTTCAGAGCTTAAGGAGTAGAATGAGTTTACAAATGTCTGGGAGTAATTCTATTGAAACTTAAATACGATATTTTAAGTGATTTCTTGTTTATTAGGGTTTCATATGGCTTAAGAAAAAGCTTTTGATTTAAACATTTTTGAGGGTATACTTAGCTA
Organism: Aotus nancymaae; assembly: GCF_030222135.1. Classification (NCBI taxonomy): domain Eukaryota; kingdom Metazoa; phylum Chordata; class Mammalia; order Primates; family Aotidae; genus Aotus; species Aotus nancymaae. The sequence continues at coordinate 32,540,279 of NW_026988425.1, forward strand.
TGGGGAAATGCACCTTGTAAGCAGCAGAAACTGTTAGTACTTTTCTCTATTTACAGCAAGCTAGAGACAGTCTTTGGCTGCTCTGGGTATAGATAGCATCTATGTTTCAATCTTATTTCTGAAGAGACATATACAAGATTCTGTAACCCACATGTTGTTAAATCAGTTTGTACGAAATCCAGAGTCATATTATTTGGTGGGATAACCCAAAAAGTCTATGCAAAGCTGTATGATACAGGCCATCAGCTGGAGACAGCACAAGTATACTTGATGATATCCTGAGAAAAAGTGTAATGTACCACACAAGCAGCTTTTGTAATGCCCACGCCTGGTATGTATTCATCATTCAAAACTAACAGTCATGACTGCCAAAGCCCACACTGTTTTTTGTTCGGATTTATATTGTGGTTGGAGTGGGGGTGCAAGGAGGAGAAAGAGAGAGAAAACTAGAAAGCAGGAGAGAATAAATTTTTATACTGAATATTGGTGTCCAATGTTCTCTTCTCTGGCTTACTGGAAATGAGATCATTTTGAATTATTTCAGCAGGATCTATAGCCAGGCTCGCCATGAGTGTACTTGTGCTTAGGTTGTCAGCTCAGAAGGTGAGCCGTGGGTCCAAAGAGAAACACGAACAGCACTACTTTTCCTGTTTACAATAAGTACTCCTATGAGTCTATCACTATACCCAAGATTCCTACTGACTAGGATGTCATGTCCCCTACCTTTATTACTTGGAGAGCCATACATCCTTCCAAGTTTTGTTGAAATGTTCTTTCTACAGTGATTCCCCTGATTGACCAGTCTTCATTCTTTGTGTTACTGCAGCTCTATACTCACACAGCAATGATAGCAATACTCACAGAATTCTATAATGATCATTCTATGACTATGTGTATAAGATAATGACTACCTGCTTTGTCACTGGACTGTTAAAGTCTATGAGGGCAGGGACCTTGTTTTTACATCTTTGAATCCCCAACAGATGACAGTGACTTGGGGGCTCACAATCTCTCCCAGCTTTAGTTTCCTCGTGTGTAATGCAGAAGTGCAGAAGGAATAATTTCAGTCTTTAAGGGTTGTCGTAAGGATTAAAAATAATACATGCACAGTGTCAAGGAGAGATGAAAACCAAGAGGGACTCAAAACCAAGAAAACACTGAGTAGCCATATTCTAGTTGGAATGGTTATATTTTATCAGGCAGGTTTTGGAGCAAAGAGACAGAAGGTCTGCAGAGAGAAGAATGAATCAGACATGCAGTAAGAAGCAGAGATGGGAGATTGAGTGAGGTCATGCATGGGTCTCCCTACAGCTTTGCAATTCTGAGTTCCAGTTTTCCTGAGGCCCAGCTGCATTCTTTGGCATTGAACTAAATGGGTTTGAGTATAAAATGCTCGAGAAAGAACAGCTTCGGAAAAGGAGAATAGAGAAGTAGCACATTGGGAAGAACTTATATCACTAATGTTGTGTTTTTTGGATGCTTTGGGATGATTTGCTATGAGATCCCCAAAGTTTCCTTGAAACATATCCAGGAGCATAAAAAATGCTGGTCCTGTCCACAGTCTAGATGTACTTGGTATATAAATATATGCAGACTTGTCAACCAGATTGCAGACTCTTGGAGAGGGGAGATTATATCTTCTTCCTTTCCAATTGCCATAGACCCTAGCTTAGTGTTAAGCACATAATTGATACCCAGTAACTAATCAATATTTGTTAAATGAATGAATCTAATTTTTTTTTGAGACAGGGTCTTGCTCTGTTGCCCAGACTGGAATGCAGTGGTGTGATCTTGGTTCACTACAGTTTCTGCCTCCCAGGCTCAAGTAAGTCTCCCACCTTAGTTTCCCTGGTAGCTGAGACTATAGGTGCGTGCCATCATGCTCAGCTAGGTTTTTTTTTTGTTTTTGTTTTTTTTTTTTTTTTTTGTAGAGATGGGGTCTCCCTACATTTTCCAGTCTGGTCTCAAACTCCTGGACTCAAGTGATCCTCCCACCTCAGCCTCCCAAAGTTCTGGGATACTGGCATGAGCCACTGCGCCTGGCTAGATTCCCTTATAAGGTACACAAAAAGGGATCCATAAGCAATGAATCAAAAATCGATGTTTCAGCCTCTTCTCAATCTATTTACTCTTGATATGATTCAGTAATACTCAAAGTTTTAGCCAGTAGATAGGTATGGATGGTGTTCACATCCTCATCTCCAGCCCGGGCCTATACTGTGGACGCTGTACTCTCATTCCCAGGTGCACACAGTAGCTGATATAATGACCTATAGGCATCTCCATCTCAGAGTCATCAAACACTGATCTTCAGACATCTCCAAATATTGTGTTCTCCAAACTTGCCCCTCTGCCCACATTCTTAGTCTCAGAATATGGACACCAGCACTTGCCACACAGTCTGCCTAGCTGGAAAACTGTGGGTCATTCTTGCTGCCTTAATTTCCTTTCTGCTGCAGACTAAGGAGGCAATGTGGTGCATATGAAAAGCATAGGCTTAGAAGTCTGACAGGCCTGGAATTTGGCTCAAACACTTAGTTGTGAACTTGAAAACATTACTGCCCTTGTGACTCATTATCTTTGTTTGGAAAATGAGATTCTGAATGCCTGTCTTAGAGGGATGTTTGACAACTAGACATAATGTATATAGCACTGCAGACTCCAACTGTCATTTAGTGCCCTGGACATGACTTTACTTTACTGTTTCACAGAGTACACAATGGTTGGTTTATTTTTAAGCCCACACCAATCTCTAAGCAAGTTGAGGATACTATTACTTTTATCTAATACTTTGAACTTAATGAAATGGCATCGTTTTTCCTAAAAGCTCTGAAACTACATGTCAAAAAAAAAAAAAGGAATAAAAGACACAAGAAACGGTAGCATGGGTAAGTAAGAATCTATCTTATTAGGCTTCCTTTACATAGTTTATGTATATTTTGTATTCATAAGATGCTTATTTTTCAAAAGCATTTGCAAAAAGGTAAAAGACATTATAAGAAGAGAAGAATATGCTACACTTTTTGGAGTAGAGGAAGACTATAAAATACCATGATGAACAATCTAAATCAGACAGAAATCCTTTAGACAATCAAAAACACAGTTAATATGGAATGTTTGTTCTGGCTAGCTGGGGGGGACAGGATGGTGGGGCAAGGCACAGCCAAGAATTGCATTTCAGTGACTCACTGCTCCTACAAAAACGGTTTTCTGAGAAATACAATTTAGAAGAAAATATCCACAATAAAATGTTAGGTGCCATACCAAAAATAACATAATATTCACTTAGAGGGGGAAACCCTCATTTAATTTCACTTAGAAAACAGAACCTTCTCAGAAATCACTGAGAATCTACCTGAAGATCTCAGGAAGTTTATGTGAGCTCATTTGTTCATTATTGTTTCATTCATTCATTCATTCAACAAATATTTTTTAAGCAGCCTGCTGTAAGCCAAGGCTGGGATATGTATGATGGAAAACATAGCAGGCACAGTTCCTGCACTCAGGGAGGTTACAATGTAAAAGGAAAGGCAGGCAATTAAATAAGCAAAAACAAGAAAACGTGATATATTCTCTACTGAGCATTATTCTAGTGCTGTGGAAACAGGAAGAACACTTAACTAATTGGGGGTTATAAGGAAATGCTTTTCTCAAGGTGAAGAAGAAGTAAAAAGATGACCAGGTAATAGAAACATTACATGCAAAAACTTGAAGATAAGAAATGAAGAAACGTCCCAAAAAGGAAAAACTTAAAGTTCAAGTTGAAACAGCTATATATTTGGCAGCCGAGAAGGGTGGAAGTAAGGTTATGATTTACTTTTTTTAAATGGACTGAATTGAGGTGCAATTTATATTCAATAATGCACACACCCTTAAGGGTGTTTGTAACCTGCCAACCCTATCAAAGTATTCAATCACAAAGTTTCTTTTGTGATTGAATACTAGATACTTTGGATACCGTATTGTAGACAATTAGGATTCTATCTTCCTGGCTTCTTATTTAGCAACAAATTTAATTTCTGGCTGACCCCTAGAATTTCTACAGGCTTGATTTTGTGCTTCATTAGTTGGTGATATGGTTTGGCTGTGTCCCTACCCAAATCTCTCATTAAATTGTAATAATCCCCATGTGTCAAGTGTCGGGCCAGGTGGACATAACTGAATCATAGGGGCGGTTTCACCCATACTGTTCCTGTCATAGTGAATAAGTCTCTCGAAATCTGATGATGGGAGTTTTCCTCCACGAACTCTTTTGCCTGCCACCATGTAAGACCTGCCTTTGCTTCTCCTTTGCCTTCTACCCTAATTGTGAGGCCTCCCCAGCTATGTGGAATTGTGAGTCCATTAAACCTCTTTCCTTTACAAATTACCCAGTCTTGGGTATGTCTTTATTAGCAGTGTGAAAATAAACTATTACAGTTAGGAACTGTGAAAAGACCAAGGTATTTTGCAAGGCCCTCTAAGTTGGTAAGACTCAGCCTCCAAACTCCGTCTCTCTACAGATCTTGCTAGAGCTTGGTTTTAGGCTTTCATCAGATAATCCTACTTTAGGTCTTTCTCTGGAGCATGGTCTTTACTCTAAAGACCTGGCCTTTCTGCCATCTCAACTGGATCCCAGAGGTGTTAAAGAGGCTTTAAGGATATTTCTCCACTCTCGCAAGGCTGGAGCTCCAATGTCTGCAGGTACTGCTTCACCTTTCAGCCCTATAGCAGTTGCTAGCTGTTAAGCCTTGGGTAATTTGCCTTGAACCTAAACAGCCCCCTCTCAGTCATGAACCTGAAGTGTTCCATCACACAGATTTCTGAGACATTTCCTTCTTCTACGACACTCTACCTATTATATTTCTGCTATCTCTGACCTTATGCTCAGTGGGACCACTGTACTCTGCTTGACTCCAGCTTTCTATTCTGAAATCAGAAAATTGTTCTCAGACACAGAACTGGCAATTGTGGACTCCACTTCATGAGTTTCCCTCCTTTCAGGGATCACAGGCTTAAACTGTCAGTTGCTTGAGATGTTTATGCAAGAAATCTAGTTGGCACCATTTACTTCATAATTGCTGGAAGCTGAAATCTCCCTCTCTTAGTTTTTAAGCAAAAAAGTAAAATAACCTATTTGTACTTTAGAATGGTCACTCAGGCTTCAATGGAAAGCGAATTGGTATGGGACAAGACTGGTACACACAGACAACACATGGCAATGGGAGTAATCCTGGAAAAAATTACTTGTTTAACAAATACATATTTAGTGATCACTATATTGTAGGTACCATTCTCATTTTAGTACTAACTCACTTAATCATCACCAATCCCGTGATACAATTATTATGTCCATTTTATAGGTTGGAAAACTAAAGGACAGATAGGCTAAATAATTTAACCAAAAAGTAGAGCTGGGATTGAATACAGGTGGTCTGAGTTTGGAGTCCCTGATCTTTAAAACCATGCAGTTCTGTGGTAACAGTAGCCTAATGTAGTGGAAATGAGCAACCTTTGCTTCCTGTGCCTGAGAAGCATGGACTTCCCCTTCTGGACACTATTATCAGTAGATTTACTGTGTGCCAGTGTGAACAGAACAACAATCCAGGCATCTTGGGAGATAAGGATTTCAAAGCAAAGGTTCAGCCTATAATCAACATAAAGACTCTAAAAACCATAAAATCATGAAGAAAGTAATTGTTAAACAACTTAATATGATGCAGAGCAACTGTCTGAGTGCTAAGCAGATGCTCAGGGATGTAACAATTGTAAAAATAATAAAGACTATCTATCATGTCTATCATCCTAGCACTCTGGGAGGCTGACGTGGGTGGATCACCTGAGGTCAGACCAGCCTGGCCAACATGGCAAAACCCCATCTCTACTAAAATACAACAATTATCTGGGCATGGTAGTGAGTTCCTGTAATCCCAGCTACTCGGGAGGCTGAGGCAGGAGAATCACTTGAACCCAGGAGACGGAGGTTGCAGTGAGCCACGGTTGATCCATTGCACTCCAGCCTGGGTGACAGAGGGGACTCAGTCTAAAAAAAAAAAAAGATTAGATTCTATTTTTGTATACAAGTTATATTCAACAAGAGAAAGTCACCCATGGTCCTCAGAGCAATGGCCAGGAGATCTCTGAGAATTTGCCTTATAAATTACAAAGCCATTTGCCTCTGAACCCACTTCCCTAGCTATAAAATGAAACTAAAGTAATACCAGTCAAAAGCACACATCACTGAATTCATTTTCATCTTTTAAAAAAAGTCCTGAAACTTTTTGTTACAATGCAATTTGGTGCAATTGCTGAGGTAAAGAACTGAAATGAACTAGAGAGGAAGAAATAAACCTAGAATACAAAAAATGATAAAATGTTGCCATTCTTGGAATAATAAATGAAACAAGATATCTGTTATTATGAAATAACCCTATTAGAGAGGTCATGGAAAATGGCAGCTGAGGCTAAAATCAAAATACTCAGATAGGTTGTGTGCTGACATCTGGGTCTAGGTCAACATGTCATGTGTACCAAGTTAATAGTGTCTTCTGAATTTTAGTGATAAACAACCACTCAGATTAAAACATGTCATAAAAATTATGTTTTAAAAATAGCACTGTTTACATTTATCTTTGGAAATTTCTGTCCTGCAGATAACTCAAATGCATGAGTTAAACCATCTGCCTCTTTTCTGATGTGAAAGGGGATGATGTAAATACAGTTTATAGCAGTGAGTTGGTTTGCTTGGAGGCTGCTGTTCTTTATCAGCATTTTAACATTGGATAACTGAGGTAACTGTGCTTCAGGCATAGTCCCAAAAAGAATCCATAGGCATTTCTCCTGGTGAGGGTAGGTTTACCTGTAGGGTAGCTTTACCATGTTTACAAATTTCCAGCTCTACTCAAGATATACATGCAATCCAGAGAGTGTCACATAAGAGACAGTGTGATAGAAATGTCACACATTTTGATGGGAGATTAATCCAGATTCAAATTCTGCCTTTCTAATCTTGGCCAAGTTATGGAAATTTTCTGGATCTTGCTTTCCTGAGCTATAAAATAAGCTTACTATAGGGGGTTGAATGGTGGACCCCATTTGTCTATGCCTAACCCCCAGAACCTGTGAATGTGACCTTATTTGGAAAAAAAAAGTCTTTGCAGGTATAATTTTGAGTCGTGATTATTCTGAGTTTTCTGGTGGGTCCTAAGTCCAATGACAAGTGGCCTTTTGAAAGATGCACAGGGTTGAGCTGCACAGGAAGAAGTGGAGAAGAAGGCCATGTGAAGACAAAGGAAGAGATTGGACTTACTTAGTCACAAGCCAAGGAATACTTGGAGCCACCAGAAACTGGAAGAGCAAAGGAAAAACCCTCTCCTAGAGCCTTTAGAGAGAACACTGCCCTTAGAATACCTCGATTTCTGAATTCTGGCCTCCAGAACTGTGAGAAAATATATTTTTGTTGTTTTAAAGCATCCAGTTTGTGGTAATTTTTTAAAGCCCCAAGAAATGAATACAATGACATTATATGGTTTTTGTGGGGAATATAGATAGATCTGTGCATAGCTGAAGTAAACATGTATTTAGTGTTAGCTACTATAGTAATAGTATATGGTACTTCAAACACATGGCCACAGGATACTCGTGGAATCAAGGACCAAGTGTCTTCTGCTTTAATATAAAATTTATAAGGTCAGCTGTCCCAGTTACCTCTAAGGATATTCAAAAGAAGCTAAGAAATCTGAAAAAAAAAATTCTAATAGGAAGTTCACTTGTAAAGAGAGGGCTCACCTTTATTGAAGATAAGACTTCTAAAGCCAATTTCAGAGGAGAGGCTGAGCCTCTAGGTCCTAGATATGAATAAATGTACTTCACATAAGGTAAGAGGAAAAATGTCTTGGTGAATACAGGTAAATGAAGAAGGAAAGAACTAGAAGGCAGAAAAGGCTCCAAGCTCTAAGCTATAACCCACTCTCCATAACCATCTTCAAGAAAGCCACAACATCACAAATCATGACTCGAGATTAATGATTCCCTCCCTCCCTTTCTCCCTTCCTTGCTGTTTTCATTGAAAGTGCAGAGAAACGAGGCTTCAAACCCAAAATAATGTAGAAAATGGAGACCGAATGGAAAGGCAAAATGATACAGGTGTTATTCAGTCTTTGCTTAGATCCAGGCACCACCTCAAAGTCAAATTAGTATACAAGGGGACTATGTGTGCAAAGAATGACAAAAGATCAGGCTGAAGTCTTGATGTTCATTCTTCTTTAGTAAAACTTCACTCACCAAACACGTAGTTCAACTGAAAACATTTTATTCTTAAATTTCAAGGATTCTTGAATGAAAATATTTTTCTGAGATGGAAAATTAACTTCCAGGATGTAAATATTTTTTACTTTCAAAAATCTGTCACAGCATGTATTGTTTAGATCAACATATATGCTTTGAAGTCAGGTATTTTTACCTAAGCTTACTCCAAATGCAGTTACAACTGGTACAATCATTTGTGATAAAATTAATTGGTCTAATTTATATGTCTAATGAAGAATTGAATTACCACCCAAATTACATTCTATATGTAATATGCCATCTTTGAAAACTACTTTTCATAATCTAGGGGGACTGATCACATCAAATACATGTTATATTATTAGAGGAAAAAAATACAAGCTAAAGTGCCTGAACTTGTAAGTAAAATACAAATTCAGATTATGTGAAGTCAAATATAGACAAGAATAACTGGGAAAAGTTTTATGAAAGAACAGTGGACTTGAATTAAACATTGAGGAAGAATCAGAAGGTGATCAGCAGAGTAAAATATCATAAAGGCAAGCCAGCTGAACTCCCAGGATTCTAGGGATGAAGGTAGGAGGGAGAATGGGATATTACCACTCTCTGACTTCACTGAAGAGGAAATTTGAATGAGAACTGAAGTGTCTGAAAATGAAAATTATATTCAGCATTCATTTATCACATGGGAAAAATGGTAAATGGGAATAAAATAATAATAAGAGTTATAGTCTCTGATGCACTTGAGCAAAGGGCCAAACTGTAGTACTAAACTGCAAAACTACAATACATTTTAAAATTAAAATGCAGTCTCCTCTCAGGTCAAAATGTTTGCCTGAGTGGGTAGATTGGTTAGTCTGGACGCTTTGGAGACTTTTAAGCATTCCAGAATGCCTCCAGTGAATTTAGAATGCCAAGAATGTGCACAAATTTGGTATTTAAAATTCTAGAATTGCATTTGCTAATCCAATTAAGTCCAGCTTTTCCAGACACAGGGCTGAACTCCACTCCAAATAATGTAGTTGAAACATACTCAAAGAATTTATGTGAAGAGAAACCATTTTAAGTCCACAATATCTGTTTCCAAAATGACTCAAGTTACTAACATTTCTTTGAAAATGATTATTGTTATACCTTCAATCCCTCCTTTACACACACTCACGAAAGATGACATGAAATGAACAAAATAGGTAGGAAATTGTTAGTGTTGCAAATGTATTTTATTTACCAAACCATTTTAGGTGTAAACTTGTATTCATACCTTGACTTGTACATTCTCATTCATAAGCAAATATCTTATCTATTTAACTTCAATAAATCATCTAATTTTCTGTTTAAGTCCATGTCCAATATTTGTATGCTTCTAATGAAGTCTTTAACTCTCTCACATGAATAGTGGGTATGTTTTGTCATCTCAAGAAGTTGGCAAGCTCCTTGAAAAGACAGAGTGTATCATATGCTTATTTTACATAACCTTGATGCCAACTACTATCATGGTAAATCCTCACTTAATGTGTTGATTTGATTTTCATTAATTCAATTCCAATCTTGCATTTTTATATTAGCACATGTTGCTTTGTACTACTACAGAATTGCATATGAAAATTTGGACTGTTTAAAATAAAACAATATACAAAGGTGGAGAGATAGGTTTATGCCTTGAAATTCTGAAATCCTTAACTTCCTTCTAAACATAACATACTGAACAAATGGTTATATCTGCAATGTCCAGAAATTGACCCAAGGAAATTTATAAAAGTATAACTGCCACAAGAAAAAAAGAGTGAAAGAAATACAGAAAACTAGAGATTTAAACACAACTTTGGCAGATGGAAAATAGATGATTGAGTAATACCTGGCATAACAGAGCAGATAAAGTTAAAACTCAAGTGCCAGCAAAAAGTAGCATTAACTAGAGGCAGGGTTATTTGTACTGCAAAACCCTAAAACAGGAGGACCTAAACAGGAAGATTAATCGGGAGTGTGAATAAAGAGTGTATTAGTCCATTTTCACACTGCTATTAAGAATACCTGAGACTGGTTAATTTATGAAGAAAAGAGGTTTAGTTGAATGACAGTTCCGCATGGCTGGAGAGGCCTAAGGAAACTTACAATTATGATGGAAGGTGAAGGGGAAGCAGGTACCTTCTTCACAAAGCAGTAGGAGTAGAGGAAACTGACAAACACTTTGACCCATCAGATCTTTTGAGAGCTCACTAGCTATAAGGAGAACAGCATGGAGGAAACTGCACTCATGATCCAATCACTTCTCAGCAGGTCCCTCCCTCAACACAAGGGGTTTACAATTCGAGGTGAGATTTTGGTGGGGAGGCAGAGCCAAACCACATCAAACAGTTTCCCTAGACCCCATCTCTCACTTCATGCAGCAGGATAAACACAACAAAACGATAAATGATTAAGAAACAAAATACCAGACTATTCAAAACAACATAAAAAGTTAGATGACAGTAGAGCAATGCCTTCTAAACCAAGGGGGAAAAGAGATCTGTAACCCAGAATTCAACATGAAATTATCTATAAAAAATAAAGATAAAATAAACATATTTCTAGTTATGTAAGGTCAAAACATCACCTATTTGACTTCTTTCTTAGGAACCTACTAGAAGAGATGGTGCATACAGTAAATAAATAAAGGGTGGAGGTGTAAAAAAACGGAAAAGATAACATACAAGAGATCTAATATAGAAGATCTAGTATAGATTTAGTATAGAAGAAAGCTACAGAGCTACTAGATCTAAGGGATCTAGTATAGAGAAATCTACAGAGCGTTCCTGGGATGATGGTTTAGTGAAGTGCCAGGATGTGAGGAAGCTGCAGGATAACAGGCAACAGACTGAGAGAACAACCCATCCAGACTGGACCAAAAGGACCAAGGGATCTAGAAGGGATAGTTTTTCAAGAAAAAAAAAATAGAATTGACAGTCTACCTAATGCATTTGACATTATTTAAAAAAGGTAAGATTGATTTTATAGTGCTTCTGGAGAGTCTGGGCAGAACTAATTGATAGATATACAAATAACTGTGAAAATCACCAAATAGGAATTCTTACCAAAAAAAATTAGAAAGGTTACATATGCAAGAAAAAGAATCATATGCAACATGGTTCAATGGCTATAATAATATAAACATTGAATATTTTCCCATCCAAAAACTGTGAAAAAAAACTATGTAGAGAAGAGGTAGAGGGGAAAGTAGAACATACATATTTTTGGTAAAGTAGATACATGACAGAGCTGTAGCCTTACATTCTCCAGTAATAAATAAATAGATAATATCTAAAACTAAAAAAGAATCCAGAAATGGCAGCATAAGCTTGTTTATTGAAGAATACCATAGAAAACAAAAATAAAAAAGTTTAAAGCAATTGCTGCTAGGGAGCAGGATTCAGAAGTTGAAAAGGAATATGAGACAAATGTCACTTTTTTAAGAAACTTAAAGCAATATTTGACTTTATGTTTATGAATTACTATGAAGAATAAAAATAATATTACAAATAAGTAAACTCAAAGCAAAAACAAAACAGAACATAATCAAGAAACAAACACATTAGGCCAGGAATGGTGGCCCATGCCAGTAATTCTAATCCTTTGGGAGGCCAAGGAGGGAGGCTTATCTGAGACTAAGAGGTTGAGACCAGCCTGGGTGACATAGCAAGACTCTGTCTCAAAAAAAAAAAAAAAAAAAAAAAAGCCAGATGTGGCCCCAGCTACTGGGGAAGGTTGATGCTAGAGGATTGCTTGAGCCCAGGAGTTCAAGACTGCAGTGAGTTATGATTGCCCCACTCCACTCCAGACTGGCTGATAGAACAATGCCGTGACTTATGACTTAAGTAGCACAGGCACATGCCACCACATCTGGCTAATTTTTAATTTTTTAATATTTTTTGTAGAGATGGCATCTTGCTATGTTGCCCAGGCTGGTGTTGAACTTCTGGTCTCAAGCAATCCACCTTCCTTGGCCTCCCAAAGTTCTCAGATTACAGGCATGAACTACCATGCCCAGCCTGTTTATTCTTTTTTCTTTTTCAATTTTTTAGTAAGGTTTATTTATTATTTGTAAATATTTATGGAATACATGTGAAATTTTGTTACACATATATAATGTGTAGCAATCATACCAGAGCTTTTAGGGTAGCCAGCCCCCATGTATAATATGTTTTTGTTAAGTATAGTCATGCTACTATGCTATCAAATATTTAATTTACCTCATCTTATTGTATGTTTGTACCCTTTAATCTGCTTCTGTTCATCTTCCCTCCTTCCCCCCACTCACCCTTCCCAGTCTGTATCTTTTCACTCTCCACTTCCACATCACCACATTTTTAGCTTCCACATATAAGTGAAAACGTGATATTTGTCATTTCATGATGGGCTTATTTCACTTAAGATAATGACCACCAGTTCCATTCATGTTACATTTAAGGAAATGACATTTCATTCTGTTTTATGGACAAATAGTATTCCATTGTGTATATACACCACATGTCCATTATTTATTCACTTATTTATTCACTCATTCTGTTTTATGGGCAAATAGTATTCCATTGTGTATATACACCACATGTCCATTATTTATTCACTTATTTATTCACTCATTCTGTTTTATGGGCAAATAGTATTCCATTGTGTATATACACCACATGTCCATTATTCACTTGTTGATGGACATTTAGGTTGATTGCATATCTTTGCTATTGTGAATAGTGCTGCAGTAAACATACAGGTGGAGATATCCCATTGATACACTGATGTATTTTCCTTTGGGTAGAGGCCCAGTAGTGTGATTATTGGATCAGGCGGTAATTCTATTTTTGGTTTGTTCAGTAATCTCCATACTGTTTTTCATAGTGGCTGTATGTCTTCTCTTCAGAAATGTTTACTCACGTCCTTTGCCCACTTTTAAAGAGGATTATTTGTTTTATTTCCTGTTGGACTGTTTAAGTTCCTTATATATTCTGGATGTCAGCCTCCCATCAGATTCATAGTTTCCAAATACTTTCTCCCACTCTGCATGTTGTCCATTCACTCTGTTAATTATTTCTTTTGCTGTACAAAAGCTTTTCAGTTTAATTAGGTCCCACTGGTCTATTTCTGGTTTTGGTGCCTATGCTTTTGAGGTCTTCGTCATATATTTTTGGCCTAGACCAATCTTCAGGAGAGTTTTCCCTAGGTTTTCTTCTAGTGTGTTTAGGGTTTCAGGTCTTACATTCAAGACTTTAATCCACATAGAGTTGATTTTTCTATCTGATGAAAGACAGGGGTACAGTTTTATTTTTCTGCATGTGGCTATCCAATTTCCCCAGAACCACTTGTTGAGGGTATCCTTTCTCCAATGTAAGATCAAATATTAGTTCAATGTAAGATTGTGGCTTTATTTCTGGGTTCCTTATTCTGTCCTACTGGTCTATGCATCTATGTTTATACCAATACCATGCTGTTTTGGTAAATGTAGCCTTGCAATATTTTGTTTTGTTTTTGTTGTTTTTCATGGAGTATAATTTTATTTAATTATTAATTTTTAAATTTATTTTTTCTTTAAATTTTTGTTTTAGGTTCAGGTGGTACATGTGGATGTTTGTTACATAGGTAAATTGTGTGTTGCAGGTATAGGATGTACAGATATTTTCATCATCCAGTAATGAGCATAGTACCCAATAGGTAGTTTTTTGACGCTGACCCTCCATCTTGAAGCAGTGCCTAGTGTCTATTGTTCTTGTTTTTATGTCCATAACATGCACTATTTAGTTTTCTGTTCCTGCATTAATTCGCTTAGGATAATGTCCTCCAGGTCCATCCATGTTGCTGCAAAGTATGTGATTTCATTTGTTTTTATAGCTGCATAGTATTTCACAGCATATATGCGTCACATTTTCTTTATCCAATCCACAGTTGATGGGCATCTAGGTTGATTTTTTTGCTTTGCAGTGAATACTGTTGCAATAATATACAAATTCATGTGTCTTTTCAGTGGAACAATTTATATTCCTCAATATACCCACTAATGGGATTGCTAGGTTAAATGGTAGTTCTGTTTTAAGTTCTTTGATAAATCTCCAAACTGCTTTCCACAGTGACTTTCAGTAAAAATATAAAAGGTTTCAATAAAACAATTTATTTATTATTAAAAGATAATAAATATGGTTATTAATAAAATAAATACCATTATTTATTGTTAACTAATAAATGGCTGAAGTAATTTATATTCCCACCAATAGTATATAAGCATTCCCTTTCTCCATAACCTTGCCAGCATCTGTTATTTTTTTACTTTTTAATAACTGCCATTCTATCTGTTGTGACATGATATCTCATTGCAGTTTTAATTTGCATTTCTCTAATGATTAGATGTGTGGAGCATTTTTTCATATTATTACCGGCTGCATGTATGTCTTCTTTTGACTTGTCTGTTCATGTCCTTTGCTCATTTTTTTTTTTGAACTGTTAAAGTGTTTTTTTAAAGTCCACAGAAGTAAAAACTGTATCTTGAGGAACTAGGGGATGGAGCCACCAGGGAGTGAGAGTCAAGCCACCAGGGGAGTGAGGATGGGGTGACAGGACAGTGAACAAAGCCAGGCTGGGCTGGCCATGTGGGTTCCAGCCCCAGGGGCCATCACCAGGGCCACCAGACAGTTCCTGTGAATTCAGGCCAGCACCAGGTAGGCTCATTGGCAGGGGCTCCACCAGCATAGCAGAGAATTTGGTGTCACTGAAAGCCTTGTTCATGCACGTCTTGAAGAAGCACTGCAGGCTGATGATGGACTACACGTCTGCCTGGTCCTCGGTTAACCTGATGAATCGCTTGAATATCTGGCCCACATCCTGATTTTGCCCATTTTTTTTCATGGGGTTGTTTGTTTTTCACTGCTCAACTGTTTAAGTTACTGACAGATTCTAGATATTAGACCTTTGTCAGATGCATAGTTTGCAAATATTTTCTTCTTTCTGTAAGCTGTTTGTTTACTCTGTTGACAGTTTCTGTTGCTTTGCAGAAGCTCTTTAGTTTAATTAGGTCCCACTAATGTCAATTTTGTGTTTTTGTTGCAATTGCTTTTGAGGCTTAGTAATGAAATCTTTGCCAGTGCCTGTGTCCAGAATGACATTTCCTTCATTTCCTTGGCTCTCCTCTAGGGTTTTTATAGTTTTAGGTTTTACATTCAAGTCTTTAATCCATCTTAGATTGATTTTTGTATATAGTGAAAGGAAGAGATCCAGTTTCAATCTGCATATGGCTAGCCAGTTGTCCCAGTACCACTTATTGACTAGGAAGTCCTTTTCTCATTGCTTGTTAGTATTCACATTGTTGAAGTTCAGATAGTTATAGATGTGTAACTTTATTTCAGTTTTCTCTATCTTATTCCAGTGGTCTATGTGTCTGTTTTTGAACCAGTACCATGCTGTTGTAGTTGCTGTAGCCTTGTGGTATAATTTGAAATTGGGAAGTGTGATGCCTCTGGCTTTGTTCTTTTTACTTAGGATTGCTTTGACAATTTGGTCTCTTTTTTGGTTCCATATTAATTTCAGAATAGTTTTTTCTAAGTCATTGAAAAATGATGTTGGTATTTGTTAGGAATAACATTGAGTTTATAAATTGCTTTGAGCAGTATGGCCACTTTAACCATATTGATTCTTCTTATCCATGAGCATAGAATGTTGCATTTGTGTCATCTCTGATTTATTTCAGCAGTGTTTTGTAATTCTCATATTGGAGATCTTTCACCTTTCTGGTTAGCTGTATCCCTAGGTATTTCATTCTTTTTATAGCTATTGTAAATAGGATTGCATTCTTGATTTGGCTCTCAGCTTGGACATTATTGGTGTACAGAAAAGCTACTAATTTTTTTACACTGATTTTGTATCATGAAAGTTTGCTGAAGTTGTTTGTTAGATCTAGAAGCTTTTATAGACTCATATCGTCTGTGAAAAGAGATAGTTTGGCTTCCTGTCTTCACATTTGGATGCATTTTGTTTCTTTCTCTTGCCTGATTGCTCTGGCTAGGATTTCTAGTACTGTGTTGAATAGGAATGGTGAGAATGTGCATCCTTGTCTTGTTCTGGTTCTCAAGGGAAATGCTTTCAGCTTTTGCTCACTCAGTACAATGTTGACTCTGAATTTGTCATAGATGGCTCTTATTATTTTCAGGTGAGTTCCTTTGATGCTTAGTCTGTTGAGAGTTTTTAACATAAAGAGACATTGAATTTTATTGAAGGCTTTTCTGCATCTATTGAGATGAACCTGTAGTTTTTGGTTTTAGCTCTGTTTATGAGTCACATTTCTTGCTTTGTGTATGTTGAATCAATCCTGTATCTCAGGAATAAAGTCGACTTGATTGTGGTGAATTAGCTTTTTGATGTATTGCTAGATTCAGTTTGCTGGTATTTTGTTGAGAATTTTTGCATCTTTGCTCATCAGGAATACTTCCCTTGAAGTTTTCTTTTTATGTTATGTCTCTGCCAAGTCTTGATATCAGAATGATGCTGGCCTTACAGAATGAGTTAGGGAGGAGTCCCTCCTTCTCAACATTTTGGAATAGTTTCTGCAGGATTAGCACCAGATTTTCTTTATACATGTGGCAGAATTTGGCTGTGAATCAATCTGTTCCAGGGCTTTTTCGGGTTTACAGGTTTCAATTACTCATCCAATTTCAGAACTCATTATTGATCTATTTAGGGTTTAAATTTATTCCTGGTTTGACCTTTGGAGGATATATGTTTCCAGGAATTATCCATCTCTTCTAGGTTTTCAAGTTTGTGTGCATAGAGGTGTTTGTAATCAACTCTGAGAGGTTTTTGTTTTGTTTTGTTTTGTTTTCCTGTGTAGTCTGTGGTAATATCCCCTTTGCTGTTTCTAATTATGTTTATTTGCTTCCCTTTGTAGGTGACCTGCCCCTTTCTCTAGCTGCCTAATTTTTTCTTTCACATTGACCTTGGAACATTTGATGACTATGTGCTTTTGGAATGGTAACCTTTATAATATCTCACAGGGGTCCTCTGAATTTCCTGAATTTGAATGTCAAGTTTACTAGTGAGGTTGGGAAAATTTTCTTTGACAATATACCCAAATATGTTTTCCAAATTGCTTGTTTTCTCTCTCCCTTTTTCAGGGATGCCAATGAGTCATATGCTTGGTTTCCTTAAATAATCCTAAGTCTTGGAGTTTTTGTTCATTCTTTTTTGTTGTTTTGTTCTTTTTGTGTGACTGAGTTGATTCAAAAAACAAGTTTTCAAGCTCTGAGATTCTTTCCTCAGTTTAGTGTATTATGCTGTTAATACTTCCAATTGTATTATGAGATTCTTGTAGGGAGTTTTTCATCTCTGTCAAATCATTTTGGTTCTTCCTTAAACTAGCTATTTAGTCTTTCAGCTCTTGTATTGTTTCACTGGATTTATTAGATTCCTTGGATTGGGTTTCAGCTTTCTCCTGAATCTCAATCTTTATGCAGATTCTGAATTCTAAGTCTGTCATTCCAGTCATTTTAGTATGTTTTAGAACCACTGCTGGGGAGCTAATGCAGTTATTTGGAGATGGGAAAACACTCTAGCTTCTTGAGTTGCCAGAGTTCTTCACTCATTCTTTCTCATCTGTGTGGCTGATGTTCCTTTAATCTTTGAATTTGGTGTCCTTTGGATGGGGATTTTTGGTTTTATATTCTTGGATGCCCTTGAAGTTTGACTAAAGCATAAGTTGGTTTCAGTAAATTGGTTTTGTTTCTGGATAATTTCAGGGTGCTAAGTCTCAGCTCAGCACTCCTGGGCTATGTGGTGTAACCCTGGGGGGCTAGGATCAGGCCCATGGCTTTGTTCTTGGCCCCTTGAGGTTGATTACCTGTAGTGCTGGGAGGGCTGAGATGTTCCCAGTCTGCTGGCAACAACATTCAGATGTGGAGGGCCGGCAAAAGTATTTTGACGGGTGTAAGGTTTAAATGAGAGGCAATAGAGGCCAGTTATTGAAATGAAGAAATTTAATTGGCTCCTGGGCGAGGTTCTTCGGTCCAACAGGAGGGGCCGGAGAAGTCGCACGGACTCCTCTCAGACATGGGGTTTTATAGGGAGTGGAGACATTTGATTGGTTGTGGGAGAGCAGGACGTGGATGTGGCAAGCTGCTATTGGCAGGTAGGAGGGATTTCCAGTGAGCGGGCCGCCCAGGGGGAGTGGGGGCTGGACGGGAGAAAATGCTATTGGGCAGGTTCTGGCGGGGCTTTCTTAAATTTTGGTAGGATTCTTCAATGGCTGGCTAGGTGCTGAGTGTAGAGCCTAGTGCTGAGTGCAGAAGTGGGCGTGGGATGATGATGTTGATTCTAGGTGAGGGGGTGGGTGGGCGTGTCCGAGCTCTCGGCGAGGGAGCGGGGGTGTGTACGAGCTTCTGGAGAGGCGACCGGCCTCACAACAGGGCTTTCTCAGTGTGGTGTGTCTTTGCACATGTGCATGCCAGCAACATCATAGTGACAGTGCTGTGAGGGCTATGCATGCATGCCTGCTGGTGAGGCACTGACATGACAGAGTTTGCTCTTATTATTTTGAGGTGAGTTCCTTTGATGCAGGTGTGTGTGCCAGTGGTGGCAGTGTGGTGGGGTCCGCATGTGCATCAGTTTGGGCAGTACTGTAGGGTCCATGGATTCATACATGTCAGCAAAACATGAGTGATAGAAGGCCATGCATGAGTGTGTGCTGGCAAAGAGATAGGGGAGGCTGTGGGTGTGTGTGTGCCAACAGTGGCCCATCTGCACAAGTTCTATGATATTTAGGTATGGTCTACCTGCGAAGGAGCTATGGTAGTAGCTGCTGGGAAGTGCCTCAGTTGGTTATCTCTGGCTGTGCTGCAAGTGGGTGCAACCAGGCATGGATTCTGGATCAGGGATCCTGGGAAAGACTGGCAGACTGCAGGGTGCTCAGATCAGATGGGCCCCTCTCACTGGCATGATAGCCTTGTTCTGTCCAGGTCTGACAGTCAACAAAGGCCAGAGTCACCTAGAGGAGCATGGTGAGCCTTGGGGGATGGACATCCTTGGCTATGCTCCACTGTAGCTATTTCCATGCCAAACCTTTTGGGCTCCACACAGGCTGGAGTTTTGCCCCTGCCAACTCTCCAAGAAACTCTTCCTGCTAGCTCAAATGTCTGTGGGGATTGTTGAGGGGTCCTGCAGCTAGGATTCAGGAAGACCATGGTAAGAGTGGGTCATTCCACATCTATTTAACTTATCCCTTCCCTAGGAGCTACTTGAAGCCAGGAATGAGTCCTGGTGCTCAGCAACCCTGTGCAGGATTCTCAGCTTCCTCCAGTTTCAGCTCACAGTCTGTCCTCACTCCATACACTCTCAATGTCTTCCTTCCAAAGATTACTCAGATTGTGCCAGTTTTCTTAATGATCTGGTCTCTAAGTGGGAGAAGCACTTTCTGGCTGCATTTAATCAGCCATCTTGGCACTCTCCTCTTAAAATATATGTTGAAGTCAGACAATGAGATGTCTCGAGCTTTGTTCTTTTATCTCAGGATTACTTGCTATTCAGGCTTTCTTTTAGTTTCATATATATTTTAATACTTTTTCCTAATTCTACAAAAAATGACATTGGGAGCTTGATAGGGATAGTGTTGAATTTGTAGATTGCTTTGGGCAGTATGGCCATTTAAACAATATTGATTCTTCCAATCCATGAGCATGGAATAATGTTTTTCCATTTGTTTAGGTTATCTATGATTTCTTTCAGCAGTGTTTGGCAGTTTTATTTGTAGAGATTTTTACTTTGTTACATGTATTCCTAGGTATTTTTTTCTTCTTCTAGCTATTGTAAACAAGATTGTGTTCTTGATTTGGCTACCACCTGGAACAATATTAATGTGTAGAAATGCTACTAATTTTTGTACATTGATTTTGGATCCTGAAATTTTACTGAAGTCACTTATCAGTTCCATAAGCTTTTAGGCAGAGTCTTTGGGGTGTTCTAGATATAGAAGAATATCCTCAGTGAAGGGAGACAGTTTGGTCTCTTCTTTTTCTATTTCAGTTCTTTTAATCTCTTTCTCTTACCTGATAGCTCTGGAGAGGATGTCCAGCACTATGTTGAATAGAAGCGGTGAGAATTGGAACCTTGTCTTGTTGCAGTTCTCAAGGGCAATACTTCTAACTTTTGCCCATTCTACATGATGTTGACTCTGGTTTGTCATAGATGGCTCTTATTATTTTGAGATATGTTCCTTTTTTTATTTTTTTGAGATAGAGTCTTGCTCTGTCACCCAGGATGGAGTTCAGTGGCATGATTCTGTTCACTATCACCTCTGCCTCCCTGGTTCAAGAAATTATCTTGTCTCTGCCTCCCAAGTGGCTGGAATTACAGTGTGCACCACCATGCCTGGCTAATTTTTGCATTTTTAGTATAGACGGGGTTTCACCATGTTGGCCAGGCTCCTGAACTCAAGTGATCTACCTGTCTTGGCCTTCCCAAATGGTGGGATTACAGGTGTGAGCCACTGTACCCAGCCTGTTTCTTTATTGATTAGTTTATTGAGAATTTTTAACGTGAAAGAATGTTGTACTGAAGGCTTTTTCTGCATCTATTGAGATAATGATATGATTTTTATTTATGATTATGTTTATATGGTGAGTCACATTTATTGATTTGCATATATTGAACCAGACTTGCATCCCAGGAATGAAGCTTAATTGATCACAGTAGGTTTGCTTTTTGATATATTGCTAGAATTAGCTTGCTAGTATTTTGTTGAGAATTTTTGCATCTATATTCATTGTGGATATTGGCCTGCAGTTGTCTTCCTTTTTCTTCTGAGGCAGGGTCTCATTCTGTCACCCAGCCTGAAGTACAGTGGTGCAATCACAGCTCACTGAAGTCCCTACCTCCCAGGCTCAAATAATCTGCTCACCTCAGCCTCCCAGGTAGATGTAACCACAGGCATGTGCCACCATGCATGGTTAATTTTTAAATTATGTGTATAGACAGTCTCCCTGTGTTGCTCAGGCTGGTCTCAAACTCCTGGGCTCAAGCAATCCTCCACCTTAGCCTCTATTTTCTTTATTCATGGTATCTTTGACAGGTTTTGGTATTGGGGTAATGCTGGCTTCATAGAATGAGTTAGGGAGGAGACCCTCCTCCTGGATTTTTAAAAATAGTTTCTGTAGAACTGGTACCAGCTTTTATTTGTATGTCTGGTAGAATTCGACTATGAATCCAACTGGTGTGGGCCTGTTTTTGGTTGATAGGTTTTTTCAATGCTGATTCAATTTTGCAATTTGATATTGGTCTTTTCAGAGTTTCAGTTTCTTCCTGATTCAATCTTGGAAGGTTCTGGAAGTACCTTCCAGGGTATTTCCAGAAATGTATCCATTTCCTCTGGACATTCTAGTTTACGTGTGTAGAAGTGGTTTTAATAGTCTCTGAGGATCTTTGTGTTTCTGAAAAATCAGTTGTAATATGACCTTTGTTGTTTCTGGTTGTATCCGGATCTTCCCTCTTTTTGTTCTTTGTTAAAATCTAGCTATCAGTGTACCCATCTTGTTTATCCTTTCAGAGAACCTACTTTTTGTTTCATGGATTCTTTGTATGGATTTTGGGGTCTGAATTTCACTCAGTTCTGCTTTGATTTTATGTATTTCTGTTCTCCTGGTAGCTTTATGATTACTTTGTTCTTTTTTTTTTTTTGATGTTTGTTATTTACTTATTTTATTTAGAAATGTGTTGTTTAATCTCCACATATTTGGAAGTTTTCTACTTATCTCTGTTACTGACTTGCAGTTTAATTCTGTTGTGGTCTGAGACCAGACATTGCATGATATCTATTCTTTTAACTTTGTTAAGGTATGTTTAATGCCCCAGAATGTGGTCTATCTTGGTAAACGTTCCATGTTATCTTGAGAATATTGTGTATTCGGCTATTGCTGGGTGAAATAGTCTACAGATGTCAATTATATCCAGTTGACTGATGATGTTGGGTTCAACTAAGTCCTTACAATTTTATGCTTGCTCAATTTGTCCGTTTCTGAAAGAGAAGTGTTGACGTCTCCAATTTGAATCCATCTATTTCTCCTTGCAGTTCTTCCAGTTTTTGCTGTGCATATTTTGATGTACTGTTGTTAGGCATATACTCATTAAGGATTGTTATGTCTTTTCAGAGAATTGATCCTATATCATTATGTAATGCCCTTCTTTATCCCTGATAACTTTTCTTGCTTTGACGTCTGCTCTGTCTGAAATTAATACGGCAATTCCTGCTTTTTTTTTGATTAGTGTTAGCAAGGTATCTCTTTATGGATGCACCAAAATCTTACAAATCACCACTAAAGAACTTATTCATATAACCAAATACCACTTGTTCCCCAAAACCTATGGAATAAAAAAAGTTTTCTAATATTTACCCTTAATCTATATCTTTATACTTAGGGTGGGTTCTTTGATTAGATCATATAGTTGAGTCTTACTTTTAAATCCACTCTAACAATCTCTGTCTTTTAATTGGTTCATTTGACCATTGATGTTTAAAGTGATTATTGACATAGTTGAATTAATATTACTGTATTTGTTACTGTTTTCTGTTTTTTGCCCTTTTCCTTTTTCTTATTTTTATCTTCCCCTCTTTTTCTGCCTTTTGTGGTTTTAATTGAGCATTTTATATTTTACCTTCACTTATTCCTTCTTCAATGCTTTTGCTTTATGTAGACCTGAGTTTCAAATCTACATATTTTTCTTCACTCTAAAACTTCTTTTAATATTTCTTGTAAGTCACGTCTATTGTCAACACATTTCCTCAATTTTTGTTTGTCTGAGAAAACCTTTATGTCATCTTCATTTTTGAAGAATAATTTCACAGAATACAGAATTCTAGGTTGGTGAGTTTTTTTCTCTTACCACTTTAAATATTTCACTCTATTTTCTTTTTGTTTGCATGGTTTCTAAAAAGAAGTCAAACAAAATTGCTATCTTTGTATCTTTATAGGTAAAAATGTTTCTTTCTCTCTCTGGCTTCTTTCAGGATTTTAATTTATCTTTGATTTTCTGTAGTTTGAATATGATATACATAAATGTAGTTTTTTGACATTTATTTGCTATTCTTTGAACTTTCTGGATCTAAGGTTTGATGTCTGATGTTAATTTGGGGAAATTCTCAATGATTATTATCTCAAACATTTCTTCTGTTCTTTTTTCTCTTTCTTCTCCTTTTCCTATTATGCATACATTACACTACTTGTAGTTATTCTACAATTCCTAGATATTGTGTTCTGTTTTGCCAGTCCTTGTTCTTTTTTGCTTTTCAGTTTTGGAGGTTTCTGTTGATACATCCTCAAGTCATGTCCTGTCTACTAATATGCTCATCAAAGGCATTCTTCATTTCTTTTACTGTGGTTTTGATCAATAGCATTTCTGTTTTTGCTTTCTTCTTAGGATTACCATCTTTATACTTAAATTGCCCATCTGTTCTTGCATCATGTCTACTTTATCCATTAGGCCCTTTAGTATATTAATCTTAGTTGATTTAAATTCTCTGTCTGATATTTCTAACATACCTACCAGGTGTGGTTCTTGTGCTTACTTTGTCTTTTCAAATTGTAGGTGTTTGTTTGTTTGTTTTTGCCTTTAAGTATTCTTTGTAACTTTTCTCTTGATAGCTGACATGAGGTACTGGGAAAAAGGATCTTTTGTGAACAGTCCTTCAGTAATGTGGTGGTAAGATGTGGGAGGAGAGGAAACATTCCATAATTCCAAGATTAGGTCTTTGTCTTCTAGTGAGTCTGTGCTTCTGGGCTTTGAATGTCACAGTGTTTCACAGTTGTTTTTTTCTACGCCTTAGCTGGGACAGAATGACTAAAGTCGGCTAGAGTTGGGTATTTTCCTTCTCTCTTTCCCTAAGTCAGGTAGGATGTGATAAAACCCCAACAAGTTAGGCTGTGATTAACTAGTTTCTCCTGAGGGTAGACCTCATTAAAACAGAGTGCTCTGGGATATTTCAAAATGGTTCCTTTTCCCCTTTCATTGCTGAAAGAAGGAGAGAATTTTTTTCAGTATTTACTGTGAGAATCAAGCTGTGTCAAGCTCCTAGAGGTGAAATGCAAAAGTGTGGGGGAATCCGTATGACTGAACCTTCCTGGAGATTTTAATTCTCAGATCTGTCCACTTCTAGCCTCTAGCAATTTATTACAGTTCATGTTTTCCCACCCTGACCCTGGTTTATGAAGAGGTTTCTGCTCTGGTATGTTCTCCAATTTGAGGGCAGCAATTTGCCTTGTGACCTCACTTATCTTAAAGATCTAAGAAGAGTTAGTTTTTAAGGTTGTTCAATTTTTTACTTGTTAGAATTGAGTAATAACCTGTAAGTTCCTGACATGGAATTGGAAACTTGACCATCTGTTTTGCTCAAAATGTTCAAGATGTTGTTCTGGTGCTAACCATATTTTGTGATAACATTAAAGCTTTTAAGAGTAAATAATTAGCTGGCAAATACAAGAGCAGAAAAAATTCAAGGCTATAAATATAGCCATGGGGGAATTCATCTATTTAGAAACCACACCTGTACTGAGACAGGAAGACTTCTGAGAGAGACTGTGAAAAGAGTAGATACTTCAGATTCTTTCCTGAGAAATGCTTACATTTAGAAGTTGGAAAGAGGATGAAATAAGAGAAAAAATTGTTGAAGTAAAATGGAGAAATAGGCCATTGCAACATTATGGAAGCCAGAAAAATAAAAAGAATAACTTAAGGAAAGTGATGCTATGTGGATTCAAGTGTTGCATCAAAGTCAAAGGGAATGAAAATGCAAAATGACCTGGAAGTTCTTATTGTGCCAGAAAGTAAGAAAATTCTTAAAGAAAAATGCAGGTATGTTAAATGAGCACAGAATCCAGTTGAAGGTGATTGTCAGCAACCAAACCTGGGACAATTCGAGCATCAAAATAATGATAGTAATAGTAATAAACCACCAGATAAAAGAAGCATCCTTGAGTGCATACTGATATAAATTATTGACTGAATGAAAGAGAAGGGTTGTGATGATTAATTTTATGTGCCAACTTGACTAAACCATGAGGTGCCCAGATATTTGTTTAAACATTATTCTTGGTGTGTCAGTGAGGGTATCTAAGATGAAACTACCATTTTTTAAAAAAATTCTATTTTAGGTTTTGGGGTACATGTGAAGAACATGCAAAATTGTTGCATAGGTATACATGTGGCAGTGTGATTTGCTGCCTTCCTCCCCTTCACCTATATCTGGCATTTCTCCCCATGCTATCTCTCCCCAACTCCCCACCCCCAGCTGTCCCTCCCCTATTTCCCCCCAACAGACCCCAGTGTGTAGTGCTCCCCTCCCTGTGTCCGTGTGTTCTCATTGTTCAACACCCGCCTATGAGTGAGCACATGTGGTGTTTGATTTTGTGTTCTTGTGTCAGTTTGCTGAGAATGATGGTTTCCAGGGTCATCCATGTCCCTACAAAGGACACGAACTCATCGTTTTTGATGGCTGCATAATATTCCATGGTGTATATGTGCCACATTTTCCCTGTCCAGTCTATCATCGATATGCATTTGGGTTGGTTCCAGGTAGAATGAGTCAAGAAGATTGCCTTCCCCAGTGTGGGTGGGCCTCATTCAATTTGTTGGAGGCCTGAGTAGAATAGAAAAGGCGGAGTAATTCACTTTCTCTGCCTGATTGTCTTTGGGTTAGGACACAGATCTTCTGCCTTCAGACTTGAATTTAGACTGGAACTTACATTGTCAGTTCTTTTGGTCTTAAGCATTTTGACTCTGACTAAAACTTACCCCATCAGCTCTCCTGGTTCTCAGGCCTTCTGGTTTAGACTGGAACTATACTATTAGCTCTCTTTGTTCTCCAGACTGCCAACTACAGACTATAGGACTTCTCAGCTTTCATAACTGCAGAATATAGGACTTCTTAGCCTCTGTAACTGAATGGGCAAATTCCTTATGGTGAATCTCTTTCTATGCATCCACATCTACATCTTTATCTTTGTCTGTTTACCTAGATCAAACTAGATAGATTCCATTGGTTCTGTTTCTCTGGAGAACTCAGACTAACTCAAGGGGAAGCTTTTTCTTACTACAGAATGCAACTAATAAATACAGATTTGACAAGAGTCATATTGGTAGTTTATATGTAAGAGAGTCCTCAGTGAATGCTAAAGCTGCTG
The DNA here is from genome assembly GCF_030222135.1 of Aotus nancymaae. Taxonomy (NCBI): domain Eukaryota; kingdom Metazoa; phylum Chordata; class Mammalia; order Primates; family Aotidae; genus Aotus; species Aotus nancymaae. Next base: position 32,566,711 of record NW_026988425.1, read on the forward strand.
GGTGGAACTTTGCTACAAAAAAACTATATTAACATAATCTTGGAATATCTTCCCCCCCCAATACCAATTACCAAAGGGAAAAATGATGACTTTATAATAGAGAAATCTGGTAGGCACTAATTTGCCTGGTGATCAGGGTTAGCCTCACGGGTAGTGGGATAAACAGACATTGTGCATACCCATAATGTCATGAATTGAGAAGCACACAACATCACTTTTGTAGTATGACTGCTAGGAAATCATAACCTGAGACTGGTCCCAAGGAAATATTAATATCAGATGAATCCAGGTTGTAGGACATACTTCAAAATGAAAGGCCTTACTACTTAAAACTGTGCAGAGCATGAAAGCCAGGGGAACAATTAAGGAGCTGTTCTGGGTTGAGGAACCTAAAAAGATAAGACAACTAAAAGTGACACATAATCTGTATTGGACGCTGGATCAGAAGTAAAAAAGAGTCACAAGTGGTACTGTTGGAAAAATCCGATAGAGTCTGTGAATTGGATAGTATTATTGTATAACTATTGGTTTCATTGTATGGATGCATTTGGTTATGTTGGAATGTGTTCTTGTTTTTGAAAAACACACTGAAGGATTTAGGGAAGATAGTGAACAAATGGAACAAACGTGGTCTAATGTTAACAGGTGGAGAGCTTGAGCAAGGAAGACTTCTTTGTACTGTTACGACACCTTTTCTATCAGAAATTCTGTAAAGATGATTAGAAAGAATGTATCCTACCAATGTTTCCCGATCCATTAGCAAATTAACTATATTCCTATTTATTTAAGTTCCTTTCTCCTTATTCTACCAGTAACCATTCATGCCTTTACCTGCGATTTCCATATATAGTTTTCAAAAAATCCTGAGGTTTATTAAGTTAAAACCAGGAAAAATAAAAAGAATCAAACCTGTTCCTTAATAAATTATCTTTATATATATATTCCCTTTTCCCTTATTAACTTTGAATAGTGCCCAAATCTGAGCAGAAATTATAATATATCTGCATCAAATTTCTTTTTATTCAGTATGTAGCCAGATTCATTATGCACATTAATTCAGGGTGCTCCCAAAAACTAAGGGCTGATTACAAATGACCATGTACATCTGTAATCACAATAATCAAGCAAGCAAACAAACAAAATCAGCTATTTCAGTATAAAAGCATGCCATTGAATCAGGGAATCTAGCTTTGAACAAGAAGTTAAAATATGAAAAAATATCACATTCTTTTCAGATGCCCCTAAGTCTAACGCTGGTGATGTCCAGTGGCATTCACTGTGACCACAAAAAATGCTTCTTCCTTCCAGAAATGCATATTCATTTGATCCGTATGAAACTGCAGCTTTCTAATCCAAATCGCAACCCAGACCGTGGGCTTAAGAGACTGTTTTGATAACAAAAAAATTCAGAATGTTTTACAGACACCATATGGGGAAGGATCCAGTAAAGGAAATAACTTTACTCAACAGAAGATCCCCCGGAAGACCCATATTATGATTTAGTTAATGGTAATTAAGAAGGTGGGTGGTAACAAGCGAGGTTATTTACCTGGAAGCCAATTGTGCACAGAGATTTTTAAAAAAGTCAAAACAGATTAGAAGCTGGACAAATTCACAATTATATTTTGTCACTAGATCATATTCTACCTAAGCCTGCACCAAATATTTTTAATTCCTAATTCGTAAAAAAAGTAAGCAAATAAAAGAAGAAAGAGACATTGGCACAGAATATAAAGCATTCTTTCTCTAAGCAAATGGTGCACATTTTCTTCATATTTCTCTAACATTTTTACAATTGGGAAAACACCCCAACAGGCTAACAAATATTTATGTATAGTCTAACTTCTAATTTCTTCGAGTGTTTTCCTATGACCTACCTTGCCTCATGCTTCATAGCACACGCTGAATTGGTGGTAACTGCTTGATGAAAGTCATGAGCAGTGGCAAGAAAAAAAGGATTCGTTCCTTCTTTTTGAAAACTAAGTACCAAACGTCCTTGGTAGTTTCAAATTGACTACTACATATGTTTGTACCATTTTTTTTTTTTTTTTTGAGACAGAATCTTGCTCTGTCACCCAGGCTGGAGGGCAGTGATGTAATCTTTTTTTTTTTTAATTGCATTTTAGGTTTTGGGGTACATGTGAAGAACATGCAAAATTGTTGCATACGTACACACATGGCATTGTGATGTGCTGCCTTCCTCCCCATCACCTATATCTGGCATTTCTCCCCATGCTCTCTCTCCCCAACTGCCCACCCCGCACTGATCTTGGTTCAAGTTCAAGCAATTCTCCTGCCTCAGCCTCCTGAGTAGCTGGGATTACAGGCACACACCATCACGCCCAGCTAATTTTTGTATTTTTAGTAGAGACGGGGCTTCACATGTTGGCCAGGCTGGAATCATACTTCCGACCTTGTGATCGACCCACCTCGGCCTCCCAAAGTGCTGGGATTACAGGCATGAGCCACTGCACCCGACCCATATTTGTACCATTCTTATAGCATATTACCACAAGACAGAACAAAGTGGTAAAAAAGAATAAAAAGGAAAATCACTATGTCCACTTTTTAGCATATTCGTTGATAATGATGGGAGTACATGACATTTGGCTTTAGATCTACTTACAGGTCTTCCACATATGTTATTTTTCGTTCAGCAAGGGACAGGATTTGTGATCCGAAAAGGTCACAGGGAACATATTGTTAAGAATTTCAGTCTCATTGTCACTATGAACAGTGACAATATCAGGCAGCAAGACACTTATAGTCCATCCTGGTTCACCCCAAAGCATTTATAAAAATGGCAGCAGACTACTTTTTGTGCAGAGAACAATTCTGAGTCATTAAGCAAAGTGTTAGGTGCACTATAAATGGTGTGTCAAGGGGAAAAGATAAGAAATAAAAGGGAATGTTGCATATGCTTTTAAGTCATCCTCAATGACTGTTGGAGTTTTCTAGTTTTTATTGGCCTTGTGTCAGCATATGTTGCTCTTGCCTGTCACTCTTGGTGATGGTTGGAGCAACTGCTGTTGCTGTTGCTGAAAGAAATATGAATCATCAGGAAGAGTACTATAAAAGCAATCAGTGTTGCCACCATTGTTGAGCTAGACATCAAATTATAAAATCAGGCAGATAAATAGGAACACATTACTAGCTACCCCTAGATTTCTAGAAAGATTAGATATTTGTGGAAAAGTAATATTTACTCAGAGAAGATAATTTCTTTTTCTTTTTCTTTTTTTGAGATGGAGTCTCACTCTGTTGCCACGCTGGAGTGCAGTGGCGCAATGATCTTGGCTCACTGAAACTTCCGCTTTCCGGGTTCAAGCGATTCTCCTGCCTCAGCCCCCCGAGTACCTGGGACTACAGGCACGCACCACCATGCCCAGCTAATTTTTGTATTTTTAGTAGAGACGGAGTTTCACCATGTTGGCCAGGATGATCTCAATCTCTTGATCTCGTGATCCACCCGCCTCGGCCTCCCAAAGTGCTGGGATCACAGGTGTGAGCCACTGTGCCCATCCGAGAAGATAATTTTTCTATGTCCAGGGGAAAGATAATAAATGTTAAGTCTGAGAATCCTATACAGAAGGCCTCACTGAGCTTCACTCCTCCCCACAAAACCAGCCACCCTTGATGAGGCACACTAGTGATACAAAGTTCACACATCGGTACAAATTATTCAGGGGAATCTAGGTCAACATAATTTTTTCTTAAAAACTATAGAGCAAATTTCTAAGAGTAAATAACTAACAACTCTCCCTGTTGCATTCCTCTATTTATCTTCTTACTATCAGTGACATTAAAAACATTAACTTTTGAGTTCTTAATTACACAGCGCTCTTGGTTGTATGCAGTAATAGAGTCAGTTCTTGCCCTTTAGGAGTTCCAAATCTAAAAAAAAATTTTTTTAAATGCAACACATAATCTAAATTGAAAGCATCAACTGCATGAATAAATAGTAGGTCATCTATAATCTCTCTGCAGCTGTCCTCATGGAGGACCAGCCTCGTAAAAGGTATATACTGCATTGTAAAATGTATATAGAATTTAAATAGAGGATATTGAGTTTTGGCATGGTTGAGAAGGAAGCATTAAGGAGAAGTGGGGAAAGCTTTTAAGATGGGGGTGAAAAACACACTGGTGAGAAAGTGGAAAGTTGGGCAATAGTGAGTAGAGCTGTTTGATCAGAGCAAGAGGTTCTTGCTAGGTAAGTAGTAAACAGAAACTAAAAGAAGAGTTGCAGAGAACACTGAATACCAGTTTAAAAGTTTGAACTTTATCCTTTGCTGGTGAGTGTCCCCAAAGAGGACATTGCATCAACAATTGAGGAAAACCACGTCACACTGAATTTACTAAAGCTAGTGTAAGTGGGATGACCTTGAGAAATCTTTTATATGGTATAAATAGCACTAGCTTTCCCAATAGTCACAAAATCCTGCCCTATTTCACACAACTGGATATTGATAGAAATGCCACTTGTGGCAAGGTCTCTTGGGCATGCCTTTTGAGCCCTCAAGTTGGTAATCTCTGAGTAGACATTCCAGACACTTAGAGAAAAACCAAAGCAGTCATAAATAGCATCAATTCAATTTGCATAGCACCTTTCCTCCAAAATACTTTAAGTGCTAAAAGAGCCTGGCTCTTTACAACAGGACCATGCCAAAACTCACTAAACAAACCACTTGCTTAAGAGGGATAAATTCCTTGAACGAATGTATCTGTAAACTCTCTACCTCCCTCATTATGGCTTGCACAGGGCAGTGCCACAGATGCAAAAAGTGACCAGAGGCAGAATATCTCCAACTAATGAGTGGAAGGAGAAAGGCTGTGCAAGTGCAGCTCTCAAGGTCGCCATTGCACTGCTCTAACCTGGAAATGCATCCCATTAACTCTTGGCTGGCATCTCTGGGCCAAATAAAACTCATATTTAAAAAAAAAAGGATTGTAAGTTAAAATTTATAATTGTATGTAGTTATGGGGTATAAAGTGATGTTAAAATTTATGAATACAGCCGGGCGCGGTGGCTCACGCCTGTAATCCCAGCACTTGGGGAGGCCGAGGTGGGTGGATCACGAGGTCAAGAGATTGAGACCATCCTGGTCAACATGGTGAAACCCCGTCTCTACTAAAAATACAAAAAATTAGCTGGGCATGGTGGCGCATGTCTGTAATCCCAGCTACTCAGGAGGCTGAGGCAGGAGAATTGCCTGAACCCAGGAGGCGGAGGTTGCAGTGAGCCGAGATCGCTCCATTGCACTCCAGCCTGGGTAACAAGAGCGAAACTCCGTCTCAAAAAAAAAAAAAAAATTCATGAATACAATGTGGAATAATTAAATAAAGCTAATTAACACATCCATCACCCCAAATATTTATTCTCTGTCATGAGAACATTTGAAATACACTCAGCAAAATGTACAATACGCTATGATTAACCATATTTATTGTGCTATGCAATAGATCTCAATAAAAGCCAAAAATACTTATTCCTCCTGTCTGAGACTGAATCCTCTGATGATCATCTCCATATTCTTTCCAAACTCAAGCTCTGTAACTGCCATTCTGCTCTCTGCTTCTATGAGTTCAGTTGTTTTGGATTCCACATATAAGTGAGAATATGAAGTATTTGTCTTTTTGTATCTGGCTTATTTTGCTTAATAGGTAACAGCATTATATTCTCCAATTCCACTCATGTTGTTGCAAATGGCAGAATTTCCTTCTTTTCTAAGGCTAAATATACAATATCATATATATATACACACACACACACACACAATGGAATACTATTTATATGATTATATTTATATATATGTGTGTATATATATATGTATTCATGTATCTGTATCTATATCTATATCTAATCTTTGCAGATATCTCTTTTACAAACTGATTTCAAATCTTTTGATAAATACCCTGAAGTGAGATTTCTGGGTCAAATAATAATTCTGTTTTTGGCATTTTAGAGAATCTCTCTACAGTTTTCTATAATTTCTGTGCTATTGTACAGTCCCACCAATAGCATACAAGTGTTCTCTTTCTCCACTTTCTCACCAACACTTATCTTCTATCTTTTTATAGTAGCCATTCTGGAACATGTGAGGTGATATCTTGTTATTTTAATTAGCATTTTCCTAATGATTAGCAATGTTGAGCATTTTTTCATATATTTATTGCCCATTTGTATGCATTTTTAAAAGAAATATATATTGAGTTCTCTTGCTTATTTGTTTTAACTGGGTTATTTGTTTTCTTGATATTGAATTGAGTTTCTTACGTATTTAGGGAATAAACCCATTATTGGATGCATGACTTGCCAATATTTTGTCCCAATCTGTAGGCTGTCTCTTCAGTGTGCTAATTATTAACTTTGCAGACACTCTTTAATTTGATGTAATCACATTTGTCTTTTTGCTTTTGTTGCCTGTACTCTTAGGGTCAAATTAAGAAAAAAAGTCATTGCCCAGACCAATGTCATGTAGTTTCCACTCTACCACCAACCTGCTTTCAATTGACCATACATGCATGGGTTCATTTATGAACTCTTCTATTCCACTAGTCACTGTATCTATTTTTATGCCAGTACCATGCTGTTTTAATTACTACAGCTTTGTAGTATAATTTGATATCAGGTAGTGTGATACCTCCAGCTTTGTTCTTTTTGCTCATGATTACCTTGGCTATTTTGGTTTTTTATATTTTCATATGAATTTTAGAATTTGATATGGTTTGGCTGTGTCCCCACCCAAATCTCATCTTGAATTCCCACATGTTGTGGGAGGGATCTGGTGGGAGGTAATTGAATCATGGGGGCAGGTCTTTTTCAGGCTGTTCTCATGATAGTGAATAAGTCTCATGAGATCTAATGGTTTTAAAAACAGGAGTTCTCCCCACACAAGCTCTCTTCTCTTGTATGCCTATGTGTGAGACATGCCTTTCAACTTCCACCATGATTATGAGACATCTCCAGCCATGTGGAACTTGTAAGTCCAATAAACCTCTTTCTTTTGTAAATTGCCCAGTCTTGGGTATGTCTTTATTATCAGTGTGAAAACAAACTAATATGGTAAATTGGTACCAGTGGAGTGGGGTGCTGCTGAAAAGACCTGAAAACATGGAAGCGACTTTGGAACTAGGTAACAGGAAGAGGCTGGAACAATTTGAAGGGCTCAGATGAAGAAAGTGTGAAAAAGTTTGGAACTTCCTAGAGACTTGTTAAATGGCTTTGCCCAAAATGCTAATAGCCAGATGGACAATAAAGTCCAGGTTGAGGTGGTCTCAGATGGAGATGAGGTACTTGTTGGGAACTGGAGAAAAGGTGATTCTTGCTTTGTTTTAGCAAAGAGACTGGCAGCATTTTGCCCCTGCCCTAGAGATGTGTGGAACTTTGAACTTGAGAGAGATGATTTAGGTTATCTGGTGGAATGAGATTCTAAGCAGCAAAGCATTAAAGAGGTGACTTGAGTGCTGTTAAAAAAATTCAGTTTTAAAGGGGAAACAGAGCATAAAAGTTTGGAAAATTTGCAGCCTCACAATATGATAGAAAAGAAAATCCCATTTTCTGAGGAGAAATTCAAGCCAGTTGCAGAAATTTGCATAAGTAACAGACAGTTGAATGTTAATCACCAAGATAATGGGAAAAATGTCTCCAGGATATGTCAGAGACCTTTGCAGCAGCCCCTCCCATCACAGGCCCAGAGGCCTAGGAATAAAAAATGGTTTTGTGGGCTGGGCCCAAGGTCTCCGTGCTGCGTGCAGCCTAGAGACTTGGTTCCCTGTGTCCCAACTGCTCCAGTTGTGTCTGAAAGGGGCCAATGTAGAGCTTAGGCCATGGCTTCGGAAGGTGTAAGCCTCAAGCCCTGGCAGCTTTCAGGTGGTATTGAGCCTGCAAGTGCATAGAAGTCAAGAATTGGGGTTTGAGAGCCTCCGTCTAGATTTCAGAAGATGTATGGAAACACCTGGATGCCCAGGCAAAAGTTTACTGAAAGGGTGGGGGGCCCTAATGGAGAACCTCTGCTAGGGCAGTGTGGAAGGGAAATGTGGGACTGTACCCCTCACACAGAATCTCTACTGGGGCACCATCTAATGGAGCTGTGAGAAGACGGCCACTGTCCTCCAGACCTCAGAATAGTAGAACCACCAATAGCTTGCACTATGTGTCTGGAAATGTCTCAGACACTCAATGCCAGTCCATGAAAACAGCTGGAAGGGAGGCTATACCCTGAAAAGCCATAGGGGCAGAGCTGCCCAAGACCATGGGAACCCCTCCCCACCTCTTACATCAGCATGCCCTGAATGTGATATATGGGGTCAAAAGAGATCATTTGGAGTTCAATTTGATTGCCTTGCTGAATTCTGGACTTGCATGGGGCCTGTAGCACCTTTATTTTGGCCAATTTATCCCATTTAGAATGGCTGTATTTACCCAATGCCTGTACCCACATCTCATCTAGGAAGTAACTAACTTGCTTTTGATTTTACAGGCTCATAGGCAGATGGAACTTGCCTTGTCTCAGATGAGACTTTAGACTTTTGACTTTGGACTTTTGAGTTAATGCTGAAATGGCTTAAGACTTTGGGGGACTGTTGGGAAGGCATGATTGGTTTTGAAATGTGAGAACATGAGATTCGAAAGGGGCTGGGGCAGAATGATATGGTTTGGATGTGTCCCCAACCAAATCTCATCTTGAATTCTGACATGTTGTGGGAGGGACCTCTTGGGAGGTAACTGAATCATGCAGGCAGGTCTTTCCTGTGCTGATGATAGTGAATGAGTCTCAGGAGATCTGATGGGTTTAAAAATGGGAGTCTCCCTACACAAGCTCTTTTCTCTTGTATGCTGCCATGTGTGATGTGCTTTTCACCTTCTGTCATGATCATGAGGCCTCCCCAGCCATGTGCAACTCTAAGTCCAATAAACCTCTCTCTTTTATAAATCACTCAGTCTCAGGTATGTCTTTATCAGCAGTGTGAAAACAGACCCATACAGACCAATGCAGAATTGTTTTTTATTTCTAGGAAAAATAACACTGAAATTTTGATAAGAATTGCATTAAATCTGTAGATTGCTTTGGATGGACATTTTAACAATAATAATTCTTCTAAACCATGAATACATGGATATCTTTCCATTTGTGTTTTCCTGAATTTCTTTTCTTTCTTTCTTTTTTTTTTTTTTTTTGAGATGCAGTCTTATTCTTTCATCAAGGCTTTCAACATTCAGATCTTTTACTTCCTTGGTTAAACTTATATCTAAGTAACTTTTTTGTGGTTATTGCAAATACTATTGTACTTTTTTTTTTATTGCATTTTAGGTTTTGGGGTACATGTGAAAAACATGCAAGGTTGTTGCATAGGTGCATACGTGGCAGTGCGATTTGCTGCCTTCCTCCCCTTCACCTATATCTGGCATTTCTCCCCATGCTATCCCTCCCCAACTCCCCACCCCCCCCGTCCCCCACTCTCCCCCCAACAGACCCCAGTGTATAGTGCTCCCCTCCCTGTGTCCATGTGTTCTCATTGTTCAACACCCACCTATGAGTGAGAACATGTGGTGTTTGATTTTCTGTTCTTGTGTCAGTTTGCTGAGAATGATGGTTTCCAGGTTCATCCACGTCCCTACAAAGGACGCGAACTCATCGTTTTTGATGGCTGCATAATATTCCATGGTGTATATGTGCCACATTTTTCCTGTCCAGTCTATCATCGATGGGCATTTGGGTTGGTTCCAGGTCTTTGCTATTGTAAACTGTGCTGCAATGAACATTCGTGTGCATGTGTCCTTATAGTAGAACGATTTATAATCCTTTGGATATATACCCAGTAGTGGGATTGCTGGGTCAAATGGAATTTCTATTTCTAGGTCCTTGAGGAATCACCACACTGTCTTCCACAATGGTTGAACTAATTTACACTCCCACCAACAGTGTAAAAGTGTTCCTATTTCTCCACATCCTCTCCAGCATCTGTTGTCTCCAGATTTTTAAATGATCGCCATTCTAACTGGCGTGAGATGGTATCTCAATGTAGTTTTGATTTGCATTTCTCTAATGACCAGTGATGATGAGCATTTTTTCATATGTTTGTTGGCCTCATGTATGTCTTCTTTTGTAAAGTACCTGTTCATATCCTTCGCCCATTTTTGAATGGGCTTGTTTGTTTTTTTCTTGTAAATCTTTTTTAGCTCATTGTAAATTCTGGATATCAGCCCTTTGTCAGACGGGTAGGCTGCAAAAATTTTTTCCCATTCTGTTGGTTGCCGATTCACTCTATTGACTGTTTCTTTCGCCGTGCAGAAGCTGTGGAGTTTGATCAGGTCCCATTTGTCTATTTTGGGTTTTGTTGCCAATGCTTTTGGTGTTTTGGTCATAAAGTCCTTGCCTACACCTATGTCCTGAATGGTTTTGCCTAGGTTTCCTTCTAGTATTTTTATGGTGTTAGGTCTTATGTTTAAGTCTTTAATCCATCTGGAGTCAATTTTAGTGTAAGGTGTCAGGAAGGGGTCAAGTTTCTGCTTTCTGTATATGGCTAGCCAGTTTTCCCAACACCACTTATTGAACAGGGAATCCTTTCCCCATTGCTTGTTTTTGTCGGGTTTGTCAAAGATCGGGTGCTTGTAGATATGTTGTGTCCCCTCCGACGCCTCTGTTCTGTTCCATTGGTCTATATCTCTGTTTTGGTACCAGTACTATGCTGTTTTGATTACTGTAGCCTTGTAGTATAGTTTGATGTCCGGTAGTGTGATGCCTCTTGCTTTGTTCTTTTTGCTTAGAATTTACTTGGCTATGTGGGCTCTCTTTTGGTTCCATATGAAGTTTAAGGTGGTTTTTTCCAGTTCTGTGAAGAAGGTCATTGGTAGCTTGATGGGGATAGCGTTGAATCTGTAAATTACTTTGGGCAGTATGGCCATTTTCACGATATTAATTCTTCCTAACCATGAACATGGAATGTTTCTCCATCTGTTTGTGTCCTCTCTTATTTCGTTGAGCAGTGGTTTGTAGTTCTCCTTGAACAGGTCCTTTACATTCCTTGTTAGTTGTATTCCTAGGTATTTTATTCTCTTTGTAGCAATTGTGAATGGCAGTTCGTTCTTGATTTGGCTCTCTTTAAGTCTGTTATTGGTCTATAGGAATGCTTGTGATTTTTGCACATTGATTTTGTATCCTGAGACTTTGCTGAAGTTGCTTATCAGTTTCAGGAGATTTTGGGCTGAGATGATGGGGTCTTCTAGCTATACAATCATGTCATCTGCAAATAGAGACAATTTGACTTCCTCCTTTCCTAATTGAATACCCTTTATTTCCTTTTCTTGCCTGATTTCTCTGGCTAGAACTTCCAGTACTATATGGAATAGGAGTGGTGAGAGAGGGCATCCTTGTCTAGTGCCTGATTTCAAAGGGAATGCTTCCAGTTTTTGCCCATTCAGTATGATATTGGCTGTCGGTTTGTCGTAAATAGCTTTTATTATTTTGAGATACGTTCCGTCGATACCTAGTTTATTGAGAGTTTTTAGCATAAAGGGCTGTTGAATTTTGTCGAAGGCCTTCTCTGCATCAATTGAGATAATCATGTGGTTTTTGTCTTTGGTTCTGTTTATGTGGTGAATTACATTTATAGACTTGCGTATATTGAACCAGCCTTGCATCCCCGGGATGAATCCTACTTGATCATGGTGGATAAGCTTTTTGATGTGCTGTTGCAATCGGCTTGCCAGTATTTTATTGAAGATTTTTGCATCTATGTTGATCATGGATATTGGCCTGTAGTTTTCTTTTCTTGTTGAGTCTCTGCCGGGTTATGGTATTAGGATGATGTTGGTCTCATAAAATGATTTGGGAAGGATTCCCTCCTTTTGGATTATTTGGAATAGTTTCAGTAGGAATGGTACCAGTTCCTCTTTGTATGTCTGGTAGAATTCAGCTGTGAACCCATCTGGACCTGGGCTTTTTTTGGGTGGTAGGCTCTTAATTGCTGCCTCGACTTCAGACCTTGTTATTGGTCTATTCAGGGTTTCAACTTCTTCCTGGTTTAGGCTTGGGAGGAGGCAACTGTCCAGGAATTTATCCATTTCTTCCAGGTTTTCTAGTTTATGTGCATAGAGTTGTTTGTAATAATCTCTGATGATGGTTTGAATTTCTGTGGAATCTGTGGTGATATCCCCTTTATCATTTTTTATTGCATCTATTTGGTTATTCTCTCTTTTCTTTTTTATTAGTCTGGCTAGTGGTCTGTCTATTTTGTTGATCTTTTCAAAAAACCAGCTCCTGGATTTATTGATTTTTTGAAGGGTTTTTCGTGTCTCTATCTCCTTCAATTCTGCTTTGATCTTAGTTATTTCTTGTCTTCTGCTAGGTTTTGAGTTTTTTTGATCTTGCTCCTCTAGCTCTTTCAATTTTGATTATAGGGTGTCAATTTTAGATCTCTCCTTTCTTCTCATGTGGGCACTTATTGCTATATATTTTCCTCTAGAGACTGCTTTAAATGTGTCCCAGAGATTCTGGTATGTGGTGTCTTTGTTCTTGTTGGTTTCGAAGAACATCTTTATTTCTGCCTTCATTTCAGTGTTTATCCAGTCTACATTCAGGAGAAAGTTGTTCATTTTCCATGAAGCTGTGCGGTTCTCGGTTGGTTTCTGAATTCTGAGTTCTAACTTGATTGCACTGTGGTCTGAGAGACTGTTTGTTATGGTTTCCGTTCTTTTGCATTTGCTGAGGAGTGATTTACTTCCAATTATGTGGTCAATTTTAGAGTAGGTGTGATGTGGTGCTGAGAAGAATGTATATTCTGTGGATTTGGGGTGGAGAGTTCTGTAGATGTCTATTAGGTTTGCTTGTTCCAGGTCCGAGTTCAAGTCCTGTATATCCTTGTTAATTTTCTGTCTTGTTGATCTGTCTAATATTGACAATGGGGTGTTGAAGTCTCCCACTATTATTGTGTGGGAGTCTAGGTCTCTTTGTAATTTTTTAAGAACGTTCCTTATATAAATGGGTGCTCCTGTATTAGGTGCATATATATTTAGGATCGTTAGCTTTTCTTCTTGCATTGATCCCTTTACCATTATGTAATGTCCTTCTTTGTCTCTTTTGATCTTTGTTGCTTTAAAGTCTATTTTGTCAGAGATGAGAATTGCAACTCCTGCTTTTTTTTGCTCTCTGTTTGCTTGGTAAATCTTCCTCCATCCCTTTATTGTGAGTCTTTGTGTATCCTTGAATGTGAGGTGGTTTTCCTGGATACAGCACACTGATGGGTTTTGGCTTTTTATCCAATTTGCCAGTCTGTGTCTTTTGATTGGGGCATTTAGTCCGTTTACATTTAGAGTTAATATTGTTATGTGTGAATTTGATCCTGTCATTTTGATGCTAGCTGGCTGTTTTGCCCATTGGTTGATGCAGATTCTTCATTGTGTTGATGCTCTTTACCGTTTCGTATGTTTTTGGAGTGGCTGGTTTTGGTTGTTCTTTTCTATGTGTAGTGCCTCCTTCAGGAGCTCTTGTAAAGCTGGTCTGGTGATGGTGAAATCTGAGTTCTTGCTTGTTCACAAAGGATTTTATTTTTCCTTCACTTATGAAGCTTAGTTTGGCTGGATATGAAATTCTGGGTTGAAAATTCTTTTCTTTAAGGATGTTGAATATCGGCCCCCACTCTCTTCTGGCCTGTAGGGTTTCTGCTGAGAGATCTGCAGTGAGTCTGATGGGCTTCCCTTTGTGGGTAACCCGACCTTTCTCTCTGGCTGCCCTTAGCATTTTCTCCTTCATTTCAACCCTGGTGAATCTGATGATTATGTGCCTCGGTGTTGCTCTTCTAGGGGAATACCTTTGTGGTGTTCTCTGTATTTCCTGGACTTGAATATTGGCCTGCCTTGCTAGGTTGGGGAAGTTTTCCTGGATAATACCCTGGAGAGTATTTTCCAGCTTGGATGCATTCTCTTCGTCACATTCAGGTACCCCTATCAAACGTAGATTAGGTCTTTTCACATAGTCCCATATTTCTTGTTGGCTTTGTTCATTCCTTTTTACCCTGTTTTTTCTAATCTTGCTTTCTCGTTTTATTTCATTGAGTTGATCTTCTACCTCTGATATCCTTTCTTCTGCTTGGTCAATTCGGCTGTTGAAACTTGTGCATGCTTCACGAAGTTCTCGTGTTGTGTTTTTCAGCTCCATCAATTCGCTCATATTCCTCTCTAAGTTGTCCATTCTTGTTAGCATTTCGTCAAGTCTTTTTTCAAGGTTCTTAGTTTCTTTGCATTGGGTTAGAACATGTTCTTTTAGCTCACGAAAGTTTCTTATTATCCACTTTCTGAAAGCTGATTCTGTCATTTCCTCACACTCATTCTCCATCCAGTCTTGTTTCCTTGCTGGTGGGGAGTTGTGCTCCCTTGTAGGAGGAGAAGTGTTCTGATTTTGGGTGTTTTCATCCTTTTTGCACTGGTTTCTTCCCATCTTTGTGGATTTATCCGCCTATCGACTTTGTAGTTACTGTCTTTCTGATTTTGGTAATTTTAAGTCTGCAGCAGCAGAACTCATAAACCCACTTTTTCTTCCCTCCCGGTGTTCTGTCCCAGGGATTTAGGGAGTTATGATTTTCCGCTGTCTTGCTGTTGCTTTCCCTGCCCACAAGGTGGCAGCCTAGTCGCACTCAGCCTGTAGAGGCTTCGCTGAGCTGCTGTGGGCTCCGTCCAGCTTCCTTGTGAACTTCCCTGCAGTCCTGTTTATATGGGCATAGTTAGAACTGTTTCCGCTATGATGGCCTGCCCCTGTAGTGACGGAGTCTCTGTAGCGGCGGGTTACCTTGGTCGCGGCAAATTGTCCTAGGAACTGCAGGGTGTGTCCTAATGGAGGACGCCCCTCCCCCACAGAGCTGGACCGACCCGGGTTCAGTTGTGTTTCCTGAGGCGCTTTCTTTGCCCAGGAGTCTCCTGTCTTGACTCCCTGTTTCAGCTCCCCTTGCTGGCTTACCGGGGACTCGGTTTCACTCACTCTGCAGGAGGAGCCACTTCCCTTGCCTCAGGGCACAGGCCGAGTGGTTGCGCCAGTCAAACCAGCCACACTGGCGACCCGTGGGGCTCTTTCCCCTGTGAATCTCCTGGTCTGTGGGCAGTAAAAATCCACTGCCCAGTGAGCCATTGCTGAAGCGGCAGCTCTGAGATTCGTGGCGCGTTTTTGCCTGGGGAATCTCCTGGTTTGACTCCCTGTTTCAGCTCCCCTTGCTGGCTTACAGAGGACTCAGTCGCACTCACTCTGCAGAAGGAGCCGCTGCTCCTTGCCTCAAGGTGCAGGCCTAGCGGCGGCCGCGCCACTCACACCAGCAGTGCTGGCGACCTGTGGTGCTCTTCCCCCTGTGAATCTCCTGGTCTGTGGGCAGTAAATATCCGCCTGGAAATGCGGCGTCCACTCACCCTCTGCGCTTTCTCTCGGAGCTGCATTCGCGAGTTCCTCCTAATCGGCCATCTTGGATCTGTCCTCAATATTGTTCTTTTGATTTCTTTTTTAAGTAGTTTATTGTTAGTGTGCAGAAATATTACTAATTTTTGTGAGTTGATTTTGTATCCTGAAACTTTACTATATTTTTGGGTTAGTCTTAATAGTTTTGTGGTGTAATCTTTAGATTTTCTATAGATAAGATCATGTTGTCAGCAAACAGTAACAATTTGACTTTCTTTGTTATTTGAAGACATTTTATTCCTTTCTTTTGCCTAATTGCTTAGGCAAGGACTTCCAGTACTATGTTAAATAGAAGTACCACAAGTGGGGATGCCTATTTTGTTCCAGATCTTAGAGAAAAGGCTTTTAATTTTTCACTGTTGAGTATGTTAGCTGTGGGCTTATCATATATGGTCTTTATTGTGCTGAGGTACATTCCTTCTATACCTAATTTGATGAGTTGTTTTTTTTTTTTATCATCAAAGGATGTTAAATTTAGTCAATTTCTTTTTCTGTATCTAATGAGATGATTTTTGGTGTTTTGTGGGGTTTTTTTGGTTCTTCATTCTGTTAATGTGGTATATCACATTTATTGATTTGTGTATGTTGAATCATTTTTGTAAACTGGGAACAATCACACTTGATCATGGCAAATGATTCTTTTAATGTGTTGTTGAATTTGATTTGCTAGTATTCTGTTGAAGATTTCTGTATCAAAATTTATAGAGAATATTATATTTTTGTAATTTCTTTACTTGTAATATTCTTTTCTGCTTTAGTATCAGGGTAATGCTAGCTTCATTAAAAATTCTGGAAGTATTCCCTCCTCTCCAATTTTTTCTAAGTGTTTGAGAAGGATTGGTGTTAATCCTTCTTTAATCATATGGTAGAATTCAGCAGTGAAGCCATCAGGTCCTGGTCTTTTCTTTGATGAAAGACTTTGTATTACTGATTCAATGTTCTTACCTATTATTGTTACGTTCAGATTTTCTACTTCTTTATCACCCATGGTAGGTTCTACATGTCTATGAATTTAACCATTTTTTCTAGGTTACATAATTGATACATAATTGTTCATAATTCATCATTTGTGACCCTTTGTATTTCTCTGGTATAAGTTGCAATAGCTCTTCTTTGATTTATGATTTTATTTATTTAAGACTTTTTTTCTTTTTTCTTAGTCTAGATGTAGGTTTTTCAATTTCCTGTATCTTTCCACAAAACCAACTCTTAGTTTCATCAATCTTTTGTATTGTTTTCTTGTCTCCCACCTAAGTACTAACCCTTCTTAATGTCTGAGATCAGACAAGATCAGGCACACTATTTTTTCCTAATCTCTATTTCATATATTTCTGCTCTAATCTTTATTAAGTTTTCCTTTTTTAATGCTGGGATTAGTTTGTTATTTTTCTAGTTCTTTGAAAAGTGACATTAAGTTGGTTATTTGATATATTTTTTGATGTGGGCATGTACTGCTATGAACTTACCTCTTAGCACTGCTTTTTCTGTATCTTGTAAGTTTTGGTATGCTGCATTTCCATTTTGGTTTGTCTCAAGATATTTTTAAATTTCTCTTTTACTTCAATTTGTTGTCCATTGACTGTTCAGGAGCATGTTGTTTAATTTTTATAAATGTGTGATTTTCTAAAATTCTTCTTGTTACTGATTTCTACTTTCATATCATCATGGTTGGAAAACATATTTGACATGATTTCAATCTCCTTAAATTTGCTAAGACTTGTTTTGTGGCCTTTCATTATCTATCTTAGAGAATTTTCCATGTGTACTTGAGAAGAATGTTTATTCTGTTGCTGTTGAATGAACTGTCCTGTATAAGTCTGGTAGATCGAATTTATCGAAGGTGCTTTTCAAGTCCAATGTTTTCTTATTAATTTTGTATCTGGATGATCTGTCCATTGTTGAAAGTGGAGGACTAACATCTCTTACTATTATTTATTTATTTTTATTACACTTTAAATTCTGGGGTACATAACAATCATGCAGGATTGTTACATAGGTATACACATGCCATGGTGGTTTGCTGTCTCCATCCCCCCAACATTCACATTAGGTATTTCTTTTAATGTTATCCCTCCCCAATCCCCCATACCCTGCTATCCCTCCCCTTCCCCCAACCCTCAACAGGCCGAGGGCATGATGTTCCCCTTTCTGTATCCATGTGTTCTCATTGTTCAACACCCACCTATGAGTGAGAGCATGTGGTGTTTGGTTTTATGTTCTTGTGTCAGTTTGCTGAGAATGATGGTTTCCAGCTTCACCCATGTCCCTGAAAAGGACATGAACTCATCCTTTTTAATGGCTGCATAATATTTCATGGTGTATATGTGCCACATTTCTTTATCCAGTCTATCCTTGATGGGCATTTGGGTTGGTTGCAAGCCTTTGCTATTATGAACAGTGCCGCAATAAACATACATATGCATACATCTTTGTAACAGAATGATTTCTAATCCTTTAGATATATACCCAGTAATGGAATTGCTGGGTCAAATGGTATTTCTATTTCTAGATCCTTGAGGAATCACCACACTGTCTTCCACAATGGTTGAACTAATTTACACTCCCACCAACAGTGTAAAAGCGTTCCTATTTCTCCACATCCTCTCTAGCATCTGTTATCTCCAGATTTTTTAATGATCGCCATTCTAACTGGCATGGGATGGTATCTTAATGTGGTTTTGATTTGCATTTCTCTAATGACCAGTGATGATGAGCATTTTTTCATATGTTTGTTGCCCGCATAAAAGTCTTCCTTTGAAAAGGGTCTGTTCATATCCTTTGCCTACTTTTTGATGGGGTTGTGTGTTTTTTTCTTGTAAATTTGTTTAAGTTCTTTGTAGATTCTGGATATTAGCCCTTAGTCAGATGGGTAGATTGCAAAAATTTTTTCCCATTCTGTTGGTTGCTGATTCACTCTAATGATTATTTCTTTTGCTGTGCAGAAGCTCTTAAGTTGAATTAGATCCCATTTGTCTATTTCAGCTTTTGTTGCCATTGCTTTTGGTGTTTTACTCATGAAGTCCTTAACCATGCCTATGTTCTGAATGATATTGCCTAGATTTTTTCTTCTAGGGTTTTTATGGTGTTAGGTCTTATGTTTAAATCTCTGATCCATCTGGAGTTAATTTTTGTATTAGGTGTAAGGAAGGGGTCCAGTTTCAGCTTTCTACACTTGGCTAGCCAGTTTTCACAACACTATTTATTAAACAGGGAATCCCTTCCCCATTGCTTGTTTTTGTGAGGTTTGTCAAAAATCAGATGGTTGTAGTCGTGTGGCATTATTTCTGAGGACTTTGTTCTGCTCCATTGTTCTATATCTCTGTTTTGGTACCAGTACCATGCTGTTTTGATTACTGTAGACTTCTAGTATAGTTTGAACTCAGGTAGTGTGATGCCTCCCGCTTTTTTTTTTTTTTTTTTTTTTTTGCTTAGGATTGTCTTGGCTGTGGGATCTCTTTTTCAGTTCCATATGAAGTTTAAGGTGTTTTTTTCCAGTTCTGTGAAGAAGGTCATTGGTAGCTTGAAGGGGATAGCATTGAATCTATAATCTACTTTGTGCAGTATGGCCATTTTTACAATATTCATTTTTCCTAATCATGAGCATGGAATATTTTTCCGTTTGTGTCCTCTCTTATTTCCTTGTGCAGTGGTTTGTAGTTCGCCTTGAAGAGGTCCTTCACATCCCTTGTTAGTTGTATTCCTAGGTATTTTATTCATTTTGTAGCAATTGTGAATGGGAGTCCACTCGTTATTTGGCTCTCCATTTGTTTGTTATTGGTGTATAGGAATGCTTGTGATTTTTGCACATTAATTTTGTATCCTGAGACTTTGCTGCAGTTACTTATCATCTTAAGGAGATTTTCAGCTGAGATGATCAGGTCTTCTAAATATACAATCATTGATGTCTACAAATAGAGACAATCTGACCTCTTCTTTTCCTAATTGAATACCCTTTATTTTTTTTTCTTGCCTGGTTGCTCTGGCCAGAACTTCCAATACTATGTTGAATAGGAGTAGTGAGAGAGGGCATCATAGTCTAGTGCCAGTTTTCAAAGAGAATGCTTCCAGTTTTTGCCCATTCAGTATAGCTTTTATTATTTTGAGATATGTTCTTTTAATACCTAGTTTATTGGGAGTTTTTAGCATAAAAGACTGTTGAATTTTGTTGAAGGCCATCTTTAAAAATTACTCAGTCCATGTTACTCGGCATAAAATAGACTAAGTCTCCATTAGCAATGACTTTAATCCACTGTCTACTTTTCTCTTGCTTCTTTGTGCCCTGAGATGCTTATTTCTGCAGATAACATTCTCTAGGCACCCTTGCTTTTATGGGTTTTGTGACCCCAGAAAGGATATACTAAATTTCTAAACCCCAATACTTTTGAACGTGACCTCTAGGGAAATAAGGTTTTGCAGATGTAAAAAAGTTAAGATGAGGTCATTAGGGTGAGCCCTAATCTAATATGATGAATGTATTTATAAGAAGACAAGAGACACAAAGAATTACTCAAGAAGAGGATCATGTGATGAAGGAGAAAGAGATTAGAGTGAAAAAGCTGCAAGAGAGGGAGCACCCCTGATTGCCAGTAACTAAGCTAAGAGAAGGACATCAGACAGATTTTCTTTTAGAGTCTTCATAAAAAGCATGGCCTTATTGACATCTCAATTTCAGACTTATAACCTCCAGAACTGTGAAAGAAAAAATTTCTGTTGTTTGGTGCCCTTCAGTGTGGCACTTTATTACAGCATCCTTAGGAAACTAATATACCAATGCAATAAAGTACCTGGAGTAGGCTCAGGGATTTTTCCTAGTGAAAGCAAGAAAACAAAGCTGAAGGCATCACACTACCTAACTTCAAACTATGCTACAAGGCTACAGTAATCAAAACAGCATGGTACTGGTACCAAAACAGAGATATAGAACAATGTAACAGAACAGAGGCCTCAGAAATAATGCCACACAACTACAACCATCTGATCTTTGACAAACCTGAGAAAAACAAGCAATGGGGAAAGGATTTCCTATTTAATAAATGGTGCTGAGAAAACTGGCTAGCCAAGTGTAGAAAGCTGAAACTGGACCCCTTCCTTACACCTAATACAAAAATTAACTCCAGATGGATCAGAGATTTAAACATAAGACCTAACACCATAAAAACCCTAGAAGAAAAAACCTAGGCAATATCATTCAGAACATAGGCATGGTTAAGGACTTCATGAGTAAAACACCAAAAGCAATGGCAACAAAAGCTGAAATAGACAAATGGGATCTAATTCAACTTAAGAGCTTCTGCACAGCAAAAGAAATAATCATTAGAGTGAATCAGCAACCAACAGAATGGGAAAAAATTTTTGCAATCTACCCATCTGACTAAGGGCTAATATCCAGAATCTACAAAGAACTTAAACAAATTTACAAGAAAAAAACACACAACCCCATCAAAAAGTAGGCAAAGGATATGAACAGACCCTTTTCAAAGGAAGACTTTTATGCGGGCAACAAACATATGAAAAAATGCTCATCATCACTGGTCATTAGAGAAATGCAAATCAAAACCACATTAAGATACCATCCCATGCCAGTTAGAATGGCGATCATTAAAAAATCTGGAGATAACAGATGCTAGAGAGGATGTGGAGAAATAGGAACGCTTTTACACTGTTGGTGGGAGTGTAAATTAGTTCAACCATTGTGGAAGACAGTGTGGTGATTCCTCAAGGATCTAGAAATAGAAATACCATTTGACCCAGCAATTCCATTACTGGGTATATATCTAAAGGATTAGAAATCATTCTGTTACAAAGATGTATGCACATGTATGTTTATTGCGGCACTGTTCATAATAGCAAAGGCTTGCAACCAACCCAAATGCCCATCAAGGATAGACTGGATAAAGAAATGTGGCACATATACACCATGGAATATTATGCAGCCATTAAAAAGGATGAGTTCATGTCCTTTTCAGGGACATGGGTGAAGCTGGAAACCATCATTCTCTGCTAACTAAACAAGAACATAAAATCAAACACTGCATGTTCTTACTCATAAGTGGGTGTTGAACAATGGGAACACATAGACACAGGGAGAGGAACATCACACACTGGGTCCTGTTGGTGGTTTAGGGGACTAGGGGAGGGATAACAGTGGATGGAGCGATTGGGGAGGGATAGCATTAGGAGAAATACGTAATGTAGGTGATGGGGTGATGGATGCAGCAACCCATCATGGCACATGTATACCTATGTAACAAACCTGCATGTTCTGCACAAGTACCCCAGAACTTAAAGTATAAAAATTAAAAATAAAAGTAAAAAAAAATAAAAAGTATGCAGAGCTTTGAAGCTCTCCTCAAAGGAACTGGCTTTATTTATAACAGAGTATGGGGAATCTCAAGCCTAGGGACACTCTTGAAAACAGTGAGGATTTTGATAGTGAGCAATTAAATGGAGGCTGCTAGTTCCATGACAGAGACAAGCTAAACCTTAGGTCATCCAATTTACCAGAAGGAACAAGGGAAAGAGACAGATAAAGAACTCAAAATGTGGTCTCAAAAACTACACTTCAAAAATGTAAATGGTTCTGACTTCAGAGCAATCTATGCTCTAGCGTATTATTGAATACAGTAGGGCAATATGCC
Source organism: Aotus nancymaae (assembly GCF_030222135.1). Classification (NCBI taxonomy): domain Eukaryota; kingdom Metazoa; phylum Chordata; class Mammalia; order Primates; family Aotidae; genus Aotus; species Aotus nancymaae. Next base: position 32,588,786 of record NW_026988425.1, read on the forward strand.
TAAAATCAGCGAAGCCTAATACCTGGGTATGATATAATATAAGGCACACAGCTTAACAGAGAAATAAGGAAAACAGACAGTCAGAGAGCCCATTAAAACCATTCTCATCACAAGGTCACTATGCCTATGCTCAAGGTTATGCCTTTGACAACTTTCATCAGACGTTTCACCCTGCAGGGAAAGTGGGCTTCACTGAAATAGTCTGGCAAAATTGCTAAAACAACAACAACAAAAACAGACTTGTAGAAGAGGAAGGAGAATCATGTTCTGGGTTGCTGCAGTATATTACTTAAAATATTCACTTTCAATGAAAAATGGAGACATTGAAAGAAATAGAAAAGTGTGATCTATACACAGAAAATAAAGCAGACTAAAAAAATTCTATGAGGGCCAGATGTTGGATTTAAGAAAGACTTCAAGGCAACCATTATAAATGTTTACTAAAGGAAACCATGCTTGAAGAAATATCAAGTTATGATAACATCTCATTAAATAGATACTATCAATAAGAAGATTTAAAGTATATGAATAACCAAATAGAAATTATGAAATTGAAGGTACAATAACTGTTTTGAGAAATTTCTTAGAGAAGTTCAATAGCAGATTTGAACAGGCAAATGAAAGAATTTGTGAAGATGGAGCAATAGAGATGATGCAATCTGAAGAACAGAAAGGAAAGAAGAATGAAGAAAATATAACAGTTTCTGATAAATCTGGGGCACCCATTAAGCATACCAACATACATATAATGAGAGATGCAGAAGGAGAGAAGAGAGAAAAAGGAACAAAATATTTAGGGAAATAGTGGTTGAAAATGTCCTAGATTTATTGAAATATATTTTTTATCCATTCAAGAAGCTCAGCAAACTCCAAGAGGATAAAATTAAAAAAAAATCCACACCCAGACACATCATAACAAAACTGTCAAAATGCAAAGCCAATGAGTCATGAAGAAACAAGTTGAGAAGAGACTCATGCTATTGGATACCTTAATAACAGCTGACTTATCACAAACAATGGAAATCAGAGAGCAGTGTGATAATACATTCAATGTGCTGAAAGAAAAAAAAAACTATTAATCTTGCATCTAGCAAAATAAAGACATTTGCAGATAAGCAAAAACTGAGAAAATTCAATGTTATCAGATCCACCTTTCAAGAAATACATTTTTACAAAGTTCTCTAGGCTAAAAGTAAGTGATCCAAGATGGTAACTTGAATTTGCATGAGAAAAAGAATACCAGTAAAAGTAATAATGTAATTGTGAAAGAAAGTGTGAATGGATAGTTTTACCCATTTAGAAAAAATAATTTAATAAGCAGTTTTATAAACTAATTTGTATATTATGGGTCTTTAACATAGAGAAATATATTTTGATAATAACAGTACAGAGGAGGAAGTTAAGTGGAAGCAAAGTTTTATTAAAATAAGGAAATGACACCAGAAATCATCAGTTGAAGGTGAGTTGCCCAACATGAGGAAGAAATACATTTTTGTGTTAAATAATTGAGAGTTGGAGACTTATTTGTAAATAGCAGCTAGAGCTACCTAAATAATACACTAAACAACTACCATTACAGTTGGTATAAGAGGGCATCTATCATACTTTGGATATGTCTCTACTGCCTACTTCTCTGGAGGACGTACCTTGATTGTCTGATGGGGTATCATTCTGCTCACCTATTTCTGGTCAGCTTTAGCACCAACCTCTAAATAATAACAAAGAAGGCTAGGTTACTGATTACAGTCAGCAGTCAGCGTGTTCTTCCATGCAAAGACTCATAGTGTTGTTAATTACTCTAAATTGCACTAGAAAACCTCGGTTCTGGATTATTTTATTAATTCATAGGCATCCATGGAACTTTACGGATATATGGTTATTTCTCTGTCTGTTACAGTAGATAGGTAATTTGGCCTGAAAGGACTCCACAGGGAAACCCAAGCTGAGTTCAATAGGTCAAGCTACATCAAATGCATGTAAACCCAGGAAGTGAAGGGAAAAGTCACACATTTTAACTCTCATAACATTTCTGGAATGTCCTTAGCTTCTGGCTTGGTATTCTCCTTTCACTTAATCTCCTCTCTCTTTCAGCATTCTCTTCACAGAAAGTGTAATTTAAGAACCTGTTAGAAACTAGCAAATTAAAATAGCTCCAAATATGTTTTTTCCCCTGCAAAGATAGCACTTTGGGGGAAAGAATTAAAGTTATCCTGAAGGCTTCCCTCATGGGAGTGCTCTTCGTTCCAGACTAGTTACTCAACCTTTGGTCATGGACTGAAAGCCTCCCTGTCTCTTGGCCAGCTTTTCAATTCTCAGGACAGTTTGTCTTGCATCCACAAACATTTACTGAGAAGTTGTGTTTCAAGCCCCATCTTAGGTACTATACTGAGAATTCAAAGATGACAAAATCTCTCCGTTCTGAAGAACTAGATACCTGAATAGTTTATTGAACAATGTAATAAGTACTAAAATAGAAATGTGTACACAATTTTGTATGAGCAGAGAAGAAAGAGTGATGAATTCTGTGCAGGTAAGGGCAGAGGAAGAATGGTAGATAAGACTCCACAGTGAAGGAGAGGTTTAAGCTAGCCCTTAGGGTTTATGGGATTTTGACATGCAGAAGCAGGAGAAGGGTTCTGAGTGGAGGCTGTAGTCTCTACAAAGACCCCGGAGGTATGCAAAAAAAATCCACCATACTCTGTTCAAGAAATGATGAGAGGAGTTCAGAATATTTGTAGTACAGTAGGAGGCATGAAGGGGAAAACTAGAGATACAATTTTAAAAGGTAGAAATGAGCTGGCCAAAAAGGTCTTTGATGTAACTTGTACAGTGAGGGGTGGGAGGATGGGATGCAATTTGTCATCCCTTACTGCTTTTTGAGGAGTATGGAATCAGTGATTAAAGGGTCTTATGTTTTTTTCCTGAATGAGGTGATGAGTGTGGGTATGCATGTTCAGTATATCTGGTCTAGTACAAGATATATAAGAAAGTTGATATAGGTACAAGAGATAGAAGCTGGGAAGATTTAGGGCCTTCATGCTGGAAAAGTTTTTTTTTTAAGTCCCCAATGGTCGCACAGTTGAAAGAAGACTTTGGAAGAAAATAAAAATATGTGATGAGGATTAATTGATCCATTTGCTGTATGGTGAATGATGTCTGCCTTTCCTATGAAATTGTAAGTCACTTCCACATTGCTTGTTAATGTTTTGGTATGATGGGATTATTTATTGAAGACATCAAAGAAGTGCTGAGTTCATCTATTGTTCAAGATGCATAGATTAAATAAAATCTATTAGCATCAGTTTGATTTTCAAAATGCATTCCTGTTCTTTATATATATTCTCTGCAATAAGTGGGTTTTTTTTTAAAAAGTCAAATTGATTCCCTGCTATAAGTGAATTCTTAACATAGGTTATGTTATGTTGAAGGATAGCTGCTTTCTGTTTGGTACAGAATTAAGCATAAGGAAGGAGATGTCAAGTGTGATCTTTCCCATGAAGTCAACTGTGGAACATGGCTATCTTCCAAATTATTTAAGGGGGAAAAAAACCTTGATGAACTAACAGGGAAAAGCTGTTTCCATGGAAATTGAACTATCAGAAAATCCAAACAATAGAGATTCCTTTTTTAGCTAGTTTATGTAGTTTCCATTTTTAACTCTGTACTACTGGCAGCCTGAATAAGCAGGAGCTAAAGCTATCTAAGTAAATGTTTACTTTCCAAAACACTAGAATAAATCATAGTCCGATTAGCATTTCATTAAAAGATGACCATTAATCCCCTTAGAGAGGTGAGGGAAAAAAGGCAAGATGAGAAAGACATTTATGAAGAGCTTGGGGTGGGAGGACAATGAAGATTTAAAAAGATACAGCATGACTTCCCAGTTGTGCTTAATGAGTATGTACCGACTGGCAGCTATTTAGTGAACAAAAAGATACAAAGGAAAGCTTCTCTAGATCTGAAGTAATTTGGATTCTGCCATAGGAGGCCATTAGTAAAAAGAAAATTCCTATATACCCCTGTATGCCAGAGCTATGTAAGTCAATGAGAATGGAAAGGGCACTGTAGGCAGATGAAGAGGGGAAGCAGAGAGGTTTGTATGGGAACCCCAAGCAGTGAGTTTTGCTGGAAGTGTTATTATTGTACTGACAGTAAAAAAAAGTAGTCAGAGATAAGATAAGATAGAAAATAAAAGGGACTGTAACATGGGAGAATCTGTTACCCTGAATTTTATCTAGATGAGAGTCTATAAAGAATTTCATATTACCTTTCTTGATAGTGGTAATAGAAATATAAGGAATGACAGTGATAACTAGGGCCAGCTCTTATTAAGTACTTCCTATATACCAGACATAGAAGTATCACTTTGTGTAGTCTAATCTGATTTTTACTTAACCTATGAAATAGATTCTATTGTTCTCCTTTGTGATATAGTTACTTGGCTGACCCAATAGCCTTTGAGATCCCCTTTGGGAGTGCTAAATATTTGTTTTCCTTTACTCCCTAACTAGGAGTGGCCATATCACACAATTCTAGCAAATGAGGCATAAGAAATATGAGTTTTTAAGGAATGTGTTGCTTTTCTAACTAAAATAAGACAGCGATGATTATTACTGTCACTTCTATCTTCTTCCTGCCTTGAACACAACGAACTGTCTGGAGTCGCAGCAATTTGTTACTACAGAGTAAAAGAATTAGGAAATGGCCTAGAGAAAGGCAGAAAAGCTGACCCTGAAATCTTCAAGTTACTGCACCAGTCAGCAGCTGCCTACCATTCTATTTCTTGGTGATGGGAAAATAAGCCCATTGACAATTGGAGGTTTTGTTTTGTACAGCTATGAATGTTCCCAATAAATATACCTGTTTTGTAGAAGGTACAAATGAGGTGTAGAGTTCTTAACAACTTTCCCAAGAGCATGCTGTTACCAAATGATAGAGTCAGGATTCCAAATGAAGTTTGATTCAAGAGAAATTCACAGCTGAATTCTACCAGACATATAAGGAAGAGTTGTTACCGATCCTACTGAAACTATTCAAAAAAATTGAGGAGGAGGGACTCCTCCCTAACTCATTCTATGAAGGCAGTATCGCTTTGATACCAAAATATGGCAAAGACAACAAAAAAAGAAAACTACAGGCCAATATTTACACAGATGCAAAACTCCTTAATAAAATCCTGGCAAACTGAATCCAACAGCATGCCAAAAATCTAATTCACCATGATCAAGTAAGCTTCATTCCTGGGATGCAGGGCTGTTTCAACATATGCAAATTAATAAATGTGATTCACCCCATAAACAGAATTAAAAACAAAAAACACATGATCCTCTCAAGAGATGCAGAATAATCTTTTGATAAAATTCAACATTATTTCATAATAAAAACCCTCAACAACTAGGCATCAAAGGAACATCCCTCAAAATGATAAGGGCCATCTATGATAAGCCCAAAGTCAACATCATACTGAACAGGTAAAAGCTAGAAGCAGTCCACTTAAGAACTGGAATAAGACGAGGATGCCCACTCTAGTCACTCCCATTCAACACAGTACTGGAAATCGCAGCCAGAACAGTTAGGCAAAAGAAAGAAATAACAGGTATCCAAATAAAAAAAGAAGAAGTCAAATTATCTCTCTTTGTTGATGGTATTATTCTCTACCTAGAAAACCCTGACGATTCTGCCAGAAGACTCTTGGAACTGATAAACAACTTCAGTAAAGTTTCAGGATCCAAAATCAATGTATGAAAATCAGTGGCATTTCTCCATTCCAATAATGTCCAAGCTGAGAGCCAAATGAAGAACGCAATCCCACTTACAATAGACACACACACACACACACACACACACAACACGGAATACATCTAACCCAGGAGGTAAAAGATCTCTATAAGGAGAACTACAAAACATTACTGAACATATAAGTACATGTTTCTTTTTGGTATATAACCGGGAATGGGATAGCTGAGTCAAATGGTAGTTCTAAGTTCTTCGATAAACCTCCAAAATGCTTTCCACAGTGGCTGAACTAATTTACATTCCCACCAACAGTGCATAAGTGTTTCCTTTTCTCCTCAACGTCACCAGCCTCTGTTGTTTTTTTGCCTTTCTAATGGTAGCCATTCTAATTGATGTGAGATGATATGTCAATTGTGGTTTTGATTTGCATTTCTCTGGTGATTAGTAGTGATGAGCATTTGTTCATGTTTGTTGCCTGCATGTATGTCTTCTTGGGAGAAGTGTCTGATCATGTCATTTACCCAATTTTTTTAATGGGGCTATTTGTTTTTTGTTTCTTGAATTAAAGTTCTGTTTAGATTCTGGATATTAGACTACTGTCAGAAAACTATTGCTGGTCAGGAAACCCATGTAGCATTCTTAAATCACAATAGGTTGGCAGTTTTCTAATTAAAGGTAAGTAAAGCTCTAGGTTCAGCCATTATTTGAGATTTGGTATTTCACACTATAATGTAAGGGACTGCTTTACCATGACAGCATCTCTGTTACTCTGACGTGGCTACCTACAGTCCAGTACACTTTTGTAAGATGTGCCTTTCCCTACTCTGCTTGTAGATTTTTTTCTTTACTTAATTTTTTTTCCAGAGTAACAAAGATAAAAGGTGAGCAGCTACATAGAATGAAAACTCCTTTACCTTCATAAATTCCAGTAACAACAAAAGACAGTATCTCACTCAATAAACTTGGCCAGTGCCTGAGCAAATACCAGAAATGTTTTAACAAATATATGCTTTACATTTCCAGTACTCAACTCTGTCTCACCACAAGGAAAACCCTATTCTTCAGGAAAAAAGGTGCTCATGTAATCTTCAAGGAATACGTAAATACTGTTTTGAAACCACCAAGTTTAAGGTAACCTATGTAACATACACAAATGACACACTTTTCACATGGACTGCCAATTGTATTTCAATTGAAGTCTTTTCATATTAGAAAGAATCCAAATGTATTTCATCAAAACTGCATATAAAAATTAAACTGAATAGTCTTCCATAAAAGAAAAACTTTCATAAAAATAGAAAAGATCACTCCTCTTTAGTACCAAATAATTAATATAATTATTGCTTAATAAAATCTTCTTTCCTCATTAGCTTTGAGTTTAATAAACAAAACTCACTTTTAAGGATATAGCTCTGTTGCAGCTTGGCTATATAACTGCAATCTAAAAACTGATTTAAATATCCATTTTAAGTCTATATGCAATATTACAGAGAACTTATTTCCTTATTAGAAGAAAATTATTCTCAACATCAATAAAAAAAGACTTTATGTGAAAAGGAGGATGATCATAGTAATTCAGTAAATCATTATTCTAGAAAGAGTAAGATTTGCTCCTCAAAACCCTCTTGAGTCTTATTACCACAAATTAGTTTCGTTATTTTTTAAAAGTGCACTTAAATAGTTCTGTGTGACCTACAGGACTGAAAAAAACTTTATTATCATTGTTATTATTATTTTGATTGGAAAGTAAAATTATACATATTTATAATGTCCAATGAGATGGTTTGATGCATACCTTGTGGGATGATTAAATCAAGCTCATTAACATAATCCCTCATCTCTTATACATATCACTTTTTGTGATGAGAACTTTTAAAACTACTGTCTTAGCAATTTTCCAGTATACATCATTATTTACTATACTCACTAAAATACACTTTCACAGTGCTGTCGCTATTTCTCAAGCCACCCTTTTCTCCATTTATCCTCCCTTGCACTTAAAACTTCAGTCATGCTCAAAAACTTGCAATTCCCTCAACAGGCCATATACCTGGGCTTCTGTTCAAGATTTTTATGCTGCCTATAATTCTTTTTCTCTTTTTGACCATAAGGGTAACTTGTATTCATCTTACTTGTTTCAGTTAAAACATTATATTCTCAATGTAAAACTTTGGCCAGTGGAATGGGCTCCTCTTACTCCTTAGCGTCTCATTGCATTTGTCTATAATTTTATTACAATGGTTCTGCTACTGTATTATCATTGTTATTTCCATGTATGTCTTCCAATTAGACTGTAAATAATCTGAGCATAAGGGCCATGCCTGTCAATCTTTATTATTCTCTAATACCTGGTGTCATATCTCACATATATTAGGCCTATAACATATACTAATTAAATGAATTAACCTTTAGAGGTCTTACCAACCACTTTGGTTATGTATCAGATGTGTTCATTATATACAATTGTCAAGAATCATGAAAGGTCTGACATCCTACCCTACTTCCAAGGTAATAATTTAGCACAAAGCAGTCTCATAGATGCTATCAAAAGAAAACACAAACTAGGGTAAAATAAAAGTACAGATTGTTACTTATAACAATAGCAATATCCCGAGTTCATGCATTTTTACATTTCACTCTGCTCCGGGTCCCACAAAGGAAACAGAAATTGGCCCAGATGGATGCCTGCACATACAATGGGTTACACTACAGGAGATAAAACCTGAGCTTAGGGAACCCAAATATTTTATAAGGGACCATAAGCATAACTGACCTTTGATTTAGAGTAGGACACTCTATCCTTCCAGATGTATTCACTATACCAGTATCTTTAAAGAGATAGTCCAGAAAAAGAAGTTAATTTTTCTGCTTGCAAGATATACAGAAACATAAGATATGCAAGGAAAATTATCCCCAGTGACATTAATGAAAAAGAAGGAAGCACATCTATGGACAAAACTTATCTAACCTCATTTACCTATTCAGAGGGAATCTCTTATTACATTCCAAGGACTGTAACTTAAATACATTCCTTGATTAATACCAATTTTTTGTATATCCCAATAACTACCTTGGAGGTATCTAGATTCTACTATAACTGTGACTGAGATATTTATAACTCACTGAATGGCCGTGTGCTTCCTACATTACCAGTGCCATTGCTGTTAGGTGGGAATACATGATGAGTTCTTCTCAATGAACTGTGAATAGTAATGACCTTTAATGCTTCTAAGACAGAATAAGAGAGGGCTTGAGTTTTCCATTCTTTTCCTTCTGATGTAGAAATGATGGAGGTTTTTTAATTAGCAACATTTTTGGATAATTCATGTACAACAAATTGTGTATAAAGTGAAAAATCTGATGATTATTGTATATGCCTGTGAAAATACCATCACAATCAAAATAGTGAATATACCCATCACTCCCTAGAGCTTCCTCCTGTCCCTTTGTAACCCATTTCTCTCTCTCTTTTTTTCAACCACCTGCAGACATTTTATTTATTTATTTATTTATTTATTATTTTTATTGTACTTTAGGTTCAGAGGTATATGTGCAGATCATGCAGGATTGTTGCACAGGTACATACATGGCAATGTGGTTTGCTGCCTCCATCCCCCTGTCACCTACATCCATCATTTCTCCCCATGTTAATCCTCCCTGACCTCCCCACTGTTCCTCAATTGGCCCCCCACCAACAGACCCTAGTGTGTAATGCTCCCCTCTCTGTGTCCATGTGTTCTCATTTTTCATCACCCGTCTATGACTGAGAACATGCTGTGTTTGATTTTCTGTTCTTGTGTCAGTTTGCTGAGAATTATGGTTTCCAGATGCATCCATGTCCCTACAAAGGACACAAACTCATCATTTTTTATGGCTGCATAGTATTCCATGGTGTATATGTGCCACATTTGCCTTGTCCAGTCTATCGTCAGTGGGCATTTGGGTTGGTTCCAGGTCTCTGTTATTGTAAACAGTGCCGCAATGAACATACGTGTGCATGTGTCTTTATAATAGAATGATTTATAATCTTTTGGGTATATACTCAGTAATGGGATTGCTGGGTCAAATGATATTTCTCTTTCTAGGTCCTTGAGGAAGTGCCGCACTTCCACAATGGTTGAACTAATTTACACTCCCATCAACAGTGTAAAAGTGTTCCAGTTTCTCCACATCCTCTCCAGCATCTGTTATCTCCAGATTTTTTAATGATCGCCATTCTAACTGGCATGAGATTGTATCTCAATGTGGTTTGATTTGCATTTCTCTAATAATCAGTGATGATCAGCATTTCTTCATATGTTTGTTGGCCTCACATATGTCTTCTTTTGAAAAGTTTCTGTTTATATCCTTTGCCCACTTTTGGATGGGTTTGTTTGTTTTTTTTCTTGTAAATCTGTTTTAGTTCTTTGTAGATTCTAGATATTAGCCCTTTGTCAGATGGATAGATGGCGAAAGTTTTTTCCCATTCTGTTGGTTGCCGGTTCACTCTAATGACTGTTTCTTTTGCTGTACAGAAGCTCTGGAGTTTAATTAGGTCCCGTTTGTCTATTTTGGCTTTTGTTGCCAATGCTTTTGGTGTTTTAGTCATGAAGTCCTTTCCTATGCCTATGTTCTGAATGGTATTGCCTAGGTTTTCTTCTAGGGTTTTTATGGTGTTAGGTCTTATGTTTCAGTTTTTAATCTATCTGGAGTTAATTTTAATGTAAGGTGTCAGGAAGGGGTCCAGTTTCTGCTTTCTGCACACTGCTAGCCAGTTTTCCCAACACCATTTATTAAACAGGGAATCCTTTCCCCATTGCTTGCTTTTGTGAGGTTTGTCAAAGTTCAGATGGTTGTAGATATGTGGCATTGCCTCCAGGGTCTCTGTTCTGTTCTATTGGTCTTTATCCGTGTTTTGGTACCAGTACCATGCTGTTTTGATTACTGTAGCCTTGTAGTATACTTTGAAATCAGGTAGCATGATGCCTCCGGCTTTGTTCTTTTTGCTTAGGATTGTCTTGGCTATGCGGGCTCTCTTTTGGTTCCATATGAAGTTTAAGGTGGTTTTTTCCAGTTCTGTGAAGAAGGTCATTGATAGCTTGATGGGGATAGTGTTGAATCTATAAATTACTTTGGGCAGTATGACCATTTTCATGATATTGATTCTTCCTAACCATGAGCATGGAATGTTTCTCCATCTCTTTGTGTCCTCTGTTATTTCCTTGGGCAGTGGGTCATAGTTCTCCTTAAAGAGGTCCTTTACATCCTTTATTAGTTGTATTCCTAGGTATTTTATTCTCTTTGTAGCAACTGTAAATGGCAGTTTGCTCATGATTTGGCTCTCTGTTAGTCTGTTATTGGTGTATAGAAACGCTTGTGATTTCTGCACATCGATTTTGTATCCTGAGACTTTGCTGAAATTGCTTATCAGTTTAAGGAGATTTTGGGCTGAGATGATGGGGTCTTCTAAATATACAATCACATCATCTGCAAATAGAGACAATTTGACTTCCTCTTTTCCTAACTGAATCCCTTTTATTTCTTTTTCTTGCCTGATTGCTCTGGCTAGAATTTCCAATACTATATTGAATAGGAGTGGTGAGAGAGGGCATCCTTGTCTAGTGCCAGATTTCACAGGGAATGCTTCCAGTTTTTGACCATTCAGTATGATATTGGCTGTAGGTATGATGTAAATAGCTTTTATTGTTTTGAGATATATTCCATCAATACCTAGTTCATTGAGAGCTTTTAGCAGAAAGAGCTGTTGAATTTTGTCTAAAGCCTTCTCTGCATCTATTGAGATAATCATGTGGCTTTTGTCTTTGGTTCTGTTTATGTAGTGGATTACTTTTATAGACTTGCATATGTTGAACCTGCCTTGCATCCCTGAAATGAAGCCTACTTGATCATGATGGATAAGCTTTATGATGTGCTGTTGCAATTGGTTTGCCAGTATTTTATTGAAGATTTTTGCATCTATGTTCATCATGGATATTGGCCTGAAGTTTTCTATTTTGTTTAGTCTCTGCTGAGTTTTGGTGTCAGGATGATGTTCATCTCATAAAATGATTTGGGAAGGATTCCCTCTTTTTGGATTGTTTGGAATAGTTTCAGAAGGAATGGTACCAGCTCCTCTTTGTATGTCTGGTAGAATTCAGCTGTGAACCCATCTGGACCTGGACTTTTTTTGGTTGGTAGGCTATTAATTGCTGCCTCAACTTCAGCCCTTGTTATTGATCTATGCAAGGTTTCAACTTCTTCCTGGTTTAGGCTTGGGAGGGTGCAAGTGTCAGGAATTTATCCATTTCTTCCAGGTTTACTGGTTTATGTGCACAGAGTTGTTTGTAGTAATCTCTGATTGTAGTTTGTATTTCTGTGGAATCAGTGGCGATATCCTCTTTACCACTTTTTATTGCATCTATTTGATTCTTTTCCCTTTTCTTTTTTATTAATCTGGCTAGTGGTCTATCTTGTTGATCTTTTCAAAAAACCAGCTCCTGGATTTATTGATTTTTGAAGGGATTTTTGTGTCTCTATTTCCTTCAGTTCTGCTCTGATCTTAGTTATTTCTTGTCTTCTGCTAGCTTTTGAGTTTTTTTTTTTTTTATCTTGTTCCTCTAGCTCTTTCAATTTTGATGACAGGGTGTCAATTTTAGATCTTTCCTCCTTTCTCACATGGAAATTTATCGCTATAAATTTCCCTCTATATACGGCTTTAAATGTCCCAGAGATTCTGGTACATTGTGTCTTCATTCTCGTTGGTTTCAAGGAACATCTTTATTTCTGCCTTCATTTTCTTGTTTATTCAGTCGACATAGAGGAGCCAGTTGTTCAGTTTCCATGAAGCTGTGCAGTTCTAATTAATTTTGAGTTAGTTTTTTAATTTTGAGTTCTAATTTGATTGCCCTGTTGTCTGAGAGACTGTTATGATTTCCATTCTTTTGCATTTGCTGAGGAATAATTTACTTCCAATTATTTGGTCAATTTTAGAGTAGGTGCAATGTGGTGCTGAGAAGAATGTATATTCTGTGGATTTGGGGTGGAGATTTCTGTAATGTCTATTAGGTTCGCTTGGTCCAGATCTGAGTTCAAATCCTGGGTATCCTTGTTAATTTTCTGTCTCATTGATCTATCTAATATTGACAGTGTAGTTTTATTGTCTCCCACTATTATTGTGTGGGAGTCACATCTCTTTGTAAGTCGTTAGGAACTTGCTTTATGTACCTGGGTGTTCCTATATTGGGTGCATATATATTTAGGATCGTTAGCTCTTCTCAATGCATTGATCCTTTTACCATTATGTAATGCCCTTCTTTGTCTCTTTTGATCTTTGTTGGTATAAAGTCCATTTTATCAGAGATTAGGATTGCAACTTCTGCTTTTTTTTTGCTCTCCATTTGCTTGATAAATCTCCCTCCATCCTTTTATTTTGAGCCTACATGTGTCCTTGCATGTGAGATGGGTTTCCTGAATACAGCACACCGATGGGTCTTGACTTTATATACAATTTGCCAGTGTGTCTTTTGATTGGGGCATTTAGCCCATTTACATTTAAGGTTAATATTGTTATGTGTGAATTTGATCCTGCCATTTTGATGCTATCTGGATGTTTTGCCCGTTAGTTGACACATTTTTTTCATTGTGTCGATGGTCTTTACCATTTGGTACGTGTTTGGAGGGGCCGGTAGTGGTTGTTTCTTTCCTTGTTCAGTGCTTCTTTTAGGAGCTCTTGTAAGGCAGGCCTGGTGGTGATGAAACCTCTCAGCAATTGCTTGACATAAAGGATTTTATTTCTCCTTTGCTTATGAAGCTTAATTCCCCTTTGGTTGGATATAAAATTCTAGGTTGAAAGCTATTTTCTTTAAGGATGTTGAATATTGGCTTGCAGGGTTTCTGCTGAGAGATCTGCTGTGAGTCTGATGGGCTTCCCTTTGTGGATAACCCGACCTTTCTCTCTGGCTGCCCTTAGCAATTTTTTCTTCATTTCAACCCTGGTGAATCTGACAATTATGTGCCTTGGGGTTGCTCTTCTTGAGGAATATCTTTGTGGTGTTCTCTGTGTTTCCTGGACTTGAATGTTGGGCTGCCTTGCTAGGTTGGGGAAGTTCTCCTAGATAATATCCTGAAGAGTGTTTTCCAGGTTGGATTCATTCTCTCTGTCACATTCAGGTACACCTATCAAATGTAGATTAGGTCTTTTCACATAATCCATATTTCTTGGAGGCTTTGTTCATTTGTTTTCACTCTTTTTTCTCTATTCTCACCTTCTTGTTTTATTTCATTGAGTTGATCTTTGACCTCTGATATCCTTTCTTCTCCTTGGTTGATTTGGCTATTGAAACTGGTGTATGCTTTGTGAAGTTCTGGTGCTGTGTTTTCCAGCTCCATCAAGTTGTTTATATTCTTCTCTAAGCTGTTTATTCTAGTTAGTGTCTCATGTAACCTTTTTTCTAGGTTCTGAGTTTCTTTGCATTGGGATAGAACATGTTCATTTAGCTCTGAGAAGTTTGTTATTACCCACCTTCTGAAGCCTGTTTCTGTCAATTCATTAGATTCATTCTCCATCCATGTTTGATCCCTAGCTGGTGAGGAGTTGTGATCCTTTTGGGGAGGAGAGACATTCGGATTTTGGTGTTTTCATCGTTTTTGCACTGGTTTCTTCCCATCTTAGTGGCTTTATCTACCTGTGGTCTTTGTAGCTGGTGACTTTCAGATAGGGTCTCTGAGTGGACGTCCTTTTTGTTGATGATAAAGTTATTTCTTTCTGTTTCTTAGTTTTCCTTCTAACAGTCAGGCCCTTCTGCTGCGGGACTGCTGGAGGTCCACTCCAGACCCTGGTTGCCTGGGATCACCCACGGGGGCTGCAGAACAGTAAGGGTTGCTGCTGGTTTCTTCTTCTGTTATCTTTGTCCAAGAAGAGCACCTGCCAGATGTCGGCCTGAGCTCTCTTTAATGAGGTGTCTCTTTGTGTATACTGGGGTCAGGGAGCTGCTTGAGGAGACAGTCTCTCCCTCATAGGAACTCAAGTACTGTGCTGGGAGCTCTGTTGTTCCATGCAGAGATGCTGGGGATGTACTTTAAAGTCTGCTGCAGCGGAGCTCATAACCACCTCTTTCCCTAGGTGCTCTGTCCTAGGAAGTTGGCATTATTTATAAGTTCCTGTCTTGCTGCTGCCTTTTTTCATAGATGCCTTGCCCTGCACGGAGTAATCTAGTCACAGTCTGCCAGCAGAGGCATTGCTGAGCTGCCACAGGCTCTGCCCAGCTGCTGTGAACTGCCTCACTAGTGGCTGACTGCCCTGGTAGTGGTGGTTGCCCTTCCCCCGACTGAGCTGGACTGTCCTGGGTCCAGCTGCGCTTGTTGCAAAACTCTCAATCCAGAGTGTTTCAGATGGCTTGTTTTGTGGGGGTTGTACCTGCCGAGCCAGACCACCTGGCTCCCTGTCTCTGCCCCCTCCCTTTCAGTTGAATGGGTGGCTCTGTCTCCCTGGTTTTCCAGGTGCCAGTTGAAACAGCTGCCCAGATTTGTGTGATTTTCTGTGCGTCAACCCAGCACTGGCTGAAACTGCCATGCTGAAAACTCATGGCGCTTTTTGGCCAGGGAATCTCCTGGTCTGTGGGCAGTGAAAATTTGTTTGGAAATGCAGTGGGCACTCACCCTCTGCGTTGTTCTTGCTGGGAACTGCACTCCGGAGCTGTTCCTATTTGGTCATCTTGGATCCCTCCCCTACATTTCTCTCTTAATCTCCAAATCAAAATCCATAGGGAACAAATGATGGCCTTTCTGTCACCATAGAATGGTTTGTCTTTTTCTAAAATTTTACATTATTAAAATTATAAATTGGCTTTTTCTGGGTTCTTTCAGTGACATTTTTGAAATTTAGCCATATTGATCAGTGCTTCCTTTTTATGACCATACTACAATTTGTTTATCCATTCACGGACTGATGGGCATTTGGGTTGTTTCCAGGTTTGGGCAATTGGAAATAAAACATGATAATTCATGTTCAAGTCTTTTTGAGGACAAATACTTTCATTTCTTCTCAGTAAGTGAATAATATTACAATGGCTAGATGATATGGTAGATGTATGGCTAACTTTTTTTAAATGTCAGGAAGCATTAAAACCACAATGAGATGCTACTGAATACCCACAAAGATAGCTATAATTTTAAAAAGGGAATATAACAAGTATTGAGAATTTCATTTGGAGTTATGAAAATGTTTTGGAACTACATGGGGTGGTGGTTGCACAACACTGTAAATGTACTAAATGCCACTGAAATGTACACTTTAAAAGCAGTTATTTTATGTTATGTGAATATCACCTCAAAAAAAAAAAGACTTTCAAAATGAAAGCTATTTAAAATTACTCCTTAGATAGACTATTTAAAATTACATAATTGAATGACTATTTAGAATGACTAACATTTGTGTATGAGAATTTCAGTTGTTTTACATCATCACCAACACTTGGGTATATTCAATCTTGTTAATGTTAGATGTTCAGTGGAAATATAGTGGTATGTCATTGTGGTTTTGTTTTATGTGTCCCTAGTGACCAATAATGTTCAACATCTGTTCTTATGCTTACTTTCTATATGCATGTCTTCTTGTTAAAGTGTCTTTTAAAATCTTTTGCTCAATTTTCAGTGATTTTTTTTTTCTGAGACAAGGTATTGCTCTGTCTCCCAGCCTGGGGTGCAGTGGCTCAAATGGCGCACAGAAACCTCTGCCTCCCAGGTTCAGGTGACCCTCTTGCCTCAGCCTCTAAAAGAGCTAGGACTACAGGCGTGCACCACCACACCCGGCTAATTTTTTTGTAGTTTTTGTAAAGACGAGGTTTTGCCATGTTACCCAGGCTCAAACTGCAGTGGTTTGAGGTGGTCTCAAACTGCAGAACTCAAGTGATCTGCCTGTCTCAGCCTCCCAAAGTGCTGGGACTACAAACATGAGCTACCACACTCAGCCTTGATTATTTTGAGGTTTTCTAATTGTTAAGTTGTAAGAATTTCTTATATATTCCAGATATAATTCCATTTTTAAATATAGATAACTTACTTAAGATTTTGACTTAAGATTTTTTGAGTTTATTATTGGCTTATCAAGATATAAACCTATCATAAGTCAAAAAGCATCTAGCCTTATAATAGCTTGACTTATGATTTTTTGATGTTACAGTGAGTTTGCTAAGGTATTAAATGCACTTTTGACTTACAATATTCTTGAATTGTGATAGATTTATTGAGATATAACCCATTGTAAGTCAAGGAGCATCTGTAAATATTTTGCAAATATTTTCTCCAGTATTTAGATTGGCTTTTAATTTTGTAACACTATTTTGAAGAACCAAAATTATTAAATTTGATAAAATATAACATCAATTTTTTTCTTTTCTAGTTTATGCTTCTTGTGTTTTACTTAATAAATATTTGCCTAATTCATGGTCTTTAAAATTTTCTGCCATATTTTCTTTTAGAGGTTCTATAGTTTCAGCTTTTACATTTAGGTCTCTTATCCATTTTGAGTTAATTTTGTAAATGGTGTAAATACTTTATATTTTATTTTATTGCTTATACCCAATCAATTGACCTAGAACCATTTGTTGAAAAAATCCATTGAATGCCTTGACAGCTTTGTTAAAAATCTGTTGACCATATATGTTAACCTATTTCTTTATTTTTTATTTTTTATTTATTTTTTTATTTTTTTTTTGAGACAGAGTTTCGCTCTTGTTACCCAGGCTGGAGTGCAATGGCGTGATCTCGGCTCACCGCAACCTCCGCCTCCTGGGCTCAGGCAATTCTCCTGCCTCAGCCTCCTAAGTAGCTGGGATTACAGGCATGCGCCACCATGCCCAGCTAATTTTTTGTATTAGTAGAGATGAGGTTTCACCATGTTGACCAGGATGGTCTCGATCTCTTGACCTCATGATCCACCCGCCTCGGCCTCCCAAAGTGCTGGGATTACAGGCATGAGCCACCGTGCCCAGCCCATGTTAACCTATTTCTTGAATTTGAATTCTGTTCTACTGATCTGTATGTTTATATAAATAATTCCAATACTTCTCTATTTCATAAGTAACAAATTAAATTTTATTAATATGATTTTATATTGAATAACTTTAGATTTACAGATAAAATGAAGGTACAAAGAATTCCCAAAATCCCACTTTGTTTTTGTTTGCTTTGTAGATGATTGGTTGAATCTAAGTGTTTGGCTTTATCTCTAGGTTCTCTATTCTGTTCCATTGGTCTGTGTGCCCATTTTTATAGAAGTGCCATGCTGTTTCAGTGAATATACTTTCATAGTATAGTTTGAAGTCAGGTAATGTGATGCTTCCAGATTTGTTATTTTTGCTTAGTCTTGCTTTAGCTATGCAGGTTCTTTTTTGGTTCCATATGAATTTTAGAATTGTTTTTTCTAGTTCTTTGAAGAATGATGATGGTATTTTGATGGGAATGACATTGAATTTGCAGACTCCTTTTGGCAGTATGGTCATTTTCACAATAGTGATTATACCCATCCATGAGCATGGGATGCATTTTCATTTGTTTATGCTGTCTATGGTTTCTTTCAGCAGTGTTTTGTAGTTTTCCCTGTAGAGACAATTCACCTCCTTAGTTAGGTATATTCCTAAGTATTTTATTTTTTTGCAGCTTTTATAAAAGGGGTTGAGTTCTTGATTTGGTTCTCAACTTGGCTACTGCTGGTGTATAAGAGTGCTACTGATTTGTGTACATTAATTTTATATCCTGAAACTTTACTGGGTTCATTTATTAGATATAGGAGATCATGTCACTGGTGAACAGTGACAGTTTCACTTCCTCTGGGCAATCAGACAAAAGAATGATATAAAGGAACTTCTATGCTCTTTATGTCTTTCTCTTGTCCAATTTGTCTGAGTAGGACTTCCAGTACTATGTTGACTGGAAGTGCTGAAGTGGGCATCCTTGTTTTCTTCCAGTTCTCAGTGGGAATGCTTTCAACTTTTCCTCAGTCAGTATAATGTTAGCTGTGGGTATGTCACAGATGGCTTTTATCACCTTAAGGTACAACCTTTCTTTGGGAAGAATCTAGGAGGGTTGTATGTTTCCAGGAATTTATCCATCTCCTCTAGGTTTTCTAGTTTGTGCATGTAAAGGTGTTCATAGTAGCCTTGAATGATCATTTGTATGTCTGTGGTATTGGTTGTAATATCTCCTGTTTTATTTCTAATTGAGGTTATTTGGATCTTCTCTCTTCTCTTGGTTAACCTCATTAATGGTCTATCAGTTTTGTTTATCTTTTCAAAGAACATGTTTTTTGTTTCATTTATCTTTTATATTTTTTTTGTTTTCAGTTTCATTTAGTTCTGCTCTGGTTTTTTTTTTTTTTTTTAATTTCTGTTCTTCTGCTGGGTTTGGGTTTGGTTTGTATATGTCTCTCTAGTTCCTTGAGATATGAGATTAGATTGTCTATTTTTGTTCTTTCAGTCTTTTTGATGTAGGTATTTAATGCTATGAACTTTCCTCTCAGCACCACTTTTGCTGTATCCAAGAGGTTTTTATAGGTTGTGTCACTATTACCGTTCAGTTCAAAGAATTTTTTAAATTTCCATCTTGATTTTGTTATTGACCCAACAATTATTCAGAAGAAGATTATTTAATTTCTATATATATGCATGGTTTTGAGGATTCCTTTTGGAGTTGATTTCCAATTTTATTCCACTGTGGTCTGGGAGAGTACTTGCTATAATTCTGATTTTCTTAAGTTTATTGAGACTGGTTTGTGGTCTATTATGTGGTCTATCTTGGAGAATGTTCCACAAGCTCATGAATAGAACGTATATTCTGTAGTTGTTGGGTAGAATATTCTGTAAATATCTGTTAAGTCTATTTGTTCTAGGGTATAGTTTAAGTCCATTGTTTCTTTGTTGACTTTCTGTTTTGATGGCTTGTCCGGGGCTGTCAGTGGAGTACTGAAGTCTCTCACTATTATCATGTTGCCACTATCTCATTTCTTAGGTCTAGTAGCAATTGTTTTAAAAATTTGGGAGCTCCAGTGTTAGGTCCATATATATTTAGATTTGTAATATTTTCCTGTTGGACTAGTCCTCTTATCATTATGTAACATCCCTCTTTGTCTTTTTTAATGGTTGTTAAAAAGTTCATTTTGTCTGATATAAGAATCGCTATACTCCTGATCACTTTTGGTGTTATTTACATGAAATATCCTTTTTCACCCATTTATCTTAAGTGTATGTGAGTCCGTATGTGTTAGGTGAGACTCTTGAAGACAGTAGATACTTGGTTGGTGAATTCTCTTTTTTTTACAGCAAGTCTTTTCATTTTTATTACTCAAAAAATTTCATTTTTTATTTAGCTTTCTGACTCTGTGCTTGCACCTTCAACACTTTCACAACGATTTTCTGCTCCTTGATAAGGAAAGCATGCTTGATCCTGTCACACATTTAGCACACATGGAACCACCATAGGCCCTGCTGACATGTTTCTTTGTTTTGGACAATGTCATAAGAACTTTAGGTCTTACAGCATGAACCCCTCAAAGCCTGCCTCGGTGCACACCATGTGCTGATTTTGGTGATTTCCCAACCTTCTTGATATAAAGATAAACAATTCTATTACCAGGGGTCTGGGACAGCCTAGTTTTGTTAGAGGCTGTATTGCAGGAAAGCCTACATCGGAATGTCAAATGCTGGATCATTTTGAGTGCCTGCACATAATGTTCCCTGAAGAGGAAGAAGAAAGCCTTTTTGGATGGTGAATTCTTATCCATTCTGCCATTATGTATCTTTTAAGTGGAGCTATCAGGCATTTACATTCAACATTAGTACTGAGACTGTGGGGTACTATTCTATTCATTTTGCTAACTTTTGCTTAAATACCTTGTTATTATTGTTGTTGTTTTTCATTGTGCTATTATTTCATAGGTCCTGTGAGATGTATGCTTTAAGGAGGTTCTATTTTGGTGTATTTCAAGGTTTTGTTTCAAGATTTAGATCTCCTTTTAGCAGTTCTCGTAGCACTGGCTTGATAGTGGCAAAACTGTCTCAGCATTTGTTTGTCTGGAAAAGACTTTATCTTTCCTTCATTTATGAAGCTTAGTTTCTCTGGATACAAAATTTCTGGCTGATAATTGTTGTGTTTAAGGAGCCTAAAGATAGGATCCCAATCCTTTCTAGCTTGTAAGGTTTCCACTGAGAAATCTGCTGTTAATCTGATAGGTTCCCCTTTATAGATTACCTGATACTTTTGCCTCACAGCTCTTAAGATTATTTCCTTCGTCTTGACTTTAGATAACCTGATGACTATGTGTCTAGGGATGATCTTTCCTGTTGCTCTTTGAGCTTCTTGTATTTGGATGTCTAGACCTCTAGTAAGGCCAGGAAAGTTTTTCTCAATGATTCCCTCAAATATGTTTTCCAGACTTTTAGATTTTCCTTACTCCTCTGAAACACAATTCTTAGGTTTGGTTGTTTAACATAATTCCCAAACTTCCTGGGGCTTCCTGAGAGCTGGATTGTAGTGATTGTCATTGCTCTTCTAGGCCTAGCCACCCAGCAGAGCTACCAGGCTCTGCGTTGATACTGGGGAGTGTCTGCAAAGAGTCCTGTGATGTGATTCATCTCCAGGTCTCTCAATCATGGATACTAGCACCTGCTCCAGCAGAGGTAGCAGGGGAGCGAAGTGCACTCTTTGAGGGTCCTTGGCTGTAGTTTTGTTTAGTGCACCAGTTTTCTCAACTGTTGGTTGTGCTAGCAGTGAAGTTGTCATGTGGACAGACTCAGGACCTCTGGTTAGCCAGGATGTGGCAGGCAATGGAATTAGCTGTTGTTTTCTCCTTTCTTGTAGCATGATTTTTCTTTCATGAGTTGCTGTAATGGCTTGAGTTGGTTGGCCACCAGTCAGAAGGTGGTGCTTTCAAGAGAGCATCAGTCCAATAGTATAGGAGAAATATAGCTTGCCCTAAGGTCACTTGGATAAGTATTTGGGTTTCTTAGGCAATTGGCAGGGTCATAGAGCTCCCAAGAGATTGTCTTTTTTTTTTTTCTTTTGCGATGGAGTCTCACTCTGTCACCAGGCTGGAGTGCAGTGATGCGATCTTGGCTCACTGCAACCTCCACTTCCTAGGTTCAAGCGATTTTCCTGCCTCAGCTTCCCGAGAATCTGAAAGTAAGGTGCATACCATCATGCCCAGATAATTTTTTTTTGTATTTTTAGTAGAGATGGGGTTTTACCATGCTGGCCAGGATGGTCTCAATCTCTTGACCTCATGATCCACCCGACTCAGCCTCCCAAAGTGTTGGGATTACAGGTGTAAGCCACTGCACTCAGCTGATATGATATCTTTTGTCTTTGGCTACTAGAGCAAATACAGAAAGACCATTAGATAGGGGAAGGCTTAGGTATATCTAAACTCAGACTCTCCTTGGGAGGGGCTTGCTATGGCTGCTGTGGAGGTTGGGGGTGTGGTTTTCAGGCCAATGGAGTTATGCCCCAGGGGAATTATGGTGCCTCTGCTGCATATACAGGTCACCAGGGAAGTGGGGGAAAGAAGACAGTGACAGGCCTCACCCAACTCCCACACAGTCAGCAAGACCAGTGTTATTCCCAGTGTGCCCCAACAAAAGTACTGAGTTTATATCCAGGCAGTTGGTGAGTAGGGCTGATATCTTGCCTTAGGCTACAAGTCTCCTTACTGACAGAAAGCAAGCAGGGCTTTCAGGGTTTGCCCCTACCCACTTACCAAGGGTTCTGTGCTGCACTTCCCATTCACTGACCCCCACCCCTGGATATTGCCCTAGAAAATTTATGTTCAGTCAAAATTATTACAGAGTTCACTGGAATTTTCCTTCTCCCTGTGGTCTTTCCCCAGTTCCACGGGCAGCCCTCCCAAAGGACCCCTGTGAGATAAAGTCAGAAATGTCTTCCCTGGGGACCAGGAGTGCCTACAGGGCTCTTCCTGCTGCTGCTTCTTTTATGTTTGGCGCTCTAAATTCATTTCAGCTCTAGATAAGGTTATATCCTTCTTCTGTGGTCTGGATTTTCAGATTCCCCAGTGAGGATGTATGTTTGGAGGTAGACTTCCCCCTCTCACACTTTAGGCCCTCATAATTTTTTGGCTGTCTCATGGACTTTGCAGTGACAAGCCACTTCTTTCAAACGGTCTGTGAACTCTTTTGGGTTTCCTGGCATGTTCCTGTGGTAGTATTTGAAGAAAAAGTTCACAATGTGAGTTTCCATGTGCTGTGCTGTCTGAGTAGTAGCACATATATGTCCTTTATTAGGTTCAGAAATGTTCTATTTCTAGATTGCTCAGAGTTCTACCAGGAATGAATTAGGAATTTGTCAAATGCATTTTCTACATCTATTCTGATGATCATACAATTTTTATTTTTAAAACGTTAACACGGTAAATTTTATTGATTATTTGTCAAATACTAAACCAATCGTGCCTTCCTGGGATAAACTTTTCTTGATTATGATGCACTAACTTTTCAATATATTGTTATATTCCATTTGCTAAAATTTTTAATTTTTAAATCTGTGTTAATAAGAGATATTGGTCTGAAGTTTTCTTTTCTTATAACACCTTTGACTAGTTTTGGTATTGGAGAAGGGCTGAACTCATGGAATGAGTTAAGAAATATTCCCTCTTTGGTTTTCTTGAGACATTTGTGTAAAATTGCGATTGTTTGCTTCTTTAATGTAGAACTTACCAGTGAAACTTTCTGAGCTTGGCATTTATCTATTTGTGCATGTGCATGTGCGTGTGTGTAAATGTTTCTAAATATAAATTTAGTGTCTCTAAAAAATAGGGGTATTCAGGTTATCTGTTCTCTTCAGGGACTTTGGCAATTTTTGTCTTTCAAAGGAACTTCCCATTTCATCTAATTATCAAGTATATTCATAAAGTTGTTTTAATATTCCCACATTCTTTTAAAGTCTATAAGATTTGTAGGGGTGATCCTATTCTTCCTGATACTAGTAATTTGTGCCTTTTCTCTTTATTTATTCTATCAATGTAGCTAGAGATTTGCCAGTGCCATTGATTTTTCTCAAATCAAATTTTGATTTCATTGATTTTTCTCTATTTTCCTAATTTCTATTTCATTTATTTCTGCACTTATGATTTTTTTTTCCATTACTTCATTGCAGCACATAACTAACTCTTATTTCTTGGTTTCTTAAGGTAGAAGCTTAGGGCATTGAAAGAAAAGTTTTCTTCTTTCTAACATGTATTTAATGTAATACATTTTCCTCAAAGCACTGATTTAGCTGTATCACACAAATGATCTGCCATGTGTTAGTTTTATTCAAGTCAAAATATTTTCTAATTGCCTTATAATCTCTTCTTTGATCAATGTGTTATTTTAAAAGACCTTGCTTAGTTTTCAAATTCTTGAAAATTTTCCAAATGGTTTTCTGTTACTGATTTCTAATGTGATTCCCTTGCAGTCAGATTCCATGATTTAAATCCTTTTGAATATTTTGAGACATTTTTAGGAAGTGAAGAATATGGTCTATTGCAGTAAATGTTTTGTGTGCACTTGAAATAACATTTACCCATACTGTTGAGTGGAGATTTATATAAATGTCAGTGAAATGGGGTAGTGTCGTTTCAAGTATTCTATTTTCTTATTTTACTTCTCCTTGTTCTATCAATTATTGAGACAAGGATCTTGTAATCTCTAATATTGTGGCCATGTATATTTCTTTTTTCAGTTCTATCAATATTTGCTTCATATTTTTAAAATATGTTATTAGTTGCATAAATATTTAGGTGTGTTATATACTCTTTATGATTTGACTTCTTTTATCATTATGAAATAACCCTTTTAATCTCTAGAAATAGCACATGGCATTTACTTTGCCTGGTATTGATATAGCCACTCTAGCTTTCTTAGATTAATGTAGGCATGATTTATTGCCCTCCAGTCTTTTACTTTTAACCTAAGTATGTCTTTATAGTTAAAGTTAGTTTATTGCAGACAGCATATAACTAGGTCTCACTTTTTTATCAATCTGACAATATTTATTTTTTTAATTGGACTGATTAGACCATTTACATTTAATGTGATTATTGAGTACTAGCTTAGTGGCTGCCATCTTGCTATTTGATTTCAATTTGTCCATACTTTTTTATTTCCTCCTTTTGCCTTATTTTGGATTAACTGAGTATTTTTATGATTCTATATTATCTACACCATTGGCTTATTAGCTACAGATATTTTTCTTTTGTTCCTTTAGTAGTTGATTTAGGGTTTACAGTATAGATCTTCACATTATTATTGCCAACATTCCATTAATATTATACCACATCATCACAGTAAAAGAATTTTACAGCAGTATGCTATTCTGGCCTTTGTACTCTCACTATACATTTTACTTCTATATGTGCTATAGAGTTATATTATATTGTTATTATCATTGTTCTAAATAGTATATTATCTTTTATATTCATTTTTAAAATAAAACAAATGTTTATATACTTAGTCTCATATTTAACATTTCCAGTGCTCTTCTATCTTTTGTATAACTAGATTTCTATCTGCTCTCATTTTACTTCTATCTGGACTTCTTTTGATATTTTTTGGAGATCATGTCTGTTGTATTTTAGCTTTTCATTATTGATAGATGTTTGTGTTGGCTCTAGAATTCTTGCTTGATAGTTTTTTGTATTTTCAGCACTTCAAAAATGTCACTCCACTGTTTTCTGACACACATTATTTCCCATGTGATATCTGTTGTCACTCTTATTTCTGTGCCTTAGTATATAACATGTCTCTTTTCCTCTTGTTACTTTTAAGATTTTCTCTTCATCACTGGTTTTAAGCAGTTTAATTATGATGTTCTACATTTTTCTTCCACTTGCATTTTGTTGAGCTTGTTTTTAATGGCTTTATAATTTCTATCACATTTTTTAAATGCCCTCCAATATTTCTTCATATATTTTTTTCTATAATCCTTCCTAATATCTTCTTAGTGGATTCTAATTACACATACTCAGAAAGAAGAGACAAATGGAATTGGAGTGCAACCAAAAGTCTCTATTACTTGAATATTCTCCTTAAAAATAAAAAGTGGAATAGAAAAGATTCTATTCCACTTTTTTTTTTTACTAGATTTACCTTCTTGAATTTGATAGTTCACAATAGCCACTTTAAATCACACTTCTAAACATCATAGTGCATAAATCAGTATTTCTATGATAGTTTCTCTTTCAGAGACTACACATCTCAGAACCACAGCTACCTTAATATAAGTGAGGTTTGGATCTCTAATTTCAGACTACTGCTTTTCTAAGCAAATGGTATTGCCCTCCAACACTGAAGCATGTGTAGTCCCCTACTTGGATACTTACCTGAAACAACTATCCTACTCTCATGTGCAGTCACAATACAGTGACTTTGTGAAATTAAAAAAAAAAACCCATAATCAATAATTAGAAAAAATTCAGAGGAAGAAGTAATTAGCTCAGTCACAGATTAAGGAGGCTTGCAGAAGACTATCAATAGAAGGGGAATCCTAAGAAGAAATCTGAAGGAAGCCCATCAGCTGGGCAAGAAGGAAAAAAATATATTAGAATAATAGAAGCAAAAGAGAGTTTGTTATAACAGGGTTACTAAGAGGCTTTCAGTATTGTGAAAGAGAAAAATGGGAAGAGTAGGCAGAAGATTAAGGTTAGAGAGGGGGATGCCTTGTATGCTATGATGTGGAGTTTCAATATAACCAAGAGAGTTGCATGGTAATAATTGCATTTCTGAAAAATTACCTAGGTAGCTATGTAGAAAAGGGATCTGAGAGGAGAAATACTAGAGGCTCAGAGGTTAGTGGAGAGAACTGCAATCCAGAAAAAAAAAATAATATCCTAGATTAAGGTAAGAGAGCAAGGAAAACAAAGATAGAACAGGTTCAAGAGATAATTGGCTACTTTTAAAAATTACTTATTGTATGCAGCCACTGATCTAAATAATCAAACATGTATTAACACATTTCTTTCTTTACAACATTCCTGTGAAGTAGGTACTATTCTACACATAAAGACTCTGAGGTTATATAAATATGTAAGCAGAATACAAACACTCACATTTTTTGATCTCAGGAAACAAAATTAATAGAAGTTGAGAACTGGATACAGGGCCAGTAGAGCTTCTTATCACACCTAATAAGTTGCTATGGCCTGAAGTTTTGTGTCCCAAAAATCATATGTTGAAACCTAATCATCTCTATTATGATATCTGGAAGTGGGGTCTTTAGGGAAGTGATTAGGTCATGAGGATTAAGATCTCATGAGTGGGATTTGTGCACTTATATATAAGGCTCCAAAGAGCTGGCTTGCACTTCTATTATATGAGGACATAGATAGAAGAAATTACCTATGAACCAGACAACAGACCCTCATCAGACACTGAACCTACTGGCACCTTCATCTCAGGTTTCCTTGCCTCCAAAACTGTGAGAATTAAATTTCTGTTGTTTATAAGCTACCCAGTTCATGGTAATTTTGTTATAGCAGCCCAAATAGACTAAGATATACGTATTGAGTAAAAGGTAATGGATGAATAAGAAAGAAAGAAATGACTAGATACTGTACAAAAGTTTAATTCCTTGCATTGATTTCATATGTTCCAAATGTAGAATTTTCCAGAGCACATTAAGTCCTGTAGAAATTTTTGTTTGTATTATTTCCTTTAAAAGTTTCTGAACAAAAGACAGAAATAGAGTGCCATATGATGAATTGTGAGCTAATTTGAGTTCTTGAAGTAGAACCCTCCCAATGCCTCACTCAAAACATGATTCTGACTCCCAACCCAGAGCATACATGAACATTCTCTAATGAAAGAGATGAAAAAACTACCCCTTCCTTGCTCCCTACTTTTCTTTTCAGCTCTGACCAACAAGTGGCTTCTCTAATTATTAAGGAGACCTAACAGTTGAGCTGCTTATCCAGGGAAGTGTAGGCTCTTCATAGACAGAGCTGAAGTTGGCTCAATCCATCATCTACTGGTCCTTCAGTACAAGGGAGAGTATTCATTTCCAAGCTGCTAGCAACACATTCACAGATTGGCCCCATAACTAACTAAACAGTCCCCTTCATTTAGGACGTCCCAGTTCTGAGTATTATTCCTGTCAGAGAATCATCTTTTCTAGTGTATTTGCTGGGGGAGAGAAAGACTATTTATAAAGCCAAACATCTTTGACACAAATCAGCACATTAACACACATTTCAAACTAATATCAAAGGACCACATTCTAGCCTCTCACCCCCCCACTCATTCTGAAAAACTAGCCAAACCCATACTGTTTCATTTGCATCCCATCAAGCACTCCATTACCTGCTACAGGCTGGAGAACTCAGCTGCTGAGGAGAGAATTCCACCTTGCAGATTCTCTCACCATGAGATATGATGAGTCAACCCTAACGCTATATAGGCACAAATCTCAAAAGTAGATCTTAGCTTCTGCCCTTAAGATGCTCACTTTCTAGATAAGAGATAGATTCATATAAAGTAGATTCATATAAAGTAGACACTTCATAGTAGGCAAGCTACCTCCAGGTATATATTTCATTTTTCTTTTACATTTATTTTTTTTTTCTTAACTACCAATTTCTCACCAGGGTACAATCTTTACTAAAATCTTGAAGTCAGCTGATTTTGGACCACATTAAGCTTTTTTCAAATTTTTTTTCTCTTAAATATATAGAGAGGAGGTTTCACTATGTTGCCTGGATTGGTCTTGAACCCTTGAGCTCAATGATCCTCCCGCCTCTGCATCCCAAAGTGCTAGGATTACAGGCATGAGCCACTACACCCAGCCCACATTAAACTTTTGATTCTCATCAAATAACAAAGAACTTGGAATCTATCCATCTGACAAAGAGCTAATATCCAGAATCTACAAAGAACTTAAACAATTGTACAAGAAAAAAACAACCTCATCAAAAAGTGGGTGAAGGAATATGAACAGACACTTCTCAAAAGAAGACTTTTATGCAGCCAACAAACGTATGAAAAAAAGGTCATTATCACAGGTCATCAGATAAATGGAAATCAAAACCACAATGAGATACCATCTCACGCCAGTTAGAATGGTGATCATCAAAAAGTAAGAAGACAACAGATGCTGGAGAGGATGTGGAGAAATAGGAATACTTTTACACTGTTGGTGGGAGTGTAAATTAGTTCAACCACTGTGGAAGACAGTGTGGTAATTCCTCAAGGATCTAGAACTAGAAATACCATTTGACCCAGCAATCCCATTACTGGGTACATACCCAAAGGATTATAAATCACTCTATTATAAAGACACACATATGTTTATTGTGGCACTGTTCACAATAACAAACACTTGGAACCAACCCAAATGCCCATCAATGATAGACTGGATAAAGAAAATGTGGCACATATACACCATGAAACACTATGCAGCCATGAAAAAATGAGTTCACGTCCTTTGCAGGGACATGAAGAAAGCTGGAAACCATCACTCTCAGCAAACTAACACAGGAACAGAAAACCAAACACCACACGTTCTCACTGATAAGTGTGAGGTGAACAGTGAGAGCACATGGACACAGGGAGGGGAACATCACACGCTAGGGCCTGTCAGGGGGTGGGGGGCTAGGGGAGGGATAGCACTAGGAGAAATGCCTAATATAGATGACAGGTCGATGGATGCAGCAAACCACCACAGCACATGTATACCTGTGTAACAAACCTGCACATTCTGCACATGTACCCCACAACTTAGAGTATAATTAAAAAAAATAACTTATTGCTGAAATGAAGCTTAGAGGTTATCTAGTTCAGTGATGGGGAGGAAAGGGGTGAGGCTAAACAGCAGAATCAGTGGGGATTTCTTTGAGAAAATCAATGCGAGACCTTCAGAGAGATTTTGATGTATCCTTCTAAGGAAGCATGAGTCCCAGTCCCAAGACAAAATTTTACTGGTTCAGTTTATTACTATTGTCCTTATTGGGCAGTGATTTCAATCCAGGCCATATCAAAAGTCTAATATGCCTACAGTTTGATATTGTAATAAACCAGCTAGGATCACATGAATGTCTAGTATCTACAAAAAAACTTAAACGTTCCAAAATTGAATCAACTTTCTTCAAAGAAGTTGAAGACATGATAGACACTCAGAGATGGAGAGTCTTCTCATATTCATAAAACTGATTTAATACTCAAAATAACCTTATTAACAGGAATGGGGGAGACCCACTAAGGTGGACAAGACTTAAAAATCCATTTCTCTTTGTTAATAAAGCATAAAATAATATTCTTTGGAAGAAGCTTGGGAATAGGCTATGGAGTAAAGTAAAAGTCAATGTCACCATATTTTTGGCAATTTCTAGGTCTATATTCTACCTTGATGAAGGAGTAGCAAAATATTTCCTACAGAATTTCAGGTGTAGACTGCATGAACATTCTTCTATTATTTAATCACTGTATAATTATCCTCACAAAGTTATCCAACTATGGACATTTTCTATTTTCAAACAAAAACCTGACTGCAGTGTTGATAATATAAATTCAAATAAAAAATTTCTAGGTGCTGTGCATAAAGGAGACAAGTGAGGAAAAGCAAATAAATCACAAATTAAAAATAAATATATAATAGGTTAGTTGAAATTAAGAACTATGTAGATAAGTAAAGTAGAATATGGAAGATTTAGAAGTCGGCTTCCCAAATGGTCCTCAGTGATTCTTGCCTGTTGGTATGCATGCCCTTACGTAGTCCTCTTAGAGATAACCTATGTAACCAATAGCATTTTCAGAAATGATAAGGCCTAGGTCATAAATAACACTGAGCTTTCCCTTTACTCCAGCCTGGGATCTCATGCTGGTGAGAAGCCCTCATGTCATGAAGAGACTTGTACAGTAATGGGGAAAAACTGAGGCCTCTAACCAAAAACTAGCATCAACCTTCCAGGCATGTGAGTGAGTGAGATACCTTGGAAATGGATCTTTCAGCCCTACTCGTGACTTCTGATGATTGTCTTCAGCTGACCTCTTGCTTTCAACATGACTAGAGGTCCGAAACAGAATCAGTCAGCTAAGTCACTACTTAATTCCTGATCCACAGAAATGGACACAATACATATTTATTGATTTAAACCTCTGAGTCTGGGGTAAATTTTATTCAAGAATAGATAACTAATATAGGGAATAAGAGCAACTGTGGTAGGAGGGAGGTATTATATAACAGGTGGCCATGGAAAAACTCTGATAAGTGATACTGAGCATAGAGTTAAAAGCAGGTAAGGGAAATAAACATCTGAAAGAAGTGTATTTCAGGCAAAGTAATCAGTGAGTAAGGCTCTTATACAGAAGAGTTCTTCAGAGCTTTTCAAAGTAGGGAATGAAGAGATGAGGTTAGAGCAGCAGTGAGACAGAGGGGCAGATCATTGTGAAGACTCTGGCTTTTACTCTTGAGGAGATGGAAGGATATTAATGGTTTTTGAACAGAAAGAGTCGCATTATCTGACTTAAGCTCACTATGACTCCAGTGTTAAGAACACTTTACAGGAAAGTGGTAGTAAAATCAACAGCATCAATCAGAAAGGTAGTGCAACAATCAGGGTACAAAATGATAATAGCTAGATCAGGGTAATAGGAGTGGAAGTAACTGATCGGATTCCAGATACATAAATTGTTTGATAATTGCCTCCCAGCCTATGCATAAGCCCTCTGTTCTCAAAAGGAGTAGGCTAAAATTCTTATCTTTTGAAGAAATTGGGGAAACATGGAGAAAGGAATGAGGCAAGACAGGAAAACAGTAGTCAACTTTGAGAAGTGAGGAGGCAAACGGTGAGTCTCTGAATCCCAAATAGTCTCCTGGCCTATTCTGTTTGTTTAAGACCAATTAAACAGGCAACAAGAGATTACTGGAACTGCTGCTGCTGTCCTTGAAAGTTCCAAATAAACTGAAATTCCAGAATGGTCCCCATGGATATATGAACTGAAATGGAAAACTATCAACAGGTGGTACCAAGCCACAGCAAAGACTGAGATGGATTGGATTGCAGCAGGACCCTAGAGCCTCCAACCTGCTAGT
Organism: Aotus nancymaae; assembly: GCF_030222135.1. Classification (NCBI taxonomy): domain Eukaryota; kingdom Metazoa; phylum Chordata; class Mammalia; order Primates; family Aotidae; genus Aotus; species Aotus nancymaae. The sequence goes on from NW_026988425.1 coordinate 32,620,568, forward strand.
TGAAGGCTGCTTTCTGCCATTTCATTAATGTTCCAATAACATGATGCACATTTTTAAAATGAATTCTTTGCACATGAATTTATTGCATTGTGGCAAGTTTCATTCAAGTTTCAACGAGTAGCTAACAAGAAGAGTTGCTGATGATTTGGATGTGGAATATGAGAGAAGAGTCAAAAATGACTTCAAAATTTTTGACCAAACCAACTAGAAGAATGGAGTTGTTATTTACTGAGATGAGGGAGATTACAAGAGGAACTGGTTGGAGAGCAAAAACCAAGATTCAATTTCGGACATTTTAAGGTGTTTTTTTTTCTTTTGGTAGTTATTACACATCCAATTGGAGATGTTTAGTGGATTTGGATATATGATTCAAAAATATGGAAGTCCTGTGCTAAGATATAACTTCAGATGTATCAGCATATTGATGATTTCTAAGGCCATGGGAATTGAAGGGTTGTTATTATTGTTAGGTTAACTAACACTCACTCTGTGCTAGCCACTGTTTTATACATACTGATAGGAACATCTAGGCTGGGAGGAATAACTAATGATGTAAGAAAGAGAGGGAGAATAATAGCTGCAGCAGCATGGAATTTAGTACATACATAGATGGTTTCACCTTAGATAGAAGCAGGGACAATGCATTCACTGTAACAGGACTTATAGCAGAAAATACCGGGACACATGTGAATACATTGGTACATTTGCCGTTAGAAGAACATAGAGAGTCACATCTGATTATATTTTTTTCATTGAAATAAGATGTAAAATCATCAATTAAGAGTAAAAAGGGACTGGGTGCAGTGGTTCATATCTGTAACCCCAGCACTTTGGGAGGCCAAGACAGCTGGATAGCTTGAGCTCAGAAATTCAAGACTAGCCTGGGCAACATGATGAAACTCCATCTCTACAAAAAACACAAAAACATTAGCTGGGTGCCGTGGTGCACCTGTACTCCCAGCCACTTGGGAGGCTGAGGTGGGAGGATTGCTTGAGCTCGGAAAGCTGAGGTGGAGTAAGCTGAGATCCAGCCTGGGTGACAGAGCCAGACTCTGTCTCAAATAAATAAATAAACAAATAAAGTGAAAAGGGAAGAATGCTGTTGAAATTTGAAGCACTGTCTGGATATTGAATTTAACAGGCATTTATAAAACTCTTTGGTAAGTTTCTGTTTCTTGGTCCTAGAATTATTCCCTTTCTGTTATTAAAAATCAAAGTATGCTCTAGTCCAGAGAGTACAGATAATGAACAACGGCAGACTGTAAAACATCATTTATTCTTTATTATCTACTTTATCTTTTATATATATGTTTACTTACATAATTATATTTTAAAATCATGCACAATGAGATTTTGTAAGATTATGAAATTATAAATATTATCTACTCATAGCCTTTATTACAGATAAAATTGAAAGCCAGGGAATTTCAGTGATTTGCACAATATAAGACCTAGCTACACAGTGATTAAAAAGAATAGATTCCATATATACTAATTTTATTTCCAATAATATTCCATGTCTTTTATGTTTCAGTAACTTATGAAGCAATTTTCTAGTTGGCATTAAGCTTAATATTATTCCTGTAGACCAAAGGGTTGCTGACATGGTGTTTAACTTTACCTCTATTATAAATTTAAGGCATTCATTTATGAGGTTTTCTCCTGGTGCTTGAAGTTATTGGCCTTTCTCATTATTCAAGTATAACAAATGCTACTCTCTCAGAAAGATCTTTTCTTACCAACTCCACACATACACCTCTGTGACTGTCACTATGACACCATCTTATTTTACTTTCCTCATAACAATATACCTCAAAGTAATTATTACATTTGTTGTTTTGGTCTCCAATAATACATAATTCCTTTACAAATGTAAGCTCTATGAGTGCCAGGATATTTTTCTAGCTTGATTATATCTTTAAGCGCAGCACCTAGCATTTAGCACAGCTCAAACTATTTTAATGAATTAATAAATAAGTGGACAAACTAGAGTTTTAAAACATCTGAAAATTATATCTACTTATATATATATTATATATAGTATCTATATAATATATATATATATATATATATATTTTTTTTTTTTTTTTTTTTTTTCTGAGACCGAGTCTCACTCTGTTGCCCAGACTGGAGTACAGTTGTACAATCTCGGCTCACTACAACCTCTGCCTTTTAGGTTCATGTGATTCTCCTGCCTAGTCTCCCTAATAGCTGGGCTTACAGGTGCATGCCACCACGCCTGGATAATTTTTGTATTTTTAGAAGCGATGGGGTTTCACCATGTTGGCCAGGCTGGTCTTGAACTCCTGACCTCAAGTGATCCACCTGCCTCGGCCTCCCAAAGTGCTGGGATTACAGGTGTGAGCCACCATGCCTGGTCCATAATGTATTTCAGTTTACTTATACTTCAGTATAAGTGAATTCCTCAAGCGGATATTTTAACCTTGCTTTTGACAGTAAATTATAATATTTTGATTTCTTTTTTTTTTTTTTTTTGGCATTTAGAAAATTTTATTATCATTTGCCAAAATAATTTTATAATTCTTGAAGCTGATAAATACATTATGCTTGCATTTTTATACCATTGTTTCCTACTTCATTTTTTTTTTTTTTATTGCATTTTAGGTTTTGGGGTACATGTGAAAAACATGCAAGGTTGTTGCATAGGTGCATACGTGGCAGTATGATATGCTGCCTCCCTCCCCTTCACCTATATCTGGCATTTCTCCCCATGCTATCCCTCCCCAACTCCCCACCCCCCGCTGTCCCCCCTCCCCCCCAACAGACCCCGGAGTATAGTGCTCCCCTCCCTGTGTCCATGTGTTCTCCTAGTTCAACACCCACCTATGAGTGAGAACATGTGGTGTTTGATTTTGTGTTCTTGTGTCAGTTTGCTGAGAATGATGGTTTCCATGTTCATCCATGTCCCTACAAAGGACGTGAACTCCTCGTTTTTAATGGCTGCATAATATTCCATGGTGTATATGTGCCACATTTTTCCTGTCCAGTCTATCATCGATGGGCATTTGGGCTGGTTCCAGGTCTTTGCTATTGTAAACTGTGCTGCAATGAACATTCGTGTGCATGTGTCCTTATAGTAGAATGATTTATAATCCTTTGGATATATGCCCAGTAATGGGATTGCTGGGTCAAATGGAATTTCTATTTCTAGGTCCTTGAGGAATCGCCACGCTGTTTTCCACGGTGGTTGAACTAATTTACACTCCCACCAACAGTGTAAAAGTGTTCCTATTTCTCCACATCCTCTCCATCATCTGTTTTCTCCAGATTTTTTAATGATTGCCATTCTAACTGGCGTGAGATGGTATCTCAATGTAGTTTTGATTTGCATTTCTCTAATGACCAGTGATGATGAGCATTTTCTCATATGTTTGTTGGCCTCATGTATGTCTTCTTTTGTAAAGTATCTGTTCATATCCTTCACCCATTTTTGAATGGGCTTGTTTGTTTTTTTCTTGTAAATCGTTTTTAGCTCATTGTAAATTCTGGATATCAGCCCTTTGTCAGATGGGTAGGCTGCAAAAATTTTTTCCCATTCTGTTGGTTGCCGATTCACTCTATTGGCTGTTTCTTTTGCCGTGCAGAAGCTGTGGAGTTTGATTAGGTCCCATTTGTCTATTTTGGCTTTTGTTGCCAATGCTTTTGGTGTTTTGGTCATGAAGTCCTTGCCTACGCCTATGTCCTGAATGGTTTTCCCTAGGTTTCCTTCTAGTGTTTTTATGGTGTTACGTCTTATGTTTAAGTCTTTAATCCATCTGGAGTCAATTTTAGTGTGAGGTGTCAGGAAGGGGTCGAGTTTCTGCTTTCTGCATATGGCTAGCCAGTTTTCCCAACACCACTTATTGAACAGGGAATCCTTTCCCCATTGCTTGTTTTTTTCACGTTTGTCAAAGATCGGGTGGTTGTAGATATGTTGTGTTGCCTCCGACGCCTCTGTTCTGTTCCATTGGTCTATATCTCTGTTTTGGTACCAGTACCATGCTGTTTTGATTACTGTAGCCTTGTAGTAGAGTTTGATGTCCAGTAGTGTGATGCCTCCTGCTTTGTTCTTTTTGCTTAGAATTGACTTGGCTATGCGGGCTCTCTTTTGGTTCCATATGAAGTTTAAGGTGTTTTTTTCCAGTTCTGTGAAGAAGGTCATTGGTAGCTTGATGGGGATAGCGTTGAATCTGTAAATTACTTTGGGCAGTATGGCCATTTTCACAATATTGATTCTTCCTAACCATGAACATGGAATGTTTCTCCATCTGTTTGTGTCCTCTCTTATTTCGTTGAGCAGTGGTTTGTAGTTCTCCTTGAACAGGTCCTTTACATTCCTTGTTAGTTGTATTCCTAGGTATTTTATTCTCTTTGTAGCAATTGTGAATGGCAGTTCGTTCTTGATTTGGCTCTCTTTAAGTCTGTTATTGGTGTATAGGAATGCTTGTGATTTTTGCACATTGATTTTGTATCCTGAGACTTTGCTGAAGTTGCTTATCAGTTTCAGGCGATTTTGGGCTGAGACGATGGGGTCTTCTAGATATACAATCATGTCGTCTGCAAATAGAGACAATTTGACTTCCTCCTTTCCTAATTGAATACCCTTTATTTCCTTTTCTTGCCTGATTGCTCTGGCTAGAACTTCCAGTACTATATTGAATAGGAGTGGTGAGAGAGGGCATCCTTGTCTGGTGCCTGATTTCAAAGGGAATGCTTCCAGTTTTTGCCCATTCAGTATGATATTGGCTGTTGATTTGTCGTAAATAGCTTTTATTATTTTGAGATACGTTCCGTCGATACCTAGTTTATTGAGAGTTTTTAGCATAAAGGGCTGTTGAATTTTGTTGAAGGCCTTCTCTGCATCAATTGAGATAATCATGTGGTTTTTGTCTTTGGTTCTGTTTATGTGGTGAATTACATTTATAGACTTGCGTATATTGAACCAGCCTGGCATCCCCGGGATGAATCCTACTTGATCATGGTGGATAAGCTTTTTGATGTGCTGTTGCAATCGGCTTGCCAGTATTTTATTGAAGATTTTTGCATCTATGTTCATCATGGATATTGGCCTGTAGTTTTCTTTCTTGTTGAGTCTCTGCCGGGTTTTGGTATTAGGATGATGTTGGTCTCATAAAATGATTTGGGAAGGATTCCCTCTTTTTGGATTATTTGGAATAGTTTCAGTAGGAATGGTACCAGTTCCTCTTTGTATGTCTGGTAGAATTCGGCTGTGAACCCATCTGGACCTGGGCTTTTTTTGGGTGGTAGGCTCTTAATTGCTGCCTCGACTTCAGACCTTGTTATTGGTTTATTCATGGTTTCAACTTCTTCCTGGTTTAGGCTTGGGAGGAGGCAACTGTCCAGGAATTTATCCATTTCTTCCAGGTTTTCTAATTTATGTGCATAGAGTTGCTTGTAATAATCTCTGATGATGGTTTGAATTTCTGTGGAATCTGTGGTGATATCCCCTTTATCATTTTTTATTGCATCTATTTGGTTGTTCTCTCTTTTCTTTTTTATTAGTCTGGCTAGTGGTTTATTTTGTTGATCTTTTCAAAAAACCAGCTCCTGGATTTATTGATTTTTTGTAGGGATTTTTGTGTCTCTATCTCCTTCAATTCTGCTTTGATCTTAGTTATTTCTTGTCTTCTGCTAGGTTTTGAGTTTTTTTTTATCTTGTTCCTCTAGCTCTTTCAATTTTGATGATAGGGTGTCAATTTTAGATCTCTCCTTTCTTCTCATGTGGGCACTTATTGCTATATATTTTCCTCTAGAGACTGCTTTAAATGTGTCCCAGAGATTCTGGTATGTGGTGTCTTCGTTCTCGTTGGTTTCGAAGAACATCTTTATTTCTGCCTTCATTTCAGTGTTTATCCAGTCTACATCCAGGAGAAAGTTGTTCATTTTCCATGAAGCTGTGTGGTTCTGGGTTGGTTGAGTTCTAACTTGATTGCACTGTGGTCTGAGAGACTGTTTGTTATGGTTTCCGTTCTTTTGCATTTGTGGAGGAGTGATTTACTTCCAATTATGTGGTCAATTTTAGAGTAGGTGTGATGTGATGCTGAGAAGAATGTATATTCTGTGGATTTGGGGTGGAGAGTTCTGTAAATATCTATTAGGTTTGCTTGTTCCAGGTCCGAGTTCAAGTCCTGGATATCCTTGTTAATTTTCTGTCTCGTTGATCTGTCTAATATTGACAATGGGGTGTTGAAGTCTCCCACTATTATTGTGTGGGAGTCTAGGTCTCCTTGTAATTTTTTAAGAACTTTCCTTATATATTTGGGTGCTCCTGTATTAGGTGCATATATATTTAGGATCGTTAGCTTTTCTTGTTGCATTGATCCCTTTACCATTATGTAATGTCCTTCTTTGTCTCTTTTGATCTTTGTTGCTTTAAAGTCTATTTCATCAGAGATGAGAATTGCAACTCCTGCTTTTTTTTGCTCTCCGTTTGCTTGGTAAATCTTCCTCCATCCCTTTATTGTGAGTCTTTGTGTATCCTTGCTTGTGAGGTGGGTTTCCTGGATACAGCACACTGATGGGTTTTGGCTTTTTATCCAGTTTGCCAGTCTGTGTCTTTTGATTGGGGCATTTAGTCCGTTTACATTTAGGGTTAATATTGTTATGTGTGAATTTGATCCTGTCATTTTGATGCTAGCTGGCTGTTTTGCCCATTGGTTGATGCAGATTCTTCATTGTGCTGATGCTCTTTACCGTTTCTTGTGTTTTTGGAGTGGCTGGTTCTGGTTGTTCTTTTCTATGTGTAGTGCCTCCTTTAGGAGCTCTTGTAAAGCTGGTCTGGTGATGGTGAAATCTCTGAGTTCTTGCTTGTTCACAAAAGATTTTATTTTTCCTTCACTTACGAAGCATAGTTTGGCTGGTTATGAAATTCTGGGTTGAAAGTTCTTTTCTTTAAGGATGTTGAATATCGGCCCCCACTCTCTTCTGGCCTGTAGGGTTTCTGCTGAGAGATCTGCAGTGAGTCTGATGGGCTTCCCTTTGTGGGTAACCCGACCTTTCTCTCTGGCTGCCCTTGAGCATTTTCTCCTTCATTTCCACCCTGGTGAATCTGATGATTATGTGCCTCGGTGTTGCTCTTCTAGGGGAATATCTTTGTGGTGTTCTCTGTATTTCCTGGGCTTGAATATTGGCCTGCCTTGCTAGGTTGGGGAAGTTTTCCTGGATAATATCCTGGAGAGTATTTTCCAGCTTGGATGCATTCTCTTCGTCACATTCAGGTACCCCTATCAAACGTAGATTAGGTCTTTTCACATAGTCCCATATTTCTTGTTGGCTTTGTTCATTCCTTTTTACCCTGTTTTCTCTAATCTTGCTTTCTCGTTTTATTTCATTGAGTTGATCTTCTACCTCTGATATCCTTTCTTCTGCTTGGTCAATTAGGCTGTTGAAACTTGTGCATGCTTCGCGAAGTTCTCGTGTTGTGTTTTTCAGCTCCATCAATTCACTCATATTCCTCTCTAAGTTGTCCATTCTCATTAGCATTTCGTCAAGTCTTTTTTCAAGGTTCTTAGTTTCTTTGCATTGGGTTAGAACATGTTCTTTTAGCTCACGAAAGTTTCTTATTATCCACTTTCTGAAAGCTGATTCTGTCATTTCCTCACACTCATTCTCCATCCGGTCTTGTTCCCTTGCTGGTGGGGAGTTGTGCTCCCTTGTAGGAGGAGAAGTGTTCTGATTTTGAGTGTTTTCATCCTTTTTGTGCTGGTTTCTTCCCATCTTTGTGGATTTATCCACCTATTGACTTTGTAGTTGCTGTCTTTCTGATTTTGGTAATTTTAAGTCCACAGCAGCTGAACTCATAAACCCCCTTTTCTTCCCCCTAGGTGTTCTGGCCCAGGGAGTTAGGGCTTTATGCTTTTCAGCTGTGTTGCTACCGTTTTCCCTGCCCACAAGGTGGCAGTCTAGTCACACTCAGCCTGCAGAGGCTTCGCTGAGCTGCTGTGGGCTCCACCCAGGTTCCGTGTGAACTTCCCTGCAGTCCTGTTTATATGGGTGTAGTTAGAACTGCTTCCGCTATGCTGGTCCGCCCCTGTAGTGACGGAGTCTCTGTAGTGGTGGGTTGTCTTGGTTACGGCAAATTGCCCCAGGAACTGCGGGGTGTTTCCTGATGGGGGACGCTCCTCCCCCACAGTGCTGGACCTTCCCGAGTTCAGTCGTGTTTCCAGTGGCGCCCTCTTTGCCCGGATATCTCTTGGCTTGACTCCTTGCCTCAGCTCCCCTTGCTGGCCGAGAGGGGACACAGTCTCGTTCACTTTGCTCAAGGAGCCGCTGCTCCCTGCCCCTGGTGCCAGCCGAGTGGCTGCTCTGGTCCAACCAGCGGCGCTGGGAACCCGTGGAGCTTCTCTGCCTGTGAATCTTCTGGTCTATGGGCAGTTAAAATCCGCTGCCCTGTGTGCCGCTGCGCCAGCCAAAGCAGCGGCTCTGAGATTCGTGGCGCGCCCTGGCCCGGGGGTCTCCTGGCTTGACTCCCTGCTTCAGCTCCCCTTGCTGGCTCAGAAGGAACTCTGTCTCTCTCGCTCTGCATAAGAAGCCACTGCCCCCCGCCCCAGGGCGTAGGGTGAGCGGCCACGCCGCCGCTCAAACCAGCAGCGCTGGCGACCCATGGGGCTTCTCCTCCTGTGAATCTCCTGGTCTGTGGGCAGTAAAAATCCTTCTGGAAATGCGGCATCCACTCACCCTCTGCGCCTTCTCTCAGAGCTGCAATCCCGACTTCCTCCTAAGCGGCCATCTTGGATCGTACTCCAATATTTTGATTTCTATACATCTTAAATTTATAATTTTTACTTAGAAATAATTTTAGACTTAAAGGTAAAAAAACAGTAGAAAGAATTTCTGCATATCCTTCACTCAGATTCCCCAAATATAAACATTTTGCCACATCTGTGTTATCATTTCCTCCCCAGCTACCCTCCCTTAGCAGTCATAGTGCTGCTTTGCCCCTAAACATGTCAGTGTATATATCACAAAGTCAAAGACATTCTCAGACATCACCACAGTGCAATTACCAAATCAGGAAACTAATACTGATACAATGTTATCTAATCTATAGCTCTTATTCAAATATAACCAACTGTCTCATTAATGTCTTTTATAGAGATACAATTTTTTCCTGGCCCAGGATCCAATTCAAGATCATAAATTGGATTTGGTTGTCAGGTCTCCTTTATTCTAGAACATTGTCTCAGTCTTTAATAACCTTGATATTTTGTAGAAATACCTCAATTTAGGTCTGTCTGATGTTTCTTCAAATATATGTTCAAACGCATTTTCACTTTTGGCAAGAATAACAGAAAAGATGTGTCTTCTAGGTACATCATAGCTGAAAGTACATGACATTTGTCCTATCACTAACAATACAGACTTTTGTTACTTGGTTATGGTGGTGTCTGGAAGTTTGTCCACTATAAAGTTACTATTTTCCTTTTGTAATTATTAAGTATCTTATGGGGCGATACTTTGAGATTACGTGAAAACTTTATTTCTCATCAGCATATTTCCACTCAGTAATTTGATTGATTCTCGACTGAAACATTTATTACTATTGTGGTTGGTTAGATTTCTTTTTCTAATTTCATCATTCACCTACATTTACTACTAATATTTTATTATTAGAGTGTTCCTTTACCCCATTTATATTCATTTATGTGCTTATATAAAAAACTCATGACTTTGAATCTAACTATCATTATTTATTTTGATGCTCAATTGTTCAAAAGTTGGTCAGTGAGGGCCCTTTAAACTAGTTCCTATGCATTTTTGTTGTGTCTCCATCACTATTTGATCACTTCCTTAGTTACTAGCACATGAAAAGATATTATAATTGAACTTCAACTTTCTCTACACCAGCCTGGAACTGTCATTTTTCTTTAAGGAACCCCTATTTTTTTTTTTTAGTAAAGAATGGTATTTAGAAATCATTATCTGGATGGCAGGGATGCTCAATGATATTAGGAGAATTGTTTCTAGGTTATCTTGGTAAACAAAGATAGAACATGCACACATGCACACACATACATCTGTCTCTAGATACCATGAGTTCATAATGGCATCTCAAATTCTAATGTAACATCAAAAGCTGAAATCTAGTCTCCACTTAATGTATCTGTAACTTGCTTCTTTGACAATAAAAAAGCTTGTCTAATAGAGTACTATATATTGTTCACTCCATACTACCATACTAGAATACACTTCAAATAGTTTCAGAATTGCTAACTTATACCCGTGTAATATGGTTTGGCTGTGTCCCCACCCAAATCTCATCTTTTTTTTTTATTGCATTTTAGGTTTTGGGATAAATGTGAAGAACATGCAAGATTGTTGCATAGGTGCATACGTGGCAGTGTGATTTGTGCTGCCTTCCTCCCCTTCACCTATATCTGGCATTTCTCCCCATGCTGTCTCTCCCCAACTCCCCAGCCCCTGCTGTCCCTCCCCTATTTCCCCCCAATAGACCCCAGTGTGTAGTGCTCCCCTCCCTGTGTCCTTGTGTTCTCACTGTTCAACACCTGCTTATGAGTGAGAACATGCGGTGTTTGATTTTGTGTTCCTGTGTCAGTTTGCTGAGAATGATGGTTTCCAGGTTCATCCATGTCCATACAAAGGACGTGAACTCATCGTTTTTGATGGCTGCATAATATTCCATGGTGTATATTTGCCACATTTTCCCTGTCCAGTCTATCATCGATGGGCATTTGGGTTGGTTCCAAGTCTTTGCTATTGTAAACTGTGCTGCAATGAACATTTGTGTGCATGTGTCCTTATAGTAGAACGATTTATAATCCTTTGGATATATACCTAGTAATGGGATTGCTGGGTCAAATGGAAATTCTCTTTCTAGGTCCTTGAGGAATCACCACACTGTCTTCCACAATGGTTGAACTAATTTACACTCCCATCAACAGTGTAAAAGTGTTCCTATTTCTCCACATCCTCTCCAGTATCTGTTGTCTCCAGGTGTTTTAATGATCATCATTCTAACTGGCATGAGATGGTATCTCAATGTAGTTTTGATTTGCATTTCTCTAATGACTAGTGATGATAAGCATTTTTTCATATGTTTGTTGGCCTCATGTATGTCTTCTTCTAAACCCTGAATAGACCAATAACAAGATCTGAAATTGAGGCAGCAATTAAGAGTCTACCACCCAAAAAAAGCCCAGGTCCAGATGGGTTCACAGCCGAATTCTACCAGACATACAAAGAGGAGCTGGTACCATTCCTTCTGAAACTATTCCAAATAATCCAAAAAGAGGGAATCCTTCCCAAATCATTTTATGAGACCAACATCATCCTGATACCAAAACCTGGCAGAGACTCAACAAGAAAAGAAAACTACAGGCCAATATCCATGATGAACATAGATGCAAAAGTCTTCAATAAAATACTGGCAAGCCGATTGCAACAGCACATCAAAAAGCTTATCCACCATGATCAAGTAGGATTCATCCCGGGGATGCAAGCCTGGTTCAACATATGCAAGTCTATAAATGTAATTCACCACATAAACAGAAACAAAGACAAAAACCACGATTATCTCAATTGATGCAGAGAAGGCCTTCGACAAAATTCAACAGCCTTTTATGCTAAAAACCCTCAATAAACTAGGTATTGATGGAACGTATCTCAAAATAATAAAAGCTATTTATGACAAACCAACAGCCAATATCATACTGCATGGGTAAAAACTGGAAGCATTCCTTTTGAAATCTGGCACTAGACAAGGATGCCCTCTCTCACCACTCCTATTCAATATAGTACTGGAAGTTCTAGCCAGAGCAATCAGGCAAGAAAAAGAAATAAAGGGTATTCAATTAGGAAAGGACGAAGTCAAATTGTCTCTATTTGCAGACGACATGATTGTATATCTAGAAGACCCCATCGTCTCAGCCCAAAATCGCCTGAAACTGATAAGCAACTTCAGCAAAGTCTCAGGATACAAAATCAATGTGCAAAAATCACAAGCATTTCTATACACCAATAATAGATTTAAAGAGAGCCAAATCAAGAACGAACTGCCATTCACAATTGCTACAAAGAGAATAAAATACCTAGGAATACAACTAACAAGGAATATAAAGGACTTCTTCAAGGAGAACTACAAACCACTGCTCAACGAAATAAGAGAGGACACAAACAGATGGAGAAATATTCCATGTTCATGGTTAGGAAGAATCAATATCATGAAAATGGCCATATTGTCCAAAGTAATTTACAGATTCAATGCTATCACCATCAAGCTACCAATGACCTTCTTCACAGAACTGGAAAAAACCACCTTAAACTTCATATGGAACCAAAAGAGAGCCCGCATAGCCAAGTCAATTCTAAGCAAAAAGAACAAAGCAGGAGGCATCACACTACTGGACATCAAACTATACTACAAGTCTACAGTAATCAAAACAGCATGGTACTGGTACCAAAACAGGGATATAGGCTAATGGAACAGCACAGAGGACTCGGAGGCAGCACAACATATCTACAACTATGCGATCTTTGACAAACCTGAAAAAAACAAGCAATGGAGAAAGGATTCCCTGTTTAATAAATGGTGTTGGGAAAACTGGCTAGCCATATGTAGAAAGCAGAAACTGGACCCCTTCCTGACATCTTACACTAAAATTAACTACAGATGGATTAAAGACTTAAACATAAGACCTAACACGATAAAACCATAGAAGAAAATCTAGGCAAAACCATTCAGGACATAGGCGTAGGCAAGAAGCATTGGCAACAAAAGCCAAAATAGACAAATGGGACCTAATCAAACTCCACAGCTTCTGCACGGCAAAAGAAACAGTCACTAGAGTGAATCAGCAACCAACAGAATGGGAAAACATTTTTGCAGCTTACCCATCTGACAAAGGGCTGATATCCAGAATTTACAAAGAACTAAAACAGATTTACAAGAAAAAACAAACAAGTCCATTCAAAAGTGGGCGAAGGATATGAACAGATACCAAATCTCATCTTGAATTGTAATAATCCCCACATCATGGGTGGAGCCAGGTGGAGGTAATTAAATCATAGGGGCAGTTTCCCTCATACCCTTCTTATGGTAGTGAATAAGTCTCATGAGATCTGATGGTTTTATCACTGGGAATTCCCCTGCACAAGCTCTCTTGCCTGCCACCATGTAAGACATGCCTTAGGTATGATCTGCTTTTGCCATGATTGTGAAGCCTCCCCAGCCATGTGAAACTGTGAATCCATTAAACTTCTTTTTCTTTATTAAGTACCCAGTCTCTGGTCTGCCTTCATTAGCAGTGTGAGAACAGACTAATATGCCCTGTGAAAAATAAACCTAGTAGCTAGAATAAATTTTTTTAAAAGTTCTTTTTGTCTGTAACCTGAGGATATATAATCAAAATACAATGTTCAAAGCTCTTTAAATGAGTCTGCTCCCTTCCCATTCAGTCATAGTATGTTATTTATTTGAAATAGAATTAACCTCATTTATTTCTGTTAATATTCCATCATTTTCCCCTAAACCTTATTGATTTCATCCATTCCTTCATTTATGTTAGGATGTGCAACATCATCTTGGTATTAAAAGTCAGAACTATACAAATACATATACTTAGACTCTGAACCCATGCATTCTACCTTATTCCTTCTCTTTCTCTCACTCTCTTTTTCCTCTCTCTCTCATGTTTCTAATAATCCCTGGTGGTAACTAGCTCATTATTTAGTCTTAGTTTATGTTTCCTGTGTTTTGCTCTGCAAGAATAAGCAAGTATGTATGCATTTCTATTTCCCTTTTTTCTTAAATAAAAGTTACAGGTGTTAGACTTCTTTTGCATTTGGCTTTTTAAAAATTCAGAAAACAGTATACTACAAGTTATTCTATATTAGAACAGGGGTCTTCCTTATTCTTTTTAAGTTGTATAGTATTACCTTGGATGAACATTCTCTCATTTGTTCAACTTCTCTCGTACATAAAGGCATTTAACTTATTTCCAATATGTTGCAATTACAAACAACGCTGTAGTGAATGGCTTTATGCATGCATTTTTTAAATTGTTGGATGAACATGTTCAGAATAAATTCCTAGAAAAGATGTCTGCATTGAAATGTAAATGTCTAAATACTTTAATTAGATACTGCCAAATTCCCTCTAAAGGTTGTACCAATTGGCCCCTTTGAGATTGTCAGTATGAGACTGCCAGATTACATATAACCTCACCAACAAATGTGTTGCCATACTTTTTAATTATTTCCAATCTGAGAGATAAAAAATATATTTCTGTAGTTTCAATTTTCACTTCGGTATTATCAGTAAAAATACATGTAAAATTGACCCTTGTAAGGGTCAATTTTACATGTATTTTTATAAATTGTTTATATCTTTTCTATCAAGCTTTTGGCGTTTCTTCTCAATTTCTAACAGTTCTTTGTACATTAGTGATAGTAGCCCTTTATCTGGCTATATAATGCAAATAATTTTTTCAGATGTCTGTTAACCTTCTGATTTATTGGTTTTTAATAATCCTTTAATTTTCACATATAAAATATACTACCAAGAGCTTATTTCTCTTTCATATTTACTTTTACCTCTCTTTTATCCTCTCACTTTAGTTTGCATCATTACATTGTCAGAATATGTAACATTTCTACATTATACTTATATTCTTGTGCCCATATTTGTTTTAATCTTATATCTATGAGAAAATATGGAGGTTTACCATATACCCCATTCCTGAAGTTTTCCTAGTTGTCCCTTCATTTAGAAACAAACCATCTCTAGCAGACTTTACCTATTGTTGTAAGATCTGAATACAGAATCCCCAGTTCAAAACTGCTTCCCAGTACCACACTCCCCACCCTGTACAATTGCTCTATTGCTCTCTCACTTTGTATGTTGTTTTGGAGAAATCCGACTCCAGTCTATGTTTTCCCCCTTGTAAATCATTTAATATTTTTTCTAGAAAGCCTTAAGAAAATTATTCTCTGGATCTCAAAATCTAATTGTTTTACTAGGATATGCCTCAAAATTCACTCTTCCAGGTTGATTTTTCCAGCTACCCACTGAGCTCTTACTATATGTACATTTAGGTCTTCATTTATTTCTAGAAAGTGTTCTCGAATTAAGTTTTAAATATTAGCCCTCTTCTATTGTTTTCTTTTTCTGCTTCAATGACTATAGGTTTTTGTTTTTTGTTTTTAATTTCAATAGTTTTTTGGGGGACCGGTGGCTTTTGGTTACATGGGTAAGTTCTTTAGTGGTGATTTCTGAGATGTTGGTGTACCCACAAAGAGTATAATTAATATGTCTTCTTCCTTGCCTGTCTTCCATTTCAGCCACTTCTTTTCCAGTCCATTTTACTTTTCTGTGTGTCACTTTTCAATATCTTTTCTGTTTTCCAACTTCAACATATCATAAAGTTTTCAATCTATCCTCCCTTGGGTACTCTATAATTTAGTCTTCATATTTATGACAATTTTCTCCTTTTCCTCATTTCTCTCCTGAGTTTAGTCAATCTCTTTTGATTTCTATAGCTTTTTGTCCACTTTGCCTTTAATGTTTTCATATCTACAAATGCTTGAGAATTCTAAATCAAATTTGGAGCTTTTTATTATATTTTTCTTTTGATTCATGATGCTTTAATTTTGATATTGTTATGGTAGAATTGTATAGATTTATTCACTTTTGTCTAATCCATTTTGTAGATCTGTGGTGGCTTACAAAATTTTTAGTTCAATGGTGCCCTCTTCTGTCAGCATAGCAGAGCCTACTTTCTTTAATGGATATTTTGGGGGCAGGGGAAGGGCCCAGGAAGGTGAGATTTCTTTTTTTTTTTCCATGTGGAAATACGATATCATTAAGTAATGTATTCATTTGTTGATTATTTGTTTATTATTTATTATTTTTATTATTTTGTTTATTCATTTGTTTTCATTCTATGACTGCATCTTAATGAATTTATTCAGTCCCTAATTATGAAAATCTAAATTGAACACTTGTTGCCAAATTAATCTCCATAGAAACTGTACTAAAATATACAACTACTGACAATGTGTCGAAAAGTCTACTTCCTCACAGCCTCTGATATGCTATATTATCTAACATTTTGCTCCTTAACTATTTGACAGGCCTGTGGAAAATGTCATTACAGAGTAGTTTTATTTTATATTCATATTATGAGTCAATTGTGTATTTTTCATATGTTTAGGAACTATTTTCCTAAATTGTTCTATATTTTCATATCTTTTACCCTAATCTGGTACATTTCTAAATAACTAACTGGGCCTTGAATAGGTTCTGTAATAAACACAATGCTGGCCCTTGCCTACAAAAGCTGCATTTAAAGAAGTAGAATGATTAGACAAGACTGAACACCTGACCTACAGGAAGAAAATTCATGGGCTGAACTTATTCAAGCAGATTTCCTTTACCCTTAAATTTGAAGTAATCTAAGACTGAGTCACTTAAGCTTGTAAGTTCACAACCTCTTAAGAAAAAATAACTTGTAGATTCGGGATTTCTGTTTCCCTTGGAGCTAGGACCACAATAAGCCAAAGTAATCTGCTGGCTGAAGTTATGAGTGAAATGAGAAACAGAATGCTGATTGACAAGAAGAAAAAAATCAGAAAGAAACCCAGTGAAAAATAGAAATGAGAGATGGTATGACTCTTGAAGATGTGAGAAAGAGGCTTAGCTTGCTTCAGTGTGATGGAAATTTCTTTTATTGTCTTTGATATTACCTGTTGTAGCCCTTTTTTAAAAAAAATTAGCATTTTTCTTCGAATTAGTTTGTGTGAATTATTTTTTCCTTGATTAGAATGGCTTTCTTATGGAAAACATTAGTTTTGTTCCCTGTTGCTTCAGGGATACAAATAAAGCCAATGGATGAATATACACAAAGAATCAGAGTCTAACTCAATTATTCAACTTATGGAATGAATTCTCTCAGAAAGGCAAGTGCTTCCTTTTATTGGAATCATTCCAACAGAGACTGGGCAAATCCCAAATAAGAGATCGAATTAGATGCTGTTTAAGCTTTCTTTCATAACTGAAATGTTAAGATTTTATATATGGTTCTGTTGTTGATTTAATGTTTGCTTACTGAATGAATTGAAGACTCTAAATTAAAAATACCTACATTATAATAAAATATCTTTTACTACTGGAAGGAATGATTCTTCCAAAACATCTAGAAAATGATTTTCTAGTTAGTGAAAAGGAAATCAGCCTGTGATATCTGGGAACTAGTCTGACATGTGTGGCTGGGCTTCACTATTGTTAGAAGCTGGCCTTGTACTCACAGTTAGGCCATGTTATTCCTCTGTGGGACATAAACAATTTCACATGACACCAACATCAGAAAAGGTCACTCTGAGACCATGATAAAGTGAGACAAAAAAAGGTCAGTTTATAATTTTATCTCAGCATACACAAAATCAAGGTCATTGTGTCACCCATGAAATACCTAACCTCCCTATCTTGTGGCTAATGTGAGTGACTGCTGTTCCTTTACAAAAAATAGCTTTATCCTCTTTCTTGTCTGCCCTCTCTTTACTGAGATACTCAGTTATGGAGTTGTCCCCACATTTTGATAGTACCCAATCTAGAGCAAATCTGTGCCTTCTTGGACCCTCCCACAAATCACCCAACGAACGTTAAATGCTATCACAGGTTCTTTCCAACATCCTTTTATTAGTCTGCTCAGGCTGTCATACAAAATGCCACAGGATGAGTGACTTAAACAGTAGAAATTTATTTTCTCACAGTTTTGGAGATTGGAAGTCTGAGGTCAGGGTGTTAGCATGGTCTGTTTGTGGTGACTTGTACATGGCTGCTGACTTCTCATTGTGTCCACATATGGCAGGGGTGGGAGGAAGAGGAAACTCCCCTATATCTCTTCTCATGAGGGCACTGATCCCATCATGATGGACCCATCTTCATGACTTGATCTAAATCTAATTACCTCCCAAAGGCCCCATCTCCAAATACAATTACATCAAGATTAGGGCTTTCAACATACGAATTTTGGGGGGTCACAAATATTCACCCATAACAACACTATTAATAAAACTGACTAATGTGATCACAAATGGTGTCAACAGATTCAAGCTGGCAACTGCTTAGTTCATAGTGACATCTTTCAATCTGCGAATAGTCGTCCAGATTATTTAGGTTAATACACCCTCTGTGGTTCTGCATTTAGAGACTATCATATCATTTAAATATATTAATAGTTCTTCAAATGTCCTCAGGCAATGATAGGGGAATGCAAAATTCTCAAACCGATGCAAGCATAATTTATGGATTTTCCTAAATATTTATCTTTTCTACCACAGGTTTATATCAAAGTACTAACAGAATCATCTCAGGCAGCCTGAGTAAATATAGTCAGGCCACAAACATTCCTTACAGTCAAAGGTGCCAAAATTTCGAAAGTATTCCCTCTCCCTTTCGGCAGATAGCATCCTCAGTCTTGAGAGACAAATGTCTGTAAAAACTGACCCCTATAAGATTCATTCCAAATTGCACAATAACTCTTAGGCCCAGAGCTTCTACAACAAGCGAAATCCAAGACCCAAAGAATTTAAATTACTCTGTACTGCTTAACTGAAAAAAAATGGCTTAGTTACATGTGAAACAGATACCACACCTATGGTTCAGTTTTAACGGAACTAGAGCTCCTGGTGCTTTATACATCTTTCCTTTTTAATCAGTAATACCGTAAATTATATAAACGTCTTTCATAGCTTAAGGCTTAAATCCTTTTATCTAAATGTAAACACTGAGGAAGGTGGGTAGAATCCCCCACTTAGCGGAATACCACCAATATACAAAGTGCTTCTTTCTTGTGGTAACAATACCACCAATACAGAAAGTGCAGGGGAGAGGTACCTTATCAGGGCTACTCAAACTTAAACATGTACAGGAATCACATGATCTTGTGAAGAATGTGGGTCTGCGATGGTATCTGTAACTGAGAGTCTGTATTTCTTTGCTGCTTTTTTATTATTATTATTTTGAGATGGAGTCCCGGTGCGATCTCGGCTAACTGCAAACTCCGCCTCCCGGTTCAAGTGATTCTCCTGTCTCAGCCTCATGAGTAGCTGAGGCTACAGGCGCCTACCACCACTCTCGGCTAATTTTTTGTATTTTTAATGGAGACGGGATTTCACTGTGTTAGCCAGGATGGTCTCCATCTCCTGACTTCGTGACCCGCCCGCCTCAGCCTCCCAAAGTGCTGGGATTACAGGCGCGGGCGCCCAGCCTACAGACAGTCTGTATTTCTAACAAGCTCCCAGGAGCCACCCACGTCCATGCTGCTGGTCCAGATTTATTATTCTTTCTTTGATAGGAAAGCTACACGTCTGCTGTTTTGTTGTACAAGTAAAAATATTCCTTTGAGATTTCCTTCCTCCTTTCCCTTTCTCATCTACTCCATTCCCTGGGTAAGCTCATTGATGTAGTATAAAACACAATCTAGGTTGTGTATCAAAACAATCGCACCTCGTAGATGTGTCAAATGTTAAACAAACAAAAATCAAACCAAAACCAGTATAATTTGCATGACAAGAAAAGTCAAATGCTTCTTATTAATTTCCTCTGATCATCACTAAAATTAAAAACAACTTGTCTGATGTTTACAATTTAGACACAAACTTACTAGAAAAGAAAAAAAACTTACACATATTGTATAAGAAAATGATTACTAAATTGTGTTCAACTTAACTCTGCCATTATTATATAATTATTGCATATTATTATTACCTTCTATAACAATTATTATTGCTATTTTTTTCCTTTATCATAAAGAAAAATCAAAGAGAAATTATGATCATTTGTAGCACACATTAAAAAGTCCTTTCACAATAGTTGTCATTTTTTGGGCTGGAATAGTTAATATTTGTATTCATTCTTCAACCCAATTAAAGCCCTGAAATCAATAATGGGTTGATTATTAAGGAAAATGACAAATAAAAATCCATGGCTACAAGGGGTTCAAAACTTAAATATATGAAACCAGTACAATACACTGAAAAGTTTAAAATTTAATTATGCCAAACAATTGGTTTAATTAATCCTTATTCTCCTTGAATTGATTAAAAAAATACTCCTTAGGCATCATCCTAAGCCCACTTCCAAAGTATCTGTGACTGAATTTTGAAATTGAAGTTTGGAAGATTTTTCCAAAATAATATATTTTTTTGTCTGCTATTTTCCAATTCTAAGGATAATGACAGGGGAGGGGTTTCTTATACATTACTTTACCACTAAAATTGATACTTTGAGCCTCAAATAATCTCTTGCTCGTTGACCACTGGCTGTGAGAACCTTAAGGTGACTATGTTTTTCCTTTAAATTACATTATGTTTTCTCAAGGAAATCAGTTTTATATAATATGTTTTTCTAACTAAAAGAAAACTTGAGTGTCTCACAGAGCAAATGTTTCTGTTGCAAATTCAGTGGTGTTTACAATGACTAAAGGACTAATTAACAGGAAAAACAAAGTTACAATTTGTTAGTTGTGGTCAGCTTCAGGTGTTCCTCAGACCCCTTTATCTGTCAGCTCCACCACTAAGATGAAAGAGAAGGCACTGAGCTAGCAATAACACACAACACCCATGTTTTAACAAGGGTGTTTGGTATCACATTTTTGTCTTTTATATCATCCTTGATTTCATCATTAGTGGCTACTTTCTACTTTCCTTCTAGCTTTCATAATTCCTTATCCTTGAAAATAAGTTTAATAATTAAAATATTATTATTCTTAACAAATGAAGCTACCAGAAATTAATGCAGAATACTAAAAATAAAACCATTTCTTAACAGGCATTCCTTCAGCTGGCTTTCTGAGAGTGTTACACTGCTCTATCTATTAGAAGTGGTCTAGAGATCCTATGGATTGACTCAGTGATCTCAATTACCTTTGACTGAATGAGTGAATTAATTAACAGGTTAGTGAATAAGCAAATGGTGAATATGCCAGTACATAATGACAGAACATAACAGACTCTCATTTAAAGATGGTATATTTCGTTTTTTGAATGGTATTAGTCATTCAAAAGAGAATATCTTCTTAACCTGTGAATATCATTATATTCTGATTATTTAATTATTTCAGAGAAAAACATTATACAACTTTTAAAAAGTATTTCATTTTGAAGAAAATTTATTTGTATCACATTAATTGGTTGTTGGATGTTAAACCTTCATTTTTGTGATAAACCTTGCTTGTTCATGTTGTGTGTGTGTGTGTATATATATATATATATAATTTTTATATCTTGTTAGATTCAGTTTCCTAATATTTTATTGAGGATCCCTATGTTTATATTCGTAAGAGGCTCTATATTGTTTTCTTGTGATACATTTGTTTAGTTTTGGTTGGGCTAATACTGTACTCATAAAATGAGTTGGGAAGTATTCTTTTTGCGGGGAGAGATTGTGAAAAATTCTTATGCTTCTTAAAATGTTTGGCAGAATCCACCACAAGCCATTTGGGCCTGGACTTTTTTTTTTGTGGTAGTAGTTTCATGTTGTTTGGTTTCTACTAAATCAATCTCTTTGCTTGTTATAGGTCAATTTAGATTGTCTGTTTTTTTCTTGAATCAGTTTTAGTACTTAGTGTCTTTCTAAAACATCTCATTAATTTCCTTTCTAATATTTATTTCTTTGCTTCTGCTTATTTTAGGTTTAGTTTACTCTCCTTTTCCCAATGTCTTAATATGGAAGGTTAGAATCTATTTTAATATAGTCATTTGCAGTGTCTTTCTAAAATGCAATTTGCCCATTTCATGTAAGGTGTCTAATACTTTACGATACAGTTGTTTGTATTATTCCTTTATAACCCTCTTTATATCTCTAGGGTCAGTAGTTATGTCCCCTTTTTCATTTCTGATTCCAGTAATTTGAGTCTTTTTTGTTGTTGTTGTTCTTGGTTAATTGAGCTAAAGGTTTGTCAATTTGATTAGGCATTTCAAGGAACCAGCTTTTGGTTTATTATTTTTCTCTGTTTTTCTATTCTATCATTAATTTTCTTTCTAATATTTATTTCCTTGCTTCTGCTTGTTTTAGGTTTAGTTTACTCTTTTTTTCTCAATGTCTTAATGTGGAAGGTTTGGATCTATTTTAATATAGTCATTTGCAGTATAAATTTACCTCTAAGTACTATTTTACTCTACCACATTACGTAATATTCTCTTTTTTTTTTTTCTGAGAGACAAAGTTTCACTCTTTTTGCCCAGGCTGGAGTGCAATGGGGCAATCTTGGCTCACTGCAACCTCCACCTCCTGGGTTCAAGCAATTCTCCTGCCTCAGCCTCCCGAATAGCTGGGATTACAAGCATGCACCACTGCATCTGGCTAATTTTTTGCATTTTTACTTGAGACAGGGTTTCACTATGTTGACTAGGCTGGTCTTGAACTCCTGACCTTAAGTGATCCACCTGCCTCAGTCTCCCAAAGTGCTAGGATTATAGATGTGAGACACCACGGCTGGCCTTTTGTTATTCATCTAAAACCATATTAAAATTTATCTTTTGATATATTCATTGAATCTTATTATTTATTGTGTATCACTTAATTTCCACATATTTGTGAAGTCCCATATTTCTTTGTTTTTAATATCTAATTTCGTTCCATTCTGGTCAGAGAACATACTTTGTATTTTTTTTATCCCTTTTTACATTTCTTGAGCTTTATTTTATGGCTTAGTATATGTTCTATTTTGAATAATGTTTTATGCACACTTGAGAAGAATGTAGAGTCTGCTGTTGTTGAGTGTTATCTATAGATATGTATTAGGTCTAGCATTGTTAAAACCTAGATCTGTTTGACCTTCTGCCTGGTGATTCTAGCCATTATTAAAAGTAGAATATTGAAGTCTCCAACTATGTTGTTGAATTGTCTGTTTCTTTTATTTCATTTCTGCCAGTATTTGCTTCATGTATTTTAGTTTTCTGCTATTGGCTTCATATATGTATATACAGGTTGAGTATCTTTTAATCTAAAATGCTTGAGACCAGAAGTGTTTCAGATTTTGGAATATTTACATATACATAATGAGATATCTTGAGACTGGGATCCAAGTCTACACACAAAATCATTTATGTCTCATATATACTTTATACATATAGACCAAAGGTAATTTTACACAATATTTTAAACAAGACATGGTCTTGGGGACAACACCTGCTTTTGGCCTTCACTCAGACCTCATTGACACCAGGGTACTAAAAACTAGGGCCAATACTCATCATTGCCATGGACAGTAGGATAATTTTAACAAACACCATTTCACAGACTGACAATTTCTAAAACTCCTTTGTAACTATGTTAAATGTTTCAATTTTCTGTCCTTTCTCTTTTCCAGGGGAGACATACATACTTCATAAAATAACTACTGGAGGTATTAGAACAAATACGAAAATTTAGTATTCTGGAATAACTTAACCAGGTAATCAGGTCTTGAATAATCAAAAGTTGATTTTTAAAACCATGCCCCTTGTTTCTCTTAAATATTGTTGCTAAATTGTATAACCCCTTAAAGAATCTTTAAACATGGACCTACATATTGAGCAAAATCATGTATTCCCTTAAAGTAATGCATTTATTATGTGAAACCCTCTCAATATATTTTACGTTAATCATTTCAGTTGATAGATTATCATCTTAATTTTTCTCCTCAGATATTAAATAAAGCTCCAATCAACAAAAAATTGAATCTATAATACATTTATAATTATTCATATATACCTGTATTTGAATAACATATTTTGTTTGAATATTTTCAACAAATTTGGAGGGTATATCTTGAATACTGCTTAATAGCCTACTCAAAATTAACTGAGTCAGAGAGAGCTGGTGCTCACTACTATCCATATTCTTATCACTGGGTATATGGCTAGAATACATTTTCCAGTCTCAATTGCAGTTAGGTATAACCAGATGACTGAGTTCAGTTCAATGGAATGTGAAGAAAAGTGATGTGCACAGTTCCAGGCCCAGCTTATAAAACTGTATCTCATGTAATACCCTAAGGATTCCAAGAAATGAGAAAAAGGTACAGCTGCACAAATGGAGGAAACCTGGCTTCCGGAAGGCATGGAACAAGGACCTGGCAAACTGCAAGGATGTATGTAAGCAAGAAATAAGATTTTATTGTGATATACTACTGTGATTTTAGAGATTGTTAGACCAACAAGAATTACTAGAACTGACTAATACAAGTTTGGCTATGTTTTTTCTTTTGTAAAGAGTAGAGTAACACATAATTGTAAAGATTTCAATGAATTATGTTGAGAAATGTTTATTATTTGAATTCTGCTCTAATTTAATAAATCTGAGTTCCAAATACTCATTGATTCCTCATTAACTGAATGCCACTCCAAGCCCAAGCGTACACAATCTTAGTGTCTTATCAGCAAGAGCTGGGAAGATAAGAGAGGAGAAAAAAGAGTTTAAAAATCTCTCTATAGGGAATTCTTATTTGAAAGCCAGTCTAAAAATAAAGAATTTTTTGTTGTTTTTTTGGGTTTTTCTTTTTTTATGAACCAGTTGTAGCAATGTCCTATGTGAGGAACACTTGGGGGTCCACTGAGAGAGGTACAATGTCAAGGAAAAAACAAGGTGAAGAATCAAAGTGAAAAAATTTGAACAACCAAAGAGATAGTAATTTTTAAATGGCTATATCCAAGGTGTTATATACGCTGTGATTGGCTTTGCAGAAGTCATTGAAGCCAAAGTCCAGCTCAGCGAACATTTGGTTGCTGATTCAAAAAAATGTGTCATAACATTAAGATGTTATGTACAAATCAAGAAATGGTTTCAAAAGAAGAAATTAAGTATGCTGAGAAATTCAGTATCTGTTGTCTATCTGAGATTTTTTGATAAATCCCTAAAACATAATGATGAACATAAGGTTGTATGCAATTCCACTGCTAAATGATGTCAGAATTGCTAAAAATTCCTATTAATATGACAAACTCTAATACTTAAAGATTTAAAAGTATTGTGTGGTTGTCTAAATCTCTTCATAGATCGCTAAAAACTTGTTTTTTGAATCTGGATGCTCCAATGTTGGGTGCCTATATATATTAGATTGTTATCTCTTCTTTTTGGATTGAAGCCTTTATTATTATGCACTGTCTTTTTTTTTTTTTTTGTCCTTTTTGATCATTGTTGGCTTAAAGTTTTTTTTAATCTGATATAAAAATAGCAACTCTTGCCCTTTTTTGTTTTCTGTTTGCATGATAGATTTTTTCTCCATCCCTCTACTTTGAGTCTATAGGTGTAGTCACTTGTGAGATGGGTCTCTTGAAGACAGCAGACTACTGGGTCATGCTTCTTTATTCAGCTTGTGCCTGCCATTTTAAGTGCGGTGTTTAGCCCATTTACATTCAAGGACAATATTGATATGTTAGTATTTGATCCTATTATCATGTTGTTAGCTGGTTATTATGAAGACTTGATTGTGGAGTGACAATAGGCTACGTATTCAAGTGTGTGTGTGTTTTTTTTTTTTGGTAGCAAGGATTGTTCTTTTATTTCCATATTTAGTACTCCCTTTAAGACCTCTTATAAGGCAAATCTAGTGGTAATGTATTCTCTGAGCATTTGCTTATCTGAAAGGAATTTTATTTCTCCTTTGCTTATGAAGCTTTGGTGAGATATTAAATTCTTGATTGGAATTTCTTTTAAAGATGCTGAAAATAGGCCCCTAATCTCTTCTGACTCGCAAGGTTTCTGCTGCAAGATATACTGTTAGCCTAATGGAGTTCCCTTTGTAAGTGACCTGCTTCTTCTCTCTATGTGCCTTTAACATTTTTTCTTTCACAATGATCTTGAAGAATCTGATGACTATGCATCTTGAGGATAGTTGTCTTGTATAGTATGTCACAGGGGTCCTCTGAATTTCTTGAATTTGTATGTCGACCTCTCTAGCAAGATTGGGAAAATTTTGATGAACTATATTCTTAAATATGTTTTCCAAGTTGTTTGCTCTTTCTCCTCTTTCAGAAATGCCAATGAGTCAGATTTGGTCTCTTTATACAATCCTGTATTTCTTGGAGGTTTTTGTTTATTTATTTAAATTCTTTTCATTTTTGTTTACCTATGTTGTTTTGAAGGAGCAGTCTTCAAGCTTGGAGATTCTTTCTTCTGCTTGGTTTATCCTGTTGTTAATGCTTCCAAGTGTACTTTGAAACTCCTGTAGTAAATTTCTCATCTTTGAAAGTTCAGTTTGGTTCATTCTTAAATGGTTATGCCATCTTTCAACTCTTGGATCGTTTTACTGTTTTGCTTGGATTGGATTACAACTTTCTCTTATATCTTGATGAGCTTGCTTGCCATCTGATTCTGAATTCTAACATTTTAGCTATAAAGAGAAAAACCTGAAATTGTGAAACTGCATTTTCTATGGAGTATAATAAAGGAAAAACTCCTATTCCTGAATGTCTCTGAATCCCTAGAACTACTCCTCTTTGCCTCCATAGGTTATCAGTTTCCAGTGAACATCTGTTCCATATCCTTTCATAGTAACTAGATGAATCCCTGAAATGCAGATGTTGTTTTTCAATTGAGCTGCTTCTTGTTTATACAACAAGGATTTACACATAGGTGCTCCAGATAATATGGTGACAATGTGGCATATGAAGTTTTGTTAAAACTTTTTAAAGTATTGCAATTACCAAAAAATTTAACAATGTTAATGCCACATGTCATTAATTCTAAAATATACATTTTTCTATATTTTAACATTTCTGAAATTAGGACCTGTCTTTAAAAAGGTTGCAGCTTATAATCTCTATCATCCAGGGAGTAGACATGTTGGGGCTGTCAATGAAGGAGTGAACTAGGTTTATATTCTTACACATGACCAGACAATTGCAATGCCTTTATCTTAATGTCTACAACTTTATAAAGATAATTTAAGAAAGGAATATCAAGATCAGTTGTTGTCAAAAAAAAAAAACCTTTCACTGAAATATTCTGGAAGTCAGGAAAGTGCCAGTTTCAAAATTGGCAGACTGGATGAGTATCAATGACCTGAAAGAAAATACTAGAGATAATACTAGATTAGTATTTTAGAAACAGCTATATCACTAATGTTCTAGATGATCCAAGAGATAATATGTTTGAAAAACAGATACTGACAAGTTGAGTTTAAAAGTGATTCAGAAGAATTGAACTCTGAATGCAAAGATGTTTGAGGAATATAATAAATGCATTTTGTTTAAATTTTCTTTTTGCATGAGTGCCCAGAAGTAATTATTAAAAATCCACATATAAATGAGTCTAAAATAATTCTTTTGGCAAGTATAAAATAAAAATCTGAAGTAATAAGAAAGTATTATGACATGATTTATTTAGAATTTTTTGGTAGTATATAAGGTATATGTTTTATTAGAAAGAATTTTAGATTCAATAGAATCTGAAAACAAAGTTACTCCTTCAATATAGTAGACAATGTTAGCTCCTTGACTAGTAAATTTTTATTAAAATTTTCTAGGAACCTTAAAATTTATATTTAGCATATATATATGATGTGACTGTTACATAACGAGATTGAACAATGCTTTAAAAAATTTTTATTTTATTTTATTGCACTTTAGGTTCTGGGGTACATGTGTAGAACATGTAGTATTGTTGCATAGGTACGTACATGGCAATGTGGTTTGCTGCTTCCATCCCCCTGTCGCTGATATCTGGCATTTCCCCCATGTTATCCCTCCCCAACCTCCCTGCCTTCCATTGTCCCTCCCCTATTCCTCCCCAACAGACTGTAGTGTGTGATGTTCCCCTCCCTGTGTCCATGTGTTCTCATTGTTCAACACCCACCTATCAGTGAGAACATGCAGTGTTTGATTTTCTGTTCTTGTGTCAGTTTGGTAAGAATGATGGTTTCCAGATTCATCCATGTCCCTACAAAGGACACAAACTCATCATTTTTTATGGCTGCATAGTATTCCATGGTGTATATGTGCCACATTTTCCTTGTCCAGTCTATCGTCGATGGGCATATAGGTTGGTTCCAAGTCTTTGCTATTGTAAACAGTGCCACAGTGAGCATTCCTATGCATGTGTCTTTATAATAGAACAATTTATAATCCTTTGGCTATATACCCAGTAATGGGATTGCTGGGTCAAATGGAAATTCTCTTTCTAGGTCCTTGAGGAATTGCCACACTGTCTTTTGCAGTGGTTGAACTAATTTACACTCCCACCAACAGTGTAAAAGTGTTCCTATTTCTCCACATCCTCTCCAGCATCTGTTATCTCCAGATTTTTTAATAATCACCATTCTAACTGGCGTGAGATGGTATCTCAATGTAGTTTTGATTTGCATTTCTCTAATAACCAATGATGTTGAGTATTTTTTCATAAGTGTTTTGGCCTCATATATGTCTTTTTTGAAAAGTGTCTGTTCATATCCATCACCCAATTTTGAATGGGGTTGTTTGTTTCTTGTAAATCTTTGTAGATTCTGGATATTAGTGCTTTGTCAGATGGGGAGATTGCAAAAATTTGTAGATTATTTGTAGATTCTGGATATTAATCCTTTGTCAGATGAGTAGAATACACAAATTTTTCCCCATTCTGTTGGTTGCCAGTTCACTCTAATGATTGTTTCTTTTGCTGTGCAGAAGCTCTGGAGTTTAATTAGGTCCCATTTGTCTACTGTGGCTTTTATTGCCAATGCTTTTGGTGTGTTAGTCATGAAGTCCTTCCCTGTGCCTATGTACTGAATGTTTTTTCCTAGGTTTTGTTCTAGGGTTTTTATGGTGTTAGGTCTTATGTTTAAGTCTTTAATCCATCTGGAGTCAATTTTAGGGTAAGGTGTCAGGAAAGGGTCCAGTTTCTGCTTTCTGCATATGGCTAGCCAGTTTTCCCAACACCATTTATTAAACAGGGAATTCCTTCCCCGTTGCTTGTTTTTGTCAGGTTTGTCACAGATCAGATGGTTGTAGATGTGTGGTATTGCCTCTGAGGCCTCTGCTCTGTTCCATTGGTCTATATCTCTGTTTTGGTACCAGTACCATGCTGTTTTGGTTACTGTAGCCTTGTAGTATCGTTTGAAGTCAGGTAGCGTGATGCCTCCAGCTTTATTCTTTTTACTTAGGATTGTCTTGGCTATGCGGGCACTCTTTTGTTCCAATGAAGTTTAAGGTGGATTTTTCCAGTTCTGTGAAGAGGGTCATAGGTAGCTTGATGGGCATAGTGCTGAATCTATAAATTACATTGGGTAGTATGGCCATTTTCACAATATTGATTCTTCCTAACCATAAGCATGGAATGTTTCTCCATCTGTTTGTGTCCTCTCTTATTCGTTGAGCAGTGGTTTGTAGTTCTCCTTGAAGAGGTCCTTTGCATCCTTTCTCAGTTGTATTCCTAGGTATTTTATTCTCTTTGTAGCAATTGTGAATGGCAGTTTGCTCTTGATTTGGCTCTCTTTTAGTCTGTTATTGGTGTATAGGAATGCTTGTGATTTCTCCACATTGATTTTGTATCCCAAGACTTTGCTGAAGTTGCTTATCAGTTTATGGAGATTTTGGGCTGAGACAATGGGGTCTTCTAAATATGCAATCATGTCATCTGCAAATAGAGACAACTTGACTTCCTCCTTTCCTATTTGAATATCATTTATTTCTTTTTCTTGTTTGATTACTGTGGCTAGAACTTCCAATACTATATTGAATAGGAGTGGTGAGAGAGCGCATCCTTGTCTAGTGCCAGACTTCAAAGGGAATGCTTCCAGTTTTTGCCCATTCAGTATGACATTGGCTGTGTGTTTGTCATAAATAGATTTTATTATTTTGAGATAGGTTCCACTGATACCTAGTTTCTTGAGTGTTTTTAGCATAAAGGGCTGTTGAATTTTGTCGAAGGTCTTTTCTGCATCTGTTGAGATAATCACATGTTTTTTGTGTTTGATTCTGTTTATGTGGTGGATTACATTTATAGACTTGCATATGTTGAACCAGCCTTGCATCTCTGGGATGAAGCCTACTTTATCCTGATGGATAAGCTTTTTGATGTGCTGTGGCAATCGATTTGCCAGTATTTTATTGAAGATTTTTGCATCTATGTTCATCATTGATATTGGCCTGAAGTTTTCTTTTTCTGTTGAGTCTTTGCCGGGTTTTGGTATCAGGATGATATTGGTCTCATAAAATAACTTGGGAAAGATTCCCTCTTTTTGGATTATTTGGAATAGTTTCAGAAAGAGTGGTACCAGTTCTTCTTTGTATGTCTGGTAGAATTCGGCTGTGAACCCATCTGGACCTGGGCTTCTTTTGGTTGGTAGACTATTAATTGCTGCCTCCACTTCAGCCCTTGATATTGGTCTATTCAGGGTTTCAACTTCTTCCTGGTTTAGGCTTGGGAGGGTGCAAGTATCCAGGAATTTATCCATTTCTTCCAGGTTTGTTGGTTTATGTGCATAGAATGGTTTGTAGTAATTTCTGACGGTAGTTTCTATTTCTGTAGAATCAGTGGGGATATCCCCTTTATTGTTTTTTATTGCATGTATTTGATTATTCTCTCTTTTCTTTTTTATTAATCTGGCTAGCAGTCTGTCTATTTTGTTGATCTTTTCGAAAAACCGTCTCCTGGATTTATTGATTTTTTTTGAAGGGTTTTTTGTGTCTCTGTCTCCTTCAGTTCTGCTTTGATCTTAGTTATTTCTTGTCTTCTGCTAGCTTTTGAGTTTTTTTGATCTTGCTCCTCTAGCTCCTTCAATTTTGATGATAGGGTGTCGATTTTATATCTTTCCTCATTTCTCATGTGGGCATTTATTGCTAGAGATTCTGGTACATTGTGTCTTCGTTCTCATTGGTTTCAAACAACGTCTTTATTTCTGCCTTCATTTCATTGTTTATCCAGTCAACATTCAAGAGCCAGTTGTTCAGTTTCCCTGAAGTTGTGCGGTTCTGAGTTAGTTTCTAATTCTAAGTTATAATTTGATTGCACTGTAGTCTGAGGGACTGTTTGTTATGATTTCCATTCTTTTGCATATGCTGAGGAGTGATTTACTTCCAATTACGTGGTCAATTTTAGATTAGGTGTGATGTGGTGCTGAGAAGAATGTATATTCTGTGGATTTGGGGTGGAGAGTTCTGTAGATGTCTATTAGATTTACTTGGTCCAGATCTGAGTTCAACTCCTGGATATACTTGTTAATTTTCTTGTTGATCTGTCTAATACTAACAGTGTAGTGTTAAAGTCTCCCACTATTATTGTGTGGGAGTCTAAGTCTCTTTGTAGGTCATTAAGAACTTGCTTTATGTATCTGGGTGCTCCTGTATTGGGTGCGTATATATTTAGGATCGTTAGCTCTTCTTGTTGCATTGATCCTTTTACCATTATGTAATGCCCTTCTTTTTCTCTTTTGATCTTTGTTGGTTTAAAGTCTATTTTATTCAGAGACTAGGATTGCAACCCGTGCTTTTTTTTCTTTTTTGCGCTCCATTTGTTTGGTAAATCTTACTCCAATCCTTTGAGTCTATGTGTATCCTTGCATGTGAAATGGGTTTCATAAATACAGCACACTGATGGGTTTTCACTTCTTAATCCAATTTGCCAGTCAGTGTCTTTTGATTGGGGCATTTAGCCCATTTACATTTAAGGTTAATATTGTTATTTGTGAATTTGATCCTGCCATTTTGATGCTAGCTGGTTGTTTTGCCCACTAGTTGACACAGTTTCTACATTGTGTCAATGCTCTTTACCATTTGGTATGTTTTTGGAGTGGCTGGTACCAGTTGTTCCTTTCCTTGTTTAGTGCTTCTTTCAGGAGCTCTTGTAAGGCAGGCCTGGTGGTGACAAAATCTCTCAGCAATTGCTTGTTCATAAAGGATTTTATTTCTTCTTTGCTTATGAAGCTTAGTTTGGGTGGATATGAAATTCTAGGTTGAAAGTTTTTTTCTTTAAGAATGTTGAATATTGGTCCCCACTCTCTTCTGGCTTATAGGGTTTCTGCCAAGAGATCCACTGTGAGTCTGATGGGCTTCCTTTGTGGGTTACCTGACTTTTCTCTCTGGCTTCCCTTAGCATTTTTTTCCTCATTTCAACCCTGGTGAATCTGATGATTATATGCCTTGGGGTTGCTCTTCTTGAGGAATATCTTTGTGGAGTTCTCTGTATTTCCTGGACTTGAATGTTGGCCTGCCTTGCTAGGTTGGGGAAGTTCTCCTGGATATCCTGAAGAGCGTTTTCCAGGTTGGATTCATTCTCTCTGTCACATTCAGGTACACCTATCAAATGTAGATTAGGTCTTTCCACATAATCCCATATTTCTTGAAGTCTTTGTTCATTTCTTTCACTCTTTTTTCTCTATTTTCGCCTTCTTGTTTTATTTCATTGAGTTGATCTTCGATCTCTGATATCCTTTCTTCTGCTTGGTCTACTCGGCTATTGAAACTTGTGTATGCCTTGCGAAGTTCTCCTGTTGTGTTTTTCAGCTCCATCAAGTCATTTATATTCTTCTCTAAGCTGTTTATTCTTGCTAGCATTTCGTCAAATCTTTTTTCAAGTTTCTTAGTTTCTTTGCATTGGGTTAGAATATGTTCTTTTAGCTCAGAGAAGTTTTTTATTACCCACCTTCTGAAGCCTGTTTCCATCCAGGCATCAGACTCATTCTCCATCCAGTCTTGTTCCCTTGCTGTTGAGGAGTTGTGATCCCTTGGAAGAGGAGAGACATTCTAGTTTTTGGTGTTTTCATCCTTTTTTCACTGGTTTGTTCCCATCTTTGTGGATTTTTCTACCTGTGATCTTTGTAGTTGGTGACTTTCAGATGGGGATCTGAGTGGACGTCCTTTTTGTTGATGTTGAAGCTATTTCTTTCTGCTTTTCAGTTTTCCTTCTAACAGTCAGGCCCCTTTGCTGTAGGACTGCTGCAGATCCACTCCAGATCCTGCTTTCCTGGAGATTACCTGCAGGGGATACAGAATAGTAAGGGTTGCTGCAAGTTTTTTCTTCTATCTTCATCCCAGAAGCATACCAGCAAGATGTCAGCCTGAGCTCCTTTATGAGGTATCTCTTTGGATATATGAGGGTCAGGGAGCTGCTTGAGGAGACAGTCTGTCCCTTATAGGAGCTCAAGTGCTGAGCTGGAAGCTCCATTGTTCCATTCAGAGCTGCTGGGCAGGTATGTTTAGGTCTGCTGCAGTGGGACTCATAACTGCTTTTTTTCCCAGTACTCTGTCCTGGGAAGGTGGGGCTTTATTTATAAGTTCCTGACATGCTGCTGCCTTTTTTCAGAGATGCCCTGCCCAACAAGGAGGTAGCTTAGTGACAGTCTGCCAGCAGAAGTGTTGCTGAGCTGCCATGGGCTCTGCCCAGCTGCTGTGTGAACTTCCTTGTGGTTTTGTTTACAGAGTTAGAACTGCCTCAGTAATGGTGGTCTGCCTCAGTAATGGTGGACTGCCTTGGTAATGGCACACTGCCTCGGTGATGGTGGACTGCCCCGGTAGTGGTGGACTGCCTCGGTAATGGTGGACACCCTTCCTCCAACAGAGCTGGACCATCCCGGGTCCAGCTGCGTTTGTTGCAAAACTCTCAGTCCAGAGCGTTTCAGATTGCTGGTCTTTGTCGGGGTGAGTACCGTCGAGCCAGATCACCTGGCTCCCTGTTTCAGGCCCCTTTTCTTCAGCTCTGTCTCCCAGGAGTTCCAGACATCAGTTGAAACAGCCGCCCAGATTTGTGTGAGTTTTTTTTGCAGAGACCTGCTGCGCTGGCTTAAACAGCCATGCTGGAAACTTGTGGTGCTTTTCAGCCTGGGAATCTCCTGGTCTTTGAGCAGTAAAATCTCATTTGGAAATGTGGTGATCACTCACCCTCTGTGTTGTTCTCGCTGGGAATGCACTCCAGCGAGGAACTCCGATTTCTATTTGGCCATCTTGGATCTGCCCGGAGATTGAACAATTCTAAAAAGTGATTTAGTTACTTTGTAGTCATAATGAATCTCTATTTGTATTGACTCATTTTAAGTGAAAATACTTTGTAGAAGAGTGGACAAAATTCCTTCTTGTTTTATTCAACACAAAAATTTCAATCACTTACATAATAATTTTGCTTGTGTTTATGTCATGTGTATAGTCATAAGACAAGCAAATATTCAACAGTATAATGCTTGTGTGGTAAGCATTGAAATAGTAAGAGTTCTAACCTCACAAAATCAGCCAGGCATGGTGGCTCATGCCTGTAATCCCAGCACTTTTGGAGGCCAAGGTGGGTGAATCACCTGAAGTCAGGAGTTTAAGATTAGCATGGTCACCATGGTGAAACCCTGTCTCTACCAAAAATATAAAAATTAGCTGGACATTGTGGCACATGGCTGTAATCCCAGCTACTCAGGAGGCTGAGTGAGGCAGTAGAATTGCTTGAACCTAGAAGGTGAAGGTTGCAGTGAGCTGAGATCTCACTACTACACTCCAGCCTGAGCAAGAGAGTGAGACTCTTGTCTCAAGAACAACAAAAAAATCATTTGCAAAACAGTACTTATTTTCCTGGTTGCATTTAAAATAGTAAAATTTAACATTCATCCAAATCACTGTTTAAATACAACCCAATCATGAATGTAATAGATAATTGATGGCCTATATTATTACCATATGCCAAAAAAGATGAGAACACACTTATTAGTATTATTATATATTGACAAACCATGATTGTATATATTTATGGGGAAAAAGTGAGGCTACTATTTTTAATGCAATATGAAATCATTAAACCAAGCTAATTAACCTATCCGTCACCTGGAATATTTGGCATTTTTTTGTGGTAAGATTGAGAGTTAGTCTCAAGATACTGAAATGTGCAATAATCTATTATTAGCTATATTTGAGATTAGCATGGCCAACATGGTGAAATCCTGTCTCTACTAAAAATATATAAATTAGCTGGGCATGGTCTAATGTGCAATAAATCTAGAAAAATCAAACTCATTCCTTCTAATTGTGGCTTTTTATCCTTTGATTACCATTCCCATTCCCCTGACCTCCCAGCCTCTGGTAACCAGCATTCTACTGTTTTGAGAAAGCACTTCTTAAACCAATAACAGAAAAAAATTTCCTCTTTAGTGGCAAGAATTTGAGATTTTTCACATCAGAAATTATCAGTATATAGAATAAGTTCATAGAAAAACCTTTTAATAAATTTAGAATATTTATAAAAATAATCCCATGAATAGGGTGCATGTGTTAGAGTCACTATTGAGCAATTTTAAAATTGTTTGGATTTTTACAAAATCAATTAGAATGAGGTGGGAAATTATGACTATAACCAAGGGAAGAGTTATCTAAGATTAGAAGTCATGTTTGCTTTGGAAAAAATGTCAAGCTGTCATTATACACTGACTAAAATTAAGTATTTTGTCTACATGATGTTTTTCTATGTTCTGTATGAAAACAGACACAGCAGCTCTGAGAAATAATTACAGAATTATTCTGTAGTCTTTGATTTATACTATGTAGTTAATAAAGTCAGTCTTCAAATGTCTTTACTGTAAGTGGTATATTTCTCTGATTTGAATCTCTCTGCTAAATGTCTTATGTTATTTCTCATTCTAGTTCATGATATTATCACCATTTCTGATAAAGTTTCCTCAGACTAAAGAAATCGGGTCAGCTCATTTCTGCTATCCATAAATGCATTGGCTCTGGGAATGTGGTTGACCAAATAAAAACATTCAAGATGACTGAAATTCTGAACAGAGTCAAAGCTGAAGTCACACACTATCAGGCTTTTGTTGTGGTGGTCCGTATTTCCATATCTTTCCTCAGTGGAAGATAATATATCTAAAAACTGTTGAGAAAAATGTTTTCCTTCTACTCTACAGAATAATACATTTAAACACACAGAAATAGTTAAAGCTGGTTTTAAAAACATTTTGATAAACAGCTTTTTAATTGTATCTTTGCAGTGGTAAATAAACAGATAAACACAGACAAATACTGCCTTACAATTATGAGTATGGCTCAATCTTAGCTTTTTCTATTTTCTAAATATGACTGCCCTCCTACCTATCATTTCACTTAGAGTGATATAAGAAAGTGTCCAGAATAAGAAGAAAGCTCAAATGATTTTAGTTATTGCATGAGAACAAAAATAAAATTACTATTGAAAAATATCTATAGAAAACATACTGTCTCTTGAAGTGACTCTAAGAAAAAGGCATGAAGAGAAAATTATCTATTGCAATCTCATGTTAAATAATCAGTAATTACTAAATATAGACTAGTTCCCTCACAGACACTACTAAGAGTGCCAAGAGACTAAGAAATCTCAGAAGGAAAATTGTTACTCTAATTTGTTGAGGATGCATTTCTACTTAATGTAATTTGGCTACTTCTGCCTTACTACTTTTGTAACATATAATATTTGCAGAAAGCAAAGCACGAGTAAATTCAGGGTCATTGCATAAATTACAACATTGCTGAATGCCCTTTCAGTGAAAAGGGTGAAAGGGACAAAATGCTTATGGTTTTAAATAGTAGGCTTATCTTCAAGATGATAACTCAAATTCCAATAAATAAATCATTTATATGAGCTCAAATCTTAGCTTTCAGTAGAAGAAAGATAAATTGATCCTGAAAGCAGGCAGTCTTAGGGAGGAATATATCAAGTTTCTTTATTCTGCTTCTAAATAAGCAACAGTCAAGAAGTATCGCAAGGCCTACAAATCTAACAACAACAAAATAAAATGGCAAAGGTAAATCAAGAGTCACCGACACACACGAACATTCCCCTTGAGATTTCTTTCCAGGATAATACATTCATGAGAAACCCATTTTCTTCCAGTAAGAGTCATGACTTTGGAAACCTTTTCCATCTCCTTCGACATTTAATGATGCTAGGAAAATTTACTGAATGGAATTCTTTTGCATTCCATAATGCTATCAAATCTATCTTTTCAAGTCTAACATGGTGGTAGATGCCCATAGATCTGTGTTCAACTCTTCATATAAGAAACCTCTAGATGTGGTACAGTTATTATAAGAGAGTAACTCTAATGGAGGCTATTTCAGGCTAGCTGCTTGTCAGTAAGGAAGATATTCTTAAGCAGAAGAGCTTCTCAGTGTCTTTCAAATTTGTACATTTCAGCTAGTATTTACAGTAATGGTCAGGTCTTTGAGCAAATACTTAAAAAACATATGTATACACAATCTTGTTTTGCATTTGTGTGAACTAGACTACACCTATGTGAATAGCAAGAAAGAAAAATGGCTCAAACTGCTTTACTTCCAATCGTTCAGTGTCAAAGTGCGTGTAACGGAAGTTTTATCTATGTAATTACTTTTCTGCATTAGGCTCTTATTCTTGAAAATGAAAGCTATCAATGGAACACAAGAGAGAGTCCAGAAATAGTTAGGGGTTAATATGGAATGTAATATATGGCTAAGATCTCTAATTCAGAAAGAAAAGAAATTGATTATTTAATAGATGATGCTGGAATAAGTGGCTATCCAATTAAAAGAAAACAAAGGCACACCCCTGCCTCACATTACTGACAAAAATAATCTCATACACATTATATTTTTAAAAGAAAAAAAAATAATAGAAAAAATAGGGGAATAGTTTTGATGATGTAGGGGATATCTTTCTAAACAACGTAAGAAAAAAGGAAATATGAAGAAGGATAGTCTACTTAAAACTTTAAAATATTCAGGGAAAAAGACACCATAACAAAGATAAGACTAACACAGAGGGCCTTTTGTGGTATCATTATGCCTGACTGTTGGAAGAGAAAAGGGAGTAGGATATAATGCCTTCTATCTTCATCTTTCCATGCTATCTGCTAAGAAGTGTATCATCCTGACTGTCCTTATTTGTAGACGTACACTCTTTAGAGCTGCATTGCTACTCACAGAGGACAACAAGGTCTAGCCAGGTCTGACTATCTCAGTTGCAGCTACTTCCATACAATCTAAGTATGGTAGACAGAATAATGGCCTCCACAAATATGTCTACATCATAACTCCTGAAACCTGTGAATGAATACAGCACCTAACACAGCAAAAATAATCTTGCAAATATTATTGTTATGGATTTTAAAAATTAAGAGATAATTTATGCACTACAAAATTCATCATTTTAAAGGGCACAATTAAGTAATTTTTAGTTTTTTCAGAGTTGTGCAACCATTATCACAATCAATTTTGGAACATTTTTATTTCCCTAAAAAGAAACTCCATATCCATCTGCTGTCTCTGTCCATTTCCCTTCAACTCTCTCAGTTTCTAGTAATCATTAATCTACTCTGTCTCTATGGATTTGCCTATACTGAATTTACCATACAGTATGGGGGTCTTCATGACTGGCTTCTTTCACTTAGCATAAAGTTTCAAGGTTCATCTATGTTGTAGCATATGTTAGTACTTCATTCCTTTTTTTTTTTTTTTGAGATGGAGTTTCGCTCTTGTTACCCAGGCTGGAGTGCAATGACGTGATCTCGGCTCACCGCAAACTCCGCCTACTGGGTTCAGGCAATTCTCCTGCCTCAGCCTCCTGAGTAGCTGGGATTACAGGCACGCGCCACCATGCCCAGCTAATTTTTTGTATTTTTAGTAGAGACGGGGTTTCACCATGTTGACCAGGATGGTCTCGATCTCTTGACCTCGTGATCCACCCGCCTCAGCCTCCCAAAGTGCTGGGATTACAGGCGTGAGTCACCGCACCCGGCCTTCATTCCTTTTTATTGTCAAATAATATTCAATTTTGTGGTTATGCCATATTTTATTTATCAGTTGATGGACATTTGGGTTGTTTCTACTTTGTGGTTATAATAACTAGTTCTGTTATGAACATTCATAAACAAGTTTTTGATGTGTTTTAGATATCAAAGTTTAGAAATGTTTTGGGATGTGAAGATATGTTTAATTTATCTTAGGTATAACCTGGGAGTGTAATTACTGGGTCATATGGTAACTCTATGTTTATGGCAAACTGTGTTTCAAAGAGGCTATACCATTTGATATTGCCATAAGCAAGGTAATAAAGATTCCAGTTTCTCCAGATCCCCACCAACACTTGCTATTATCTGTCTTCTTGATTATTGCCAACCTAATGGATACGAAGTACTATCTCATGATTTTGATATGCATTTCCCTAATAGTTAATGATGTTGAGCATGTTTTCATATGCTTCTTGTCCATTTGCATTATCTTCTTTGGAGCTACAGATATTCAGATCCTTTATTCATTTTAATTGGGTTGTCTTTATTGTTGAGTTACATGCATTCTTCATATGTGCTGGATACAAGCCCATCATCAAATATATAACACAAAATATTTTCACATTCACATTCACAATAAAGCACCAAGTCTTTATTGATGAAGTTTAATTTATCTATTTTGTTTTTTCACTTGTGCATTTGTATTGTATCTAAAAATGCTTTACTTAAGTCAAGGTCATAAAGATTTTCTCCCATGCTTTCTTCAAATGTTTTTATAGTTTTAGCTGTTACATTTAGGTCTATGATGCAATTGGAGTAATTTTTGTGCATGGCATAAAAAAGAAGTAAAATTCCACTCTTTTGTTTATAGATATGAAGCTGTCATACACCATTTGTTGATAAGACTGATCCTTAAATAAGACTGATCTATTAAATTATCTTGGCACCCTTGTCAAAAACCAAATTAATTACATCTACATATTAAGAAAGTTCTTTCAATGACACACTGTTAAGTTAGGAAAATAACTTATAGAATAATGTGTATAATATCTCGTTTTAATGAAAACAAACAATAACTTTATATATGTGTATCTATACATTTATATTTGTCTTTGTATACATGCAGGACATGACATGCAAGGCATACTTATAGGGCATGCCTCATTTATAGCTTCTATGGAGATGCATTCCTGATTTTTTACCTTGCTGGTTGTTTTATTTTCTTCAGCTGTCCTAAATTCCCATGAAGCCCTAACCATAGTCAGTGGAGCTCCTGTCTATACAATTGTTGCTCACCTTTCCCAAGTTATGGAGATGTTTATAATGCCCTTTGCAAGGTCAAAGGGTTTTCATCTATGTCTAAATGCCTGCTGAACTTTATAATCCAGCCTCTTGTATATTTCCTTTTGGGTGCTCTCTCACCTCTAGCCAACAGAAATCTTCATTTACACAAATAACAACACTCTTTTTTAGCACTCTTGCTGTATTTCCAGCCAAATTACTTGCATGCTTTTTATTAGGCATTTGGGCCCTAAACTTTTCACCTGAACATAAATTAATGGCAGAAAGATAGACCATGTTAAAAATAAAAAGATTTAAAATTCTTTTAAGGAAAAAATTGGTTTAGTGGAGATCATGTAAACCAATGAAAGCAGAGAATGGAACACTAGTATTTACAAGTGTAAAACTAAGCAACAATATGGACCAGTCACTCTTATCAGATAAGATTCTTTGATAGACTCTCTGGGTTACATTAGGCGACTTACTATGAGAAAAATACATACACTGCATGCTATGGTCTGAATATTTGTGCCCTCACCCTAACCCCCAATTTGTATGTTGAAAACTAATTCCCAGTGTCAGGGTGCTTGGAAGTGGGGACTTTTGGAGGTGATTAGTTCGTAAAGGCAGAGCCCTCATCAATAGGATTAGTGCCCTTATAAAAGAGACCCCAAAGATATCTCTCTCCCCTTCTACCATGTGAGGATAGAAAGAAAAGACTGCTGTCTATGAACCAGGGAGGGGGTCATCACCAGACACCAGATCATCTAGCACTTTGATTGTGAACTTCCCAACCTTCAGAATTGTGAGAAATAAATTTCTTGGTTTATAAGCTACCCAGTCTATAGAATTCTATCACAGCTGCTCTAACAGACTAAGACTTACCATACTTTTTGGTACTGCAATGGGTCTATCTATCTAGCTACTAAACCACTTTGGTAAGTGACCAACTTCATAAATTATACAAAGATAATAAGACTAGGAATTATTGATATGCAAATTATAAATTTCAATGATTAACTCATAATAACTATTCAATAAACTATATAACTATTTAGCAAATGGCCCTTATAATGCTCAAATAATGAATTAACTATCTTTTGGTAAAAGTCACACATGAAATATCAAAACTGCTTGTGCATAGGCTAAGATTATACATATTGATTACTTCTCCCTAGTATCAAAATGGTAAACTCTCTGTGTTAAATAGTTCCTATTAAAAATGAACCTGTTTATTACCTACTGGTGATTCAGCAATTCTTATCTTTCATCGCTGAATATCATGGCAGTTATATTTCCAAAATAGTATTCTGCTACCATCCATTCATCTTTCTTCACAATAATGTTGTGAAGCAGTTGTCTACAAGAAAAAGAAAAAATGTTTAAGTAAATTTGTCCACTGTCACACACACACAATTTTGAGTTAGAACTTAGCATCTAAGAAACAAATAATATAATCACCGAATTTCTAATTTTCTAACATATAAAGCTAAAAGAACAAAAACCAAGTCAATATGGAAGATAGTTTCATCCGCTTAGCACTCACTAAATGATGCTTACTTACTATCATCTGGCTCCTAGATTTGTTAGAGCAGAGGTCAACGAAACTGCTTGCTCTGATTCAACTTGAAAATTTGATAAACAAGTATTCTGTAACAGGAAACACAAAAGCAAAGATATACGCTCTACTTTCAAGTTTGTTTGGGAGACAGGTACATGCTGAGCACTAGATCAAAGGGGTGAACATAGTGATAAGAAAGCAAAAGGTAGAAAGTGATTTAGTTTATCTGGGGTAGGAGTAGGGAAAGTGGAATC
Organism: Aotus nancymaae; assembly: GCF_030222135.1. NCBI lineage: Eukaryota > Metazoa > Chordata > Mammalia > Primates > Aotidae > Aotus > Aotus nancymaae. The sequence goes on from NW_026988425.1 coordinate 32,662,315, forward strand.
ATGGGAAGTTTTTATAATAGATAGCATTTAAGCTAGACCTTGCCTTTCAAGATGAGTACTATTTCACCCAGAGGGAAGAGAAGGAAAGGACATTTCAAATAATGAAGACAGTAAGAGAAAAAATATATAGAAATACAAAATCATATGCTATATTCACAGAATCCCAAATGAAGAGCCAGTGTATATTTATAACAGTGCTATACTGGGAAACATGGTGGAGTTTTTCTGGGAAGTATTCAGTTCATCATTAGAATCATCAATGTGTTATATGATTTATCTCTGACCTGTCCTTATGTACCAATGAACCTGGCAAAAGGCAGAACTGAGACACGGAGCAAAATCAGAGCAGCAGGCACCTCTGGATGCACTGAGTGCACTACTGGAACCAAGATAACTCAGTGAGTGACCCTGGTAGGAGGCCTGGAGTGGCAAAAGAGGGGAGAAAACACAGAAAGAAAGCAAAATGGATCTTAGGGGTTCATGGAAGGTAGCATAAACAGTCCCTTGGTCACTTGCTCTGCTAAAAATAGAAGCATGACTAAAGACATTTGACAAAATGCCAATGACCCTGAGCTCAAAGTTGAGGGAAGAATCCTTCAGTTAGAAATGTTTGGAGTCAAGGGTGAATAATTTGGTTCTGATGAGAGGCAATATAATTTAGTGATTAAGAGTTTAGGCTCTTCTTTGAAAAAAAAAGAGTTTAGGCTCTGGAGATTGACTGCCTTGTTTTCAGGCTATCACTTCCTGCTGGACCTTGGACAAGCCACTGAATCTCTATTTACCTTGGTTTCTTCATTTCTAAAATGAGAAAAATAGTATTGTCTACATCATAGAATGGCTATCTAGAGTACAGAGTTAATTAATATATGTAAAGTGCCTAGAACTTTAAATATTGGTGTACAGGCAGAGAAATTAAACGCTAGGAAATATTTTAAATATGTTCGAAGTGCTGGAAGGGTACCAGGGGACCACAAAGGAATTTGAAGATTAACAAATACTGGAAGTCTCTACCACCCCATAGGACTGGAAGACAAAGAAAACAAGTAGATTTTTGTTGTTGTTGTTGTTTTGTTTTGTTTCTTAGACAGAGTCTCACACTGCTGCCTGGGCTGCAGTGCAATGGCGCAATCCTGGCTCACTGCAACCCCTGCCTCCCAGGTTCAAGTGATTCTCCTGCCTCAGCCTCCTGAGTAGCTTGGATTACAGGTGCCTGCCACTATGCTTGTCTAATTTTTTAAATTTTTTAGTAGAGACAGGGTTTCACTATATTGGCCAGGCTGGTCTCAAACTCCTGGCCTCAAGTGATCTGACCGCCTTGGCCTCTCAAAGTGCTGGGATTATAGGAATGAGCCACCGTGCCTGACCAAAAAGAAGTAGTTGTAACCAAACCTAGGAACTGGGGCTTTCCAGAAAAGCTGAAACCATTAAAAAGACATAGCCACTTCTGGAGAAACCATGTGGAAATATATAAGAAGATATACCTGGGCTCCAGTCTTCTAATCTTCTGTCAGTGCCCCCATTTTCTGAACTGCTACATGCCAGTGTGCAAGGAAGTCTGGGAAATGTAGTTTGCTGCAAAAGTGGAAAGCAGAACATAAAACTGATGCCAAGTAGGCAAATTCCTGGCAAATCTCTCAGTAAATTTTAGTTAGCAGGCATTATATTTTATGTTAGAGCTGGGATACAATAGTCACCTTGCTTCCTTTCATAATCCCAAGAAATACTGATTCTGGGCTGACTATATATTCTTTACTGAGAAGCTCCTCTGTTGGAGCAAGAAAGCTAATAGTCAGTTATATTCACCTTAGGCCTTTTAGGATTGTTTGTTTCTATTTGGAATTACTTACAGGCATACCTCATTGTGTTGTATTTTGCCTATTGTGCTTTGCAGATACTGACTGGCTGTTTCCCTTCTCTCTCCCTCTCCTCAGGCCTCCCTATTCTTTGAGACACCATGGTATTGAAATTAGGCCAATTAATAACTCTACAGTTGCCTTTAAGTGTTCACATGAAAAGAAGAGTTTCATGTCTCTCCCCTTAAATAAAAAACTAGAAATGCTTAAGCTTGTGAGAAAGGCATGATGAAAGTTGAAATAGGTTAAAAGCTATGACTTTCAGTGCCAGGTAGCTACATTGTGAATGCAAGGGAAAAGCTCTTGAAGGAAATGTAAAGTGCTACTCCAGTGAACATATGAATGATGAAAAAGCAAAACAGCCTTCTGGCTAATATGGAGAAAGGCTGAGTAGTCTGGATAGAAGATAAAACCAGCCACAACATTCCTTTAAGCCAAAGACTAATCTAGAGCAGAGCCCTAACTGTCTTCAATTCGATGAAAGCTGAGATAAGTCAAGAAGCTTCAGAAGAAAAGTTAGAAGGCAGCAGTTTGTTCATAGTGTTTACGGAAAGAAGCCATCTTCATAAAACAGAAATGTGAGTTCAAGTAGCAAGTGCTGATGTACCAACTTCAGCAAGTTATCCAGAAGATCTAGCTAAGATCGTTAATGAAGGTGGCTACTCTAAGCAACAGATTTTCATTGTAGATGAAACAGCCTTATACAGGAAGAAGATACCATCTTGGACTTTCATAGCTAGAGAGGAAAAGTCACTGTCTGGCTTCAAAGTTTCAAAGGACAAACTAACTCTTTTCTTAGGGGCTAACGCAGCTGATGACTTGAAGTTGCAACCAGTGCTCATTTACCATTCTGAAAATCCTAGGCCCTGAAAAATTGTGTTAAATCTACCTTGCTTGCACTCTATAAATGACACAACAAAGCTGGGATGACAGCACATGTTTACAGTATGGTTACTGAATATCTTAAGCCCACTGTTGAAATCTACTTCTCATGAGAAAACATTTCTTTCAAATATTACTGCTTATTGACAATGTACGTGGACACCCAAGAACTCTGATGGAGATGTACAAGGAGATTGTTTTTTTTTTTTAAGACAGAGTCTCACTCTGTCACCCAGACTGGAGTGCAGTGGCACGATCTCGGCTCACTGCAACTTCCCCCTCCTGGTTCAAGCAATTCTGCCTCAGCCTCCTGAGTACCTGGTATTACAGGCATGTACCAACACACCCAGCTAATTTTTTTGTATTTTTAGTCGAGATGGGGTTTTGCCATGTTGGCCAGGTTGTTCATGAACTAATGGTGTTTTCACACCTGTTAACACAACATTCATTCTCATTCTGCAGTCCATGAATCAAAAAGTTAATTTTGACTTTCAAGTCTTATGATTTAAGAAACATGTTTTTTAAGGACATAACTTCCATAGACTTTGATTCTTCAGATGGATCTGAGCAAAGTAAATTGAAAATTGAAAATTCTCTGGAAAGGAATCATCATTCTAGATGCCATTAAGAAAATGTATGATTCATGGGAAGAGGTCAAAATATCAACATTAGGAGTTTGGAAGAAGTTGATTCCAAGCCTCATGGGTGACTTTGAGAGTTCAAGACCTCAGTGGAGGAAAGAACCACAGATGTGGTATAAATAGCAAGAAAACTAGAATTAATAATGGAGTCTGAAGATGTGACTGAATTGCTGCCTTCTCATGATAAAACTTGAACTGATAAGGAGTTGCTTCCTATGGATGAGCAAAGAGAGAGGTTTCTTAAAGTGAAATTTACTCCTGGCGAAGATGCTGTGAACATTATTGAAATGACAACAAAGGATTCAGGATATTACATAAACTTATTTGATAAAACAATAGCAGAGTTCAAAAGGATTGACTGCAATTCTGGAAAAAGTTCTACTGTGGGTAAAATGCTATCAAACAGCATCACATGATACAGAGAAATCTTTCCTGAAAGGAAGAGTCGATTGATGCAGCAAACTTCATTGCCTTCTTATTTTAAGAAATTGCCACAGCCACCCTAACCTTTAGCAACCACCACCCTAATCAGTCAGAAACCATCAATATTAAAGCAAGATTCTCTACCAGTAAAAAGATTATAACTCACTGAAGGCTCAGATGATCAGTAGCAGTTTTTAGAAATAAACAATTGTTAAATTAATGTATGTATATTTTTTAGACATAATGTTTTTGCACATGTATTAGACTACAGTATAGTGCACACATAGCTTTTTATGTGCATTGGGTATATTAGTCAGGGTTCTCCAGAGAAACAGGACTAATAGGATATACAAATACATGAAAGGGAGTTTATTAAGGAGAACTGACTCACATGATAACAAGGTAAAGTCCCACCATAGGCTGTCTGCAAGTTAAGGAGCAAGGAAGCCAGTGGTAGATCAGTCCGAGTCCCAAAACCTACAAAGTCGGGAAGCCAGCGGTGCAGCCCTCTGTCTGTGGCCAAAGGCCTGAGAGCCCCTGGCAAACCACTGGTGTAAGTCCAAGAGTCCAAAAGCTCAAGGTCTTGGAGTCTGAAGCTTGAGGGCAGGAAGCATCCAGCCCAGGAGAAAGATGAAGGCTGGAAGACTCAGCAAGTCTGCTCTTCCATCTTCTGCCTGCTTTACTCTAGCTGCACTGGCAGCTGATTAAATGGTGTCCAGCCAGATTGAGAGTGGGTCTGCCTCTCCAAGTCCACCTACTCAAATGTTAACCTCCTTTGGCAACACCCTCACAGACACACCCAGGAACAATACTGTGCATCCTTCAATCCAATCAAATTGACAATATTAACCAGCACACTGGGAAACTAAAAAATTAGTTTGACTTGCTTTACTGCAATATTTGCTGTATTTCTGTGGTCTGGAACTGAACCTGCAGTATCTCTGAGGTATGTCCTTACTATAATTAAAGTATAACACATAACAAAAAGGCCCTTTCTTTAAAGTTCCAATCCCTGCTGGATAAGTACATGACTGACATCAGAAAAAAGAAGTTTGGATCACATTTTTTCTCTGTTTTATTCATAGGTAGTGGAAAATACAAGTTAATATAATAACCCTGTGTCAGGACTCAAACGCAGGATAGTTTCTAACATTAGCAGACTCCTTGAGCACAGTACCAACAAACTTTCCCGATTACCATAGCTGACATCCACTCACTTTGCACTTTTCACCAAGGAAGAAGACAAAGGGAAAGAGAACAAAGAGAGAAATAATTAACCCAGTGAAACTGGATAGGAGCATTAAAAACATTTAAGTTTTTAAATACATGGCATACTTAATGTCATTTTATTAATTTTAGGTCGTGGAAGGAGTTACCTTTAACATATACTTAGGAGACAATTCTTTTATCCTGAACATGTTTTGTTAACATAAAAGGTGCTGAAGTCCTAAGCAATTTTTAAATAATAATACTCCCTGATATCTTGTTTATGGTCTCAATTTGCTGAGCAAACACTTTTTTGATGCATAATAAAGAGGCAACAATAATAGAATAAACAGAATTATAAATTTGAGGAATACGGTCAGTATTATGACACAGCACATTATCTAGAAAACAACTGCACTTTTCCTAAACCAACTATAATAAATACCTCTGGTGCCCCATGTCAACCCCAGAAGTCCATCTCTGATTTTAGCTGCATCTGCGGTAGACAGTCTCATGCAAACTCAGACTCAGCTAACACTGACAGGGTCCATGTACAGTACGTGGCACATCTTTCCTGTTTCTGCCCCAGGACCTCTTCCAGTGCACAACAGCCTCCACAGCCCACCTGTAAAGGCAATCTGGATGGATGAAAATATATAAGCCCAGCAGCTTTCTGAAGTCAATGAGGAGTTGTGAGTGTGAGTAAATGCTTCCATTGTTCATTCCTCTTGGGAGGACTATTTAGAGAGGCATCTTGAATGTTCCTCAGAAGATCTCAATGAAGTCTATCCCCTGTTACACACAGGGACACCCCTATAATGCCCCCTTATCTTAGCTCTTCCTTTTTCTCTGTTGCACTCTCCCCAATTCCTTCACTCTTATTTCCTGTATCCAAGCCGTCATCTTGGGCTTTGCTTTGGAAGAACCCAAACCAACACAGCAATGTTACAAAGAATCAAAAATACTGTCTCCATCTACTCCAGAGTTTCTCAGCTTGAGCACTGCTGAGATTTTGGGCTGGATAATTCTTTGTTGTAGGGGGCTATTCTGCTCATTGCAGGATGTTGAGTCACATCCTGGTTTCTAACCACTAAAATGCCAGCAGCATCCTTTCCCATATTTGTGACAAACAAAAATGTCTCCTAACATTACCAAATGTCTCATGAGAAACAAAATTGCCCTCCACTGAGAAACACTGGTCTATGTCCTTAAACAGGCCAGAGTTAGCTATTCTTTAAGTCTGCACAATACAATAGTGGAAGCAAAAGCAGATACATCTGTGATGGAGGCCAAGTACCAAAGAATAAATCAAAGTACAAAAAGAAGCATTTCAATGTAGTGATAACATAAATGAAATAACAGTATTTTTATTTTGTTCATTCTGACTTAAATTACCAGTGCAAGTTTATGACACGGCATAAATTGTCCTCATTAATTTTACTTCTTCCTACCTCTACAGTTTTATCTCTTAACACTGCATACCTGCTTCTCAATAAATGTTTAACTTACTGAATGAATAAGCCTGAACACAATCCCATCAAACATGGATATACACAAATGCTAAACCTGAAGGCAGAAAACAAACCCAGTCTTCCCATTCTGAGTGAGAATCTGAGCCAACAGCTCTCAGTCTCCTGGCCCACAAACTTTTACCTTGTAACCTAATCTGGACCTTGGCCTTGAAAATTCTGCAATTAGGTGAAAAGCAAGTGACCACATATCCCGAGATGCTTGGAACACTCCCAGTTAATGCCTATTGTTTTTGAATAATTATTAATAGCCTCCCCTTTCATTTTCAAAAGTGTCCTGGTTCAGATAATAAATTATATGGTTACACATTATTAATAAGTGTCTCAGACGCAGAAACAGTACACGTTCTCTGATAATGTTGTACCCAGAGTATTATAAACAAAGCTCTATACAAATGTAAGCTATTGTTATAATTTTTATGCAACATCCTGGTGTTAGTTTTATTTGTGGAAAAATAGAACAGATTGGAGGAGTTCCCTATCTCATTTGTAGCAGGAGAGCTAAAATCTGCTCAAATCTAACATGTAAGCTCTCAGTTTCTTTAGCTACAAAATGAGACAGCTGAATTAAGTTGTCTCTAAGATCCAATTCAACTGAAAAAAAAAAAAAAAATGAAAAAACCAGCCATCCACATTTTTCCTACACAGCGCTTGAAATTGCACAGCAATTTCACTTCCCTTCTAGAGATATCACTTCCCTTCAAACTGCCTGATTCTTTAAAAAAAACCACAACCTTTTTGACAGCCTGAAGGGCCTCTCTACACAGAGGGGACTCTTGATCACAGAACCATATTCTAAAAACAGCTCTAAATCTGAGATATTGCACATTTTTGCCCTTCTTTCCTTTAAATTCAAGACCTACTTTTCCATCTGACATACTACACACCTCTGAGTTTACTAAGATCCAACTCGGGGATATTCAGCCTTGTCTGTGCCTTAACAATTTTTTTCTCTTGCTATCATTCAGTTAAGAGTATATACCACTTGTGGGCTGGGTGTGGTGGCTCATGCCTGTAATCCCAGCACTTTGGGAGGCCGAGGCGGTTGGATCACTTGAGGTCAGGAGCTTGAGACCAGCCTGACCAACATGGTGAAACCCTGTCTCTACTAAAAATACAAAAATTAGCTGGGCATGGTGGTATGTACCTGTAATCCCAGCTACTCCTGGCTGAGGCATGAGAATTGCTTAAACCCAGGAGGTGGAGGTGGCAGTGAGCGGAGATCACAGCACTGTACTCCAGCCTGGACGACAGAATAAGACTCCATCTTAAAAGAAAAAAAAAAAAGAGTATATACCACTTGTGGTACAGCACTTTTCCAGGCTGGAGAATATGGTAACAGGCTATCTATTCTCAGTATCCACTTCTGTTTTCCTCTTGTTTGACTCTTTCTTCCCTCTCATCACTGTTTCTTCTTCCCACATGACCCTTATGCCATTGAGGAAAGTGACGTTATAAACTGAGTCTCACTTAGGTATAAAATACTTAACATTTTAAAAGAAGGTAAAAAAAAAAAGCAAAATGCTTAATACTAAGACATTTGCTGAAAACATGAATTTTATATTATGTTGGCTTCATAGATAGTAGGCTCTCAGTAAACACTAGTTGATATTCAAGTGAGGTCATAAAGAATGCATGGAAGTTTTTTAGGCACAGGAAGGTGGACATTTCTCAGGCAGAAAATCCTCCAGCTTTATACATCTAAATATGTTTATATGTATAAACATGATGTGCTCACTAATAGTAATAAATTCTGTAGAGCTTTAAGTTCAAGATGTGAGGAAAGGAAGGAAGTGGTAGTGGAAACGCTGGAGAGGTCAGACAGAAGCCAGAGTTGGAAGTAACTTTCATGCTATCCATGTCCCATGGAACAATTTTAGGAATACAAGTTAGATGTGGAGTTCTGATTTAGTAAGATCACCATGGCATCTGTGCGCAGGGTATGCTAAACACAGGAGTTACTGTACCCAGGACTTCTATTTAGAAGCCTAAAGCAGTTATCTCGGACCTATGAGGTTACACTGGGACCAACACTAGACACTTTTGTGAGGACAGCAAGTACGGTTTGATTTGAGAAATATTTCAAAGATACATTCCATAGGATGTTATGACTAGTAGATATTGGGAGTATGTAAAGGTTATAGGAAGGGAAAAATAGAGGTTGCATGCCATTTTTAAAAATAAGAAAGTACATAGGAAATAAACCCAGTCACTGAGAAAAGTAATAAAGGAGATTGAAGAAGGGATTTGGTAAATGAATTTGATTTTTAAAACACTGAATTAGATTTAGAAGCTGTCTAGTTGCAGCTATAAATAGAATCTGAAACTCCAGATAGAAATCAAAGCTAGAAGAAGACAGGCATGGTGTCTCATGCCTATAATCCCAGCACTTTGGGAGGCAGAGGCAGGTGGATTGCTTGAATTTAGGAGTTCAAGACCAGCCTGGGCAACATGGTAAAATCCTGTCTCTACCAAAAATACAAAAAAATTAGCCGAGCATGGTGGCATGTGCCTGTGGTCCTAGCTACTCTGGGGGTTGAAGTGGGAGGATCACTTGGGCCTGGGAGGCAGAGGCTGCAGTGAGTTGAGATCATGCCACTGAACTCCAACCTGGGTGTCAGAACGAAACCACATCTTATAAAATAAATAAATAAGACTAATTTAAAAAAGAAATCAAAGCTGTAGGAATTAGACACTAGCTGACAGCATGAGATCACCCACTGAGTATGCAGAGAGGGTGAAGAAGACTGGATGATGAAGCATTGGGGAACACTGACATTTAAAGGCAAATAGTTCTCTGACATTCCTTGCCTGAACACCTATTAATTGAATTTACAGTTGAACCTGAATCGTTTCTCTTTGTTTCTAATATTTTCAGAAACATTAAAATGTTAATTTTTGTGTTCTCAGACATCAGCCTTGGTAAACAAGACTGGATGTTGTATTTATTTGACAATCTATCACCTTTCTATTTTGTCCAGCACTTATTTAGGAGTGATTTTAGGACTCTCTGAAGAAGGAAATGACAGTTTCTCTTGGTAACACAATAACAGATCTAGCAATTTTCAAATATATTGTAGACTATAGAGGATGCCCAACTGCCCTTCCCTATCCCTCCAAACCTGATGTCAGAACTATCTCTGCTTTCCACTTCCTACTCCCTTCAACCTACTTAATTCCTGATTTTCATCTGCAAAGGTAATTAAGACTGAGGAATAAAGCTTGATGGGATGAGGCAAACTAGACAAGACTGAACAACTATATATATGCCTTATTTTTATCCCTAGTTGCTCAAATTGAGCCAGTCTCATTTACAATCTGATTATATCTATTCCTGTGATTATCAATCACTGCCTATACTTCAACTGTCAGGAGAGTCCTATTTATAGACATCTGGCCTAACATTCCAGTGGTTCCTCCATTTAGAAAAGGGCATGGAATATGACGAGCATAGACTAGGTTTCAAATTCTACTTCTGTCACTCACTAGCTGAATGAATGTATATTAGTTTTCCAGGGCTGCCATATCAAAGTACCACAAACAGATGGCTTGGATGCCTTAAAACAACAGAAATTTATTATCTCATAGTTCTGGAGAGTAGACATCCAAACCAAGGTATCAGCAAGGCCACGCTCCCTCTGAAACCTGTAGGGAAATCCTTCCTTGCCTGTTCCTAGCTCCTGGAGGCTTGCTAGCAATCTTTCCTGCCTCTTAAACTTGCAGCTACATAACTCCAACCTCTGCCTTTGTTGTCACATGGCAATCTCCCATGTATCTCTGTATTAACATGGCCATCTTCTATTAAGGACATCAGCCACAGAGAATTAGGAGCCCACTCACTCAGTCTGACTGCATTTTAACTTAACAAATTATATCTACAATTATCTTTTTTCTAAATCAGGCACATTCTGAGATACTGGGGAGTTGGACTTCAAGAGATCTTTTTTGTGGGGATATAACTGATAACACAACTCATAAGAGGGACCTTAGGCAAATTGCTGCTTCTGAGATTCATTTTGCTTGTTATAAAAATGAACATAATATACGGGTTCTGATTGGACATATTGGCACATGCCTATGATCCTAGCACTTTGGGAGGCCAAGATAGGAAGATTGCTTGAATCAAGGAGTTTGAGACCAGCCTGGGAAACATAGCGAGACTATGTCTTTACAAAAATTTTTAAAATTAGCTGGGTAGTGTTTGCCAGTAGTCCCAGCTACTTGGGAGGCTGAGTTGGGAGGATTGCTTGAGTCCAGGAGGTTGAGGCTACAATGAGCATGATTGCACCACTGCACTCCAGCCTGGGTGACAGAGTCAGATCCCGTCTTGAAAGAAACACACACACACACACACACACACATACACACGTATATACACACACACTAGGTTTATTATAAGAATATATCTTAATATGATATATACAAATTTCTTAGTTTTGCAAGTGTGATATATGATTAAGTACTTGCATTCAAAATATATGAAGCAATTTAAAAAATCAACAACAGGAAATTAACACAATTTTAAAAGGGGCAAAATATCTGAACAGACATGGCAACTAAACACATGAAAAATGCTCAACATCATTTTCCATAATGGAAATGAAAATTGGAACAAGAGTAAGATACTACTACACATCTGTTAGAATGGTTAAAATCCAAAAAATGACAATAATACTTGCTGATGGGATTGTAGAATAACAGTAATTCTCATTCATTGCTCATAGAAGATAAAACAGCACAGGCATTTTGGAAGAAAATTATGTTTGTCAATTTCTTACAAAGTTAAACATAATCTTACTATGTGAACAGCAATCACAATATATAAAAAATAGTGAAGTCAAACTATGGGGAAGAAAGGAAGAGGTAATGATGTAAGTAACTGTAAATGAGTAGACTCTGTAAGACTAAAGACAAAAAAAAAATGTACCTAAGCACTGTACCCTACTTGATAAAGTTGTTTCCCATGGCCTTTATGCATTAACATTTCTAAAACCATTATACATGTATACTGGAACTGAACAATTAAGTCAATGTATAGTGGATGATGAGAGCCAGGTTTCTCGCTGTTTGGAGTGAGAAGTACAAAAAACCAAGGAAATGATCCATTAGTAATGAATGTAGGCTGGAGACATCAGCATGAATTCATGTTTATTAATATAAATGGATATAGAGATAAAAATTTACGCATGTGTACATATGCAAAGGTTAGTTTACACATATACATTTCCTCAGCATGTCATCTGAGAGAGATTAGCAACACCACCACCCCAATAGCAATAAGCACACATAGCATCCAAATCTTGGTTTCTAATTGCATTCTCCAATAAAAAGAACCAACACTCCTTGGAGAAATGGTTAATTCTAGGACAGGGGTGGGAAATGCATGACATATGTCAGAAGTATCTTGCAATGTCAGAAAATAAAACAATGCCAAAAAAAAAAAAGGGAAAGTAAAAGAAGCATGTCGAAAGGACTCACAGGTGAAAAAACTCCTAATGACCAAAGCAGGAATAATTTAAGCAACAAATAAAAAATGAAGTAGTATTCGATTATCAACCAAAATATAAAATAAGTATCCAAGAGCCAACACTGATATGAGTAAATGATTGAATATATAAGTAAATGGGAGAGCATAGACAAATCTCCTGTGTAGAATAATTTAAAATAATTTATGTCAATAATCCATCCTCAAGGAGGTGGAGTTTAACTCCCCATTCCTGAAGTGTAGTGAAGCGTGGGATGCATATAGTGACATCATTCCACATATATGAAATGGGGGCAGGGGAGAGAGAGGGAATTACTACAGTCGAAAACTCTGACAAACACTACCTCAGCCAAGTGATCAATATGAACATCAACAGTGATAAGTCACGTTGATACTATATGCTCTTTATATAATATGATGAGAATAGGACTTTACTTCTGTGGTGCTCCTTCCCAAAACCCATAACCTCAGTGTAATCATGAGAAAAAACTGCCCAAGCTGAAGTGCAGTGGTGGAATCATGCTCACTGCAGCCTCAACCTCCTGGGCTCAAGTAATTCTCCCATCTCAGCCTCTTAAGTAGCTGAGACTACAGGCACACACCACCCAATTTCAAAATTTTTTGTAGAGACAGGGTCTTACTATGTTGCCAGGCTGGTCTCAAACTCCTTGACTCAAGCAATCTTCCTGCCTTGGCCTCCCAAAGTGCTACGATTACAGGTGTGAGTCACCATGCCCTGTCAGACCTAGTATATTATTATATTCATTTTTATAATAAGGAAAATGAATCTCAGAAGTAGTAATTTGCCTAAGGTCCCTCTTACAAGGGACCAAACACAAATCGAGGGACATTATAGAAAATACCTGACCAGTACTCCTCAAAACTGTCATGGTCATCAAAAACAAGAAAAAGTCTGGGGAAGTGTCAGAGTCAAGGGGAACCTAACAAGACATGACAATAAAATGTAACACCATATCCTGAATAGGATTCTGGATAAAAAAAAAAAAGGACATTAGGTAAAAACTAATATGGTCTTAATTAATAAGTTAATAGTAATGTATAAATATTGGTTCACTGACAAATGCACCATATTAATGAAATATGTTAATAACAAGGAAACATGGCTGATGGTAGTAGGGAGGTATATGAGAACTCTATACCATCTGTGCAACTTTTCTATAAATCTAAAACTGTTCTAAAATTAAGTTTTCAAAACAAATTTCCAGAACTCTGTATGGCATTTAATAGGTTCCTAATTCTTGAAAACGGTATTGGTATTAAAGGCAGTATCAGGTAGGGAAAAAAAAGACCAAGAGAAATATCTCCACTCCTCTACTCACCAAATCCATTCATCACATGCCCAGTGCATTAACAACCCTTACTTCCATACAATATAATGCCAGCTGCAGTAGATATATTTACTCATCGTAATAATTCCCATTTGTTGAGCACTTATTATAGGCTGAGTGCTTTAAATGAATTACCTTGTTCAGTCCTCAAAAACTCTATGAGATTTGTACTATTCTTATCCAAACTTTACACATGAAGAATAGCAGACCTCATCTTAAAGACCTTAAAGAAGCTAAGTAATTTGCCTAACACCTGCAACTAGCAAGTGAAAATTCTGAGCCCAAGCAGTTCATCGTCAGCACCTATGCTCTTAACTAGTCACCCACCTTCACAATACACATACATACTCCTTCCTCTCCTTATTCTTCTTCTTTCTACCACTGTTAGGGTCCACATGATGCTCCAACCATTTCTTTTCTATCTGCAAATATTCAAATAAACCCAGGACAGGCTCTGCACCAGATCATCCCAATACACTGGGCCTTGCCAATCCCTTTGTGCTGTGGCTCAATTCCATTTCCTTACTATTAAAAATATTACAAATGATATTTAAACTTGCTTGAGTTCACTATCATTTTTTTTCCTTTGAGGAATATAGTGACGGCAACAATCACCTCTCCAGTTGGATGTGATCGTGTCCAGCCTCTTTTTCATACCCTCATTTCCCACTCACTCCTCTAACTCACTAAAGCAAAAAGCTAAAGAGAGAAAGCGATATTTCCTTTAGACAGGCAAGCTTATAGTTCAGCTCACTTTTTGTCTTCGTCTTTAAACTAGAGCACAGGTAATGGGAAGGAGAGGGTTTTCTGTTCTTGTGCAGCAATAGTGCCTTCCAGTTTTTATAAATCTAAAGCAATATATTTTTTTCTATAGTAAGACCACAAACCAGTCCATGCCAGACTGACTCCTTCAGCTACCCAGGTGCTGTGGCTGGAGTGTCAGTGTTCCAGACCTAAGAGACTCAGTGCCTTTGTACCTGAAGCATACATAGAATGATGGAAAAGACTTTCCTGAGAAAAAGTATTGAAAGCTAGAAGATGATAACCTTTTCTTGCAAGGTAGGGTGGAGGAGGCGGGAGAGGTAAAATGGCAAATGAACCCATGTCCTGCCTTGTGCTTTCCTGTCTTCAAAGGGCTTCGGGGCCCACAGGAGTTCCTTCCCAGGCACTGCCTAGCAATGTTAAAAAATTACCCAGCAAGTTCCTCATGCCATAAGAGAGTTAGCCAAGTTTTTAGTTTACACAAAATATCTAACCTAGTACACTTTTCCTCCTGTATTCAACTACAAGAAACCTTTTAAAGAGTTTAGAGAACTTAAAGAGTAATCTGCATCTCATGTGAGGTCACTCACTTGAAAGTGGCAGCCTTGGATGGAGAAGCATCTGTACGATGGCCACGAAGTCGGGCACATGAAAGGGAGGTTCTTCTATGTATGCATGGAGGCCCAATCTTCCTTCCCTCCCATCCTCTCTGAATGTCATCCCCTAGCTAATAAGGGACATATTCATCACTATTACTTTGTATTTAATTCTTGACTCACTTACTCTGAGAGCACTTTGCTTCTCTGTTTTAGCACATAGTACCTTCAGCCTTACAGCATAGCTCAGGGTAAACATATAAGCCCATATATCAATAGACTGAATACTTTAATATCAAGGATTCTGTCCTCCCCAATCATGCCTCCTCCACAGCGCCTGGCATGTTGCGCAAAGTGCTTGTGGAACCAAAAATGTACAAGTGGTTTTATAAGTTTTTCATCCACTATGCCCTTAAAGTCTGGAAAAATGACTACAACTAAATCTTTGAAAACACCTCCTCCCAGTATACCAGTGCCACTCCCTTCTTCCTAGATACCAATACGCCTGTAAACACACACATACTCATAGACTTACACCTTGTAGCTTAAAAAAATTAATCAATATTTGATGAGACATACCAAGTAGGACCCTGTGTTAGTTCATTTTTCATTGCTATAAAGAACTAGTTGGGGCTGAGTAATTTATTTTAAAAAGGTTTAATTTGGCTCACAGATCTGCAGACTGTAAAGGAAGCATGCCACTGGCATCTGCTTCTGGTGAGGCCTTAGGAAGCTTACAGTTATGACGGAAGGTGAAGGGAGAGCAAGTGAAGTCACATGGTGAGAGCAGGAGCAAGGGTGGTGGGAGATGCCACACTTTTAAACAACCAGATCTCCTGTGAACTCAGGGTCAGAACTTACTCCTTTACCATGAAGATATCACCAAGCTATTGATGAGGGATCCACCCCCATGATCCAAACATCTCTCACCAGGCCCCACCTCCAACATTTGGGATTACATTTCACCATGAGATTTGGAGGGGACAAGCATCCACATTATACTAGACTCTAATCCTATTGCTCATTGATTTGTATTATTTTTAATGTATATGCATATATGCATTTAAAAAGTGAAGAAAGCAAGAAAAACAACAAAAACAAATGAAATAGTCAAGACAGAAGATCTTATACCTTTATATAAGAATAAATGATAAAAATAAACACTTTAGCCAGGTCCACAATTAAATTCAATCTTCGTAAGTATTTGCTGTGGTTTGAATGATGATGTTCTTTATACAATTCTCATTGATACTTCATCCTAATGCAACAGTATTAAGAGGTGTGGCCTTTGAGGGACAATTAAGTCATGAGGGCAGAGCCCTCATGGGCTCAACATGCTTATAAAAGGATTTGAGGTTGAAGAATGGGATCAACCATGAGCAGAGGCCACATGGGATCAGCACCTTTATAAAAGGGCTTAAGGTTGAAGAGTACACTGTCTTGCTCTTCCACTCTTCTTCCACGTAAGGACACAGTGTTGTCCCCTTTTTGCTCTTCAGCCCGTTCTGCCATGTGAGGGCACCTAGACAGCAAAATCTGTAAGGAATGAGACTTCAACAGACATAAAACCTGCTGGCACCTTGATCTTGGACTTCACAGCCTCCAGAACTATGAGAAGTAAATTTCTGATCTTTGTAAATTACCCAGTCTATGGTATTTTGTTATAGCAGTAAAAAGGACTAAGACAGTATTCTTTAAAAAAATATTTATTGAATGCCTACTGTGAACCACACACTATACTAGGAGTTGGAGATAACACAGTGAATAGAACAAATACCCTGTATCTTTGGAGTTTATATTTTATAATAAATAGAAACAGACAACAAACAAACAAATGTCTACACGTAAGAGGCCAAGTAGTGATCAGCGTATAGTGGAAAACACTGCAGGTCGAGGGGTGGAAGGAGGAGTACATCCGGTGGCCAGGGAAGGCTTTTGTGATGAGGCCAAATTTAAGCAAAGACCCGGATAAACTGAAAGCTTAGCCATGTGGATATAGAATGAAAGAACATTTTATTTATTTTTATTTTTATTTTTGAGATGGAGTTTCACTCTTGTCACCCAGGCTGGAGTGCAATGGTGTAAACTCGATTCACTGCAACCTCTGCCTCCCAGGTTCAAGGGATTCTCCTGCATCAGCCTCCCAAATAGATGAAATTACAGGCACATGTCACCATGCCAAGGAAATGTTTGTATTTTTAGTAGAGACAGGGTTTCACCATGTTGGCCATGCTGGTCTCAATCTCCTGATCTCACATGATCCACCTGCCTTGGCCTCTCCAAGTGCTGGGATTATAGGTGTGGGCCACCGTGCCTGACCAAAAGAACATTTTAGAAAGAAGAAAGCAAATTCAGAGTTCTACAGGTGGGAGCATGTTTAGTACATCTAAGTGCCAGCAAAGGAGCCAGCATGAATAGAGAGGATTGAGAAAAAGAAAGAGATAAAGAAGAACCAGGTGGCAAAAGCCCTTACATGGTAAATGGCCTTTAGAAACTTGCATTGATGGGGGTACCTCTGCTTACAGCTTTTGAGCCGTTCTCCCTCTGTATGGAGGAGCTTCTTTGTTCTGTCTTCTCCCTTCCTTCTTGCTTATTAAACTCTCCACTCTTAAAACCAAAAAGAAAAAAAAAACTTGCATGGATGTTAACCCTCTGCAAAAGGGAAAGGCTTGAAATAAAGTAAAACCAAAGGAGGAACAGAAGGAAGAAGATAGAGAGAGAAAAATCACAAGATGGCATGCAGATTTGCTTCTTTGTCGTTAGGGATGCTATTTTAATTTCAAGAAGAAATTTGCTGAAGTCTCTTATTCTCTTAAAAAAAAAATCTCAAGTAATCATATTATTCTTTTCTTCTGCCAACATTCAAGTGATCTACATTTGCCCTCATTTCTCCTTCATTTCTCGATCCAGAAAAGTCTAGCTTCTGCTGCTATAATAACACTACATTTCTCACAAAGCCAGCAAAATGAATCCCTCAGTAGTCCTATCTAATGGCTCATTTTTAGTTTTCTTCCAACAGCATGAACTACCCTGCTTGGACTTCCTTTGTTGCTATAGCATTATTATCCTACTTTGTTTTGATTTTCTATCTCATTGTTCCTTTCACTCTTTTTTCTTGCCTCCGCTTCCCCTACCTATTGTTAAATGTTAGTACTGCTCAGAGTCTTATCCTGTAGAGTCTCCTCTCTCTAAACATTCTCCCCAGCAAGTCTATGCATTTCCATTGCTTCTTTCTGCTGTGCACCAAACTTATATTTCAAACAACTCACTAGACATTCCAGTTGGGCAACCAACAGGTATCTCCTATTTACTATGCCCGTCAAAAATCTATTAGTCACTATATTCCATAGTTGCTCAAACTAGAAACTTGAAATCATCTTCTCCATCATTCACTATAGGTAGTCATCTTATTCCACAAATTCTGCCTCTAAGCATTTCTTATACCCCTCTCCTCTCCAACCCAAATGTCACCATCTTACGTCCGACTCTCTTCATCTATCTTCACAATTACTTACATGTTCTCCTGACTGGGTTCCTTCTCTATTCCACCCCTCTTCAACACAACCACATTGCTATCTCAGAAACCTTTCTAGAACCCAAATCTTACCATGATTCTCTCATCTTATCCTAGTTTTCCATTTCATTTTCCTTCCCTAATCCAAGTACCCCACACTCTATACCAAACTGTAGGCCCACTCTAGCTCTATTAGCCATTCCGTGAACACAGTAGGCACTTTCACACTTTTATCCATACTTTACCTGGAACGCTATACCCAATATTTTACTCATTCTATATATCCAACTCAAATCTCCCTACCTCTACAATCCTTCAACAACATCCACATGCATGTTCTATAGCTTCAGAAGGACTGATCTTTCTTTCCCACATGCTTGCAGGAGACGTCCCATGTTACTTTTGCAGCACTTACATATTTTTATCATAATGTGCTTATTATATGACTTTCTGCCCAGCTAGAATGTGAATTCTGTAAGATCAGGAACACTATACTCTTCATTTTTATATCCCTAGTACTTAACAGAGCAACATATTTAAAAAGCTGCTTAATAAATTATTCTTGACTTTAAAAAAAGAGACTAGGAAATGAGATGAAAATGGGGAAAGTCTCCAAGCAGAATCAGGAAACAGGAGAAATGACAATGGCAAAGAGATTTGTGAAATAGCCAGAGAAAAACATCACAAAATTTTAAAGCCAAAACAAACCTTTATCTTTTTAAAAATCATCTAATTTAATCAGTAATAAAAGTGGGATTCAGAGAGCTCAAGCAGCAAATAAGTAGACATGCTTGAACCCATGTCTCAATGTTTTGTCCACAGTTCTTAGAATCCACAGATACAGGCCAGGCACTGTGGCACATGCCTGCAATCCCAGCACTTTGGGAGGTGGAGGCAGGCAGATCACTTGAGCCCAGGAGTTCTAGGCCAGCCTGGGAAACATGGCAAAACACTGTCTCTACAAAAAATACAAATATTAGCTGGTCGTGGAGGCACACATACATGGTCCCAGCTGTTGGGTCGGGAGCAGGGAGCGAGGGCTCAGGCAGAAGGATCACTTGAGCACACCACTGTACTCCAGCCTGGGTGACAGACTGAGATCTTGTCTCCAAAAAAAAAAAAAAAAAAAAAAAAAAAAGAATCCACAGATGCAAAGTACCTATGGATCTTCCTGCTCACCTCTACACCATGTCTGGTATGTCTAAGACAGAAAAAAGTTGGGATAATTTTAATGCACCAGTTCATGTAAAATATTTTTATATTCCTCTTACATGACAATTTTGCTTCCCTGCATATACCATATTATATGGGTACTGGTATGCCACTTCATAGTTTATGAAGCATTAACCTATCATTTCACCAATTCTCATAGCAGTCTTTCAAGCCTTTGGTTTTACTTAGGTATTTTTTCTTTCACTAGTCCACTGCCTCCAGTAACTATGAAAGGTCACTTACAACATCGAGTAGGCAGAGAAAAATGCCCTCTGTGCCTCTGTGGTTTAATACAAATGCATTGAAGACTGCACACTGGAACATCGGGTTCTGATGCTGGCTTTGCCAACCTTGAGCTTAGTTCATTTCACCTTCAGTGTCTCAGTTTAGGTATCTGGAAATCAGGGCGACTTGACCAGATCAGTGGCTTCCAAACCTGTGTAGACATCAAAACTGTTTGGAGGCTTTAATAAATCTAATTCTCTAGACTCTCTGTAGAATATCTCAGGGATGAGGACCAGAAATCTATACTTTAAAAGCACTTCAGGTGATTCTGTTGAGCAGTCAGGTCTGGAAAGATACAAGCCGGATGATTTCTGAAGTCCCAACTGGCTCAAAAACTATTAACATATTTCTCTTTTGTAGTCATTGATATTTGTGCAAATCAGTCTTTTAACCCAGACACTGGGTTCCTCTATGCAGCATGGACAAAACAGAGTTGAGATGGCAGGATTAGCAAGACCTCAGGATTAATGGCATTAATGGCTTTGTTTATATTGTAAGCCAACAGGTTTAGAGAGGTTTTCTTTTCATTATTTTCCAACAGCAGCTTCTTACTGGGTATATACCCAAAGGAATATAAATCATCCTATTATAAAGATACACACACACCTATATTCACTGCAGCACTATTCTTAATAGCAAAGACATGGAATCAACCCAAATGCCCATAAATGATAGACTGGATAAAGAAAATGTGGTACATATATACCATGGAATATTATGCAGCCACAAAAAGGAATAAAATCATGTCCTTTGCAGGGACATGGATGAAGGTGGAAGCCATTATCCTCAGCAAACTAATGCAGGAACACAAAACCAAACACTGCATGTTCTCACTTATAAGTGGGAGCTGAAGAATAAGAACACATGGACACAAGGAGGGAAACAACACTTACTGGGGCCTGTTGGGGGAGGAATGGTGGGGGATATTGTTAGGGTAAAAAGCTAATGCATGCTGGGCTTAATACCTAGCTTATGGGTTGTTAGGTGCAACAAATCACCGTGGCACACATTTACCTATATAACAAAGCTGCACATCCTGCATATGTACTCTAAAACTTAAAATACAACACACACACACACACACGCACACACAGAACTCACATGTTTTCTGTAAGAGTCTGACTGTTCTCAACAATATAAGGGTTTATTATTATTATTTTCATTTGTTAATATTTCCTATTGGTCTCCAGGAGCCATCTAAAAAATACTGAAGTCATGCAGTGTCTTGCATCTCATTTAATGAAATAGATTACATAGGCCGGCACAGTGGCTCACACCTGTAATCCCAGCACTTTGGGAGGCTGAATCAGGCAGCTCACTTGAGGTCAGGAATTCGAGACCAGCCTGGCCAACATAGTGAATTCCCATCTCTACTAAATATACAAAAATTAGCTGGGCGTGGTGGCAGGTGCCTGTAATCCCAGCTACTTGGGAGACTTAGGGAGAAGAATCGCTTGAACCCAGGAGGCAGAGGTTGAAATGAGCTGAGATAGTGCCACTGCACTCCAGCCTGGGTGACAGAGTAAGACTCTGTCTCAAAAAAATAATAAAAAAAAAAAAGATTAAATAAAAGGAAACAAGATTTTTAGTTTTTGACAAATTACTGTTGTTTTTATGATACTAAGGAGAAAACAACAAAGAGAGAGACACTCCACCATTACAAGTTCAGAAACTTTAGTTTTATTATTTTCTAGTTCTTTTTAGTTCAAGTAGAGATTTCTAGCCTCCAAAAAGACAAATAGCCCAACTCAAAAAAAAAGTAATGTATAACTCACACAACTAATTTATTATAAAGCTAAATTACTGATACATTGAAGAGTATAGCATCCCTTAGAACTGTAGAACTTCACAACTTTAAAGACCACCAAGAGTTGAATAAGTGCAATTAATCAATTATAATCTTTTATTTATTTCTTTGAGTCACTGATTATGCAATATAGAATTAAGCTTAAGAGAAAGTCTTAATGTATTGTCACTGAAGACTTCCCTAGATTCATATTAAACAATGACTTTCTAGGCTAGTGATTTAACCAGCCATAAATCCACTCTGTATTTCTCTATCTGGTTCACAATTATATCAGGAGAAATGGTCATATGTCTTTCTGAAATCATGATACTCAATATTCACTTATTTGTTTAACAAAAATGTGTTAAGCACTTACTATGAGTTAGGCACCTGAAAGATGAATATGATACTGTTTTGAACAGTCTAAAAGGGAATACATAAATAATTTTGATAGTGCAATTAGTGCAATCAAAACCAAAATTGACTGGGTGTCAGGAATAGCTTTATATCTCTCTAAAGAAGATATTTGTGCTGAGTCTTGAAAAATAAGTCAGAGCTCGCCATGTGGCCAAAGGAGGAAAGAGTTTCCAAGCAATGAAAGCATCAAGGAAAAATGTACTTGATGTTAGATCTATGAAATTTTAAGTAGTCTGGTATGACCTGGAGTGGGAGCTTTAAAAAAGTGGTGGGAGACACATTGGGAGAGATAATATAAGGCAGGAGATGGCCAAGAATGGCAGGACAGCATTTCCACTACAGTTTTCTGTGTGGTACACTATGATATCTTCTTTCTCTATCTGGCTTTATCTTTAGAATCAGTTTAAAACCTCTAAAACATTAGCACCTCTGCTGAAAACAGTTTCTTCTTGGTCTTGCAGAAACATTTTATCACTTTTCATCCTCCAGTATTTGGGTCAACTCTTTTCTTTTATTATTAATTCTTCTACATAATCAGGGTCCACTCTCTATATACTACTTCTTTTTAATTCTACTTATCTCTTCCATTTCTCTGTACAAATTCTTTAATTTTCTAAAAAAGAACCTCAAAGTCAATTAAGATTCATTTCAGGTTTCTTATTGACCACATTAGTATTCTAAAGACAGTAAGTGCCAAGTAGGTAGCTCTTGGTAGAGTTTTAGACAGATATTCTGTAATCACTGTGCTTTAGTACTTAAAGTTTAGATTTTGATAGAAAACAGATGGAGTAGAACAATATCTTTTAATTCAGCTGATTATATTTCTTAGGAGTCTAGCTGTTAAAATCTCAAGGTCCTAAGCATAGGTACCACCAGCCTTTGATTATAATTTATATGAATAGCACCATTTTAGAAGAAAATTGGTAGCCAGGGAAATGCTAGGATTTTACAAAACTAAAAATTATATTGTAACACTAATTTTCCACTCAAAGTTCCAACACACACACACACACACACACACACACACACACACCACACTCATTCTTTGGTCCTGAACAAATTTGTTGCTCTCAGCAGGACTCAAAAGCTGGCAAGCCTTAGCATAAAGCATATTCACTTCCTCACCCTCATATATACAACACTAAAAATGTCCAGTGCTCTTCTGTTGCAAATTTGAAACATATAAACAAATTTAGGATGTATGTGAGCTGCACCTAGCATTGCTGAGCAAGTTCTATGTTCTAAAACTCTCCAGGGTCAGCTTGTGCCATTTTTCATGACAAAGATTAGGACAACTGAATGACCCCGTCCAGTAGGGCAGTGATGGTAGGCCTGGACTCACTTTGCTTCTGACCTTTGTTTCATCTGGCCTGCTGCCTTCCTTATAATCATCTATTTGTTCATGTTTTTTTCTAATCCTCTTCTGTTGGGACAACCAAAAAGTTTTAGCCTGGTAATCTATAAAATTCAAATGTACATTTCAAATAATGTTTCAATTTTTAATTCAAAAGATAATCACCCTAGATAAAGGAGTCCTGGAATTTCTGATTTGAAAATAAGTAAATGTCTTGTTTGTTTCCTAGCACTCTGTCTCATAACAGGTCTCCACTGCCAATAGAGAATGATCACATCAGAACCAAATCCATCTATCCTCAAGTAACAGACATTGGCAGACACTCTACATTCTGGGACTGTTTGTCAGCCTTTGGCTGGTAATATTTAAATTCTGATTCAAACTGGCCGCTGCAGAGATAAGATTTAAAATTCCACGATCATTCAGATGGGATCTGATTCCTCTAATATAGACAGGCAGACAGACAGACAGGGAAAAGGAATAGAATGGTAGAGCAATAAGTGAGAAAGAGGGTTTAAAATTCAGTGGAAGAAAACACACACACACAGATACATGCATGCAGGCGTGCAGAGAGTATATGTATACATCTCTTCCATTTATTTAAGCCACTGTAAGTTATTCAGGTTTTATTGTCTCAGAATGAGGTCACAGTGTAATGTAGACTCTGCAGGTCCAGCAGAAATATAGTTTGACTGTTTTTTAAAATAAGGTCTTGAAAAACTATTTGTGGAATTTATCCTGATAAATATGACATGATTACAGGAAGAAATAGGAAATTTAAACTTTATAGCTCATATCATCTTAAATGTATAATTTCACATTCTTTTTGTGTATTTTTTGACTAGAGTGATTTTTATTATGAATTATTCTTAGTATTATGATAATGCACATTTGGACAAATGCAGAGTATGCATGCCACAGTGCCTGCTTTGGAGTGCACTGATCCTGTAAAAATTGGTTTAATGTTCGAGGGCAGCACATTATACGAAGAGAAATTGGCCTCCTTCTCCATTAAATACATTAATATCCTCCTCTTTGTATTAGGCCTCAGAGATGTTCAGCTGCCCTTCCATTTGCCACTGCCTTCTTTTGGAACTTCCTCAGCGGAAAAACAAAAGATAGCTAGTCAAAGTAACAGAATTTCTTTCTTTTTTTTCCAACTTTTATTTTAAGTTCCAGAGTACACGTGCAGGATGTGCAAGTTTGTTACACAGGTAAATGTGGGTCATGGTGATTTGCAGTACAGATCAACCCATCCCCAAGGTATGAAAGCACAACATCCATTAGCTATTCTTCCTGATGTTCTCCCTCCTCCCACCCCCTAAGCCCCAGTATAATAGAGTTTGAATGGTATTAAATGAAAGGCTACTCCTGCCTACAATGAGACTATGCTTAAAAGTGAGAGATCCCAGGATCACGATGATCTCTTTATTGGTGTCTCACTTTGATCTGTGTCACAATCTGTTCCCAGGATATCTCACCAGTCATTTGGGTTATGGTTAGGTCAACACTCTTAGCCCACTCTGTAAAAACATCCTTTCCCTAACCCCGTACCAGAGTGTTAACCTTGCACCATTTCCCCCATTTCTGCTAAGCACAATATAGCCATCTCTTTTCAGTACTCCAGGTCTCTGTTCCAGGACCCCACCCTCTTTGAATTTGGGTCATTCTGCGCTTACTCCGCAACTGTTTCTTTGCCTTTAATTCCTGACCTTTCATTTCAAAAACTGTTTCCTATATAATCCTGAAGTGTCCTTCCTTGGCAACCAAACCATCATGAAGTGACTTTGGAATCGTCTCCTTCCCTGGAATTAATTCTATCTGAATTCTAGATGCAGACATTGGTCCTCACATTTGTTTTTTCCATGTGTATTCAACTCCTGTGCATTCTGATTCTTTTGTCTGACTACACAGTCCCTAGTTTGCTAGTTAGCTCCTATGGCTAGTCAATGAACTCGAGCTATATTACATCTTCTCATCTCTTACTCTGGGCCAAGTTTCTTAAATAACTATGTAGTCAGGATTCTACTTTTCCTCCTGCTGTTTGCCTACCTTTTTCCTTTTTCTCATGACAGCTTCTCTAGATGCCTCCAACAGAATAATGAGTTCTCTTTCCTGCAACTGACTTACTCTCTGTTATGTATTCAATCTTTGTATCCTCCCAAAATTCATATGTTAAAACTCTAAACTCTAATGTGATGGTATCTGGAGATGGGGCTGTTGAGAGATAATTAGGTTTAGATCATGTCATAAGGGTGGGACACCTGTGATGGGATTAGTGCCCTTAAAAGAGGAAGAAACTGGAGCTCCTCTATCTCTCTGAACACACAAAAAGATGTCATGTGAATGCACAGCAAGATGGTAGCCACCTACAAGCCTAAAGAAGAGGCCTCAGAATGAAACCTATCTTACATTGATCTGGAACTTCCAAGCCTCTAGAGCTGTGAGAAATCAATTTCTGTTGCTGAAGCCACCCTGTCTGTGTTATTGTTATGGGAGCCTGAGCAGATCAACACACTCCCTTCATCCTCTCCATTAAGAAAACTCTGAATGAATGCTTCCCTATCTTACTGTGGCAGGCCAATTCTCCCTGACAATTATAAAAATTGGCCTTCATGAATATCATACAGATAGGCCTGTATACCACTTCAGTTAAGCAGACAAATTTACACAGAGCTGCCTGAACATTAAGCAAACAGTTAAACCCAAGGAAATCAGTGCCCAAACATCAAAGCTAGTGGGAGCCTTGCATGGACTTCTCCCTTACCTGGAGCCTTGCATGGGCTTCTCTCTAACCTGGAGCAAGCCAAAATAAGGAATGTAAGAGACAGTTTTACATTCCCAGTGCTGGGACCCATCTTGGGTCAACAAAATCTGAGACAAGTCAAGGTAACAGAGGCAGCTGTTTTAATAGATTCATTAGAGAGTCTAAGGCAGCTCTCTGGCCCAACCTATAAAAGAGATAAGATAGAAATAATCACTACAGTACCACAGTATCGGAGTCTGTGAAGGTCTTGAATGTCCTGGGGCTCTCACTGCTTAATAGGACTTAGCAAGCATTTTTTTTTTTTTTTTTTTGCCTCTGACCTTCTAGTCGTAACAAAATTAGTTACCAATAGATTTAGGTGAATGCTATACTGCATGTACGCATATAACCCCAACCTATATAAGAATAAGCACTAAGAAAATTCTAACACTTAGAGTTGGTCTGGTGGAATTATCTCTGGCCTTCTCCCTGTATCCAGTAACAGCAATAAATTCCCTTCTTTCCTAGTTTGGCTGCTTCTCGTTATTGGGCCTTGAGAAAATGCAGCCAGACCTGGCTTGGTTCTGGGAACATTACCACCATCAAATATCAGGTAGACTGATTCTCTGCCTAGGGTCTGTGTAGAAATGGGGTGAAGGAGAGAAAACTTTCCAGTATCATCTCATTACTTTTTCCTGGGCATTCTATTTGAGCAGTTTTCTTTGTTTTATGTGTAAATCCTCCTATGGGAAGGTGTGTGGCACTTCATCACACGCATAGTTCTGCCTTCCACTCATCCAACCCTTTAGAGGCCAGCTGGGCTCATCTTCTTCAAGGAATGTTCCCTGATGGTTTCTTTTGTTTTAATCTGTCCATCGTGTAAACCTCTGTGGCATTACTGTTTACAACAAATAACTTAGAAATGTATCCAGCTCATGCATTATCTTTTCCTCTTGGAACTTCCCAGTCGTCCTGTGCTCTTGTCCGTAACACTGGAATGTAAGTCAGCTGCTAATCTACCACGACCCCTCGATTATGTTTTTCCTTCTTTAAACCATGGATAAACACATGCATTCCTACCATTTATATTTCTGGCTCCTTTTTCAATTTACCAAAGATATTTTAGAGTCTAAGCATTTCTTCATTTTCCTCAGCACCTTGGTGACTTAAGCAAACTAAGAGTAACTTTTATACTGCTCTTTCAATGAGGCCATTGATTTTGTTTTTACATAGCCTCTTCTTGAGAGAAATTAGTAGGATTAGTGTTGACCTCCCAAGGGACATTAATATAGCCCCTGATTATCTCAGTTATTTTTCCTCTTTTTATTTTTGAAAGAGTAAGAATGTGGGAACAAAAAATACCAAGGGTTCTCTGGAGTGCATTGTGCCTACCCAGAAGTAAGAAAACAAAGAAAGGAAGGATCAGCGAGCCAAATACCTCTCAGACCATTGTCTGTGTACCCTTTCTAGAGCTGGCTCTCAGGGTAAACCAGCAGTGACTATTCCCAGGCCTATCATTCTGAAATGTAACTGCTTCCCCTGAACATTTGGGTTTGGGTTTACCTAGTCTTCAGGAGCAGCACTACTTTTCTCAATTAGCTTTGGGAAGACTAGATGGAAAAGCATTCTTCATTATCAATGTTTATTTTGTTTTGTAACATCATTTTACTAGGCTCCAACCTAGTAAGATGGGGACAGGGAGGAAGTTTCTCCTCTTGAATTTTACTGCTGCATATGCCAAATTACACAATGAAATACACACATAAAGCACAACAGATGTCCATAAAATATTCATTTGTTAAATTCTTTCCATGCCTGAAAAGAGAGGGCCATGCTCATCAGAGAGAGCACGCTCTTGCATAAAACCAGTGAATGCCCATTATCATGTTTGCAAAGTCTCAATATCAACAAATGTGAACTTAACACCTAGTTATCCATTTTCCAAGTGTCTTCTTCATCAGATATATGCTTAACAGTATGAGAGTTACTATGAGTCATAAAATATACATATAGGATAGGATCCTTATCCTCAGAAACATTATAAAGAAGCTTTACAATCTCATAGGGATGTGAGTGATACATGCACTGCACTATGAGGGAATTTTGTTTGACAAAATTATTATCAAGGGTAAAAATTCAGGGCAGAAATAAAGGTATGTTAAGAGCTTCTATACTGCCCTCCCAGGTCTGAATTACATACTGCTGAGAAGGAGAGCAGAGACATGATAAACCTAAGGATGATTTCTAGTTAGCTTTCAAATACACAGAATAGAGGATTCCCATTCCCACTTCTGTTTGCCTTTAGTCAATGTGAAATTGCACTCCCAAAGCTTGGATCAATTTATCAAGAGGGGAAGGTAAGAAAAATCTTATGAAGTGCCTAAAGAAAGCTGGTTGGAAAATCAACATTAACAGATGATTTGCTATCCATAGTTTGCATTTTTATGACACTCTACAATTCACATGTATGATTGGTCCTCCTAGCAACCCTTCAAGGTGGACAATATAGATATTAACCAGTTTTATAGATAAAGGAAATTAAAGGTCAAAGAGATTATCTGACTTGTCCAAGAGCCTGAATGTATCCTTTGTGGTCCTGGCATGAAATAGATGGCACATCTCAAAAATGCAACTGAAAATAATTAAAGGGTAAAGCTAAGGGCTGGGGGGCAAAAAAAAAAAAAAAAAAAAAAAAAAAAAAAAAAGATGGTAAAGGACTCAGGGACTAAAAGCAGGAAGCAGGACTACATGCTGAGGCCTGAAGAAGAGGAAACAATGTTCCTGGAGCCTGGTGAGAGCTGCCACCGTGAGAGGAGCTGTGGCCTCGGACAGTGAACACAGGTATTGCCAGAATTGTGACAAAGCAGGCATAAAGCCAGTGAAGAAATACTCTGATCCTGCCCTCTTGTTACCCTCCAGTCCCCCACCAGTACCTCGAATGTGCCAAAATAAAGCAGAAGCCAGAGAGTAAGGATCACAGATGAGGCAATCAAAAGAGGTCAGCTTCCTAGGCATAGAACTGGTCAGAAAAGGGTGGAATGAATCTGACGGGTGTGGGGGACAGAGAGGGGAGCAGCATGCCAAGCAAACATATCTACTTTCCTGTCTACAAATCCCATGCTCTTTCCCCTATAGGCACTACTGAGATACAGAGTAAACTCTCATTGTTTGAGAAAACCAGGAAGGAGACTTCCGTCTTGTTGAGATATGTATTTCTGCAGGTTAGGCTGAAGCCTCTGCATTTCCTGATGCCCAATGGAGATCGAGGAATCCTTTCTATCTGGACAGAAGTCACACTTTATAACCTGTCCTTTTTAGGACATAAGTACATTTTGATTTATTCAAAAATGATGCAACCCCCATGGACCATATATGATTGAGTTTCAGCATAATGCTCAGCTCTACAAAAACAAAAATTGAAAAAGATAATGGCAGGTGCGTTAGGTGTTGTATATGACAAACTGCCAGAAAAAAAAATTATGCTTTCACAGGACAAGCAGTCTTACAGGCAGTATACATTTTTTCTGAGAAGGACCTAAAATGAAATGATATAGAATGTGGTAGTAATTAAGCCTACTTCACATAATAGTCAAGCAAAATAACCTTTTTTCAAGAGTGCAGAAACAGATTTGAAACCCAGCACTTTCAGTCCTACTGGCATCCACTGTACATTTGTATTTACTCTGTTCATCTTTTGCCTAAGTGCCTGTTTATCTCTTCCATTCTGGGTCTCCGGTGTCTGGAAATTCCTTAAGTTCAGCACAGTACTTTCCAAGTATTAGTAGAAAGATCACTAAAAAGTGTAAAGCAAAAAATCCTGAGACTATATTACCTTAGTATGAATACAGTTTAGCAAACTACTTTCTTGCATTAATTAGAAAACTTTATGCTATAGAAAGAAAACACAAGAAATTCTTTCAACAATAAAAAAAAGTAATGAAAACACTGTTAGACTTTGAAAAGAAAGTAGAGAAAAGAAACTCTGGAATTGAAAAAGAGGCTGCGGAATGTGGCGGCAGAGGCGGGGCATGGACAGCTGTGGAGGTCAAACTTTGTCACATATTTGCTCAGGGCAGGCCCTACACAGCCTCTCTTGTGGTGGTGGAACCCTTTTGTGACTCGCCCTAGGTGCTCTCACTCAGCAGACTAGTATTTGTGACTGTACTGAAAGCTAAGCAAACTGTCACGGAGTGTTTCACCTGCCCCACAGAGCACTCTGGCTTTTATTCCTTAAAGAAATCAGTCCAGTTTCCTTTAGACAGATTTCCTTTATGCTGAAACTAACTACACTTCCTTCCACTGCTTAAACCAAGGCCCTGGCTTATCCAGTGCCATTTCCAGGTGTTTGTTTTCTTTTTCCCCAGAACAATGAAAACTGTAGTGAATTCTAGACAATGAGCCCAATATCTGAAATACCCTTTATCAATTAAACTATTTGGCAGGTTCCAAAAGAGTGACAAATCAATTTTTCCTTTACAAGAAATTCAAAGAATATCAAGGTTATGTAATGAAAATAAATAAGCAAAACTGTTCAATTTTATAGTGATGCAGACACAATGATATGATCGGCCCTCTGTGACCTGTTTGCCAATTAGGGCAGAGTCACAATGCCTGAAATAGTAGAGGGAATTGGTCAACATCCTTACAACTAAGTTGATTTTTTTGTTTTCCAACTCGTGTGTCTTTAAGTAGACCAAAGTATTACACAGGATACTTGGCCAAAGCCTGAAGGTGGAATCTTCAGGGGGAAAGGGCTTTTCACCCTGGCTTTTCTTCTGCTCGTGGTATGCATGAGAAAATACTGCTGTCAACCTAGATATCATTCAGATGGAACACCTGGGCCAGGTATTTTAACCCAGTGAAGATGTTTATGAAAAGACTATTATTATATATTTTGACTAAAGATGACTTAATTTGGTATAGCCCAATTTATCATCCCACAGTGTTCTTCAGTTATGCCACATTCTTTGTAAGGTCCTATCTAAAAGAATTTGACAGTCATAAGATAACAAATGTTGATGGCAAGAACTCTCTTAAAACAATGTTTTTCTATTTAAAAATGTTATATAGTCACAGTACAGAAAATCCCATGCTTACTCATTAATAAGTATCTTAAATGTTTCCTACATACATTCATTCATTCTATTAAGCACTCAGCACTCAATACAACCTGTTAACTTGTTTTTTAGATTTCTATTTGCTACCAATTAAATAACTCCCAGGTGCCAGGCATTGTGCTACGTATAGTCTCATTATTTTCTCCTAAATTCATCACAGCAATCCTGAGTTAGATATCACCTTCAAGAGACCTTGCTATGGACATGCAGGATGATTATTACTAAGATGCAGGCCTTGTGCTATACAAATACATTAGTATCAAAATAGATTTTTAAAGATATCCAATTCTCAGCATTATTTAAAAATTTCTTTCAATTTTTTTGACCAAATAGTCCTTCATCATTGTACCATTTTTTACTCTATTTCTAAAAATCACATTCCTGTGGTATCAACACATGGTAAGAAAATTACTCTAGAGCACACTTACTTTTGGTGAAAATCTTGTAAATGCATACTCTCGGTCACAAGATTAAAATGCATTAAATGACTTGGTCCAAATCCAACACTTATAATAAAAACAGCTTGATATACACAGTCCAGTGATACTGAGACTCTTATGTCACTTTTACACATAACGACCACTTTTCAATTTAATGTGTTAGTGTGCTCCATCAACCTCAGAAAAGTGAAATGTATCAGTATTTTGTCGGCCCTTCCAAGGCAAGTGTAAGGGCTGTAAATGAGCAGAGCTAAAACACAGCATCTAAGATGTTTGAAGGTTAATGGAAGAAGGGTTTTCAAGAGCATTTCACAGGCAAAAATGTGAATAACTAAAATGAAACAACAGAGATATATAATGCTAATATATTCGTGGCCATAGATGAAATTAACTGGCAGAGACTAAAATGCATCACAGTGCTATCACTGCCAGTATTATCCTCAGGATTTTGTCTACTTCCAGCCTTCATTCTACAGGAATCAGATTAAATCAGCCACAGTGGAAATTCAATTTAACTCAAAAGCATTGCTGAATAAATCTGACTACTCACCTCATTGTCTTTTGATACCTGGATCATTATTATTACCTGGGCCTCAGTCATCTTTTAGTTAAATTAGAGGAGATTTTGTTTAGGTTTTCAGAAAGTTTAAGACAACTCATCCAGGTTAAGTCCTCTTACTTAACAGAATATTGCCTCATTTTGACATAATTTTTCCACCCTAAAAAGAGACTCTCCAGGCAATAGAGATTTCTGCTTCCTCTTCAGATCTACACTTTATATCTTTGTAGATCTGGCATGTCTCCATGAATCCCTTTAAATGAAGTGTGATTTTTAAACATTTTGGTTCAGACTTGGGGTGGAACATACTCTATTCGCACATAAAATAACAAATTAAATTTTAGCACAGGATACTTGTGGATAGAAGGCCTACAGATTTTGGCAATGCCAGGGAGGTATATTCTTTAATGTCTCTTTAAATCTTTCTTAATGTATAAATGACATTTAAAAGCCCCCTTTTCATTGCAGTTGGCAGAGTACCTAAGACCGTAACAAGTTGCTTCCCCAGTAAATGTCATTTTCCCTTAACCACAGAGCTATAATTTAAAAACCGTAGATTTTTTTTATAAAGAGAAGTGTTAAAAAAAAAAAAAAGGAAAAAAAAACTTCTGGGAACGAAGCCTAGAATTTCCCATCTATGAAAAATGGGAGTTGTTACAGAGTGGGAGACTGGCTAGAGGCCAAGAGCCTAGAGTTACTGCTTTCAAAATGGTTTTTCAGACCAATATATCAGAGGGAGGAGTCCTATGTCTACACTAGCCATGGCAACTTACAGGGGGAGAAAAACAGAAGGCAGGTGGCAAGAGCTTGGTGCCATGCAATAGTTAAACACACACACTTTGGAGGCAGAAACCAGGTTCAAATCCAAGTTCTACCACTTGCTTACTTTGTGACCTTAGACAACGTAGTTTAAGTTTCCCTATTATAAAACAGAGGTAATGGCCACAAACTTAGCCGTCTCTGTGGATACAAACTTAGTGACTTAAAACAACACAAATGTATTCTCATAGTTTCTGCAGGTCAGAGCCAGTCACATTTAATGCATATATATGTATATGCCCAGGGTTTCACAGGCTGAAATACAGGAATTGGCTGGGTGCATGCTCATCTGGAGTTGTGACTAAGGAAAGATTCACTTCTAAGCTCTTCTGGGTCATTTCCTTGCAATTGTATGACTGAGGTTTCTGATTTCTTGTTGACTGCCAATGGAGGGGTCATTTTCAACTCCTAGAAGCTGCCTGCCAATACCTGACATGTGTCTCTCTCCACAACACAGACATTTGCTACATCAAGGCCAATAGGAGAGTCCCTCTTACACTTTGAATGTCTTCTTTCAAGATGGGCCCAGTCCCTTTTAAGGGCTCACCTGATTAGATCAGGTACAAATAGAATTATCTCTCTTTTGATTAATTCAGAGCCAACTGATTGGGGATCTTAATTACATCCACAAACGTATTTCATCTTACGAAGCAAAAACCACAAAGTGATAGGCTTCGTATTTGTAAGTCCCATGCACGTTCAGGTTGGTATAAGGGAGAGGGGATCATAAAGGGCATATACACAGTGGGCAGGAATCTTAAGGGTCATTTTGGAATTCTGCATGAGATAACAAGCTTCAAAAACCCTTGGGAGGATTAACTGAGTTACAATAAATATAAAGCATTAGGGCCTGAATTGCTATGTAAAATTTTCCATTATTATTTTTTATAAACTGGATTTCTTAGGAGGATACAGAAGGTCTAAATGATCTTTCCAGCCACTGTGCTCCTGTGCTGGAAGTTGGAATTAAACCTAGATGTCTCTTGATCTATTCAAGCTTTTCTTCTTCATGTTACATCCCAGTAGCATTTGGCCTAGGATGATGACCTTCCTGGAGAATGCCTCTCCCTATAGCTGTTTCTTCTGCTTCTTAAGCAGCTATTTCAGAAGAAATAGGACTTCATCTTTTCCACCTTGAATCCCTAGGTAACAAACTTCTTCCTTATGGGGCTGCTGCTGTGGGTGGGCTCTTCCATTTGGTCCTCAAAATATGCACAGGGCAGGGAGAAAGGAGTCACACCACGATGGCCAAGCTGTAGGCTCTGTTTGTATAAATCATTGCAGATGCACAGTGCTGCCTTAGAAGGGTCAGCCAACTAGAGCCAAAAGCAGATAGTATTTAGAAGAGGTTGGAGTTTCCAAAGCCACTTCTTCTTTCCTCCAAAGTATAAGCCTGTAGCTGCCTGGTATTGTCAAGTGACCTGGTTCACTCAAAAAATAGACAAAACTTCCACAGTCAATATGGGGAAGAAAATTCTTTAACCTTGTATCTAATTAGATTCAAGAGCATATTTTGCATTCTAAAGGCTGAAGCTTGCTTACAGTGATGTACCAGATCTCTCTTTTGCATACATCCCAGTGGGATGTATCTAAACAGAACCTTAAAAAATTAATTATTAGTAATTCCCTCCTCACCCAGCTGTTCTCCTCCTCAGTGAGTCACTGATATGTGTTGGAAAGACATGCAATGGCAGCTCCTGGAAGGTTTGAAACCCCTGGGTATAGAGTTTCTAGTGGCTGACACCCAGCGCCAGTGATGCAAATACATGTGAGGGGAAGAGGGTGTGGTGGTATAGTAAGCCTTATGTCTATAAGGTGAAAATTTTGAAACTGTGTGTTACTACTAAGTGTCCTTTATCATGTTATTAGTTTTCTAGGGCTACCAGAACAAACTACCATAGACTGGTGGCTTCAACAGCTGAATTTGTTGTTTTTTACAGTTTGGAGATTAGAAGTCTGAGATCAAGGTGTCAGCAGAATTGGCTTCTTCTGAGGTCTTTCTCCTTTGGCTTGCAGGGAGCTTTCTCTCCCTGTGTCTTCACGTGGTCTTTCCTCTGTGCATGCATATCCCTTGTGTGTCTTCCTCTTTTTATAAGAACATGAGTTACAGAGGCAGGAGGCCCACCCATATGACCTCATTTTACCTTAGTAACCTTTTTCCACGCCCTGTCTCTACATATGGTCACATGGTTAGGTACTCAGGTAGGAGGCACTGGGGACTTAGGACATCAACATTTAATTCTGAGAGGACATGGTTCAGCTCATAGCACTGTGTACTTGTAAAGTGCATCAGGTTCCTATTTTATTGCTAAGGTGGAGAGATGTGAATGTTGCCAGCATAGTTGCTGATGCCCGCTCTTCCCAGCCTTGGTTAGACTTGACATATTCTCCACTCTGTAAAAAATATTACTTTGAGAACCAAATGTGGTAAGATACTGATGTGTATCTTCCTGGAGGCAGGAAGGGATGGGCCTCTGGTAAGGTAGACTCATTTTACAAGGTAGATAATCTGAAACAAAATGCAAATTGAAGGCACTGGTCACTTAGTCTCTTTTTTTCATTGGTGTATAACTTTGAACAGTACCTGCACTTAGTAGATGTTCAACAAATATTTGTCAATGAATAAAGAAAGGACGCTGGAAGAGGGCAGGGAAGTGAGTGAAAGAAGTGTGTAGCCGTATCAAAGCCAAACTTGGCCTGCTTTATAATTTTTACAAGATGTCCTTCCTATAAGAACATGCTAATATAAAAACAGCACTGCATTGTGGTGTCTCTTTAACCCCTGCTAAAATCTGCATGTCTATTTATTTATTTATATTTTTTGTTGATACATATTTGTACATATTAATCAGGTGATATTTGTGACATTCATAGAATGCGTAATAATAAAGTCAGAGTATTTAGGACATTTGTTACCTTGATTGTTTATCATTTTTCCGTGTTGGGAACATTTTAAGTCCTCTCTTCTAGATATTTTGAAATATACAGTACATAGTCACTCTAGTCTGCTACTGAGCATTAGAACTAAAATCCTATTTAACTGTATATTTGTACTCATTAACTAACCTATCTTCATTCTTCCTCCTAAGCCAACACCTTTTACACACTCTGGTATCTATCATTCTATTCTCTACCTCCGTGAGATCAACAATTTTAGCTCCCACATGTGAGTTACAGCATGCAACATCTGTCTTTCTGTGTCAAGCTTATTTTAATATAATGACCTCCAGTTCTATCCATGTTGCTGCAAATGACATGATTTCATTCTTTTTTATGGCAGAAAAGTACTCAATTGCGTGTGTATATATATCACATTTTCTTTATTCCTTTGTCTGTTTATGGACCTTTAGGTTGATTCCATGTCGTTACTATTGTGAATAATTCTGCAATAAACACAGGGGTGCAGGTATCCATCCCTTTGATATACTGTAAAATCCACAAGCCTTTAAAAAACCTAATCTCTATTTGATTTGAGCAAAATGTTTGTTTGTTTGCTTTAATTGCATTTTAGGTTTTGGGGTACATGTGAAAAACATGCAAGACTGTTGCATAGGTGCATACGTGGCAGTGTGATTTGCTGCCTTCTTCCCCTTCACCTATATGTGGCATTTCTCCCCATGCTATCTCTCCCCAACTCCCCAACCCCCGCTGTCCCCCTGCACCTCCCCAACAGACCCCAGTGTATAGTGCTCCCCTCCCTGTGTCCATGTGTTCCCATTGTTCAACACCCACCTATGAGTGAGAACATGTGGTGTTTGATTTTGTGTTCTTGTGTCAGTTTGCTGAGAATGATGGTTTCCAGGTTCATCCATGTCCCTACAAAGGACGCAAACTCATCGTTTTTGATGGCTGCATAATATTCCATGGTGTATATGTGCCACATTTTTCCTGTCCAGTCTATCATCGATGGGCAATTGGGTTGGTTCCAGGTCTTTGCTATTGTAAACTGTGCTGCAATGAACATTCATGTGCATGTGTCCTTATAGTAGAACGATTTATAATCCTTTGGATATATACCCAGTAATGGGATTGCTGGGTCAAATGGAATTTCTATTTCTAGGTCCTTGAGGAATGGCCACACTGTCTTCCACAATGGTTGAACTAATTTATACTCCCACCCACAGTGTAAAAGTGTTCCTATTTCTCCACATCCTCTCCAGCATCTGTTGTCTCCAGATTTTTTAATGATCACCGTTCTAACTGGCGTGAGATGCTATCTCAATGTAGTTTTGATTTGCATTTCTCTAATGACCAGTGATGATGCGCATTTTTTCATATGCTTGTTGGCCTCATGTATGTCTTCTTTTGTAAAGTATCTGTTCATATCCTTTGCCCATTTTTGAATGCGCTTGTTGTTTTTTTCTTGTAAATCTGTTCTAGATTGTTGTAAATTCTGGATATCAGCCCTTTGTCAGATGGGTAGGCTGCAAAAATTTTTTCCCATTCTGTTGGTTGCCGATTCACTCTATTGACTGTTTCTTTTGCTGTGCAGAAGCTGTGGAGTTTGATTAGGTCCCATTTGTCTATTTTGGCTTTTGTTGCCAATGCTTTTGGTGTTTTCGTCGTGAAGTCCTTGCCTACGCCTATGTCCTGAATGGTTTTGCCTAGGTTTTCTTCTAGGGTTTTTATGGTGTTAGGTCTTATGTTTAAGTCTTTAATCCATCTGGAGTTAATTTTAATGTAAGGTGTCAGGAAGGGGTCCAGTTTCTGCTTTCTGCATATGGCTAGCCAGTTTTCCCAACACCACTTATTAAACAGGGAATCCTTTCCCCATTGCTTGTTTTTATCTGGTTTGTCAAAGATCAGATGGTTGTAGACATGTTGTGTTGCCTCTGATGCCTCTGTTCTGTTCCATTGGTCTATATCTCTGTTTTGGTACCAGTACCATGCTGTTTTGATTACTGTAGCCTTGTAGTAGAGTTTGATGTCCGGTAGTGTGATGCCTCCCGCTTTGTTCTTTTTGCTTAGAATTGACTTGGCTATGAGGGCTCTCTTTTCGTTCCATATGAAGTTTAAGGCGGTTTCCTCCAGTTCTGTGAAGGTCATTGGTAGCTTGATGGGGATAGCATTGAATCTGTAAATTACTTTGGGCAGTATGGCCATTTTCATGATATTGATTCTTCCTAACCATGAACATGGAATGTTTCTCCATCTGTTTGTGTCCTCTCTTATTTCATTAAACAGTAGTTTGTAGTTCTCCTTGAAGAGGTCCTTTACGTTCCTTGTTAGTTGTATTCCTAGGTATTTTATTCTCTTTGTCGCAATTGTAAATAGCAGTTTGTTCTTGATTTGGCTCTCTTTAAGTCTGTTATTGGTGTATAGGAATGCTTATGATTTTTGCACATTGATTTTGTATGCTGAGACTTTGCTGAAGTTGCTTATCAGTTTTAGGAGATTTTGGGCTGAGATGATTGGGTCTGCAAAATGTTTGTTATATAGTAAGAGCTCACTAAACACGAGATTAATTAAGAGTTCCCCCATGTAGCGATTGTTTAATTACTAATATAATGGATGTTTTCCCATAAGCTTAAGCAAAAAATAGTTCTTGCCAAAATCTAAAGCCTACTCTAGTCTTTAAAAATACCACATGATGGTGTCTTGCTTACATAATAATGTTTTCATCTTCTCCTACCCTGTTGCTATTATCTTCTTTTCTTGAAAATAAAGAATTATAGTTCCTTTACAGTCTTGAATAATCCTTCGACAGTAGTCCCCGCCTCCCCACCCCCTCTAGGGGATATGTTCCAAGACCTCTCGTAGATGCTTGAAACCTCAGAAAGTGAAACCACGGATAAGGGAAGACTACTGCACATCTATGACTTATCTAGCCATTACTTCATTAAATGTAAAAACAATGTCCAACCTCACATCATCACAGGCATCTTCTTTATAGTACCCTGAGAAAATAGTATATATGTATCTCTTCTTGAACATTTCCAATGATGGAAAAGTCACTTTCCTGAAAGTCATTACATTCCACTTATTACTGAACCAGTCTATATATTAGAAAGGCCTTTCCATTCACTGCACTTACAGCTACCTCCTATAGCATCTACCCAATGGTCTTGGTTATGCCCTTTGTAACCACATAGAAGTTAGATCTTTTAAACTTCCTTTCTCTGGATAACTTCTATTGACATTTTTCTTTAGTTTTCTGTTCTTTTTTATAGGTCATGCTACTGAATAGTCTAGAACAATGAGAACAGAATCTATAAAAATTGTGAAATTTTTTGGAGCTAGAAGGAACCAGGGAGATTATGTAATCTATTCAGCATATTTATCATGGGAAAAGAGTCCAAAGAACTAAAATATACACATAAATTTAAAGCTCTAAATAATTGGGGCTGGAATTATATGTCTCTAGTCTCCTTTCCAATACATCAAGCGGTTTCCAATTTTCAATGCAGTAATTTTACAGCTCTGTGTAATTCAGGGCATATTTTAAAATCTTTATTTAACAGATGAGGAACTAAAACTCATTGCGTTTTTATAAGGAAAGAGCTTTAATAAAAGGACAGCTTCCAGTTCAATATTAATTGACTAGGTCATTAAAAAATCAAAAACCTTCCATTGAAATTGTGACAGTGCATCACTGAGAGGCCTACAGTTAAGAGGGCTTACCTGAAAACAACTGAATGAAGGGGCTATTTACTGAGTAGTGTTGATTTACAGGAAAAAAAGTAAACTGTGATGCATCTAGAAACCAGGAAAAGTGAAAAGCCATTACTGCTCTTAGGTCTGGAGGAGCAAGGGGAGAAACCAGGTTTATTCCTGGCAACACTAGAGGAAGAACGGTTGTCCCATACGGAAGCTGGGGTCTTAGACAGTCATCTGTTGCCAGAATGCTGTAAAGACAGAAGGACTGGGGTAAACCACATGGACTTCTTTTTCACCTTGTCCTCAGTTTCCTACTGCTATCTCTCATTAGCCAAATCTGTATAGAAACCAGGAGCAAGGGAGCTTATGGGGTACAAGGAAAACAATGGGTGGAACAGAGAAAATAGCCAGTGCAGGTTGAGAGTAGAAGGATGTAACCACCTGACAGGTGCTTCCTGACCACTGCACAAACAAAATCAATCCACTGAGACCATGGCACTGCAGTAGAGAAAGAGTTTTATTGACACAAGGCCAGATCACATTGCAGAACTAAAGCTATCACTCAAATATCACTTCCTCCTGAAGGCTCAGAGGTTAGGGTTCTTATGGACAATTTGGTGGGCAGGCAGCTAGAGAATGAATGCTGCTAACTGGTTGGGGATGAAATCATAGGGGTGTGGAAAACCATCCTCACATGCTGAGTCTAATGTGGGTAGGGCCACAGGGCTGGTTGAGTCATGGATCATGAGTCTGGGTGAGATCAGTGAAAAATACCTCAAGAAAAAACAATCTTAGGTTCTACAATAGTGATGTTATCTATATGAGCAATTGAGAAAGCCACAAATCTTATGATCTCTGGACACATGACACCTGAGCAGTAAGAAATTATAGAAACGATGTGGAATTCAGGCCCCTCCCATAATCCTATTCCTGTGACCTTTCATTGATCTTCTAAAGGGAGTATTTGGTCCCTGAGCAAAGAGGGGGTTAGTTTTAGGGAGGTACTATTGTCATAATTCCTCCCAAAGTTAGCTTGCTCTATGCCCAGGAATGACCAATGACAGCTTGGAAGTCAGACTGTCATAATTTTGCAAAAGTGGTCTTAGGGACATCAGTAGAAACAAGTGCTTTCAGGCAGGGTCTCTTTTAAGCTAATGGTTAACTATTTGATGCTTTTAACAGCCTTAGAAAACTTGAAAACATAGGGAGATATATATAAAATATTCTAGAATCTATAAACAACTTTTAAAAGAAAGAAGGAAATATTTTTTTATTAAAGTCACTCTCATCAGAAAAACAAATTGCTAAGATGTCTAACATGTTTCTGTTGATAAATGAAACTCATCTTGTTCCTTACCTGGCCTTAAATGAGTAGGCCTGCTTTATTATGTTTAACCCAGCCTACAGTTCTCTCCTGGATCCTTGTCAAAATCTGTTGTAAGCACTTTATTGAGCTTGAATCTGTCCTAGAAATTAGACTTCATTTTCATTTTTCTTTTAATTAAATAGAGACGTGGTCTTATTATGCTGCCCAGGCTGCTCTTGGACTCTTAGGCAATCCTCCTGCCTTGGCTTCCCAAAGTGTTGGGATTTCAAGCATGAGCCACAACACTCAGCCCTATTTTCATTTTAAATTGTGACAAAGATTCTATGTCAAAGCTACCCTCCTTTTATTCTTCCATCCCATAATCTTCTGGCTTTATGGATATATCCCACCCCAAAATACATGGATTATTAGTCTAGCTAGCCTGGCATAATAGAGGTTTTAGACCTCAGGACTATTGACATTTTGAGCCAGATAATGCTTTGTTGGTAATGAGGACTAACCCGGCATTTTAACTGTTTAGCAGCATCCTTGGCCTCTACTCACTAGATGCCACTAGAACTGCCCCAGCTGTGATAAGCAAAAATGTCTCCGTACATTGCCAAATGTCCCTGGGAGGTAAACTGTCCCTGTTTGAGAACAACCTCTGTAAAGGCTGGAGAAAGGAAACCCAAGCTCAAATTAATCTGGCTGTACCCAGACTCCTCCAGCTGCTTTGTGTTTGCAGTGATCCTAGCTAGCTCCATTAAGTCCAAATAAAATTAGGCAAAGATCATAAACTGTTTAAAGGGGAGAAATCAATTGAATCCCTTTTTGTTTCGTCAGCCAGCAGGAGAAAAACCTACAGCCAGGTGCTTGCTTAACACCAAAAAAAAAAACAAATTTTATACATCAAACCCTACAAACTCTAAAATAAGGCTTTATAAGGTGTCAGATTGTGAACTGACTTTCCCTGGTTACAATCTCTACCAAATGGTTTTAATGTGGCTTGTAACTCAAATGTTTAGTCTGAAGGAGTCAGGGAAGAACTGAAT
Source organism: Aotus nancymaae (assembly GCF_030222135.1). NCBI lineage: Eukaryota > Metazoa > Chordata > Mammalia > Primates > Aotidae > Aotus > Aotus nancymaae. Next base: position 32,704,245 of record NW_026988425.1, read on the forward strand.
CCTCACCAGAATTGAACCAAAGCCTTTTAAAGAGCTGAATCACCTGGCAGCATCAGTCTTGGCACAGGCTGAACTGTTGCCCACAAAGAGGAAGCTGGGACTTTCAAGGGATTATTTTGAAGGTGACTGTAGGGGAATGTAGTACAAGGACATCTGTGTTTGCAAAACCTTGTAAAGCTCCCCGCAACCCCAACAAAGGCATTGTTTTAATTTATCTCTGTGATGCAGGCAATCTTCCTAACCTAAAGTACTGAAGATAACTCAGCTCCACAATTTTTTTTATCTACAAAAGAATTTAGTTGGACAAAAGACGCTTGAACAGCTATCATCCATTTCTATAGGGGAGGGAGAGTGAGTTCTTCCTTTGGATGAAGCACCACCCTGAGCAGAAGACTGAAGAGTAGGAAAGAATCCTAGAAACATTCAGTGCCATCATGTGCTTTTCAAACTTTTGCTTGTGTAAGAATCATCTATATAAAACAATGTAGTACAGATGCAGATTGCATGGCCAACCCACAAAATTCTAATTCAATAGGTGCAAGATAGACCCAGGAATCTGTGTTTCAACAAGCATTTTTCAGCTTGAAGCACATGGTAAACAGGTCCTGAACAGAAACACTGACCTCCTCATCCAACTTTGTCATTCATTTTACAAATATGGAAACTGAAGCCCAGGCAAGTGACACTGGCATATTAAAAACAGTACAGAAAGAAGAACCTGGTCTCCTGGGCATGCTAGTCAATGCTCTTTTCTCAGTCTCACCATGAAGTATATTATGTATACACCATAATATGATAAATAACATCACAGATGAAAATATTGTATCATTATCTAAAAAGCCCATGCTAGGAGAGTTCAGGCTGCAGACCTTGCTTTTAGAACCGATGAGCTGTTCATGGATCCAGGAAAGCTACCCTTTGGGAACAAAGTCTGAATGCATGGCAGAGGCCTGTACTGCTGCTGGGCTCAGAGCAGCTGTCCTGTGTTTTGCAGTTTATGCTCTATTATAATAATGGGCACCAGGGGTAAGAAGCAGGTCATATAATGGAGGTATTGCCTCCAGAAATCCTACTTGCCAGGTCATAGCCAATCATGGATAACTTTTCCCTTCTTGGGGTTCTAGTAAATGAGATATCTATAATGTGCTCTATTAAATATTCATAAAATTTTACACAGTTGGCATCATATTAAACACTTTTTGTTGTTCACTGATGCATTAGTTATTACCTCACAATCGCTTCATAAAAGAAGAGGCATTTAACCCCCACTAATAGAAAGTAATCACCTTTTTAAAAAGTTATTCTTCTGAAAAACTCGGTATTGTGTCCCACTTTATTACCCAGTAGTAATTTAAGAACAAAACAGCAATAATGTTTTGGACTAACATTTGTTGAACCGACATGGCATTTGGCCATACTGAATAATAACTTCATAAAAGGATCTCATTGGCTGTTACCACACCACCCATGTATAATTATTGCTCACACCCAATTTGTTTGTTTGTTTAATCAGCTGCCTTATCTGATGACGCCACAGAATTTGAGATGGTATTTTCCAGAAACCAAAGCTGCTCTGAGTTACAAGAAGGTCACACTTTTTTCTAAAAAGAAACTAATCTTATCAGTGGTCTATTCTTGTTCTCTTGCTATTGGTCAAGGTATAGAAGTAAAAATAAACATAACAAGTGATAAAAACACAATTTTTTTTTTAATCTAAGCATCCTCATTATAGGGAATAATGTGTATCTTTTTTATTATGATTTTGAAAAGCATTCATTGAGTCTGTATTATCTGAAAACAGAGAGAAATAAGATGCTTCCAATTTCTCATTATGTCCGTTCCAGTGGAAGTAGCATGGAGATAATGAAAAATGCTTAATATTGATTGTCTCTTAAATGTGGAAATTACTGTTGTCCACTGAGAAGTAAATGTGGTGAGACAAGCTGTTTTCAGCTCATAGTGGTTATTATTTCATATTTTAATAGAGCCCTAAATGCACAGAGTGCTGACAATATTTGAAGTGGGGCCAACCAAATCAAATTTCTAGTCCAAAGCAGGCAGGTTCCAAATGCAGACCCAATCCAATCCGAAACCGATGACTCAAAATCAACATGGTATAGCTTGGGGCCATTGCAAAGGGAAAACTGTGGGAGGGGAAGTGGTTTCAGGGTGAAGAAAAGAAGAGGGATCTCCCTAACATATAAGAAAATAATAGAAACCCTTTGAATAAGCCCTGGAGTCTTAAAGTGACTTGTCCAAACCAGCATTTTCTTCAAGAAGCCTTTCATCTTCTACTTTCCCGGCAGAAAAACAAATTCACTCCAGTACAATAAATTAAATGTCAAGTGTACACATATATAATACATTTAGACGTGGGGGCATTGATCTCTAGACACAAAACCACTCCATCCTCATTAGTTATTGAACTGAAAGCCTGGAGAATGCCCTTATTTAAAAGTGCTAATAATGCTTTTCCTCTGAAGCAAAAGGAAAAAACCCTCTAAATGGTGGAGGTTCTTTTGAAGCTTGTTAATAAATCAATCCAAGAATAGAGTCCTGTGTGTACAACATGATCAATCAAAAGCCACACAGAAAATAGAAAAAAAAATCTTCCAGACCAGTGCCAGAGGCCTTATCATAATTGCTTCCTGACAGATGCAGTGGATAAACAAACTCAGGACAAGGCCAGTCAAAGGCTGCTCCAGAGGCCTTGTTTCTTGTTGCTCTAGGTATCAAAATAGGAAGTAAACAGCTTAGAAACAGTTCTGAGAATTGCCTGGAGGAAGTGCTCCTTCCTCTCCCCACACTTGCTAAATTTGCTTATCTTCCATTCTCTCAGCACAGTGTTCTGCAAGCTGCCTGGGACCCCTTATCTGCCTGGGACCCCTTAGCCAAGACCATTTTCTCCCCATCTGCCTTTGACCTAATGCAATCCAGCTGACATAATGCATCCCCTCTTCTCCTTTGCCAACAAAATGTGATTTTAAAAAATTAAGACACAAACCCCATCAATTTCCATGCAATGAACCCCCTAAACAAACAAGCAAACAAGAAAGTAGACCTCTGGCTAAGGGAAATAAATATCCACCATAATGTGAGAGGAAATAGCACTAAGGCTGGGTAGGTTTTCTGCACCACCCAAACGGCATCTCAGCTTTGACTGAACTACTTCATCAGGCTGCCCAGGAGTAACCAATAAACAGCTCTGGAGCTCATTAACTGTCCAACCTAGTGTTGGTTCCCTACCAAAAAAAACATGTAAGCTTATTTTACGAGGAGCCTGGATTTGTGTTACCACCTATCAGATGATTTCTAATACACCATCACCAGCCTGGCACCTGACATTTACATAAGGCTTTTCATGTGTGTATGCCCACAGAGCGTTAATGCACCTGGCTGTCCAAGTCCTTCTGTGAGCCAAAGAAAGCTTGTGTATCCACTTGGTCACCCCTGCTTGGCTTTGCACGTCCTGTTTCTAATTCATATAAAGGTGTTCCTAATGTCAGTCCTAGGTCAACTGAGTTCCATTTAACCTGGGTTTTTTTTTAATATGAAACACTAATGCTTTAACTTGGGGACAACTAACAATTCACAGTTGTCTCAGAGAAATGAGCTAGCTCCCTGGGATAGATATAAGACCCACCTTGGTTTCTACCTTGGCTTTCAATTCCTCAAATTCTACAAACTATTTGACACTAGATTGTCTTTGAAATGACTGTATGCTTTAAAACTACAGAAAATCTGGATTTTAAAAAGGCATCAAATTATGCTCATTTTTTTTTAGCATAAAAAGGACAAAATATTGGATGCCATATTTATTTTTTATTTTCTTTTCCAATTCAGCAAATTATTCTTTAATAAAATTTACCAAAGGATCAGCTTTTATATTAAAGAAGTTAATACCATCATGGTTTCCTTTGGTTTCCTTTAAGGCATGTATGGAAAGGGCATTTGCATTGCCTTTTATGAAGTACTCATATGATGTGACAGAATCTGAGGTATTTCTTTTACAATGTTGATCATATAAATATTTTCTGTGGCTTTTCAGTGAACTAATCACATCTAACATCACATTAAGAAAGTCATTTTAGAAGGAGCTTTATTTATAGAGAAAATTTCAGCTAAAGTCGATGCAGAAAAATTATTAGTATTACAATTTGTGTGAAGAAGCAAAAACACATGTTAAATAAGTCTGAATTTCATAAATGTTGCCCTATGGAGAACAAGAGAACTCATTTGGATTGAATATTTAATTTCCTACATTGAACTGTTAAGAATTCTTTCTTTTTTCTCCACATATTGCATTAACCAAAAAATACAGGAGCCTTTCAGTGGACAAATTCTATATCCTCTTGGAGAAAAACCAAACTGACTAGAGTTAAATGATCAAGCAGGAATAAGAGTCTCTAATAAGAGCTACCACTGAGGACTTGACAAATTCAGGTGTCCACCTAAGGTCCTTCAAACTACTGCAAATGAGGAGTGACTTAGGGAAACAGCAGGAAGAAAAAAGTAACAGCTCACAGGCCAGTCCTAAACATATGCATTGTCAATCCATAAACTATAATACATCTCTATTTCTCTTCTTCAGCTGTTTTCTACTCTTTCCATCAGTAAGATAAAACTCATTTTCATCATTCAGAGTACAACCAAGCAAACAGGAATGTGAAAATATAATAGAAGAAATATAGTTACATAGTGTAAGGTATATTGTCGAGTCAAAATGAGGAAACTGAGGCCAGTGTGAGAAAATGAGAATCCAATTTATTCAGCTCCTGGGCGAGGTTCTGTGGTCCGGGAAGGGGCCAGAGAAGTCGCACTGGGCTTCTCAGGGTGCGGGGTTTTATAGGGAGTGGAGGTAATTGATTGGTCCTTAGGGAAACAAAGAGCAGACAGTTTCATTGGTGAGGAGGGTTGATTGATTATTAGGGAAACAAAGAGCAGACAGTTTCATTGGTGAGGGGAAGTCAAGGTGCCGATGGGACGAGCTGCCATTGGTTGCCAGGCGGGACTACTGGTGGGTTGACCGGCTGGGGAGGTCAATGTTAAGCTGTCATTGGACAAATCTTTGGCGGGCTTTTTAAATTTTGAAGGGGTCGAGTGAGGAATGCAGGAGTGGGTGTGTGAAGCCTGCATAGAGAGACCAGATAGGAGTGGGTGTGGGGAGCCAGCATAGAGAGGCCGGCATGGGGAGAGATAAGTGTGTCAGTATGGAGAGGCCGGCACGGGGAGAGATAAGTGCGTCCATTTAGCTCCCGGCGAGGCAGCCGGCCTTACACATAGGTGATACAAAGGCTAAGAACCAAAACAAGGTCAAGGTATAGAAGTAAAAATAAGGTAAGGTAATCCAGGGATTAGCAAAAGCAAGGAGCTACCACCCCTCTGAGCTGTAAGATCAAGTATACGACTACAACTAAATAACCAGATTGACTCATTATTACCTATTCCCAATTATGTAATGGAATCCATTTAGCCATGTTTGTTCATTTTACATATCATCCCTCCACCTCCCACTCTGCCTGGTGAATATTTTTTTAAAGAAGATGAGTTTGAATAGTGAATGACTTCACAAGTGAAGTACTTCATAAGTGAGTACTTTGTCCTCGATGAACTAAAAAACTTGAATCCATGTAAACATAATTCTCCCAGAAGAATGCTGTGGCTATCAACATCAGTGGTCTCTTTCTGAAGCCTTAGTAAGACAAGTTGAGGAAATATGAAAAGTGACATTTACATCCACTCAGTCAAAATATAGAGTAAGTGTTTACTCATCTTCAATTTTTCTGTCTAGTGTTTTAGCAGTTCAGACCATTGTTACAAGTTTCTTTCACCCTGGGAAGAAATAATGTATTTTAATCTCTAAATTAAAAATGTTGGCCCTTCTTTCATTCTGGAACCATTTGCTGTAACCCCATAACAAGAACAATTACCTTGTCTCATTAACAACAGGGCCTAGCAACCTTACAGACACATCAGTCAACACTCAGTAAGTATGTCAAGTCAGACATGCTGAACTAAAAGCTGGACAGTCAACACATATTTTAGCATTCTATTTTAGTGTGTAAATAAAAATCATAATGAATTACTCCATTACAATACAGCTGAATAGCATGATGTTTACAAATGAATTCCAGTGAATCCAGTTGGGATTTCTTCATGGTCTCCACCCTGGAAAGCTAGCTTGAATTCTTGTACACAGGCCAGATTCCAAGAGACATCATAATTAGATCCCAGAAGAATACATTGCAGCTGAAGAGGATGTCCCCTACGGAATATATGGGGGAAAGGCTGGCCAAAGCAATGTTCACATTCACGCAATTATCCAGTTAATTGCACAAGGTAAATGGAGTCATATAATTATGGCTAAGTTCATGCTAGGATTAGGCTAGCCCTGAAAAAAAACAGTCTATTTTGAGAAAGAACATAATACTGAAGCAAACTCTCCATCAGCATACCATGCTTCATTTCCTTTTGCAACACTCCAGTGAAAGTTCATTAAAACAAAGGTTTTAGCAGATCTCAAGGCATAATGGGAAAAGAGACCAAGCTTAGGACATGACACATTTTGACCAACTCTTTCTCCCATTGGTCCTAAAGTGAAAGACTATTTGTGGACATTCAATTATAATCACTTGCATTTTCAAAGAATCAACAAACCTGAGGTTTTAAATAAAGGAACTCAGTAGGGGATTCTTACAGCAAAATTATGAAGTATAGGAAACGTTCAGAGGCAGGAGTGAGAGGGAGGAAGACAAGAACTTACCTTTATTGTATTTTGTCTAAATTGAGCTTTGTGCCAGGTGTTTTTGTTGTGGTGATAGTGGTTTGTTTTTTGTTTTTATTCATGTTACTTTACTAACTTAAATTGTCAGTTGAACTAATAAAAACTTTTACTGAGTGCCTAATATATGCTAGATCCTGTGAGCTAGGATGGCAAATATTTAAGTTAAAAGAAGTTATTGACCAATAGTAAAATGAGACATAATTTTTAAACACTGGAAAGAAGCAAATCCATATTTTATATACTTATTTATTCTTTTGACATCTTTCATAATAAAATTTCAGCTATAGAAGGTAATAGGAAAATCTAAAACTATTTTAGTAGATTTGAACTCAGATTTCATTTTGTTATGTAAAAATTTGAAATTCTTTTTTATTTTTTTCACCTGGGACAGGGTCTCACTATACATTGCCCAGGTTGGTCTGAAACTCCTGGACTGAAGCAATCCTCCAACCCTCAGCCTTCCAAAGTGCTGAGATGATAGGCATGAGCCACCATTCCCAGCCAAAAATTGAAAATTCTTTACTTCTTTTGGACATTGCAATTTGAAGATTTAAATTTGTTTTTTCTTTGTATAATTAAAACAGCATCACTGCATCTTACGTAATTATTGTTAAATTTATCTTAGTATATAGTACTTTCTAACAGCCGTTAGCTTTCTTTTTTTTAATTTTTAATTTTTTCTATTTATTTATTTATTGAGGCAGAATTTCGGTCTTATTGCCCAGGCTGGAGTGCAGTGACGTGATCTTGGCTCACTGCAACCTCTGCCTCCTGGGTTCAAGCAATTCTCCTGTCTCAGCCTCCTGAGTAGCTGGGATTACAGGTGCTGGTCACCATGCCCAGCTAATTTTTGTATTTTTAGTAGAGATGGGGTTTTACTATGTTGGCCAGGCTAGTCTCGAACTCCTGACCTCAGGTGACCCACCCACCTCAGCCTCAGGAAGTGCTGGGATTACAGGCTTTGAGCCACTGTGCCCAGCCATTTATTTTTTATTTTTTTCAAAACAGGGCCTCTCTCTGTTGCCCATGCTGGAGTTCAGTCAAGATAGACAGGTAAAAAGGGACCCTGGCAGAACCTCCAACCGGCCAGCACACTAGGAGGAGTGCACACTTGGGTGAGGCCTTGGGAAGTTAGCCGTTTGCATCAGGGAGGAGCCTGGCCACTCCTGATGAATGGTAGTAACTTGCCATTCAATCTGTGAGGCGGGAAACTGTCTAGCGAGACTCTCAGCAAAGTGAGATTCCCTGTTTCCCTTTTTTCCCTTTCACCCAATAAATTCCAGTTTTCTCACTCTTCAAAGTGTCTGTGAGCCTAATATTTCATGTTCATGTGACAAGAACATAACTTTCAGCTAAACTGAGGAGAAAGGCCTACAACACAGTGGTGCAATCATGGCCCACTGCAGCCTAGAACTCCTAGGCTTGAAGATCCTCCCACCTCAGCCTCTTAAGTAGCTGGAACTATAGGCACATGCCACTGTGCTCAGCTAATTTTTTTTATCTTTTATTTTTTGGTAGAGATGGAGTCTTGCTATGATACTCAGGTTGGTCTCAAACCCCTAGCCTCAAGCAATCCTCTTACCTCAGCCTCCCAGAATGCTGGGATTATAGATGTGACCCATATCTTTAGCTTTTGAGGTGAAAAAACTGTATCATTTTTTGCATAAACATAATGTTTGCAGCACACAAGAAAGCAAAGCATGTAATGTCTTTCCTCCAGGGAAAATCAGAAAATGAATGCAACTCTTAACCAATAAAGTCTCTTCAAAGAAAACACTCCAAGTGAAATCATAGAGTCTCAGGATTAATAGTTTACAGATTGTGTAGCACAATGATTAAGTCAAAGATTTAAGACCTGAAGTTGAAAATTCAGAAGCAATGGTTTATTTTTAATCAGTATTTTAAATAATTTTTAATGAGATAATTCATAATAACCTTTACTTTTGTAACCTTGCTAAAAAGACAGTATCACAATAGTAACAAGATTAAAACCTAGCAAAATTAAATAAATATTTGGGGAGTAGAAACATTAGTAAAGCAAGTATTAGACGACTTCTTCAATTAATCCCATTTTGTTAATCATTGCCTAATGAGAAGTTAAAATTTTAAAAGCCTTTTTCCCCAGGAAGTTAAATGTGCCTTGCCATAATGGCATTTAACATTGTGCTCTGGAGGCAAGGTGCTTATGATATTATTCAATAGACGAAACAGCAAACAGAATTTTATGAAGATAAAAGATCAGTTACTTTTATTCATTTTTTAAAAAATAAAGTATGACTTACAGTCAAGTGGACATATTTAAGAATATAGAATGATGCATTTTGTATATGTCTATATTCATGGAAGTGCCCCCCAGATGAAGATATAGAACACTATCAGCAGCACTTCAGCAAGCCTTATGGACCTCTCAGATACCTCCTTCTAAATGTAATCAGCATTCCAAAGATCAACTACTTTTATAAATTTAGAAAGTTCTAGAGTAAATGTGGAAAGAACAGGTCTCAATATAAGCTTTATAACTAACAATAGTGTAGTAAACTCCACTTGACCGCTCTCCAAAAAGAAATAATAGTAAATTGTACTATTGGTTATATTATGCTAAGTACTTACTACACTCTGCTAAGTAAGCATAGTGGTAATTAAATCAGACTGATAGGGGAAGACTTTAAAGAAGAGGTGATATCGAAGCTGATTTTTAAGAAAACATAAGAGCTAAAAGAAGCTAGAAGAGAATGACACGGAAGGGAACAGGAATGAAAGAGGATAACTGAGTATATAAAAGCATGGAAGAGCAGAATACATTTGGAGAACTTTATTTATGTGTCTAGAGCAAAGGATTCACATGGGGTAGTGAGAAATAAGCTGCAGAGGTAAAAAAGTTACTGATAGTAAGGGCTGTGAGCATTAAAGCAAAAGTTAAACTTCATCCTAGACGTTAATAAGGAATCACAGCTTGAGCCCAGGCAGTCAAGAAGGGAGATGGCGTCATCTGATATATGTTTAAGTGTAGAGGATGGATTAGGCTCTGAAGTCTCTGGAGAAGTTGGAAGACTGAAAGCAAAGAGGTGATTGCAGTAATCTGGATGAGGGTGGAGTTGATGTTGTATATCCAAACAGCCAGTGGCAGAAGGCATGAAAATAAGGGAATTAACTAGACAGATGTTAGCTAGGGGTAAAATCTAACTAGGACATAGTAAGTCATTGGAAGTGAGAAGCAAGTAACTGCTGGAGTTTCTAGATTTGGCAATGGTGGCCGAATCTGCCCTGAGACAAGGCATACTTTTGATTACATTTGGAGGGATGATCATTAGTTCAATTTTAGACAAAGTGAGTTCCAAATGCCTGTTGGATATCACATTGAGATGTCTAGAAGGCATCTGGCTAATAATAGCCAACACTTAATGAATAGGTACTATATATAAATATGTATACTTAGGGAATAAGTACTATATATAAATTCACTTAGTGAATACGCAGGAGGAGAGGGAGGAGGAGAGGGAGGGGGGAAGAAAGGCTAATACCAATCCTACTCAAACTATTCCAAAAAACAGAGGAGGAGTAAATACTTCCGAACTCATTCTATGGGGCCAGTATTACCCTGATACCCAAATCAGACAAAGACACATCAAAAAAAAGAAAACTAATATATAAATATATAGAACCTATTCACTACATAAATACATAGTACATATTCACTAAGTGAAATGTGCAATTCCTTCTATAGAATTATGTTATATAAAGCAAGAAGGTATTCAAATTTGGTAAATCTGTGTTGTGGCCCATGAAAAGGAATTTTTAACAACCCCTATGGGGATTCTAACGTAGAGAGACCACTTTGAGAAAGGCTCCCATGCCTGAATGTCTCTAGAATCAGAATAGGGACATAAAGATTTTTCCAGATTTGCCTACAGCACAAGGAGACTTGCAAAACCCCTTTGAAAAGTAAGGGTCTGAAATTCATTTACATTTGGCAAAGTGTAATTCCTCCCTCCCTTCCTTCCTTCCCCTCCCTCCCTCCCTCCCTTCCTTCCCCTCCCTCCCTCCCTTCCTTCCTCCCTCCCAACCTCCCTCCATTCCTCCCTTCCCACTCTCTCTCTCTCTCTCTTACAGTTTCACTATGTCACCCAGGCTGGAGTGCAGTGGTGCAATTTCAGCACATATAACCTCCGTTTCCTGTTCAAGCGAATTTTCTGCCTCAGCTGGAACTACAGGCAAGCACCACCACACCTAGCTAATTTTGTGTGTGTGTGTGTGCGTGTGTGTGTGTGTGTGTGTGTATTTTGTTTGTTTTGTTTTTGAGATGGAGTTTCACTCTTGTCCAGGCTGGAGTGCAATAGCGCAATCTCGGCTCACCTCAATCTCCGCCTCCCAGGTTCAAGCGATTCTCCTGACTCAGCCTCGAGAGTAGCTGAGATTACAAGCATGCGCCACCAAGCCCAGCTAACTTTGTATTTTAAGTAGAGATGGAGTTTCTCCATGTTGGTCAAGCTGGTCTTGAACTCCCAACCTCAGGTGATCCGTCTGCCTTGGCCTCCCAAAGTACTGGGATTACAGGCATGAGCCACTGCACCCAGCCAATTTTTGTATTTTTAGTAGAGACAAGGTTTCACCATGTTGCCCAGGCTGGTCTTGAACTCCCAACCTCAGGTGATCCGTCTGCCTTGGCTTCCCAAAGTACTGGGATTACAGGCATGAGCCACTGCACCCAGCCAATTTTTGTATTTTTAGTAGAGACAGGGTTTCACCATGTTGCCCAGGCTGGTCTTGAACTCCTGACCTCAAGTGATCCGCCCTCCTCGGCCTACCAAAGTGCTGGGAGTACAGCTGTGAGCCACTGCACCTGGCATAATTTTTTATTTCTAAGAATCAAAAGCTAGTGGGAAAGATCTTTTGGACACTAAACAATTCTTACCCAACTCTAGCTTGATGAGATGTTTAAATGAATATGAAAGAAAGACATGGATTAAAATATGAGGGCATTTTTAATTGAGGAGCAGAGCCCTTGGAATAACTGGATGGCGATATTTTGATAACACCCAGGGTACTACAAGAAGTTTGACAAATCCAACACATGATGGTCTGTTTTATCTTCTAAAGGCATGTTTCCCTTCAAACCACGTGGGTGTTACACTAAGAGAATCAAGTGTAAGACAACAATCTCAATTTGATAGACTGAGAGTTGACCTTTCAAATTTGTTTGGACAGGCATATTTGTATTTAATGTAGCTTGTGTTCTTTTCCAGGTTCTAAAGGGCAGTCATGTAACTCAAAACGTTCAGTAAAAGGTGTGTGTGGAAATACTATATATATATATGTGTGTGTGTATATATATATATATGTGCATATATATACATATTTTGTATATATGTGTGTGTATATATTGTGTGTGTGTGTGTGTCAGTCAGATGTGAAACGCTAACCAATAAGTTGGGGTGTTTTTAGATGACACAGGACTGAACAAATTGCATGTGTTGACTATCTATTACTACTTTGCCTCAATGCCCTCTATCAGCTTGGTATCTTAAGGTCCAAGAATAATCCAGCTGCCCTTACCCAAAAAGTGCCTTGATGAAAACACATTTTTTTTTTTTGTAATGATGGTTTCCCTGCAAAAACCAAAGACAGAAGTTCCAATTAAGACTCCCAAGTTGAGTAATGGTCCGAAGAAAATATAACAGATGAGAAACCTTCTGTTTTGCCATTCGCTATTTTTCAATTTTGTCCAGAGGGGAAAAAAGGCAAATACAAATAACCAAGAAAAATTTAAATAGATATATTTACTGGGGGCAACTAATATTATTTGAGTGTGAACAGATCATCATACCATTGTATGGTTGGAGACTTTGTTTTAACATTAGATTGTAGGCTTCCCAAAAATGGAGATCATCATATTTTACAGCCTATTAATATCCTTTAAAGTGTACTATACATATATACTTCATTTTATGTCATTTATTGTTCCTGGTGATCCTGATATAAAAATTTTACTTTTAAAAATGCACAAGAGATGCTCTCTACTTAAAGCGAATTTTCTTTACTTTCCAAAGGGAAAAAAAAGTGCTATCAATACTTCTCTCTTAATTTATAGGATTTGTAAATTTGCCTCAATGTAGATTAGATTTCCTTAAAATACAGCCCATTATTAATGTTAATTAACATATATTAATAGCCATTTACTAGTGTTAATTAACATAAATTGTAAATGAGGCAGAGGTCAAACTCAACATCTTTGTGGGTTACAAATTAGCATCCCTCTCTTATTAAGTCACAGACCATAACTTTAGTCAAATTTAAGGATCACATAAATCAATGTGGTCGAATCAAAGAAAATTCATCACTTCTGAAAAATATTCTATGTCACCATAGAGCTTAAAATTTGTCAATGGCTTCTTCTCACCAGCAACATCAAGCCCAAGCTACTTTACATGAAACGAGGTCCCTCTGTGATCTCACCTCTCCCAGCTCTCCAGTCTCATCTTCTGCTCTTTAACCTTGGGCTTAGCTCCCACCCGACAGTGCTGCCTCTTGACCTTGTGCCATGGGAATCTTGCTCTGCCTACAAGGCACACACATCCACACCAGTCCCTTCTGTTACCATGACCATCCTTGTCTGACTAGTCTCAACCCACCTATTACCGCATTTGGAATGCTTCCTAACCCTAAACTCTGTCTAACCCTATGAGAATGCAGTGTTTTTAATACTGCTGTACTTACCAACTTATTTTATAATTAATATCCATTCTTTTCAGTGTGCCCTATGAGTCTAAGAGCTGCCTTAGGACAAGGACTAGACCTTTAGGGCTTGAATCCTAAGTCCTCAGAAAAGTGCCTCACAAGTGGATTCTCAATGAACTTTCTTGGAAGGAAGGAAAAGGAGTGACTAAGCAAGGGAGGAGTAAGAAAGGGAAGAAGGAGAAAGGAGAGAGTGTTTGGAGTGGAGAGGAAAGAAGGGAGAGGAAGAAAAGGAAGAAGGAGAAAGAAAGGAAGGAGGGAGAAGTAGAGACGGAGAAAGGACTTTGGAAGGAAGGAGGAAAGGATACAGTTCAAAGTTTGAATCTTAATAATGGGTCTGTTTATATTTTGTTTGAGAAGAAATACATGAACAAAGCTGACTAGGACACTTCAAATAATTAATATTAAAATCAGATGAAAAACTGATTATGTGGCACCCCACCACACACACAAACATTCAACTGGACACAATCCTAAAATATCAGTTCACGCCAGTTCACCTAAATGTTCCCCTAAAAAGCAGATTCAAAATTTTGGCAATGTTTCTCATAAACCAATCAGCAAGACTCAACCAGGCCAAATTGATAGCAATCTGATTTGTTACTCTGAAAGGAGATAGTCTCCGTTAGTAAGGAAATAAACTGGTTTACATGTAAATTATCTTCTTATAAAGAGAAACTATTTACACAGTCATATTTTAGAAGCCATCTAATCTAACCTTTGTACGTGCCAGATTAGATAACTAAAGCTGAGCACAGTGGCGGAAGCGGACTATCATCTGAATCACCTTTGCACGTGGCAGATTAGGTAACTAAAGCTCAGAGAAGTGGTGGAAACAGACTATCATCTAAATCAGGGGTATCCACGTTGGCTCCCCTGGGCCACACTGGTAGCAAAAGAATTGTCTTTGATATACTCATAAAAAATACACTAATACTAACAATAGCTGATTAACTGAAAGAAAAAAATGCAAAAACAAAAAGTCTCATAATGTTTTAATAAAGTTTACGAATTCGTATTGGGTCACATTCAAAGCCGTCCTGGGCCTCATGCAGCCCATGGGCTGTGGATTGGACAAGCTTGATGTAAACAGCAATAAGTTCATTAAGGAGAAAAGAATAATACAAAGCTTTAAGGTTAGATAAATTAAAAGATCTGCTTATAAATCAGGAAATTATTATCATTTCTGGTGTCACTATCTGGCCACACTAACATTTTGAAGTAATCTACTTGTAGGCAGAGAATAAGGCTTGTTTAACACAAAACATAATGGATGGATTTTATAGGTTGACAAAGCAAAGTTCAAATTGTTTAATTCCTGTGGGAAGCTTGAGTCTTGGCTATTGCATCCCTACAAAATATTGGAATAGCGATATGAAAAACTAAAATATAAGTATCAACTATGTTAAAAATCAATAGTAATTTTGTTCAGGAATGCTTTTTTTTTTTATCCTTGTACTGGAGGACAGGATGAAAAATAATTTAATGCCTTTCTTTAGGCATTAAATTTTCACAGCAATTTGGAAGCTTATAGAAGAGGAAACAGGCTTAGAGAGGTTAATTAAGTTGTTCATGGTCACACAGCCAGTGAGTGGCAGAGCGAGGACTTGAACTTAGCCTGAACAATTCTGTTTGCAGCTGTACCTCCCTGGACCTGAAGTTAGCCTGAACAATTCTGTTTGCAGCTGTACCTCCCTGGGCCCCGAAGGGGCCCCTAACAGGCACAAGTGGTGGCTCTGCCAAAGTCTAGGCAGAAGCTTCCTGGAACAAAGGGTGGTGTGACCTGGGCATCTGAGTTAATAAATTATGGTCAGAAAATCACAAAGCTGATTGCGGTTCAGGGACACGAGCCAGGACAGACCAGCCCCCAAGGGGGCAGCCAAACAGGCAGGAGGAGCCTCCCATGAAGCTCGGAAGAAAAGTCGTGCTGAAGCCAATGGAGGTGGTCACCTGAACACTCCTGGGGGGGATCTGAACTGGCCGAGATGGGATCTGAGGCGGGGCCCGGAAGAGGTCTTTGTTGGCAAACATGCTCTGGGGGCCAGGCTGGGACGGGATTGGGGGGTGCTGAGAAAGGAGGCTGCTGCACCCTTGGGCACAGGAATCAGGGGGGACCCTAGAGTGGGGCCCTGCACCGCTGGGACTCAGCCGGGGAGCTGCACGCTCAACACGGGTCAGCACTGTGGAGTGGGGCTGTGGCTGCTGGGCTCTGGAGCCAGGTGTCCTCAATGGGCAGTGGCACGGGTGTGGACTCGGTGCTGGTGCTGATGTTGCCGATGATGTTGAGCACCTCCGTGAGGCTGTGGTACATGTGTGTCGTCCGGCTGCACCTAGTCGGCCGACTCCACCATAAGGCTGCTCTGGTCCACCGAGTACAGGTAGGCCAGCAGCTCCTGGTGGATGAAGGCCTTCGTGTTGTTGATCATGAGATGAATGATGGTCTTTGGCATGAGGTCGCAAATGGACTTGATGATGGCCACATGAGTCCACCAGCTTTCGAATGGTCTCCACCTGTCGCTCCAGTTGGGGGTCCATGGAGGTAGTGTTCTCCTGGGCTACATCTTCGTTTTCTGCCTGGTCCTTCTCGAGGTAGACGCTAGCTCACAGGAAGGAGGACTTCCAGCTGTCCACGTCCTCCTGGGAGTCACAGGCCAGCTTCATCTGCTGCAGTTCCTTGTAGAAGTTTCTCTGCTCCATGTTGAAGATGGCGAAGAGGTGCTTGTTGGACATGAAGCCCTTCTTCATGTTATGGATCTTGAGGTTGCCCAGAGACAGCATGAACTTCTCTTTCTCTTCCTCATTCTTGTACCAGGACAGCTACTAGGCAGTTAGTACAAACCAGTACTCCTTGGAACCACCCTTCATCAGGCCGATGTTGTTGATGGTCAGCCAGCATCTTCCCCTGACTGGGGACGGCCCTCTTCCTGTTCAGCTGCATGCTCCTCTGCTGAGTATTGGCAAAGCCGATGAAGTCCTCGTGGTTTGTGTTAATGTAGGACGGTTCAATGTCGATCAGCAGACGAATCTGGTCCTTGGTTCTCCCCTCTCATTCCCGGATGTAAGTGATGACGATTTGCTCCATCTCCTCTCGCAACCCAGGATTGGAGCTGAACTTCTGGGCACACTTTTTAATGACCATGGCCAGCTCTGAGACCATAAGATCAACACACTTCAAACTTGGTTCTTTGAGTTTTACAATCTCTTCACAATAGTCTCAAAGGCCACGTCGGGGTTGAAGAGCCACGTCCTGACTCCGTGGATGTTCTTAATGGAGTAGCAGATCTCCCGTCTTAAGTCCTTCTCATCAAACTCCATCTTCACCAGCTCAAACGGGAACCACTCGTGGAAGATGCGATTGATTTGGGCGCCCTCGGAGAGCTCCAGTGTGTTCAACTGATCTCCTGAGCCCTCGATCTTCTTCTCAAAATCCACCCCAAACTGCTGGACCATCTGTAGCAGGGCTTTGGTTTTGTGGGTGGGGTCGTCAGGCCAGAAGTTCTTGTACTCCTCCACTTCCTTCTCCAGGGACAGCAGCTGGCTCTGAAGCTTGCTACGCAGGGCCAGCAGCGACTCCCGGATGTGGTGGGTGAGTTGCTGATTCAGCATCTTCTGCAGGTGCGGCATGCCCATGTGGTCAGCCATGTACCAGTAGGCTGGGTGGGAGAGGAAGAACTTCCTCTCAGCTGCAGCGCTGCACAGATGTCCTCCTCGCCATCAATATCCTTCTGGCTGTGGTTCACCACACCAATGTAGCCTCATCTCAATGAGAGCATCTTGTTCTTTAAGACGTCCCTGGTGTTGGTGCCCTCGTCGATCAGGTCGAGCTTGGTGATGACACTGACGGTCTGCAGGCCTTGGGGATCGACCTTCTTGGCCAGCTTGAGAGAGTCTGAATTGGCCAGGTCCATGTTGGCAGGCGTGACGGCCAGGATGAGGCTGCTTTCCCAGCTGAGTAACTGCAGGATCATGTCCTTGCTCTGGTACTCGATGTCTGGAGGCTGGTCGCCCATGGGCACCTTGGTGATACCCAGGAGGTCGATGAGGGTCAAGTTCAACACGTGTGGTGAGTAGACCCAAAGGTTGATGGGCACTGGGGAGATGCCTTTGTTGGTCCCCGTGATCCTGTCGGTGTCTGCTTCAATCTCCTGCTAGACTCCATCAAAGTCTGTAAGCTTTTCGGACTTGCAGTGCAAAAACTCGGCATATTCTGTTTTTGAGAAGATGAGCTGCAGAATGAGAGGCCGCCGGGTGACGATACCTGAACCACCGGGAAGGAAGTCCCGGCCCACGAAGTTCTCCAGCACCAAACTCTTGCCTGCGCTCTGGCCGCCCACCACAGCGATCTGCGGCAGGGCCACATGGCAGCTCTGAGTGACGGCACTGAAGTTGTCCTGCAGCTTAGTGACCAGCGGGATCAACTCTTCCATCCCGCGGTTACCGCCTCATCCGGTTCTCCTCAGGAATGCTTTTGACAAATAATTTCTGAACAACTATTATCTTCAAAGCATTGCACTAAGCAGTGCTTGGGACACAAATACCAGTAAGACTTCAACTGTGTTCTTAATAATTTATAATCTGATAGAAAATAAAGTCCCCAGATGCTCACATCTGTAGCATACAAGATTACATGTAAAAACACGTTGGAGGTGGCAGGTCCTATTTAAGGCCATCCCAAATGCTAATCTTTGGCTGCTCCCAGGAGGCTGACCAAAATACATTGGAATTCCCCCACCCATGAATCCACAACAATGAAAAGAAAATTGGGCTTAAAGTTTTAATTCCAGCTCTCCTACTTCACTAGCTAGATGACCTTAGTGATTTCAGCTTAACATTTAATTAACCTGCATCTTTATTTTTATAAAATTAATAAAATCATAATGATCAAAGTTAAAACATGATTCTAGTATGCAGTATAAATATCTAATAATGATGGCAATAATAATACCTAACACTTATTAAGTACTTATTACATGCCTGGTGTTTACATATTTTAACTTATTTAATCTTCAAAATAACTCTGTAATATGGGTACTATTACCTATTAACTCTATAAGTATTGTATTTTATAGATTAGGAAATTAAGACACAGAGCAGTTAAGTACTTTTCCAAAGAGCACACAGCTACCTGTCAGAACTGTAATTCAGATCCAGGGAGACTGGCTCCAGAGTCTATGCTTAAAAATGTTCATTGAGTGGATTCAGCAAGATTCCTATGAGAAAGAAGTTGGCAAACCTTTCATAAGAAAATAACTGTCTTCAGTGCCCTTGAATTGAGACTTTTGGATGTAACATTGAAAAGACAGTGAGAAGACATAACCATCATCACATTTAAAACAAGATGTGGTTGGGATCAAAATATTTCAGCCTAGTGAGATGAAGACTCGGAAAAAACAACAGAGAAATAGTTCATTTTAAATCATATTTTAGAATTAAGAAAGATTTTAAAACTTATTTCATAATAAACAAATATCCCAAAGATGACTTCACAATTGAACAGATAAATACTAAATGATTGAGCCTGTTATATCTTCCTCTGACTTTTAATAAAGGCAAAGACATTTGCTTTCCTTGCAGTTTTTCAATAAACTATTGACAATATGTATCTATTACAACACAATTTCATTAACTATGAGATCTAATAATTTTGTCTTAAATTATCTCAACAAATTCATCTTAAATATTCTCAGCTTTCCTGTTTTTCTAAAAATGGGTAATACTTGATTTTTAATACAGAAACTTGCCCACAGTTGATCATCAAAACTGAGAAAGGAACAGCTTTATTTATAAATCCCGGGTTGGTATTACAATCACCCAAACCCATTTAATTAAATAATATGATTTACTAAAGTTTGAGAACTCATGGACAAAACAAACATGTAGGAAATATGCTGTGGTTCCGTGGCTTCAAGAGCCTAAAGCAAATGCACCATAACCAATCTGATCATGTCACAGAATTCCATCATGCCAGAGCTGGGATGAATTCTAAAGATGACTTCATTCCACTGTCACCCAATCTGCTAGTGTATTGGTATCATCTGGGAATTTCATTTTTTAAACTTTAAAAAAAATTCAAACCTACAGAAAAGCTGAAAACAACACTTCCCCAGATTTACCAGTTTTTCCATATTTTGCCAATTTGAGATCTTTCTTTCCTGCTTTACTGCATTTCTGGTATTACCTTTGTTCTCACATCATTATTACTTACTGAATCATTTCAAGTAAATTACAGATATGACAATCAGAGTGGATGTTGTGGTCTGACACCTATATTCCTCTTCCCTCTTTAGGACTGAACTACAAATTTTCCGCATCAGCTGAAGAGCTTTGGCAATGAACAGCTTGCAGCTGAATCCCCTTCTGGAAATTGTCCTTGGCTAAAGAGACAATTTGATGAATGTCATGCACTCTTCCCTGGGGCAGCGCACACCCCATGACTGGCTGATGTAGTGGTACAAAGGTCTGTTCCACTTGCCCCGAATTCAGGGCAAGCTGTCCCAGCCCCAGAGCTCCCTGTGCCATGAGCTGAGTTCTTTGTTGTGAGAATATCACAGTTCCCCTCTATACCTAATCCTACTTCCTCACTCCCTCACAAGTGTTGGGACCTTATAAACTTGCTGAGGAACTCAACCTGTGAAAACTCTTTAAAAAGTCAGTAAAATTAGATTAATTATAGTATTTAAGAATTTTACACAAATATAATAAGTATAAGGAAATTCAAAAAATTTAACATTGACACAATTTTATAATCAAATCGTCCATACCATATTTTACCAATTGTCTTAATTTGTCCTTTATAGCAATTTTCTTTTTTCTAATTCAGGATCCAATCCAGACCATACATTTTATTTAGTTGTCAAACTGGTTTAGTCTTTGTTAACTCTAAATAGTTCCTCAACTTTGCTTTACTTTGCTTTCCCAAACACTGACATTTTTGAAGAACACAGATCAGTTATTTTGTAAAATGCTCCTCAATTTGGGTTTGTTCGATTGTTTCTTTAGGATTAGAATTAGAGTTGGCTCTTCGTAATTCATCAATTGGACATAAATTTTTTTCTAATTTTGCAAGTTATTCAACTAATTCCAAAAGATTAAAAAATTTCTATCATCTTTAATTGAATTACTTGGCATATGATAGGCAATCTGCTCTACCATAACCATTTCGTCAAAGCTATGACTTTGGATTACGATGTAACCCTTTTGGGGACACTTAAAAATGATAATTAGGTATCCAAATTTAAGGTTCTGTCACAACTACAAGGTATTTAACTGAGGCAAGTAACTGGGTGAATAGTTATCTTCTCTGATGACTAAGTTCACTCATATAGACATTAAGAACTATTAATATATCACACCCCACTACCTTGTATAAAATTGACTAATTTCTTTTGACACTAATCATAAGATGCATCATGAATTCAGAAATATTGAAGTGTGGAGGTAATAATGTCCATTTTATGATTGAATCATATGCTAAATACTGCATGCATCTTATTTGATACTGAATCTCATTTAAAATTCACAGCAACTTTACAAAATTGCTATTAATAATATTCCTGTTTTGTGGATGAGAAAACTCAGGCTCATGGCGGGTAAGTAACTTTTATAAGATAACATAGTGGGTAAACAGCAGAGTCAACATTCAAACACAGATCTTCTATTTATTTTATACCACATATGCAATTTCTTTTCCCAGTGTAGGCTTTCCCTAACATGAGTTTTATCATTTAGATTCCACACTCTCATTCCCTATGAAAGTAGTGTAGACACCCCAGATTTTTTCCAAGATAGGAAAAATCTTGTAAAAAATCTGGGGTGTCTACACTACTCTGTGCTAAAAAATTCCTAGAGTACCAACTAGAGCTCTAAAACTGTGTTAAACATGTTGAAGAACAGAAAAAAATCTCATAGAAGCCTATCAACTTTCAAGAAATGTGCAATCTTAAATCATTTACAAATGTGAATGAACAAAAAATACAAATCATCATTAAAGTACTAAATGGTACAGGGCTGTCCTATAGAAGTTCAGAGAAAAAAATGACCTTTAGCTAGAATAATCACTGAAGTCTATAAAAAAATTGTTGTTTCAAACAATTTTTCAGTAATTTGTAGCCAATTATTAAATGACCTTGTTAATGAGAACAACTGACACTAATAGTAAGAAACCAAGAGTTCCCTTGCAAGGAAGGGGTCAAGTCTATTGAACTAAAGCTGTCACAGGTTGTCTTCCTTGGCAAATTTATAAGGATCCAACACTTGTGAGGGAGTGAGGAAGTAGGATTAGGTAGAGAGGGGAACTGTGATATTCTCTCAACAAAGAATTCAGCTCATGGCACAGGGAGCTCTGGGGCTGGAATGGCTTTATGGAGTTGTCCTGAACGTGGGGCAAGTGGAACTTCATATGCACAAGTCCTAACCCCTACTACCTCAGAATGTGATCATATTTTAAAATAGGGCCTTTAAAGAGGAAATTAAGTTAAAATGAAGTTATTTTAAACACAGTGTCCTTACAAGAAGAGGAAATTTGGACACACATCTGTGCAGAGGGACTTGCACAGATGGAAGACCACATGAAAACACGGGGAGAAGAATGTCGTCTACAAGCCAAGGTGAGAGGGCTGGAATGTATCTTTCCCTCAGTGCCCAAAACAGGAACCAACCCTGCCTATACCTTGATCTCAGACTTCAAGCCTTCAGCACTGAGAGAAGATACCTTTTTTCATTTAAGCCACCCAGTCTATGTACTTTGGTGTGGTAGCCCTAGCAAACTAATACAGATCCCTCATCAACTTCAGATTATGCTAAATCAAATCTATATGTGAGGGTAGTGTAATGAACAATGATATATTTCTTTAAGTATTTTTCCTCAGACAAATTCCAACTAGACAATAATGTCTAATACACTGGTGAATCGGAAAATCTCCTGAATGAAATAAGAGCCTCTAATACCCAAAAGGGATGAAATGAGTCATCACCACAGGCTGTGAATGAAAGCAACTGCTCTGAGAAAACACATGTAAAAAAATGACACCATGTGGATTAAATAGGGAAACACAAGTATATCCAGATAAATTGGGTGTTTCCCCTGTACCAATTACAGCTATTCTATAAAGGCCAGATTATAAATCTTAGTTCTTGCCTTTCTCTAGATCCATCTCAGCTATAGTTTATCATCAAATATTATTTCTTTCTTTCTTATGACTTTATATGGTACTCCAGTAAGACCATAAAAATAAAAATCTTGAAACTACTATTCTTTTGTTTGAAGAGACGATTTGGCCCAACTAAGGTTCTGTTATTTCAAGTAATATTTGATCACAAATTGTATCAAAACATCAGCTGATCCAATTTCATGCCCTCTTATCAACCCATTCTGCTACCAAAGTTAGTTTCTAGAATGTAGATCTGATTGGTCCCTTTCCGTGTTTAAAGACTACCATTAGTCGCCCACAAACTATTGACTGAAGCCCAAAGTCCTGAATCTGGAAGAAACTTCGCAGCCTAGAATCAGTTCGCCATTTTCAGACTGTAGTCATCCTCCATCCCACCACCATATATCCTGCTTGCTAAGACATGGCTATGCTTCATTCTCCAGACACTGTTCTGTAGCACTGTTTGCATGCCGATATCATTGCACATTATGTTTATGATAGGTAATATGTCTGACCTTATCACCAGATTATAGTCACCTTAGAGTCTAAGACCTGGTCTTCCACTTTCTTCAGTATCGCCAGTGGCAGTGGCACAGGAGTAGTAACATTCAATCATTTTTCACCTTCTCAGAGAGGCCTTCACTGAATTCCATAGCTAGGATAGTAATTCTCTCTACCACCCCTAGTCCTGCTTTATTTTTCTTCTTAGCACTTATCAGCATCAGACATATGACATATATTTTCAGGGTCACATATTTTATAATCTTTCTTTTCCCACTTGAAAGTAAATTCCAAAAAGTCAGGACTTTGGCCTATTCACTGCTCTATCCTCAGTGCCTAGATATGTGGCATACCAGAGACACTCAATAAATATTTGCTGAATAAATGAATTCATTCAGCAAATATTTATTGGCAGTTTACTATGCGCCATGAAATATTATAGAAACCAGCAATCCAGCAGTGAACCAACAAAGGCCTTTCTCTTGTGGAACTCACAACTCTCTGGAAGGAGGCAGTAAATAAGAAAAAAAAATTTCATTTTATGTAACTTCAGATAGTGCTAGTAGATACTCAATTACTATTTCTGTAACTGAATAGAACTTACACTGATTTCAGGATTCACAAATATTCTGTGAGAAACTTAATTTTTTTCAGGTATTACCAAAACTAACATATGAATTAATTTATTTTTGGAAATACTAAAGTTAATACAAGAATAAACTATGTAAAAGACAGTATCATAACATAATACTCCTTTAGTAATAAAAATAATGCATTTTAAAAGATAGATTTTTCAAATATGTTACATAAAACAAGACAAAAAAGTTTCATTAGAAGCATAACACAGGGGCACTTTTATGAAGCATATAACATCATAAACATTAGCTAGAAAGCAGCTTTGATTAATTCTTTTAATATGACACATATAAAGGGATAAAACTGGGGAGACTTTGACATGTAAAATTTATTAGCACTGCTTAATAAGAATGATGGTTGGTTTATACACTACTTGGAAATCCATTAATGCAAGTGATGTTAAGGATTTGCATACATCTTACTATCTTAAAAAAAATCCAAGCTTTGCCACAGCACTATTTGGTACCTGACATGTCAAGCCCTGTATTTGTTGTCATTCTGAATTGGAAATCTAGTGTTTTATGTGGTCAAAGACATTTAGTGGTATTTTAGGATTTAAAAAAAAGTTGAGCCACAGCTATTATATAAAAAATTCTCTAACATACTTATTGACTTGAAGGACTCCACTTCTGATTAGCCTGGTCCAGAGGTAAAGGAGTATGAAGGGCCACCTAAAAAGAATAGTATTTGGGAATATGGATTGGTGACTCATATTTGGACTTCATTAATAAGAGAGGTTGGGTTCCCTAGGGAGAAAGGACTGTTATCAAAAACTACTAGAGGCTAGAGAGTCAGTCAGAGAATCTCTTTAATAAAATATGAAAGGTAAGGAAATATAAGTAACTTGAAAATCAAAATGTAATGTGGTATAAACACTTACTTCTGATCATGTATAACTGAAATATATAGCATCTGTAAAGACCATGTTTCCAAAATGTTTTATAAGTTTCATATAATAATGTTGAATTGATATTATTATTTTTAGCATACTAAACTCTAAGCTGGTTAATGCCAAATTCCAAGATTTTTACATTTTAATTTTATTCCTAAAGAAAAGGAGAAAGAAGAAATTGTTGAAACCCCAATAATTAAAATTTGGCAGAAGAATACTATTTCTACTACTTACTTCAAACTGCATCACAAAAAAAAATCACAGAAGCAGGAAAACAATTTTTAAAAGTAGTTCAAGGCAATTAATCATTTGAAATACAACTACTTCAAAGAAAGTCAGGTCATACCAAAATCTATCTTGGCTCATGAAAAAACAAACCCTTATTGTTTGCAAATGTCTTGAGAGAACTATTTATTTTTCTATGAGAGTACAAATAATAAATAAATATTTTTAAATGAAAATGGGTACAAGTTTGTATTTAGTATTTAGGATACCACCATGATGTAACTATCAGTTATTTATTTGTTTCCCCACTCCCTGATTCATTTCTGTTGAGACAAATCAAAACTTCTCAAAGATCTCAAAGTTTCACACAGAAGCTAGAAGACCAAACTCGGGACTCTACCTATAAAGAAGAGTCACCTGGCATGAGAAGGTAAAACCCATGGTTAATCTACCAGTCTTTAACATGTAGTTACCTTCCATTATTTATTAATATTATTCCCTCCAAAAGAGAACTCCGATCCAGTTACTCAGTGTGCCATACTGGCTTAGCAACATTCAACACTTCCCATCCCCACTACAAGCACTATAGAGGTCCAAAGAGTCTCACCCCTTCCAACATCCTTAAGCAAAAGACATATTCAGAAGCAGGAAATAACAAAAGTTTCATACTCTTTCTTTTTTACTGAGACCTCTGAAGACCTCCAACCCACTCTCACAAACACTCACACACCCATGACTAGAATTACAGTTGTTATTTCAATGGGAAGAAATGATTCAGGGCAGGAAATGAGAATCTGTTAGATGGGAAGAGCAGTCTTCTCATCCCAATATTTGAGACATTCCTCTTTCATTTTCCTATGACTCATGCTTCTTTCTTTCTGGCATCCTGTTGGAGGAGAAGAAGGAGGAGGAGGTAGGCAAACCTAGTGTTTTGGCCAAAAAAAAAAAAATCTTAATACAAAAAGCAATATAAAAATTACAAGAAATGTATGGAGAAAACAAGAGCCATTGGTCTAAAAATCCACATTTAGTACAAACTGACACTGGATAACTGGGTGGCTTCAGGTAGTCTCAGTTAGTAGAATTCATGTTTGTACTGTAAAAAGGAAAGATCTAGAAAATCTGATTTAAACTTACTAAACAATAAACTTCAAAAATAAAAGCAAACTTGTCTGTTTCTAAGATAGGGTTTTGGAAAATGATAATGTCCTAACATTCATTTGTAATGGAAAAACAAGAACTAACTAGACTAGTAAATATGTGCTGACCTGACAAAAAACTCTAATGAATAGCTTATAACAGACATGGAAAGTTATGGTTGAGAAAACTTTTTCAAAAAGAATATAGCAGAGAGCAGAGAATGAAATTTAATTTGGGAAGAGTAAAATTTGCCATTTGGAGATCATTGACTCATTCAAAAGATAGTTAATGAGTTCCTACTATGTACCAATCACAAACTAGGTCTTAGTTTTATGGTGGTAGGAAAAAAATGTCATGATCTTTACTCTTTGGCATTAATTTTTTAATACTGGAGAATAAATTTTGATGAGTACCCTGAGGGGGTGTGGTGTATTAGTCCATTTTCACGCTGCTAATAAAGACATACTCAAGACTGGGCAATTTATGAAAGAAAGAGGTTTAATTTGACTTACAGTTCCATGTGGCTGGGGAAGCCTCACAATTATGGTGGAAGGCAAGGAGGAGTAAGTCATGTCTTACATGGATGACATCAGGCAAAGCAAGAGCTTGTGCAGGAAAACTCACATTTTTAAAACCATCAGATCTCATGAGACTTATTTACTGTCACAAGATAACAGCACTGGAAAGACCTGCCCTTATGATCCAATTATCTCCCACTGGGTTTCTCCCACAACATGTGGGAATTATGGGAGCTACAAGACGAGATTTGGGTGGGGACACAGAGTCAAACCATATCAGGAGGGTATAGGAGAGGCCTACCTTAAATTGGATTATGAGGAAGTCCTCTATGAAAATAACTTATAAACTGAAGCCTACAGGAGACAAAGAGAAAGTGAGAAGAAGAGAGTTTTAAGCCAAAAAGAAGAAAAAAAAGACCTTTAAAAAACTAAAATAGGTATGGCTGAATAGTGTAAAAGAAAGAGAAAGTTTTTAGGAAGTTGGAGCAGCTGGCTATGATAACATCATATATTGTCTTGTGTATTATGGGAAAGCATTTAAAATCCTAAAAGAGGTTTTAAAAAGTCAGAGAGTTAAGGTTTTACAAAGATCTCTTCAGATGCTGAATGGAGGAACAATTGAAGGAAGGACAAGAGAGGAAACAGACAGAATAGATAAAGAAAAGATACAGTGAGATTGTAGCTTAGCCTAGTAGGGTGACAGGAAGTTAGAGAGAAGTGAATTGATTCAAAACATATTTTGGAAGTTGAATAGATGACATTTTGTGACAGACTAAATATTAATGATTAAAGAAATGGATATATCCAAGAACCACTCATAGGCTTTGGCAAGAATATATAAATTGGTGGGAATTCTATTTACTGATGACAGAAAGGTGCAAGGAACAGCAGGTTTAAATGGGAAACAGAATATTCAGTATTAAAGATGTAAAGTTTGAGATACCTGGAAGTAATTTTAGGTGGAATGTTAAGTAAGCATTTGTTTGTTAGGTCTAGAGTTCTAAAGGGAGGAATGTGTTGAAGCGATTAAGCTAGAGATTCTTTGGCATACAATTAGTAGTTAAATCCTTAGGAATGGTTGATATAACCAAGGTTAATACTCTGCTGGTATGCATCAGTACACCCAAAATGGTCCTTTACCTTTCTATACCCAGTTAGTAAATACATAAGAGACTCTAAAGATGGGTTTGATGGCAGATTAGATACATTTGAGGAAAGTGTTAGTGAAATAGAAAATAAGTCAGAAGAAAATATCTAGAATGAAAAAACAGAAAGCCAAAAAGAAAGGAAACATAAAAATAGGATAGGAGATTCAGAGGATATAATGAGTAGATCTAACATAAGTTTAAGTGGAGCCCTAAACAGAGAAGAAAAAATTGGGGGAGTATTACCTAAAAGATAATGACTGAGGAATTTCTAAGACTGATGGAAGACATCAATCCACAGGTTGAAAAAGAGCTCCAAACCTCAACTCAGATTAAAAAGATACACAATTAAACATCATAGAACAATTGCAGAAAATAAAAGACAAATAGGAACTATTAAAACCAGTCTGAGAAAAAAAAAGGCAGATTATCTTTAGGATTTAAAATCAGACTGACAGCTTGCTTCTCAAAAGAAAGAACGGAACTAAAAGTTAGTGGAAGGATACTGTACATATGCTTAACAAAATAATTGGCAAGTTAGAAACCTTAACTCCCTCAAAATAACTATTGAGTATAAAGGTAAAATAAAATTATCTTCAGACAAAATCTAAAAGAAATATAAACCAAGCTAAAGGAAATACTAAAGAATATTCTTCAGGAAAAAGGAAAATGACTTAGATGAAAGATTAGAAATGTAGAAAAACGGAAAACCACAAAAATGATAGTATGTGGATAGATAGAGGTGAACACTGACTGTATAAATACAGAAAGAATTAAAATGCACAAAAATAACAGTATGTAACTTGGCAGGTCAGTAAATATTGTTTGCTTATTCTGAGACATTGCATGGTCTGAGAAGAGAGTAAAGATATTAATTAATATTAAATATAATAAGTAAGGGATTCAGGCTATAAGCTCTAGGGTAACCACTAAAAACTACAAAAAAAAAATGACAAATAGAAAATCTTTTTTTTTTCTTTATTTTTTAAGGAGATGAAGTCTTGCTATGTTGCCCAGGCTGGTCTTGAACTCCTGGGCTCAAGCAATTCTCCTGCCTCAGCCTCCCAAATTGCTGGGATTACAGGCGTAAGCTACTGTGGCCCACATATAGGAAAGCTTAAAACCAACCAGAGGAAAAAAGGCAGATTATCTTTAAAGGATTAAAAATCAGATTGATAGCTTGTTCAGTAAAGACATATAAATAGTAAAAGAATACAAAACTCCTGGATCAATTGAGGAAAAAATATAACTCACAAAAGTAAGCCAAGCATAGAACATAGAACAAGTGCAACAAATAGAAGATACACGATAACATGACATAAATACAACTATAGAAATAAACATAATACATATGAATTAACTAAATGCTCCAATTAAAATAATGATTTTCAGTTATATTGGAAAACAAATTATACACAGTTTGCAAAAGACATGGCCAAATCATAAGAAAGCATACAGAAAAATTAAAAGAAAGAATCAAAATAATTTTTCCACACCAACATTAAGCAAAATAAAAGTGATATAACTAAATTAACATTAAATTACACTAGAATTGAACTAGAGAGTCAGGGGTTACAGTGAGCCGAGATTGTGCCACTGCACTCTAGCCTGACAATAGACTGAGACTCTGTCTCAAAACAAAAAAAAAAAGAAGAAAAACTGAATTTTAATAGACAAGTATCTATATTAAAATATTAGAAAAAAGTGTGAAATGAATCTAAGAACAGTATAAGAAAAAGTTTAACAAATTTAAGGGAGAATTAATATCATAAAAATAACTACGCAAACACAGATCAACATAGCCAAAAGTTCGTGTGCTGCTTATTCTGTTTGATCCCAAGATCCATTCTCTGCCTATCTCAATCTCAGGAGGCTGACCACTGTATTCTGCAAACAGCCTTCTGATAGAGTTCGGACAAAGGGAGACACAGATAAGAGATAGAATTGTAGGAGGAAAACAAGAAATCAAGGCAATCATTCCTTTGTTTGTTCCTCTCTGTCTCAATGCTATTCTGTGGCAGGAGCTATGTCCCTCTACAAGCACACCTCTTATCATAAGATCCATTCATTCCTATTAATTCTATACTCACAGGCTGCTTTCCCATGAATATATCAAGCCCAGTAATGGCAATGGCTTCTTAATGTTAGTTACCTGAGAGCTTCAAAATCCTTTGTTGGGTTCCCTAACAACATACCTTTAGATATTTCCTTCATTAAATTCTCTACAAAATCTAAGCTGTGTGTACCTTTTATTTTCCTTCCAGGACATTTGTTTCCTTTAAAGACTAATACGATTAATAGCTCCCTGAGGAGATGCATCAAGAAACAAAAACAGAAGATACAAATAATCAACATTAGGAATAAAAATGGGTATATCACTACAGATCTTGAAGTCATTGAAAAAATACAGTAAGAATATTCAGAACAACTATTGCCAATAACTGAAAATTTAGATGCAACAGATAAAATTCTGTAAACAAACTCTTATCAAACTAAAGTAAGAAAATACATATAGCCATATGTTAAAGAAATTGAATTCATAAATAAAATATTCCTCTTCCTGTCCCCCTCAAGTAAGTTCCAAGCCTTACTGCCTTAGCAGCAGATCCTACCAAACAATTAAGGAAGTCTTGATAATGTCAGTCTTACACAAAATATTACAGGGATTTTTAAAATTAGAGAACATTTAAACAATTTCATTTAATAAACCTAGCATAATATAATTCATAAAATTGCTAACAAATCCATCAAGGATATGCTAAGAAAAGAAAATTATAGACCACTCTAAGTCAGAAACATACATGCAAAAATCCTAATAAAATTTTAGCAAGGAAAATTCAACAATTTATAAATAGAATGATGATTATGTTTAAATTGAGTTTATTTTAGGCATGCACAATTGACAATGTTTGAAAAATAATTTTATGTAATTCCTATTACAGAATAAAATATTATGGATAATCTTATTCTGTAATAGGAATTACATAGAAATATTTTTCATAAAAATAAAAGATTACAGATAATCTTGTATTCTATAATAGGCATTACATAGACATTTTTCTTTTCTTTTTTTCTTTTCTTTTTTTTTTTGAGACAGAGTCTCACTCTGTCACCCAGACTAGAGTACAGTGCTGTGATCTCAGCTCACTGCAATCTCTGTCTCCAGAATTCAAGTGATTCTCCCACCTCAGCCTCCCAAGTAGCTGTGACTACGGGCATGCGCCACTACGCCCAGCTAATATTTTTGTATTTTTAGTAGAGGCGGGTTTTCATCATGTTGGCCAGATTGGTCTTGAACTCCTGACCTCAGGTTATATGCCTCCCAAAGTGCTGGGATTACAGGTGTGAGCACAATGCTCAGCTGAATTATTTTTCAAATATTAAACCAGTTTTCAGATTATCTGTGATAATGTCATTAAATGCAGAAAAACTTGGATAAAATTCAACATCTACTGATGATAATTTTTAGCAATATAGCAATAGGATACAACCTTATTCTGATAAGAAGATGTACAAAAAAATCTTACAGCAGACATCTTACTTAATAGTAAAGTATTCAAAGCTGTTTCTTTGAGAACATACAAAAGATAAGGATAATCGCTATCATTACTGTTTAGCATTGTAGCTTTGTATTGGAGATCTTAGCCAATAGAATAAGACATAAAAAAGAATAACAGGTATACAGATTAGAAATCAATGCTATTATTAATAGATGATGTGATGGTATATATAAAAATTCAAAATAACATACAGACAAATACTTAGAATTGGTAAATATGTTTAGCAGAGAAGTCAGATTTAGAAACAATGTATAAGAATCAATTAATTGGCAGGGCACGGTGGCTCAATCCTGTAATACCAGCACTTTGGGAGGCTGAGGCGGGTGGATCACAAGGTTAAAAGATCAAGCCCATCCTGGCCAACATGGTGAAACCCCATCTCTATTAAAAATACAAAAATTAGCTGGGAGTGGCGTGTGCCTGTAGTCCCAGCTACTCGGGAGGCTGAGGCAGGAGAATTGCTTGAACTCGGGAGGCGGAGGTTACAGTGAGTCAAGAACGTGCCACTGCACTCCAGCCTGGCAACAGAGCAAGGCTCTGTCTCAAAAAAAAAAAAAAAAAAAAGAATCAATTAATTTATATATACACCAGCAATGAACAGAAAATAAAAATTATAAAAAATATTTATAATCAGTTACAAGGCCAACTATTAGATTTGAAATATTTCTGCCATATGTATTTTTTGCTTTCCCTTTAGTACCTAGAACAGTATCTGGGATGTTCAATCAAGGTTTGAGGATAAATGACAGAAACAAAGAGCTTGCTGCTACCTAGTTTTATCTTCCTTCCATTTGTATTTAGACACCTTTCTTTAGGCACTAAACACCTCACAACCTCCTCCTGATTTTCCAGTTTTCACTTATTTGTCTCTCTAATTATGCCTTCCTAGTAACTCAGGACTAATTTTTTTCCTAAAACATTATATTGACAATATTCCTCTACTCACATATCTTCAATAGCTCATTTTATTCTATAGGGTAACAGTCAAACTCTACATAGTAGAATTTGAACTTTACCAAAACTTGATCATCTTTTTGTCCTACCTTTCAAGTCTTACTTCCTTCTGTTCCCTTACAAAAATCCTCTATAAAGTCAGAAATCTTGTCTCTTAAACCCATACTGCTTTTTTCCTGTGCTGAGTTTTTGCTACTATTGAGTTGCCTTCCTTACACCACTAAATCTTACCCATTTCTAAGATCCAGCACAATTTCCACCTTTCCCACAAAGTATTTCTTGATAATTAGGAAATCCATTGTTCCTTCTTTTCAACCAACATATACTTGGTGTAATCAATGTTGGGTCAGTCATTTCTTCATGATAGGACCTGATATTTTGTTGGTTAAAGGTGTAAGGGCTCAGGGCTCACTATCCAACCCTCGTATAAATCCACGGGAGAAAAGATCTTTTAGCAAATGTATGACACTTACACAATTGCATGTCAGCATTTCTTTTTTCTTTTTTTTTTTTTTTTTTTTTATCCAGCATCATTAAACCTGTGGAATCAATATTTAAGTAGTAGTTTATTCTTGCATTCCATATGTTAGCATATGAATATATTATTTTATTTTATCTAGTTTTCTAGAGAGTGCAGTATACATACTATTTAAAGTTTTAAGGCCAAGCTTGATGGCTCACACCTATAAATCCAGCACTTTGGGAGGCTGAGGCAGGTGAATCACTTGAGCTCAGGAGTTCAGGACCAGCCTAGATAACATGGTGAAACCCTATCTCTATCGACAATACAAAATTAAAATTAAAATTAAAAAAATAGCTGCGTGTGGTGGTGTGCACCTGTGGTCCTAGCTATTTGGAAGGCTGAGGCAGGGTGATCACTTGAGCCTAGAGATGGAAGCTGCAGTGAGCCAAGATTGCACAAACGCACTCCAACCTGGATGATGAAGTGAGATTCCATCTCAAAAAAAAGTTTTATTTATTAGTAATTATAAATATACTATTTTTAAAGACATTTGTAAAACATATTTTATTTTAATAAAATGAGTGGTAAATACTATGAAGAAAATGTCATTCAACAATTTTATGTAACAATAGAATCTGATCTAAAATTGGATGGTCAGAAAAGAAGAGTAAAAGTAGTTATGTACAGTTAACTTTGACAACTGGAGTCACTTGATCTCTGCTCAAATCATCAGAGACCTGGCACGTGTTACTGATAACTAAATATTTATTTCTCAAAATATATGGAAAAAGTAGATGAGGGAAATATACATAAGAAAACATGTTGTTTTATACTGAGTGGATAATCATGATTTTCATAATGTCAATGTTCAGATTTGTTTTAAGAAACTTTTATGTGAATTCTTATTTTTGTTTGGTTTCATGTCTCTCTGTTTTTTCTGAAGCACAGCAGACTAACTGGCTGGAACAAAGTAAGGATGGGCCCATTGTTCCCATCACTTCAAAAGTTTCCCTGTGCAGAGTGCTGAAAAGTTAATACCTCCAGAGAAAACTAATCAGAAGCACAGCTGTTCAACAGGAATGAGAGGTTATGGAAAGCAGAGCCCAGGAATGACAACAGCCAGAAAATTATGGATGATTTTCCAATAAAGCACTGCTTGAAAGTGGGGCCAGGAACATTTGGTGTACTGGTCAAGTGAATGTCTCATGTTTCTTGTCATACTAGGTCCCCACGAAGAGGTAATGACATTGACAAAGACTGGATGTGGAGGTACTGGTTTGTCACTAAGTGATGATAAAAAGTAAAGCTAGATATCACTATGTTTGATATCTCTCATTTGTAAGAAACAAGTAACAGGGAACCTGGAGGCTTAACTAAGAGCAAAAATGTAACACTAAAACATGAATCTTTAAGCTAACAACATTTACACTTCTCCCCCAACCCCATCCAAGTCGGGGCTTTGTGCCCCACACATTATCGGGCATGATGGAGATGGGCCTAGGAGAATGACCCATGACCATCTGGCCAAACACAGCTGCAGAAAACAAGCCTCATCATCTGGGAAAAGCTGTGATGGACAGAGAATTGGAAATGCTGCCAAGAGAAATGGTGGATTCCTCACTAGAAACACTAGAAACACTCAATACGGGTCCACTCCAACACAGGACAGACTTTTCCAGTGATGACTGACGCAGCTTGTCCTTTAGGACCTGTCTCTCACATTACAGTGGGGAAGATGAACCATTAGAGTCATATAATTACTTCCATAGATTTTTTTGGAAATTCAAGTTTTCTGACACAAAATTGGCCCCACACAACTCCTGTGAATGTCAACACAATTCAAAGGCTGGAAAGTGGAGAGTAGTCAGTAAAAACAAGTTCTTTTGCTTAAATTCAGCCTTGTCCTCATTTAACATCAGGTCAGCATCAAACGATCTCTAATTTCCTTTCCAGACAAACAGTATAGTTTCCTTTTTCATCAAGTTCATGTAGAGGTAAAAAAAAAAAAAAAAACCACTAAAACTCAGGAGGCTGAGGCAGGGGAATCACTTGAACCAGGGAGTCAGAGATTGCAGTGAGCCAAGATCATGCCACTGCACTCCAGCCTGGCAACAGAGAGAGACACTGTCTCAAAAAAAAAAAGAGCCATCATCATCCTAGCCAACTAGCCAACAGCAAGTGTGAGAAATAGTATATACTCACTCCAAGGTCTTCATGGGAAGCCCTAAGTACTTATGCCTTCTACTAGCATTTTAAGAAAAGAAAACTGATAACAAAGACTATTTGCCAAGACAAAGGCATAATTTTCTTTGTCAAGATTATATTTGGAGTGAAGAACATGAAGGGAAAAAAACCTAAACATGTGGCATAGGTTCTACACAAATGTACTTGAAAAGGAACCCTCTACCACATGCAAAGGAGAATCTGATTAGAAGGTGAGAAGCTGAAGCTGGAGTTCCAAGTTTAGGATCTGGGAATGAGTTCTAGTGCATGTTGACACCCGTGAATGTAAGAACAGACTGGAAAAGAACTAAGTAACAAGAGGAAAAGTGAAAAGTCCTGGCCAAGATTTTCATTCGTTCAATAAAGTTTTATAATACCCATACGTCAATTCAATTCCGTTCAAAACAATGATTGGCCATCTACTACAAGTCAAGCACCATGGTAAGCACAGTTGAGGGTACAAAGTGAGATAACACATAGTACATCTAAAAATTGTATAGTCTCAGAAAGAAAACTGGTACGTTTTTATTAGTGAAGAGTTAGTCCTACTCTTCACTTTAAAAGAACTTGAACAAAATGGCATACTAATATGACATGGTAAAAGCCCCATAAAACTGCATACTTCAACCACACCTCAGCTTTCTGTTGAAACTGCTCTCTGTGACCCTAATGTGACAGGCAAGCAGTCCAAACCCACATCATCTTGGCTCCTGCAACTTGTAATAAGTAACTAAGGTCTGTAATTCCCACCACTACCCAGACAATGTGTAAACTAATGCTTATCTTGACTTCTGTAAACCACTTCAGTAACAATCGGAGTGACAAAAGTCCCCTGGCCCTTAGAATGTCCGGAGCCCCTCACCCTCATCTCCGCCCAGGAGGTGATTTACAGAATCCACTAGCCCTCGAAATGTCTGAAGCCTCTCATCCCCATCCCCGCTCCTCACCCTCACCCCTGAGGTGGTGTTAGGGGTATAAAAGGTCTTGACACCCTCCTTTTGGGGCCACGGGTTGGAGAGACGCGAATCCCCCGTGGCCGCCGGCAATAAAGACCCTGCAATTTGGCATACTTTTGTCTTGGTGTTGACCTTCTACACTCGGTTCAGTACAACACTAAAAGGACAGAATTTAGAGTCATCAGACCTAGATTCAAATCCTGACTATAGGAGTTATAAGATTTTGTACAATTCACTCAACATTTCTGGCCTGGCTTTTCTTACTTGTTAAACAGGAATAATATTTTGTTTGCCTACAGAATGGATTGAAATGAGAGTGCCTGAGAACTACAGAGCTCAGACACATGGTTGCACATAATAGTATCTCAACTTAACTACCTAACTATTCTGACTCTACTGCTCTACTGTGCTGCACCTCACATCCATAAACAACTCCCCGCTCTGCCAACCCTTTCATTTGCCTATGTAGCCCTCTTACTTGTCTTTCCAGAATGCACATCTTAGGTTACCTCCACCTGGTAGCTCTCACTGACCCAAACCTCACCCTTAGAAAAAGAACTAGTACATACATACACCCAAATTATATCATTAACAAACTGCATTGTAATTCTGTGCTTACTTCCAACTCATTAGATTATGAACTGCGAGATGACAGAAACCATGTCTCCCGCCTCTTTAAATCCCAACAGTGGAATTTTCCTTGTAGTAGTGATGGATTTATTCTGTTATCTCATCTTCTTTATAACCAGTAGTATATAGGCAGGTTAGGAATAAAGTTTATGAACAGAAAAGAGAATGAACAAGGATCCTCACACAGCTCTCCTCAGGTCATTAACAGTATGTGCTAATTTCACTATGGCCCAGAGAATAAACAAGTATGAGGGTCACTATGAACTCATCTAATAAAGTGACCACAGGTAGGTACCTAAGAGGTTTGCCTTACTTATTAAAAATACCTCTTTATTTACAACATTAGTAGTATCAATCTCAGTAAGCAAAAAACCATAAGAGGATTAATGAAGAGAAAAGTGAAGAGAAGGAAGTTAAATCATGTTCCTTATGACATACACAGCTCCCTAAGAACACACCATTGAGTGGCAAGTCCCTCGCTAGATCCTAGGAGTACTGTTCACGTTACGTGAACAAAGTATTGACCAAAATTGAACATGTTCCTTGTACTACAGTTTCATATTTAAAATCTTCTCTTCAGCAGAAAGATACTTGTAGAAAGAATTTCAAATGGGAGGTAAACAGACATACAAGCCAAGCTTTGACTTGTTACTGAGCATAGTAAAACAAGCTGCAGTCTTCCTCAGGGCTATTACATCTCAGTGCTTGAAAGTAGCACAATAAATATACAATTTAATATAGTATAAATTTGCTTTATGTTACAGAAATAGAACCTTGAAAATTTATTGCAATTAATAACCAATTTTTATGGAAAGTTAAAATTACATTTGTCTCTCAAATTTTAAATCCAAATATTTCAAATAATGCTTGGAAACTGGCAAATGGGTCATTTATGAAGTTACTAGTTTTTAGCTGATGTATCTGCTTCTTGAGCAGTAAACTGGACCTCAGTGAAAAGCAGCAAATACACAACCATCTGTTAAAAGATCAGTGGCCTACCTCTTTATAGCTGAATGAATGCTACAGGAGCAGGTTATTTCCACTTGCTTTCACCTCCTCAGTGAATGCAAAATCTGAAACAGGTGTTTAAATGCATGGGGTTTGGTTGACCAGGGCCACATTTTGAGGGCAGGGCTATCTGAATGAAAATATGATCATTCTATAGCTATAAAAGATACAAGCCATCTTAGAAAAGTAAAATATTTCATATGAAATTGACGTTGGAAGAGACAATAATCATTATAGAGTACTCAAAAGTCAAATTTAGCATAAAAATTATTACTATAAATTTTCAGCTCTTAGCAATTTGGAGCTTTATTTTAAAGGGTCTTTCAATGTTAAAGAGGTCTTTCAGGACCATATGTCTGAAAATAAAATATCCAAACATACTCTATCAGATTTTACTTTTTGGTAGACAGACATTGGAAATAGATTTCTAAACAGTAAAAATGTGCTAGCCGTAATAAATTAAAATAGTGGAAAAAGTAGTTATTTCCATCTCTCTCTCTTTTTAAACAAAGTCTGCCTATAAACTACACAGCCTTCCCCAAATATACTTTGGCACTGCTAGAAAGACGTCTCTGGTATGTAACAAACAACAACCAATTGTTCTGCTCTGGAATTTTCAACAGTCAATATTTTGTAGTCATTGCTAAAAATTCTACAAGAAAAGCAGCTTTTCACTATCTGACAAGCTAATACTTTGTAACAAAATGAATTTGTTTATCATACTATTTGTTCCTTCTTAAAAGGCATCCTAAATTTGTTTCCCAAAATACAAATAGAAAGGTTGAGCTTCTTTAATATTAGCTCATGAACAAACTAAAACACAGAGTACAGAAATAAATCAATAAATCTATTCTATAAAAATTCTTAATAATATAAAATTCTAGTTATGCAAAGATACTATCATTGGAGGAAGTTGGCAAAATGGTGCACAAGAATACTCTGTACTATTTTTGTAACTTTTAGTGAATCTAAAAGTATTTCAAAACAAATGCTAAAAAAGCAGTTATCTTTTCACCTATCCTGTCCTGTATCCTATATATGAAAGTCCTAAGTGAGTAGAAAAGTCTTTTGCCATTCATCATTCCAACTGCCAAACTAGAATACTAAGGTTTAGAGTGTAAGGTATATTGCCGAGTCAAAATGAGGAAACTGAGGCCAGTGTGAGAAAATGAGAATCCAATTTATTCAGCTCTCGGGTGAGGTTCTGTGGTCTGGGAAGGGGCCAGAGAAGTCACACTGGGCTTCTTAGGGTGTGGGGTTTGATAGGGAGTGGAGGTAATTGATTGGTCATTAGGGAAACAAAGAGCAAACAGTTTCCTTGGTGAGGGGGGTTGATTGATTATTAGGGAAACAAAGAGCAGACAGTTTTATTGGTCAGAGGAAGTGTTGATTGATTATTAGGGAAACAAAGAGCAGACAGTTTTATTGGTCAGAGGAAGTTAAGGTGCCGACGGGGCAAGCTGCCATTGGTAGCCAGGCGGGGCTACTGGTGGGTTGACCGGCTGGGGAGGTCAATGTTAAGCTGCTGTTGGACAAATCTTTGGCGGGCTTTTTAAATTTTGAAGGGGTCGAGTGAGGAATGCAGGAGTGGGTGTGTGGAGCCTGCATGGAGAGGCCAGATAGGAGTGGGTGTGGGGAGCCAGCATGGAGAGGCCTGATAGCAGTGGGTGTGGGGAACCAGCATGGAGAGGCCTGATAGGAGTAATGTGTCTGGAATGATGACTTCATTATCCGGCACGGGGAGAGAAAAGTGTGTCCATTTAGCGCCCGGCAAGGCAGCCGGCCTTACATAGAGTTCATACATTTAGAATGCTATAGTCCACGTAGCCTCTGAATAGAGAAAACAGTACCACAATGAATAACAAACATAACAATACTTTTAGTCACTTGCAAAAGAAAAGACACTTGCCAAAGAAAAGACTCTAAATGGAATCAGCTCTGACATAAATATTAGTCATCCTCAGAAATTCCATCAGCACAGTCACTATGGATAATAAACAATCGTCTCAGGGCCAGTTGGAAGAACTATATAAGAATCTCAGGAATAAAGAATTGCATCTTGCCTGTAATCCCAGTACTTTTGGAGGCTGAGGCGGGTGAATCACCTGAGATCAGGAGTTCGAGACCAGCCTGGCCAACGTGGTAAATCCTAGTCTCTACTAAAAATACAAAAAATTAGCAGGGCATGGTGGTGGGTGCCTGCAATCCCAGCTACTAGGGAAGCTGAGGCAGGAGAATCATGTGAACTCGGGAGGCAGAGGTTTCAGTGAGCCAAGATCGCACCATTGTACTCCAGCCTGGGCAACAAGAGCAAAATTCCGTCTCAAAAAAAAAAAAAAAGAATTGAGTCTTACCCATGTGGTGGATCTAAACTGCTATTCTTCACCCATATTTGTACACTAGTAAATCTGAAATTTTGAGCTATGTACAAAACTGAGCAAACACAAGGTTAATATATATATGTAAATTATATATCTGTTTGGGAGAGAAAAAAATAGTAAATGTGCTTATCCTAGGGGCTTTAAGTCCTTTCTAACAAATCTGAAGGTGAGCTACAATTTTCTATTCTTTTTCCTCCTCTATTGGTTCCCTCTCTGTTTACAAATGAAAGTAATCCACAGCTACCCTACACCCTGAGCTCTGTAGCTTTCCTTTTTTTAAAAAAAAATCAGCCAGGATCCCTACAGGAAACAGATGGCACACTGAACGCAGAATGGTTTGAGGATGCTTTATTTATAACAAGATGCTATACAATGTGTGGAAGGAGGTGAGGGAAGAGGTAATAAGTAGGTAACCTGAAGGCTCTTAATACTCAAGGATCTGTTAATACTCCCAAGCACAGTCAAAGAGGAGTGAGATGACCACAACCCAAGAGGAAACTTGTTGTGTCAGATGGTCACCTTTGAAAGAGAGACAGCCACTGAAAGTAAACTCAGGAAAAATGCCCAGAAATATGACCAAGGCTCCCATTGACTAAAAGCATCCAGAAGCTAGAGGCACCAGAGACTAGTCTACACCTATCAAATTTCTAGGTCCCAGAGCAGGGTGAAGCAGGTATGAATAGAAAGGATAGATCTGGAGGGGAGACTCCAACCCAGCCAGTACACCTTTGACATGTTATGAACACCATGCTAAACTCACTCTTGTTTTCGTGGTAGCAGAAATTAAAATAATAATGTAAATTATCAAATATGAAAAAATACAGAATGTAACATCTACTATAGATATTCAAAAGACATTTATAACCTCAGATACTTGTGTAAGATAACCTCCAAGTCATCATTTAGTGTGATTTTTGGAAAACATTTTAAAATGAACCTAAATAAAGCAAATTAGTGAAGATATATCTGATTTTATAAATACAGTCATGCATTGCTTAGTGACAGAGAAATGTTCTGAGAAATGCTTCATTAGGTAATTTCGTCATTGTACAAACATCATAGAGTGACTTACACAAATCTGGATGGTACAGCCTACTACACACCTAGGCTATAAGGTGTGACCTATCACTCCTAGGCTATAAACCTACACAGCATGTGACTGTACTGAATACTGTGGGCAACTGAAACAGTACTGAAACATCTAAATATTTGAGAAATACAGTGAAACTATCTTTTTTTTTTTTTTTTGGAGACGGAGTTTCACTCTTGTTGCCCAGGCTGGAGTGCAACGGCACGATCTCAGCTCATCGCAACCTCCACCTCCCGGTTCAAGTGACTCTCCTGCCTCAGCCTCCCGAGTAGCTGGGATTACAGGCATGTACCACCATACCCAGTTAATTTTTGTATTTTTAGTAGAGATGGGGTTTCTCCATGTTAGTCAGGCTGGTCTCAAACTCCCGACCTCGTGATCTGCCCGCCTCGGCATCCCAAAGTGTTGGGATTACAGGTGTGAGCCACCACGGCCGGCCAAAACTATCTTTTAAAAGATAAAAAATGGTACACCTGTATAGGGCACTTACCATGAATGGAGTTTGCAGGACTGGAAGTTGGTCTGGGTGGGTAGTGAATTAAGTAGTAAGTGAATGAGAAGGCCTAGGACATTATCGTACACTACTGGAGACTTTATTAAACACTGTGCACTTTGCCTACATTAAATGTATTTTAAAAATGCTTTATTCAATCATAAATTAACCTCAGCTTACTGAAACTTTTTTACTTTATAAACTTCTTAAAATTTTTAACTTTTTGACTCTTTTGTAGTAACACTTAGCTTAAAACACAAACACAATTGTACAGCTATACAAAATATTTTTTCTTCATATTATTATTCTATAAGCTTTTTCCTATTTATAAAAAACCTGTTTTTAATCTTTTAAACTTTATTTAAACTAAGACACAGACACATTAGCCTAGGCCTATAATATCAGTGTCTTCTGCCTCCACATTTTGTCCCACTGGAAGGTCTTCAGGGGCAATAACATACATGGAGCTGTCATCTCCTGTGGTAACAATGCTTTCTTCTGGAACATT
Source organism: Aotus nancymaae (assembly GCF_030222135.1). Classification (NCBI taxonomy): domain Eukaryota; kingdom Metazoa; phylum Chordata; class Mammalia; order Primates; family Aotidae; genus Aotus; species Aotus nancymaae. Next base: position 32,746,233 of record NW_026988425.1, read on the forward strand.
TCTGAAGGACCTGCCTGAAGCTGTTTTACAGATAACTTTTTTAAATAAGGAGGAAAAGTACACTCTAAAATAATGATTAAAAGTATACTACAATAAATACATTAACCAGTAATATAGTCATTAGCATTATCAAAAATTATGTACTGTACATAACTGCATGTCCTAGACTTTGATACAACTGGCTGCACAGATTTATTTATATCAGCATCACCACAAACACGGAAGTAATGTGCTGCACTATGACACTCCAACAGCTACAACATCATTAGGTGATAGGAATTTTTCAGTTCCATTATAATTTTGTGGAATCACCATAGTACGTGTGGTTCACCATTGATGGAAACGTCATTACATGGTATGTGACTGTATGCATATGATTGGTTGCAAAAATTAATACATGATTTTAAATTATCTTGCTTTTTTTATTATCTCAGCCACTTAACACTGACATTCTCATGAAGAATCAGTAGTTTCCTAATTATACCCTTTTTTTTTTTTTTACCCGTCCTCGTGTGTCATATTCTAAGAGGTAGGAGATAGAGAACCAAGCAAAGCATTAAAGACCCAAGGGTGGGATTCCACGTCATACATCATTCCTGTAGAGATATATCATGTTAATTAATATTGCTTTTTCCATTTGCAAAGACAAACCATGCCTCTCAGATAAAGGACTTGAGAAGATGTGGTAAGATTCATTTGCTATCTCTGTTTAGTAACTGGGCCTATAGTGAGATCTCACAAATATATTTACTCAGTACACATATCAATTAGAATGGTCATTTTTTGAAAACACCAATAGCTAAAAATAAATCCCAGTGCCTTCTTATTTTCTTTGAAACAATTTGCCTTTTCTCAAGGTAAAATATTGGAAATAAATTAACAGAATTTAGTTTGTTGCCTCATCTAGCATTGTCCCTCCAAGGGGAGGCTTCATAAATATATGCTGAAAAAATGACAGTGGCGTTCCCCAATTCTGAGGCCTTTAAATATTTACAGTGTGTGTCCCACAACCAAGGACTTAACAATTAAATGTATGATATTAAAAAAACAATTAAATGTATGATATAAAAAAATGTATGATTAAATGTAGGATTAAAATACCATAGTTTTGTATCATCTACTGTATTCTGCCATCCCAGGAATTTAACTTTCCTGTGCTTAAAAAATAGGAGGGTGCTGGGAAAAAGGATCAAATGTCTGCTTAATACAGGAAATCCATACCAGGCTATAAACCAAAAAACATCAAAAGCTGCACCAGAAACTCTGCACAGATGAAAACTATGAGACTTCATTTCTTACTACTGTTTAATGAGAAAGGCAATAAATTCAACATGAAAACCACAACATGTACTCTCTCATCAGGATCTCCTCAAAAATATGCGCAGAAAAGATGGCTAAAATGCTTCCGGGCTTGCCTGGGAAGAAAAAAAATATGTGTTTGGGTCATACTCAAATATAGCACTAGACACACTTGTTCCCAACACCTGGAGATGTGATGCTGAGGAAACTGTCATGGTGGGAGCATCTAATTGGCATCAAACTTCAAGGAGAACTAAGAAAGGAAAGGAAGTCTAAATACCCTGCCAAAATACCATTGGGTACAGAAGATTAGAGGTGGCCTTCTATGGTATGAAGTGACCTCAGGAGATTCTGGCTGATAGCAACTGATTCCCAGGCCTGAGAATTTCAGAGCCAATTACAAATTCATATTGGAGAAACCTTGGAGGTCTGACCATATCAAATATTTTCAAACTCCTAACCATATGGTGGGAAAGTTCGAGTGGAAATTAAAGAGGTGAGATGACTGGACTCCCAGACAAATAAGACAACTATGTGGCTGCCTATCAAATCAAAATGATTCCCCACATGGAAAGGATTCTGTAAGTGTGGCCAGGCTTGTAAACCAGAGCCAATAATTCTCCAATCTCACATTCTAGTCAGGCAAAACACTGTCCTAAGAAGAAACAGCCAGAAATCTCACTGCGGCTTTCCCCCTGCCCTTGATTCTTCTTTGCTCACCAGGTGACTGGTTTTGTGTTATGTGCCTCTCTGTGTGCTCAGTGCACAGCTGTGCATCGTATAAGAACACAAAAAAGGTTCATGCTGGTGCTGATTAGCAGCAACTTTCCTGAAAGGGACAGGGTTACAGACGAAAATCAGTGTGAGCTTCCTCTTCTTTCTCCACATCTCAGTTATTATGATGAGATAAAGTTAGATAAAAGGAGTATTAGGGGCAGTGATTTTAAAATGATGTCAGACAATTACAGCTTGAGGGTGAAATGAGAGCTTCTACCCTTTTGGGCATAAAATGGCAAAATCGTGGATTGATTATATTCATGTAAGTTCTTTTGTACATCTGTTGGCAGAATGACTTCCTTCTTCCCATCACCCTCCTCCCTAAGTCATTTCCCTGACACTAGCGCAAAAAATAGCGATGAAAGTTTAGGGAAAATTCTTTTACTATCTAGAGATAGCTCTGCTTATAGGACTCAAAGACACAACTATGCTTCAATAAGAATAGTGACTCTTGAAGCCGACACTAATGAAAACAATCCAGGATTCTAGCTTATAATTAAGCATGCTTAAGCTTCAGTGATAATTACCATGGAGATTTTAATTCCCCTCAGCCAATTAGCTTAGTTAGTGAGTGCAAGTGAAACCGAGGTCATGGTTTTCTGTACTTCATAAACCAAATCTGGATTTGATTAATTCCACGACCACAGGCTATGCCAGCATTTTCACAAATTGTACCAAAGACAATGGGCAAACCCACATAGGTTAAAAAGGAAAACAGTCTAAAATGCCCAGACTTGTGGTCGGAAGCCTAGCTTGGGATATTGGTTTCCTCAGTGACTACTCATGCAGCCTTGGGACAATTCACTTAATTTTTCTGAGGCTCTGCTACTTCACCTGAGAAATGAATATTTACAATACCTGTTTTAAAGAATTGTTACAAAAATCAAGTGAGTCAAGTATATGAAAACACCTCATAAAATAAGGTTCACTACCTCGCATCCAAGTACTAACCAGGCCCAACCCTGCTTAGCTTCCAAGATCAGACAAGATCAAGTGTGTTCAGGGTGCTATGGCCATAGACATTCCCTCCAATAACTGGTATGAAAAAATAAGTTATTATTGAACAATCAGCTCACTCAACGTTATCTTAGAGTGAAAAGTAGCACATCATAAATGTACATAAAAGACCATTCTAATCATGTAAATATTTGTTGAATTAAAGAAAGAAAGTAGTATGTCTGTAATTTCAAATAAAAGATCCCTTTGCAAGTCAGTTTCCTAGCCCTGTGGTTTCCAAGAGGTGTTTTTCTGTATGCTCAGGGATCTTTGAAGAAGCAGCTACTCAGAGGAAAGAGAAAGACAAGTAGACAGAGCTCTGGGACTCTCACCATTGACTTCAATCAGAGCACCTATTGGTATAAACAAGGTTTTCAAACTCGCAAATGTTTACCATAAACATTCAGCTCTCCCAGATTGCTTCGTGTGTCCCTATACCCAGATCCTGCCCAGTGAATCTCTGCTGCATACCAGCATTTCTTTGGTGTACCACCCTTAAAATTTAAAAGGCAGTATCACTGATGTTATAGTTCACCAAACATCTTTAATCTCAGACAGGTCTAAATTTGGACATCGGAGTGAAGAATAAATATTCTGACGTCTCTCAAGACTTTACTCTGGTAGCCGAATTCTCTCTGACAGGCTCTGGGAAGACAAATGGAAGAGTTTTAAGTATTATTCCCTACTTTTCCCAGTACCTCTTTCTGTATGTGCGTACAGACAAGTGGGCCATCTCAGGAGGGTAACTGGAAAAGTGGCAGGAGCACCAGACTGGGAGTCAGCTCTGGGACCAACTCTTGAGGTGATCTTTGACAAATCTCTAGAACTCTAGATATTTCAAAAAAATTGACTGAGCATCTCCTCAGGCCTTTTTATGGCAGAAGTTCTATAATCTATGTATTAATGACTTTTATAATAAATTAAATAAATAAATTTATTTAAGGAAATTACCCTGGCATAAGTCCCTAGCTGTTGCAAAGTTTAATTTTCTCCATTACAGTGTGTAGGACATAAAATATGCTAAGGCTTCATGAGCAACACAGAAACACTCTGGTTATTGGCTCAAAGATTTATCATGATGGCTGCAGCTTCCTGTGCTAGAGTAACGTTCCTTGGAATGGGAAATACAATAGCTTGTCATTTTCTTAAAGAGTTAAGAATGGTTTTGCTTTTTGATGAAGAAACTGACTCTATTAAGAAAACTGCAGGATAAGTGTCTTATTAAAACACATTCTTCACATCAAAAATTGGAGTTATATGGATTCAATAATATCGTTTCTCTTTAAACTATGCACATGATTTCATTAAAAATAAAATTTAGCATGGAAGATGTTTAAAAATACACCAATTTGCTTATTCTTCTCAAGGGCAGTGAACTCAAACTCGACTCTATAATAATTACAAATAAAGATTCTGCTTTGCTATGTGCTTTATCTTGGCACTAAGAAAAAAAACCTTCATCTATTTATATTCAGTCTGCTCCTATCTTTTGTTTATTTAGACTTAGATACAACAGTCCTTTGCTTGCTTGTCACTACCATTGCTCACAACTTTTTCTAAAAGCCAAAATGCTGTCAGAAACACAAACTTCATCCATTCATTAATCTTTCGGCGCCACATCCTGGGAGGTCAGTATCTGGTCCCTGTCTTCAGTTTCATATGATATGCAATATTTGTATCACGTGGATCTGATCTAAATAGCCCTGTCTTGGAACTCAGTCTAAGAAGGTCATTTGGCTTACAAAATACTACTTGGCCTACATAATAAACAACTGGCCCAGCACACAGGAACTACACTGCACTTTATTTATCCTTCCCAGTCCCACAGACCTGACCATGGAAAAAAAAAAAAGGAGTATTATCTACGTATCTATATTTGAGGAAGTAACTTTTTACTTCAAAAGAACATTTCTCACTGCCCGTAACACTCTTTTGTATCTTGCATTCTTTTGTGTGTTGAAGGTTTTGGACTCTTTAGGAATTCCCCTTAAAATTCAGATGTCAGAGATGAGGTGAGGATGGGGAGGTTGGGGTTTGGCGGTGGGTAGATCATTGTAGCAACTCAAGAGTTGAAGACCTGAAGAATCCGAAAAATGAAAGAAAGGCATATGCTGAAAGAAGATGTGAGAAATCACGAAAATCAACATTACTATCTCATAATTTTGCCAAAAACCAGCCCTCCTACTATTTATCCCTGCAAAAAAGACGTGAACCAGTTTGCTTTCAGCAAACACTGCATTTCTATATTCAAAAAATAAGCAAAACATCTCTAAATAATAAAAATTAGAGACATGTCTTATTTTATTCTACCGACTTAGCACTTTTCTGAGAAATCAATGAAAAGTCACTGTATTTGAACATCTTTCGAGTTTTCCTCTGAAGCAAGACAATTAATGATAAATAAGAAAACGTGAATGGTGGCAGCTCCTGATCATCCTCTTCCTGATCCAGTTTATCAGGGTGTTTTATTCAACACCCACAGTTAGTCCATTAACCCTGGGGCATTCAAAATGGTATTTGCAGACCACTATATTTCCAGATATTCAATTTTCATACATTCTTTTTACTAAAGCAGATCTGCCTGAAGGATATGCCTGTGGTGCTCCTTCAAAATCTCTTTCTCCCTCCTCACAAAAGATACTCAAACTTTTTACCCATCCAGAATCTTGTGGGCCATGAACTATGGCCCACAAATATGAAAATTTCTGGGGACCAAATAAAACAACATTTTCAAATATCAGCATCAGCTTTTAGAAAATGAATTATTCTGACAGGGAAGCAAAACCTTTGGAAAATAAGATAGTTTCAAATTCTTTGCTTTTAGCAAAATTGAAGGAGGGCCAAAATCAACTTGTCAGCTGATAGATCATTAAAATTAATCTTGATTAATGTAACTTGTGTGTATTTGGGTATTTATTGCAAGAAAAAAGGGAACTAAGTGAATTCTGCTCCAATATCACACTGAATAATATTGCTGTAACAAACTTATTCCATTCCATTCCATTCTTTTTTTTTTTTTTTTTTTTGAGACAGAGCCTCGCTCTGTTGCCCAGACTCGAGTGCAGTGGTATAATCTCGGCTCACTGCAACCTCCACCTCCTGGGTTCAAGCAATTCTCCTGTCTCAGCCTCCTGAGTAGCTAGGATTACAGGCATGTATTCTTATCTACTTATTTGTATGAATGAGATTTATCAGCATCTATGAATTTAAAAATTAACAGAAATAAAACTGATGCTAAATCCCATTTCATCCTAGCAATAAATAGTATACGTAGACACATGAATTGATTGGGAAAAGACCTGCCACATCTAATAATGGTAATAAAGTAAGAAAATTTTACATTTTGTGTTAATAATTATATATTATCTTTAAAATATATATTTATCTTGTTTTTACTAATCATGCAGTAATAATATTGTAATGATAATGCAATTCAGGAGAATGTTTTTAAATACTTAGAGCCTTATGGTCACAGAAAATTAATTGTTTTGAATTTTATAACAATGGACATATGTCTTAAGAGCTATGTAATAAGTGATACATACAGTAAAGCAAGCATAAAAGTATTGACATCATGACTTATGGAATGAAAATTGTAGTTAAGAGAGAGATATAAAATCTCCAACTGTTAAAAAGAGCTTATGCAAGTATTTTAAAACAGATTATTACCTTTTAATAATAGATAATTGCATTTATATGCCACCGAACATATTCTAAAAAGTCATACAGCAGTTTTGTTTCAGTATATCAATATTTATAATACAGTGGCAACTGCATCATTTGCAACTATTTTACTGTGTGTGCTTTTTTTTTTTTTTGAGACGGAGTCTGGCTCTGTCACCAGGCGGGAGTGCAGTGGCGTGATCTCAACTCACTGCAACCTCCGCCTCCCAGGTTCAAGCAATTCTGTTGCCTCAGCTTCCTGAGTAGCCGGGACTACAGGCACGCACCACGAAGCCCAGCTAATTTTTGTATTTTTAGTAGAGACAGGGTTTCACCATGTTGGCCAGGGTGGTCTCCATCTCTTCATCTCATGATCTGCCTGCCTTAGCCTCCCAAAATGCTGGGATTACAGGCGTAAGCTACTGTGCCCAGCCAACTATTTTACTTATAACCAAAAGTCTGACTGTCAAAAATATGCAAGGAGATTAACAGTTTTTCAAAATTCTCTTAGAAGCAAAAAGGCAAAATTATTTGATATTGTTATATTCTCTAATGATAGGGCAATTCTGTGGCGTGTTCAGCAGGTTATAAGCAAGTTTGCAAAAGACAATAAGGCTTGAAGGCTCAGGCCCATTGGAACCATTTGTTCTTCCACTATTGCTCTAAAATGCCAGCATATTCTCTGAGGCCTCATTGCCGTCTGCGAGATTGTATATGAGTTCTGTTTCAAATGCTTAAGCCATGTTTTCACTTTATTATCAAGAATGAACAGTATTTCACAAAATCTTACATGAAGTTACTGACTCTTTTAATTTGTATGCAATACCATCATCATTAACAATGTGTCACAAAGAGACATTAGCCCTTAGAGGGAACAGAGCACTCTCCAGAGTCCCTACTCCCAGCTCAGCCACTACTAGCTGAGTGAACTCAGATAACTCTGGTAAACTCTGAAATCTGTCTTTCAATCTGTAAAAGAAAGAAATTATTATCTGCCTTGCTACTTCACTGGGTTTTTGTAATAAATGGTGTTGTATTTCTTGCTAAACTGTAAATATCTATGTAAAACTTAAATATTATTTTTAGTGAAAAAGTGATTATTGATTATTCACTTTCTAGCACTATGCTACGCAATGCTGGGAAATAAAAACAGATGTTCTCATTTTTATTCTTCTTTTTTTTTGGAAACAGTTTCACTCTTGTTGCCCAGGCTGGAGTGCAACAGTATGATCTCAGCTCATCGCAACCTCCGCCTCCAGGGTTGTGTGACTCTCCTGCCTCAGCCTCCTGAGTAGCTGGGATTACAGGCATGCACCACCACACCTGGCTAATTTTGTATTTTTAGTAGAGATAGGGTTTCTCCATGTTGTTCAGGCTGGTCTCAAACTCCCGACCTCGTGATCTGCCCACCTCGGCCTCCCAAAGTGCTGGGATTATAGGCATGAGTCACCGCACCTGGCCTCATTTTCATTCTTAAGAAGCTTCCAAACTACTTGCAGGACGTAGAAGTGAAAAGGAGGATGATGCAGTAAGAACAAAATCACATAAAATAGAAAGCAATACTGCTGGTCTGACACTTTTCCTGCCTAGTTTTTCCTTCAGCAACAGATAACATTCTCTGGAAAACAGTGATTAAGCCCCAGGAAACATAACGAAGACACTTAAGAATACTTTTCAACCTTCCAGCACAAATATGCACTCTAAGAAAAAGAGAGCTGCATGCTCTTTTACCATCTCAACTTCCCCCAAATTAAAGAGACTTAAATATAAGGTAAAGTTTTTTTTCATCTTGTGCATATATTTGTATATTTATTTGAAAACTTTGGGCTTTTTATAAAGAGGGAAACTAAATGAAAATGAGGCATTGCTTACAGAGGGTATTTCCCTAAAATAATAAGTAAAGTTAATCAAAATAAAATGTACTCTATTTACTCATTTAACATATCTTTAATGAACAGAGAACATGACACAACAGAGCTCTGCCTTCATGCAGCTTATGTTCCAGTGAAATCAGAGAAACAAGTAACAAGTAAACAAAAAAATAAGGTATTTCCATTTAGAGATTAACATGGGGGTGACATACAAAGGTATGTTAGCGACATACAAAGGTCTAAGGAAAGAGTCAAGAGAAAGAGAGAAAAAAAGAAGTCCAAAATCTGCCAACGAAGAATATACTCAGGATGTCCAAATCATGGAGAGAAAGGCAGCATGACTTAAACACCACAACAGTGGGAGCTATAGTTTGAATGTGTCCCCCAAAAAGCATGTGTTGGAAAATTACTCACCAATGCAGCAGCGTTGGGAAAGGGAACCTAACGGGAAGGTCATGAAGGCTCCACCTTCATGAATGTTTTAATGCTAATTATAAAAGGGCCTGAGGCTGTGGGTTTGATCTCCCACTGTCTCTCACCCATGTGATGCCTTCTGCCATGTTATAACACAGCAAGAAAGCCCTCACTGGATGCAACTCCTCAATGCTGGTCTTCCTAGCCTCCAGAATTGTTAGCCAAATACATTTCTGTTCACTATAAATTACCTAGTCTGTGGTATTCTGTGATAGCAACATAAAACAAACTAAGACAGTGGGAGATAATATCACAGAACAGGCCCAAGCCAGATGAAGCACTTTTGAGGGTTGAGGTATAAAGTTTGACTTTAATTCTAACTGTATTGGGAAGCCACTGGAAGGTTTTAACTGGTGGAGTAATATTATTTGGCTTAGGTTTATAAAACATCCGTCTGGCAACTTTGTAAGTATGGAAATTGTGAGGATATTCTGATTGATACATCCTAAATAAAGAACAGCCTCAACAAAAGGGAAGGTCAAGGGGAGAGATGAGGGCGAGTGGAGCAAGAGATGACATGCCAAGAGAACTGGCTCTGGGATAGGCTACAAAGTCAGTCTGTGGCACAATGACAAAAGCAGTTTGTCCTTAGAAATGGACCTTCCTCTCTTTACTCCTCTCTGTCCACTACCCCAGATTCCTTAGATACTCATCACTCTCATCTGTCGTCTAGCTATCCAAATGTCCACACTACGAATATTTAATGTCCCAAATTAATCAACAATTTCTTCCATAACACTCATTTTAAGACAAAGTTTATTCCATCAATGAGATTCATTTCAGCTAGGTATTAGACGGGAAGTAATCTGATTCTGCTAATACTAAGAGGTCAGTCTTCTACCAACTCCAGATATATAGGCATTTTAAAAAACTTGTTAAAATACATGAATGGCACTTGCATTACAACTATGCAATGAATTTTAGACAACAGAGGAGAACAGCAGGAACAGGCAAGAGTGTGAGGAGGGATACTCTCCATGTGTAACTCACCCGTGCATAGCACAGTATGAGAATAGTGCCTGGTATATAGATATTTAGGACAGAAAGAATTAATATATTTTATACAATTGAGCACATTTTTTCCCTATTTGAAAAATAAGATCAGTTGTTCAATGTATCAATTCAAATATCAATTCAGTATATTTATTTACTGGTACCAGAAAACAGATAGCAGTAAAGTATAATTAAATAAATTAATCACTCTACCAAAAAAGAAAGCCATCAACGTCTGAGTATCTCACATAAGGACAAGTTCAACTATTCTGTCATTGATATCTGAGACTAGTGACTCAATAAATCCCAAGTTTAAAATGTGAAGCAAGCTATAGTACTACTTACTACTTTTTAAGAGATGAAAACATAAATAAGGAAAAGAAGTCAGATTGAAAAAAATACTTAATTAAAGCAGCACAATGGTCTCCAATGTGCAAGGCACCATGTGGAAGGGAGGAGATACTCCAGATTCATTTGGAGATTAACTGTATATTTAGACAGCCCTGATCATCTTGCAATGACCTATTCAGGCAGCACTTACATTCTGAGAGACACATGGCTTCATATAACTACTTATCAGCCAATTCCTTTCATAATTATAGACTCAGACCAGACACTTGTTATTCCTACCAAGATACTTTAAGGTATCACATGGTGCAAATCAATAGGGGACGTTAGCTCATATTTGGAAGTGCTTCCAAATATAACCACTCCACATTTTGCAGTATCATCTGGGAATAAAGCATGCCACACACATAAATTTTTCCATCCCTGAACTTATGTTTAAATGTAGAAACGTGTTTTATTTATTTCTAATATATTAAAACATCTGACTGCTCTCCAGAAGATGATATGTTCACGATTGAAGTTTTTCTTAATTCAAATCATAATTGTCAGTATCATTAATTTTAGTGTAACATCCTCAGTGATTAAGTATAAAGGACGGTTTGCCCCATACTCATTACCTCCAACATATCTCTTTCCTCCATTTGACAATAGCTGTAATGAGTAGACTATCCTTTTTCCACCATCCTCCACAGTGCCTTCCACACTGGAGACCACTGTGCTGATTTCATTAAATTTTTAAAAATCTGACTTCTTATCTTTATTTATGTATTCATCTCTTAATGTGCTTCTTTTAATTACCAATAAATCACCTTATTATGTCTTTTAATCATCTTATTTATATCTTTATCTCTAATTTGCTTCTTTTAGTCATCAGTAAAAGAATATCATGTTGCCTCTGATATTTTTAAGGGAAAATTATCATGAATTCATCCCAGTTTTTCCAGTTTAAATACATGACTATAGGGCTTTTACTTCTTTGACTTTATGTTTTTATTTTTGTATATTGTACTGAAAATATTGATTAATAATGATATAAACATACTTTATTAATGTTATACTACTATATATTATATACACAGACACACATATATGCATATGTATGTGTGTCTGTGTATATATATATGTGTATATATATATACACACAGTGGGTTCAAAATAACAGTGCTAATATTAGTGCACAATTACTCAAAACAGTTTAAGATTTTTTTACAGTTTGTTTTGGCCATAGTATACATCCCACTGGGAGTGTACAGGCAAATTATCTATTTTAAAATCACTTGACATAATTCCCCTCTGTGTAATTAAGTCAGCAATGCAAAAAGTAGTTATATTTTAGATTCGTTTTGCTTTTTCTTTTAGGAACTTTATTCCCTTCACTTTTGTTTTACAATTACTTAAAACATTGCATAGTTCCAGAGTTAAATTTATAAAACAATGTACTTTCAGAGGCCTCTAGTTTCTATTCCTATTGCCTCTATCCTGTTCTCCCTCAGTAAATAATATTTTTATTAGTTTCTTATTTAATTTTCATTTTTTTACTCTTTTTTAAAAAGCTATTTAGGAATAATTTTCAGCTTTCAGAAAAGTCACAAAGATAACAAAGAGAAGACTATATGCCCTTCACCCAGCTTCCTCTAATGCTAACACCTTATATAATCATGGTACAATGTCAAAAATTAGAAGTAACATTAGCACCCTATCAACTAAGCTATGAACTTTTTTCAGATTTCATTAGTTTTTCCATTAATGTCCTCTCTCTGTTCCAGTGTCCAGAATATCTCATTGCATTTAGGCCATTTTAATAAAAATGAGCTATATATATTTATTTTATATTTATATATCCTATTAGATAAAATGTGGTATACTATATACCTATGTCTTCATTTTGCTCTTTTGAATTAACAGCCCATCCTGGAAATCATTCCATAGCAGTATATGTAGTTATTCCTATTTCTTTTTATACTAGTTTATATTCTTTTTATAGATATGCCATGGTTTAAGTAAAGTCTTCTATACATAAAAACTTTAATTGTTCAATAATAAATTGAATCACAGTGAAGAAGTTATTTGAACAATAAAATTGTGAATTGCTAAAAGGCGGTCATACTTACAGTATATGTAGTTATTCCTATTTCTTTTTATACTAGTTTATATTCTTTTTATAGATATGCCATGGTTTAAGTAAAGTCTTCTATACATAAAAACTTTAATTGTTCAATAATAAATTGAATCACAGTGAAGAAGTTATTTGAACAATAAAATTGTGAATTGCTAAAAGGCGGTCATACTTACAGCCAATTGATAAAAAAAACCCTAAGAGTAAGTGATTAAATGACTAAACTTTACAATAAACAAAAGTTGGTATCACAAACACCACTAATGAACAAGTATAAGCAGTATCATTAAGATGTTACTACCTTTTCCCTTTACGGCATATGACCCATTTTAAAAACAATGTTTTTAAGTGTAAAATAAAATACATAAAATTTAAAATGAAACCAATTATCATGAAATACACTTACCAATCACTAAACAAATTGTGATGTAGTGACGTATGTGTATCTTGATCAATGCATGAAATAATAAGATCTAGCATCAGTCTAATAACTATCACAACTTCAAAGTAGACATGAGCATAAATCAGGTTTCGAGATTCCTGTAACTGCTATAATGTTCCATGAAAGTATCTATGACTTCTGTTGGTGACAAATTAGCTGATATTGCCAATATTGCTGTGATTTGTAACCTATTTGTAATTGAAGGAAATGCTGCATTTCAGTTAAAGGTTAATGAAAATAAAGACGTGATTTTCCCCATCCAAATTCCCAGAGCCCCTGAATTCTACCTATGGAGCCCAAGCTAAAAACCTCTGCCTTAAAGTCAGGAAAAAGCAGTGAAAGAAAGTACTACGCAAGTATTTTGCTAATTTGCTTTTTTAAGAGAAGCCAGAAACTAATGTTTATTGAACATGTACTGTTTGTCAGTTCCTCTCTCCCTCTCTCTCTCTATATATAACTATAACATATATAATAACTATAACATAGATAATATGATACATACATGTTATATAACTATAACATATATAATACATATATAATATAATATAATGCATATTGTTATATTTTATAGTATATATTATATATAATACATATTATATTATATACATTACATTACATTATATTATATATGTATTATACGTTATAGTTATATATATAGTGATGCATATACATAATTTTATATATACATATAATTTTTATAGCACTTAATCCTCACAAAACCCAATGAATTTAACAGAGGTTTAGTAACTTGCCATGATCACACAGATAGTAAAGACAGAGTCAGAAATCAAGGCCTGTATGATTTCTACTATATCATGAAGCTTAGTACAGTAACATATCAGCAGTATTTGCATTTTAAAAGAGAAAAAAACCTACAGAAAACAATATTAGAAGGAAAAGGAAGAGGGGAAAGGGGAAAAAGAATTGCTCTAATGGTAAAATTGCAGACCTTAGAAATGAGCCAGAAAGAATGTTCTTTTGTAGTAAGTTTTTCTTAAAATTCTTCAGATCACTCTACTATTGCATATATGTATAAAGCCAGTCACGTGCACTATCTGATTAATTTCCACAACAATGGCTTATCTATTGCCAATACTCTCTATATGTTCCAATTAAAGTAATAAAATAAATGTAGGATAATAAGGTGGCTCTTGACATCCGTCTGCGATCACTGCCATGCTCTAGTCACATTTGTTTACTAGGCTGTTTCTTACTGCTGTGTTAGAGTAAGATTGCATACCTAGAACTCAGTGATCCCAAATGGTGAAACTTTAAAAGCCAGCCTTATAAGACACATGACTGGAAATACACTGAGTACTGGAATGCTGCCATGGGATCAATCATGTGCATGTCTCTCCTGGATATAGCTGATTCTGCATCTACTCTGTCTTTTTTCCCCTCATTTTTCTTTTAATCCTCCAAAATATCATTCTTAGGCATTCATTCTGTCTTGCAGGCATAGTCACATTTCTCCTAAGAGCTCTCGTTCCAGAAGCAAATACCTGATATGAACCTCCCACCTAAGTAATCAAAATGGTACAATACTAAATGGTGCAGTACTACATTTACCAAGAAATAGCCACAATATCCCCTTTAGAGCTAGTTTGCTAATCTAATGTTGATAATCCACTGGGTCATTGAGCACCAAAATGATCACTTACTTTGCAAAATTCCTAGTCCTCATTTTTTCATTGCTTACAAAATGTTTGCATAATAGGTATTTTGCAGACTGCTTCATTTCATATTTGAATTATTTAAGCCCATGGGGTGCTTAGCTTGGGAAAATCTTTTTGCCCAGGCTGATTATGTATCCAGATTGAACTGTAGCCTGTTTATTCTAGGTCTCAGTGTCCAATAAAGGGAAAACTCTAGAAAAAAAAGCACAGTTCTGTCCATTGGCTGAGTCCAAATGAGCAGTCCCTAGAGCGGTCTAAAGTCATCATGGTAAGTGTCCCTGCCAACTACTGCTTCATACTCTTTTCTTTGGCTGCTATTCATATCTCAAGTTTTCTCCAGGACACATGGCCCTGTGTCAGCAGCTCATCCTACCACTAGTTGCAACCTCCTCGACCTTATCAGCATTTCACCTCTCTGTCCCCTGTGGCAGACTGTTTGCAAATATAGTTACAACTATTCTTCCCATCTCACATGCCCTGTAGCAGTATGACTTTGCCCCTCTGCCCATAAAGACATGGAATCTATTTCTCCTTTGCCAAAATCTGGGCTGGGCCTTTGATTTGTAAAAATAGCACTGTGGCTTCAAAAGCTAGGCTTTAAGATACCTTACACATTCCATTTTTCTGTCTTGGTACTAACTGTGAGAACACCATGCTGTCAAGGAGTCCAGTCTCACCAAGTGGAGGTTGAGAGGCCACGTGGAGGAGAGCTAAGGTGCCCCAGCTGACTCTCAGCATCAACTGCCCAGAAGTATTAGGGAGGACATCTTGAACTGCCAGCCCCAGTCAAGCCATCACATACTGTAATCACATGATCCCAGGCAAGACCAGTAGAAGTACCATCTAGACTGCCAAAACAGAGGATTACAAGAGAATAAATAGTTGTGTTTTTAGACTACTGAGTTTTGGGGTGGTTTATTACACAGCAATAGACAACTGAAAAACCATCCTTTAGCAGTCTTTCCTCAAGAGTCATTCAATATTTTATTTCAATCTTTTGTTCAAGAGGGAAAAAGAAATCTAAGTCTTTACTAACATACCATTTTTGTTCATGTAATGGCTAAATTTTATATCAAATTTTGGTCAGCCAAAGGTAAGGATATGACCATTACATAACTAGGAAATTCCTCAAACTGCTGTTAATATACAGATAGAAAAATATTCACTGTGTGCTTAAAACGTGACATTAAGAAGTAAAGTATAAACACTGATGTGAGGAAGATCTAGTTAGAACGGTAGCTCCACTACCTTTAAGGATTGCATTAGTAAGAATTGACATAAGCTCTTTCCAGTATGTAGAAGAGTCATGTTTCTACCTAGGCTAATCAAATAGAGTTTTACTGTAGAGCTGGGCTATGAGTATTGCCCAGCCTAACTCAAGATAGAGGCCTGAGCCCAGTATTTCCTAATGTTTTTTTTTTTCCATTTCCATTGTTGGAGGTTTTTTTAGTTTCATAGCTCTTATGTCACCAATACTTAGAAAATGAATTGTTTACCAGGGTTCTATATGCTGTATATAAACTTCCTAAATCACAAGCAAAATCAAGTCACAAAAGACATATTATTTTAATTAGATTCTCAGAGACTTATTTGACTGCCCCCAGCAACAAATAATAATAAATACTGAGAGAGCAAAGTGTCTACTGATTTAGAGAGCCAAGTGTCACTTAAAACCAAAAGTTCTTTCTTAATAGCACCCATTTAAATGTTTTACTTAAAAAGTAGTAACTCAAATATACACAAAGAAAATTTATTAATTTTTAAAGGCATAAATCAGTATGAAGGTGGACAAGTTATAAATTATGCATCTCAGAACATCTGTAACCCTAAAGATCTAGACTAATAAATTTTTCATGGGGCTTCCCCTTTCAGGAAGATGGAGTAGATGTTCTTTTTTCTATTTGTCCAAGTAAATACAACTAAAAACTCTGTATATGTAAAATTTACATAAGGAGATTGACAGGTTAAGAAAAGGGAGACAGGCTAAGGACCTCAGGATCTGAGTGACAATACAGTGATGAGTTCCCTGCATTTTCTCATTGCCTCATATACTCAAGATTTGCAGCTAAAGAAGTCAGCAACCACAAAACACCAATGAATGCAGAAATAAAACAAGAACAACAACAACAACAAAAGTCTGCTTCTTCTAGTCAATGTTCCTGGAAAAAGGCAGAAAATGTTTAGAAAATAGCTGCTCTACTACAGTCAAACATCATCGCCACTCCACTGTACCACCACCAGCAGTAAAGGCCCAGAGAAAACCCACTTTTGCCAGGCTGGAACAGGACATCTCTACACCCCTCATCATAGTAGCAGAGGAGGAAGAGGGACATTCATTCCCCACTGAGCACTAATGAGCCAGCTACCCTTAAGCACTCATGGTGTCAATGGAGACCACCTGGGGAGAAACGAAGATGTCATAGGGAGCATACTTCTACAACCCGACAGTAATGAGGCATGCTTCTGCTTTCTCATGGGAGTGGTGTCAGAGGAGAGCTACTGCAAAGTCAGGACTTTTGTCACTCTCCAGGAGAAAATGAGGCCGCTCATCCTCTCCCCATGGTGTTAGTAGTAGCTAGGAAGGGAGCAGCAAGGATGCCCTCCTACTCTGCCCGACTAGGAAGGTATCAGTGAAGACTAGAGGGGATCTGAAACTCCCATTCCTGCCCAGTAGTAACAAGAAGTATATGGTTTTGGTTATCAAGGTATCCAAACTGGAGAACCTGAATGAACTGCTACATAAACCTGGCAGGAACAAGGTAGCACTCACTCTTCTCCTGGTGTCAGAGAAAGCCATCTCAAACCGAGATTTAAATAACATCTAGAGTCTTATAATACAGTACCCAAATGTCTAGATTTCAATTGATACTTATTTGTTACACCAATTACCAAGAAAATCTGAAACTGAATGAAAAAAGACAGTTAACAGATGCCAATAAGATGATAGAGATCTTAGAATTCTCTGACAGAAATTTTAAAGCAACCATGATAAAAATATTTCAGTGAGCAGTTACAAATACACTTGAAACAAAATAGGATGTCTCTGCAAAGAAATTTTTTCAAGTTTCAGTAAAGAGGTAAAAGATACAATTAAGAACCAAATGGAAACTTTAGAACTGAAAAATATAATAACTGAAATTTTAAAAAAATCAGTGGATGAGCTGAACAGCAGAATGGGGACAGAAGAATCAGTGAACTAGAAGATAGGATGATAGGCATTACCCAGTCTAAACAACAGGGAGAAAACAGATTGAAATAAGTTAACAGATTCTAAGGGGCCTCTGGAACTATAACAAAAGATATAATTTTCATTTGTTATTCCTAAAGGGGTGAAAAAAGAGGATGGGGCTGTAAAAATACTTGAAGAAATAAAAGTTGACCAAAAACTTCCTAAATTTTGCAAAAGCAATACAAACCTACAGATTCAAGAAGGTGAGAATATTCCAAACAGAATAAACTCAATAAAATCCATACTATTACACATAATAGTCAAATTTCAAAAACTAAAGAAAAAGTCTTGAAAGCAGCAAAAGAGATGTACCTTACCTATAAGAAAAAAACAATTCAGACAGTAATTATTAATTTTAAAAATATTGAGACCAGAAGGAAATGGCATGCCATTTTTAAAGAACTGAAAGGAAAGAACTGTCAACCCAAAATCTTATATTGGGTGAAAATATCCTTTAAAAATAAAGTGGGTATCAAGATATTCTCAGAGGAAAAAAAGTAAAGATAATTTGTCACCAGCAGAACTACTAAAAAAGAATGGTTAAAGAAAATGTTCTAAACAGAAGGAAATTTATAAAAACAGGAACCTTGGAACATCAGAAAGAAAGAAAGAAAGAAAGAACATGGTAAGCAAAAACATAGGTAAATAGAACAGACTTTTCTTTTATTTTCTTTTCCTTTCTTTTATTTTCTGGAGTTTTGTAAATCATGTTTGATGGTTGAGGCAAAAAATATGGCACTACTTGATGTGGTTCTAAATGTATGCAAAGGAAGTATTTAAGACAATCATATTGTAAATAGGGGAGGATAATAAGATTTAAAGAAGGTAAGGTTTCTATACTTCACTTGAAGTGATAACATGATGATACCACTAGACTGTGAAGAGTAATTTACACATAATATGATATAGAACAATCACTAAACAAGTTATTCAAAGAGATACATCAAAATCACTACAGAATATAACAAAAAAGAACAAACTATTGATATATTCAATGCCCTGAGTGAAACTCCAGAAAATTAGGCTGAGTGAAAAAAGCCATTCCCTAAATGTTACATCCTGCATTGTTCAATTTATATAAATCTACTTGAGTGTGTATATGTGTGTGTATAAAACAAAATTATATAAATGGTCAACACATTAGTGGTAACCAGAAGTTAAGGTGGTGTTGGAGACAGACAGGAACTGGATATGGCTATTATAAATGGACAACAGGAAAGATTCTTGTGATGATGGAAATGTACTGTATCTTCACTGAATAAATGTCAGTATCCTGGCTGTGATACTGAACCTAGTTTTCCAAGATGTTACTATTGGGGAAAACTGAGTAAAGAGTACACAAGATCTCTCTGTATTATGTTCTATAGCCACATGTGGATCTATAATTACTTAATTTTTTAAAACCACATGGATGAATTTAAATAGAGTGAGTTCCAAGTTTCTCTTCAAAGAATCAGTACATCAGTATG
Source organism: Aotus nancymaae (assembly GCF_030222135.1). Lineage (NCBI taxonomy): Eukaryota > Metazoa > Chordata > Mammalia > Primates > Aotidae > Aotus > Aotus nancymaae. Next base: position 32,765,586 of record NW_026988425.1, read on the forward strand.
TTCAGCTTTCTTATTCTTTGTTCTCCATTTTAAAGTTGAATTTCCTCGCTCTCTTTGACCCCTTGCCCTTAGTTTCAGTAAACAATCTTCTCACTAGTTCTAATCAGTAGTTCACATCTGTTGCCCTGGTCACCTGTTCTGACCTGAGTCACCTTTTGTTACCTGTTCTGTAACTGTCTCTCCTGCCGAAACTACTCACCCCCGACTTTGGCTTGTACTCCTCCTCTCTTTAAAATAGCCAGTAGGAATTAGCTTAGACTGTGCAGTCCAACCCTACCCAATAGGGGAATAACACAGCAGTAAGGGCTGTCTGCATCAGGGATAAGAACCCCTTTCCCTCCCCTGTTCAGGTATGCTCTTGCCATTGCTCCATCTATGAGATGCACCCTTCTATAGACGTAAATATTGCCTTGCTGAGAAAATTTATGTTCAAGTGCTATTTCTTTTGTGGCATCAAAAATTTGCTTCTAACAGTGAATAAACAAAAATAAATAAATTCTTCCTGAAAAGTTATTATGTCTTCTCATTTACTTTTTTTTCTGACTCAGAATCAATTTCACCACGTGAAAAGCCCTGAGGTCCATATAATGACAAATCAGCATACTTAGCTACAGTGAGAATAAGACAGTAACAAACTATGAAACATTGAACTAAGTTCTAAACACCCTTCAACTCTCTTTGAAATTTAAGAATACTAACTTTTTAAACACACAGTGGAAGTTCCAACATGGAAAGTAGTTCAGGGCACTGCTTTGTGGGTCCTGAGCAAGACTCTCCTTGCTTATTTGCTATCAGAGTCTACGTCTGACAATTCCATCTCAGGCAAGCTATACTTGCTGTTCCAACTCTTAATTCCAAGCCAGTTCTACTACTATTGAAGGAGGGGCTCAAAGGCATCAAGTGAATCCAATTCCCCACCCTCAAACTCAGCCACTGGGCATGGAAATATTTTAATCAGTTACCCATCCTCTAAAACTTTCAATAGCTTTCCACTTCCTACAGGAAAAGGTACAAACTTCTTAGTCCAGCACAAGAGGCTACTATCTACACCTACCCACTTCCTAACTGGTCTTTTATTTGTCCCCTAAAAGTCCACTCACCTGAACTAGAAAGTTTCTGTTCATTGAACCCAAACTTCTGTTCATCTTCCCCTCTTCCTGTCTTTTTCTCATACTACTACTCCAGACTAGAAAGCTTTCTACTCCTCCTCTTTGGCTTCACTAAAGTTCTACTCTTCTTTTTAAACTCCATTCTGAAGCCTACCTTAAAGATGTCTCTTGCCACTAAACATTTTTTCTGTCACCCCTCATTTCTCCACATAGCACTAGTTACTTATAGTATTTCTGTTTTTTCTGCCTGAGTCTTATCTTCCTATTCAGATTGCAAGCCAGTCAAATAGTCTGTTATCTCTGCAAATCTCTGAAAACAGAAAAAAAATAGTTTATGTTGATGGCCAATATTTTAATATTAGATCTGGCATAGGAGTAACTTGCTTCCCATCTGGACCTCAAATTCCTCAAATACAAATAAAGAAGATGAATTAGACCAGTGTTTTTTAACTAAGGATATGCATTGAACTTGTCTGGGGCTATCTTTGAAAATATGTGACCCTGAAAAAGTGAGTTAAACCCTCTAAGCTTCCCTCTCTGAATTTATAAGGAGACAATGGGAGCACCTACTTCATAGGCCTGTTATGAGGATTAAGTTAGTCCATATATATAAAGCAATTTTGCATAGGTCCTTGAACATATTAAGCTCCCAATACATTTTAGCTGCTGCTGAATATAAATTGTTAAAACTTGATTCACCTGGAGATACTTATCATTCTAGAACAGTGTTTCCAAATTACAGTTTGGGGGAAGTGAAACAGAGCAGGGGACCCTCATAGGGGCTTATGAGCACCACCCCCACATGACCATGAAAATAAAGGAATATCTTGAGTTCCTTCAAGGGAAATTCCAGGCATCTAGCTATCCTTAAGAAGTAAATAGGCAACTTGATAAATGGGAAGGTAATAGTACCTTAAAACAATAGCCAAGGAGTTCGAATCACCAGAATGTTTGGTTCTCTAGAAACTAAACATAACCTCTTAACATATATACCTGAGTTGTTTTTCAGCAACCTGGACCCCCACTAAATGGATCTGCTGGCACTGAGATCTCAGATAAGGGGGAGCTAAGGACTGCACACTGACCTTTCTTCTAAATTTCTTCCTGAGGAGCCTGGAGAAAGTCGCACCCACAAGCCAGAGCTAACATTCTTTTCTGCTGACCTCACAATTTTAAACAAAGCTTCTCTTCCTTAACCAACTGCAAATCAGAAAATATTTGAACCCACCTATGGCCTGTAGGCCCCTCCACTTCAAGATGTACCACTATTTTAGGTCAAACCAATGCATAGCCTCTATATATTGATTTATGACTTTACCTGTAACCTCTGCTCCCTGCCTTTAAAACCCTTACCTGTAAGCCCTCTGGGAGTTGGAGTCTTAAGCATGAAATGCCTGATTCTCCTTGCTTGGCACCCTGCAAATAAACACTTTTCTTTCTCCTGCTGCAGACTTCGGTGTGGACATCTAGTCTTCTGTGCTGGGTGAGCAGACCACAGTTTGGTTTGATAACAGAAACTGCAGAGAAATTGCACCTAAATTCTTAGCTGCACCTAGTATCATCTATTAACTAAATTAATAATATAGTTTGCTCACAAAAGTATTCCTATTTTAAAAATATACATGTGAATATATATATGTGTGTTTTGTGACTAATAAAATACCAAGTTAGGTAAACAGTGTTACTAAATTCATAGTTGCTTTTTGTCACTATATATTTTCACTGTCAACACACACCATAAATATAATTATCATCATGCAAGGAAAGTCCTTCAGTTTATTTTCTTCATCTTATAATTTTCAAACAGACTGGGAAGCACTACCCCAAAATATCAAATTACTATCAGCATAATTTCCCAATAAAACGTTCACCATGCTCATCTCAGAGTTCTGAGTAAAGTGATTTCTAGTTGCAACACAGTACATAGGGACTTAAAAAGTTTGTAAATAAAGCCATAAAAGAAAAAATATAAACTAACAATTATTTAATTTTTAGTGAAAGAAATAGACTTGATGAATATAAGGAAAAAAATATGACTACTAGACAAAGTACTACCCAATAAAACTTCAATAGTCTTTCAAGCAAGTTTCTAAAATCCTAGCAACTCCTTGGAATTCACAATTCAGTAACCCAATATTTGAAGAAAGAAAAACCAAGGAAATTAACAACATGCTAGCATATCACTACTTCCATAATTGTTGTTCACGCATACCAGGGCATGGATGAAGCTGAAAGAACAACTCTTTTATGTTTAAATTGATAAAGGTAAAACTAAAGACAGAAAGGGCTAATTAAGCATATTCTTCAGCATCTTGCAAACTGAAAAAAAATTATAAATGAGTAAATTTTGAAAAATGAAAACTAACTTCTTTGGCAAAGAAATAATTAAACATTGAGCAGTTCCTAAAGTAATGTTTTAGAAAACTTCAAATTTTTTCTCTTAATTTTCACTCTCTTGAATTCTCACATCAGTTTTCAGAACAATATTGTAAGACAGGCAAAATATTACTTAAATTTGTTTATAAGAAACAGAAAAGTTTAATTACAGAGGGTTTAATCACATGATTCCCTAGTTGCCCAAATCATCCTTTCTCTGAAGCTCATTGGTGATAAGGGAAATAAAAATAGTTTAAAATTCCACCCTGCTTGTGGGATTTTTAAAAAAATATTAAGTGATTCTGCAAATTCCCATTTAGTTGTAACACCCAAGGTAGTCTATCTAAGTTGAAAACATACACATACACAAAATACAGGCAGCAGCTTTCAAGTGGAAAAACAAGGGATAAGAGCATTGAGACTACTATCTACTATCTTTTGAGCAAATCACTTAAACTCTCTGGGTCTTGTCGTAAAATGCATAAATTGGTTTGCTTGTGGATTGCTAAAATCTATGATTCTACAGTCAACAAAGCACAGGACGCCTCTCCCTTGTATCTAGAGATGTGGTAAGGACAGAATCTCCCTAACTGAACAAGGCCCTGCTCACATAATTTCACTCCCTCAGGCTAAGCCTGTCAGCATGCCTTCTGGGGAACAAAGAGAGAATGCTGATGAAATTAGGGCAACTAAAACCCAAGGGATAATAACAATACAGTGATTATCCTCTGCAATTGCCCAGCTTACAAGTTTCTCAAAGACTTCAGGTTTATCTATGCTGAATCTCCTTCGGAGAGATCCATGATGTCTCAAAACAACATAGCTAAATTCCTTTTCATCTAAAAATCATCCCTTTTGACAGATGCTATCATGGAAGGAAAGAAACATCACATTCTGTACTAGCTGCAATTACAGTTGAATTATTTGAAAATAAATGTTAGAGGTGGTGGTGTCATCTAGCTGCTGTAATGGTGAGACTTAACCTATTTTTATAAATCCTGTAGGAAAGCAAATATTCTGATCATTTTCTATAGGCAATAAAAGGCATAATCTTTATTTCTGTGTCATATCTCCGTGTAGTAAAGTAAATAGAGGCACAGAGAGGTCGGTCAGTCAGTCAGCTAGTCAGTAGTAGAACCAGGATCGGAGCCTGGTTCTTTTGATTCCTCTTTCCACTTCCTTACCACTAATGAAAGGTCCCTAATCTTCAAAGCAAGTTCTGCTTTCACCATCTTCTCTCCACACAGCAGATAAATCACTACATTACAAAAGTGTTTTGCCCTTCTTACACATGAGGGAAAATGATATACTAGTCACCCTCTGAGAATCTGTTTCTATGAAGATCCCCTAACAAAGGAGTGAAAGGTGTCTGAAAACTTCCAAAGTTAGTAACTAGGCAGATTTTGTTTTCCCCTTGGAAATCCCTATAACCAGGTTCCAAAACCAACACAAAGCTTGGCCCCTGTCATACCAGTATTGGAGATTTCCTCTCTGCTAACATTTAGGAGGAGTGACTACACTAAAGTCGAAACGTTCCTTTCTCTTTTTCTTCTAGTCACACTTGTACTGCTGCCCCCAAACAAAGCCATTGTCAGAAATGGAAGAAAAACAGATTCAATGTCACTAGCTCCTGAGGACCTCTTTCCAGCCTTGCACCCACAAAGAAACCATTCTCCTTGAACAGAGTAGCACTTCTAAGAAAGTTCCCCAACAAATATATACCTGCATTCATACACACATATCACCACCACTTTGCTTGAAAACCAGGATATCTTTTTTAATTATAAGCGTAATAAATTTTGTAACCTTTTTGTAACAATTTAACCAATATAGAAGAGTTTAAAGAAAAAAAGTTTCTATCTTCCTACTCAATCCCATTTCCTTGACAAAATCACTGTTAATGATTTTGTTTGTAGATTCTTTATACTTTTTATGTTTTATGCTTATGTAAATACATGAAAGTATACATATTTATACTGTTTTCTTTCTTTCCTTTTCTTTTTGTTTTTGTTTTGTTTTGTTTTTGAGATGAAGTCTTGGGTCTGTCGCCCAGGTTGGAGTGCAGTGGCATGGTCTCCGCTCACTGCAACCTCCACCTCCCGGGTTCAGGTGATTCTCCTGCCTCTGCCGCTACAGTAGCTGAAACTATAGATGTGGGCCACCACACCCAGCTAATTTTTATATTTTGTAGAGATGAGGTTTCACCATGTTGGCCAGGCTGGTCTCACACTCCTGACCTCAACTGATCCACCCGCCTTGGCCTCCCAAAGTGCTGAGATTACAGGCATGAGCCACCATGCCCAGCCTACAGAGGTGTTTTTTGTATGTTTGTTTTCTGTTTTTTTTTAATGTACATGAAATTAGACTAAACACTTTTACTCTGAAATTTTCTTTTTTCTCTCATTTATCAATACATTGTATATCCTTCCATGTTGATACATATAGCCTTAACTCATTTGTTTCAACAGCCAAATATGGCCAGGCAAGGTGGCTTGCACCTGTAATCCCACACTTTGGGAGACCGATGCAGGAAGATTGCTTGAGCCTAGGAGTTTGAAACCAGCCTGGGCAACATGGGGAGAACCCTTCTCTATAAAAAAATTAGCTGGACATGGTGGAGTGTGCCTATGGTCGCATCTACTGGGGAGGCTGAGGTGGGCTTGAGCCCAGGAGGTTGAAGCTACAGTGAGCCTTGTTCATCCCACTGCACTCCAGCCTGGGCAATAGAGGGAGATTCTGTCTCAAAAACAAACAAATAAAAAAATAGCCAAATGTAGTCCACATGGAGCTATGCAATATTTTTAACCATAATGTACAGACTGGACATTCAAGTTGTTTCTGATTTCTTTTTTTTTCTGAATCATGATGAACATTGTTATAAACATTCCCATATACATCCATTCTTATTTCCTCAGGTTCTTCTTTCTATAAAATAGATTCATAAAAAGTGTCATTCCAGTTATTAATTGTTAGATAACAAACCATACCAAAACAGCTTATGAATTTAAAATTGGGGCAATGCTTAGCACAACTCATGCAGCTTTGACTTGGGTAGCTCAAATGTGGACAGAGGATTCATTTACAAGAGAGCTCACTCACACAGCAAATTGTTGCTGGCTATTGGCTGGGGCTGTTGACAAATAACTTAAATTTCTTTCCACCTAGACCTCTCCATGGACTGCTTAGGCTTCCTCACAGCATGACAGCTCACTCTAAAAGCAAGTGTTCAAGAGACAGAAAATGGAAAATGCTAATCTCCTAAGGCCTAGTGCTGGAAACTGGCAGTGTCTTTTCAACCACATTTTATTGGTCAATCAGTCATACAGCCAACCTAGATTTAAGAGGATTGGACATAAATCTATCAATAGGAGAAGTAGCAAAATCATATGCAGCCAACTTTAATCTGTAAGTAAAATTGCTTAGTAAAATTATCCTGCACACTTTTAGTATGAATAAATATCGCCAGATCCTTTTCCAAAAGGGTTAACTTATATATTCAGCAAATATTTTAGGGATATTAATTGTTTGGTACCATTCCAGATGTAGAATAGAGCAATGATCAAAACAAACAAAAACTTTTGCTCTGATATAGCTTAAATGTAGAGGTTGTAGATAGACAATCAATCAATCAATCAGTCACATGTCAGGTGGTAATAAATGCCACGAGAAAAACAGAGGAGGGAAGGGACTAGTGAATATCTGGGAGGAGAGAGTGAAATTTTAAATAGAATAGTAGGGAAGATTTCACTTTCAATGTAACAAAAAAAAAAGTATGTACAAGTCATGAAGGGGTACATGCTTAAAATGTTGAAAGAGAGGTCACAGGAGGAGAGTGAGCATGGGAGAGAAAGATTGAGGGGTAAAAACGTGTAGGTCAGATTGTGTTAGGGTAATTCATCCTCCCATAACCCTGCATACCAGTGACATATCCTACAAGCATATATTTATTAAACACTTGCATACTCTCTTCTGTGAATTGCCCTCAGGATAAAATAAAATAAGACATACGCCCTCAAGGTGAACTCTTTATTGGAAATAATGAAATGGTTCCTATGAGGAAGCTGAAAGAAAAAGATTCAATGCAGGCTACAAAAAAGAGAGCCTGAAGGATGCTGCCCACAGGCTTAGGTTTGACTTGTTAATTGTAGTGCTGTAGAGGGTGGGAGGACAGCCCAGGTCGCAGTATGTAAGGGCATGAGACATCTGGGGGTAAGGCATATCAGAAGGTGGAAGAGACCAAAAAACAGTGACACCAGGACCAGAAAAAATACTTCATCTTCTTTGGCATTTTTTTTTTTTATTAGGACCAGCGCTAATAAAAACTTCAACTATCAAAATTAAAAATGACTATTTTAATTCGTTTTCTAATTCTGCAATAGTTTTATAATTGCTTTCCAAAGGAAGGTTTCAGCACTCCCACATGTCTGCTTTACTCATCTGGTGGGTGCCCATCTGAGATGAAGCTTCCAGAGGAAGGAACAGGCAGCAATTTTTGCTATGATTAAAAATGTCTTTGGGTTTTTTACCACAAATCCTCTTTTGCTAAAGTTTATAACTCAGAAAAGATTCATTTTGGGAGGAAAGTCTATAGTAAAGTCCCTTCGGTCAAAGACCTCTATCTAGTAGAGTTCTTCTAAATGAAATTCAATGAAAGTATATTAGCAAGTTTCACAGTTTATCAGTGGCTTTCCATCAATTGTCAGAAAATGGCATTTACTTTCCTTTGTCAGTTTAACAAGTGCTTTATTGTTTAGTGATATTTGGACTTCTGACATCTGCAGACCCTTGAGGTTAAAGTCAAAATGCTTTAAACAAAACAGCATTTATTCAAGTCATTCAGGGCTTAAAAAGCATTTTCCTCCAAAGAAAGGGATATTAGTGGTCATTTCCTTCCCAATCTTTATCCTTAGCATATTATAAATTATAGTTTGCAGAAGACCTTTTGACCAAATACCTTTCAATGGACTATCAAGCCTTTATCAGGAGACTTCTTTGAGAATTTTTGTAACTCAAAAGCTTAAGAATTCTCATATTATTTCTAGTGGTGATAAGGTAGTGAGAAATACATCAGATTTTTCTGGAGTAAAGGACGCTTCCTGAGAATATTACAGGCGCTCACAGAAGCAGAATTCACCCAACTAGACCTCCCAGGATCTTTTATAAAATATTTCATCTGAGCTCTAAATGTGAGCCTACAAGCTTTAAAGCTGGGAAAATAGGTTTTGTAACTCCCAACCCTCAAGTTTGTGTGAACCCATACCCACAAACACCCCTACACACTCACACACATAAACATCTAGCAGAGTATTCTACACTCTGTTAAAACTCAAAAATTATTGTCCTTGTCTTATTTAATATATTTTGTTAATACCTTGTTGAGGACTTAGAAGGCATGTCTATATCTATGGATGACAAGAGTATGAGAGTTTAAATAAAGAATCAAGACTTAGTGAACCATGCGTGAAACCTAATAAGATAACATTAAACATGGCTGAATGTAAAGACCTGTAATTAGATCTGAAATATCAATCGCAAGGTGGGGTCTAGAGGAGACCGTGTTTAACATAATTCCTGGGACAGAGGCATGTAGGTTAGTTAATTATAAACTTACTATATGAAAAAATGTGATATGACTGCCAAAATAGGAAACAAATATCAAGTTAGGCTTCATTAATAAAGAAGAATAGTGTTTTGATCCAAGAAAGTAATTTTCTTGCTTAATCAGAACACATCTATAGCATTTTGTCTACTTCTGGTACCATATAAATAGGATATTGAAAACTAGTACCTATTCAGTTCCTGAAATGTACAGATCAGTGGTTTTCAAATTTTGCTGTACAATCAGAATCTCTTGGGGAGCTTTTCAAAATCCAGATACCCAGGCTTTCCTATACCAATTAATCAGAATTTCATGGGGCAGGTCCCAGGCTACAGTACTTTTTTTAACTTCCAGCAAAGTTTGAAAAGCAAGCCATTAGATACAATCCTCTTATCTATCTCCTCTGTCCCTTGTCTTTGTCTCTCCTTCCCCACTGCCTCAGATTCCCTCAAATTTGCACCCCACCAAGTCTTTCCAGAATTTCCTCAGCTACTTAGGCTTCTGGATTACAGATTTGCTTTACTTTAACCCACTCTCCCTTAATCTGCTACTAAGGTGATCAGACTAACATGCAAGTATTATCAAGTCACTCCCCTACTTATAATACTTCGATGACTACCCACAGTACTCAGCATAAAGCTCAAATTCCATTAAGCATGCAGTACCCTTTATGATTTGGCCCTATCTGTAACCCACAGATCCTTCTTTAGTCTTCTCTTCTATCACTACACCATACACTGCTTTCACTCTTGCCATACTTACATGAATGTGTTGCACCATTTAATATTTCTGTGCCTTTGCTATTACTCAGCCCACATAACTCTTCTCCTTCAAGTCTCAATTTAGCTAACTCTTTAAGAAAACAAAATGTCTTTGATGCATCTACTATGTGTTCTATAGAATCTAGTATATGCTTCTATTTGGCATCAGTCACACAAAATTCTTATGTTTAATTTATCTTTCTCTTCTGGGCAAGATGGCCGAATAGGAAGACCTCTGATCTGTAGCTCGGAGCAAGACTGACGCAGAAAGCGGGTGATATCTGCATTTCCAACTGAGGTGCCTGGTTCATTTCACTGGGACTGGACAGTGGGTGCAGCCCACGAAGGACAAGCCAAAGCAGGGTGGGGTGTTGCCTCACACAGGAAGTGCAAGGGGTTAGGGGATTCAAGTCCCCTACCTAAGGGAAGCCCTGAGAGACTGTACTGGGAGGAATGGTATATTCCAGCTCAAGTACCGCGCTTTTCCCACAGTCTTCGCAACCAGCAGACCAGGAGATTCCCTCCAGTGCATACACCACCAGGGCCCTGGGATTCAAGCACAAAACTGGGTGGCTGTTTGGGGACACAGCAAGCTAGTGGCAGGAGAATTTTTTGTTAATACCCCAGTGGCACCTGGAATGCCAGCGTGACAGAACCATTCACTTCTCTGGAAAGGGGGGCTGAAGCCAAGAAGCCAAGTGGTCTGGCTCGTTGAGTCCCACCCCGACAGAGGCCAGCTAGCTATGATCCACTGGCTTGAAACTCTCGCTGCCAGCACAGCAGTCTAAGGTTGACCCAGGTCACTGAAGCATGGTGGGGGTGCAGGGTGTCCACCATAGCTGAGACTTGTGTAGGCAGTTTTATCCTCACAGTATAAAAAAAGACAATGGGAAGCTCAAACTGGGTGGAGCCCACCTCAGCTCAGCAAGGCTTCTGAGGCCAGACTGCCTCTTTAAAATCCTCCTCTAGGCAAGGCATCTCTGAAAAAAAAGGCAGCAGCCCCAGTTAAGGACTTAGAGATAGAACACCCATCTACCTGGGACAGAGCACCTGGGGGAAGGGGTAGCTGTGGCCACATCTCAGCAGATTTAAATGCCCCACCTGACAGCTCTGAAGACAGCATCGGATCTTCCAGCACAGTGTTCAAGCTCTGATAAGGGACACAATGCTTCCTCAAGTGGGTCCCTGACCCCCGTGTATCCTCACTAGGAGACACCTCCCAGTAGGGGCCAACAGACACCTCAAACAGAAGAGCTCTGGTTGGCATCTGGTGGGTGCCCATCTGGGATGAAGCTTCCAGAGGAAGGAACAGGCAGCAATTTTTGCTGTTCTGCAGCCCCCACGGGTGTTACCTAGGCAAACAGGGTCTGGAGTGGACCTCCAGCAAACTCCAGCAGACCTGCAGCAGAAGGCCTGACTGTTAGAAGAAAAACTAACAAACAGAAATAAATAGTCAACAAGAAAAATGTCCACCCAGATACCCCATCCAAAGGTCACCAGTATCAAAGACCAAAGGTAGGTAACTCCACAAAGATTGGAAGAAACCAGCACGAAAAAAGCCAAAAATTTCAAAAACCAGAATGCCTCTTCTCTTCCAAAGGATCACAATTCCTCACTAGCAAGGGAACAAAACTGGATGGAGAATGAGTTTGACAAATTGACAGAAGTAGGCTTCAGAAGGTGGGTAATAACAGACTCCTCTGAGCTAAAGGAGCATGTTCTAACTCAATGCAAGGAAGCTAAAAACTTTAAAAAAAAAGATTAGACTAATGGCTAAATAGAATAACTAGATTAGAGAAGAATATAAATGATCTGATGGAGCTGAAAAACACAGCACAAGAACTTTGTGAAGCATATACAAGCATCAATAGCTGAATTGATCAAGTGGAAGAAAGGATATGAGATTGAAGATCAACTCAATGAAATAAAGTGAAAAGAAAAGATTAGAGAAAAAAAGAGTGAAAAGAAATGAACAAAGCCTCCAAGAAATATGGGATTATGTGAGAAGACCTAATCTGCATTTAATTGGTATACCTGCAAGTGACGAGAATAGAACCAAGTTAGAAAACACTCTTCAGGATACTATCCAGGAGAACTTCCCCAACCTTGTTAGGCAGGCCAATGTTCAAATTTAGGAAATACGGAAAACACCACACAAAGATATTCATCAAGAAGAGCAACCCCAAGACACATAATCATCAGATTCACCAAGGCCAACATGAAGGAAAGAACATTAAGGGCAGCTAGAGAGAAACGTCAGGTTACCCACAAAGGGAAGCCCAACAAACTAACAGTGAATCTCTCTGTAGAAACACTACAAGCCAGAAGACAGTGGAGGCCAATATTCAACATTCTTAAAGAAAAGAATTTTCAACTCAGAATTTCATATCCAGCCAAACTAAGCTTCATAAATGAAGGAGAAATAAAATCCTTTAAAGACAAGCAAATGCGGAGAGATTTTCTCACCACCAGGCCTGCCTTACAAGAGCTCCTGAAGGAAGCACTAAATATGGAAAAGAATAACCAGTAACAGCCACTGCAAAACCATACCAAATTGTAAAGACCATTGATGCTATGAAGAAACTGCATCAACTAATGGGCAAAATAACCAGCTAGCACCACAATGGCAGGATCAAATTCACACATAACAATATTCACCTTAAATGTAAATGGGCCAAATTAAAAGACACAGATGGGCAAATTGGATAAAGAGACAGGACCCATTGGTATGCTGCATTCAGGAGACCCACCTCACATGCAAAGACACACGTAGGCTCAAAATAAAGGGATGGGGGAAGATTTACCAAGCAAATGGAAAGCAAAAAAAAGCAGAGGTTGCAATCCTAGTCTCTGATAAAAACAGACTTTAAACCAACAAAGATCAAAAGAGACAAAGAAGGGTATACATAATGGTAAAGGGATAAATGCAACGAGAAGAGCTAACTATCCTAAATACATATGCACCCAATACAGGAGGACCCAGATTCGTTAAGCAAGTTCTTAGAGACCTGAAAAGAGACTTAGACTCCCACACAGTAATAGTGGGAGACTTTAACACCCCACCGTCAATATTAGACAGATCAATGAGACAGAAAATCAACAAGGATATCCAGGACTTGAATTCAGCTCTGGACCAAGCAGACCTAATAGACATCTACAGAACTCTCCACCTCAAATCAACAGAATACACATTCGTCTCAGCACCATATCATACTTATTCTAAAATTGACCACATAATTGGAAATAAAACACTCCTCAGCAAATGCAAAAGAACAGAAATCATAACAATCTCTCAGACCACAGTGCAATCAAATTAGAACTCAAGATTAAGAAACTCAATAAAAACCACACAACTACATGAAAACTGAACAATCTGCTCCTGAATGACTACTGGGTAAATAATGAAATGAAGACATTAATAAAGATGTTCTTTGAAACCAATGAGAACAAAGACACGATGTACCAGAATCTCTGGGACACATTTAAAGCAGTATATAGAGAGAAAATTTATAGCACTAAATGCCCACAAGAAAAAGCAGGAAAGATCTAAAATAGACACCCTACCATCACAATTAAAGGAACTAGAGAAGCAAGATCAAACAAATTCAAAATCTAGCAGAAGAGAAGAAATAACTGAGAGCAGAACTGAAGGAGATAAAGACAAGAAAAACTCTTCAAAAAAATCGGTGATTCTAGCAGCTGGTTTTTTGAAAAGGCCAACAAAAGAGATAGACTGCTAGCCAGATTAATAAAGAAGAAAAGAGAAAATAATCAAATAAATGCAATTAAAAAAATGATAAATGGGGCCGGGCGCGGTGGCTCAAGCCTGTAATCCCAGCACTTTGGGAGGCCGAGGCGGGTGGATCACGAGGTCAAGAGATCGAGACCATCCTGGTCAACATGGTGAAACCCCGTCTCTACTAATACAAAAAATTAGCTGGGCACGGTGGCGTGTGCCTGTAATCCCAGCTACTCAGGAGGCTGAGGCAGGAGAATTGCCTGAACCCAGGAGGCGGAGGTTGCAGTGAGCCGAGATCGCGCCATTGCACTCCAGCCTGGGTATCAAGAGCGAAACTCCGTCTCAAAAAAAAAAAGATAAATGGAATATCACCACCAATCTCACAGAAATACAAACTACCATCAAAGAATACTTTAAACACCTCTATGCAAATAAACTAGAAAATCTAGGAGAAATGGATAAATTCCTGGACACATACACCCTCCCAAGACTGAACCAGGAAGAAGTTAAATCACTGAATAGACCAATAACAAGCGCTGAAATTTAGGCAGCAATTAATAGCCTACCAACCAAAAAAGGTCCAGGACTAGGCTGATTCACAGCCAAATTCTACCAGAGGTACAAAGAGGAGTTGGTACCATTCCTTATGAAACTATTCCAAACAATAGAAAAAGAAGGAATCTTCCCTAACTCATGTTATGAGGCCAGCATCATCCTGATACCAAAACCTGGCAAAGACATAGCAAAAAAAGAAAATTTCAGGCCAATATCTCTGATAAACATCAATGCGAAAATCCTAAATAAAATACTTGCAAACCGAATCCAGCAGCATATCAAAAAGCTTACCCACCATGATGAAGTTGGTTTCATCCCTGGGATGCAAGGCTAGTTCAACATACACAACTCAATAAACATAATCCATCGCATAAACAGAACCAATGACAAAAACCACATGATTATCTCAATAGATGCAGAGAAGGCCTTTGACAAAAATCAACAGCGCTTCATGCTAAAAACTCTCAATAAAATAGGTATTGATGGAATGTTTCTCAAAATAATAAGAGCTATTTATGACAAATCCACAGCCGATATCATACTGAATGGGCAAAAGCTGAAAGCATTCCCTTTGAAAGCTGACACTAGACAAGGATGCCCTCTCTCACCACTACTATTCAACATAGTATTGGAAGTTCTGGCCAAGGCAATCAGGCAAGAGAAAAAAATAAAGCGTATTCAAATAGGAAGAGAAGAAGTCAAATTGTCTCTGTTTCCAGATGATATCACTGTATATTTAGAAAACCCCATTGTCTCAGCCCAAAACCTACTTAAGCTGATAAGCAACTTCAACAAGTCTTGGGATAGAAAATCAATGTGCAAAAATCACAAGCATCCCTATACACCAATAATAGACAAAATAGAGAGCCAAATCATGAGTGAACTCCCATTCACAATTGCTACAAAGAGTATAAAATGCCTAGGAATGCAACTAACAAGGAATGTGAAGGACCTCTTCAAGGAGAACTACAAACCACTGCTCAAGGAAATAAGAGAGGACACAAATAGATGGAAAAACATTCCATGATCATGGCTAGGAAGAATCAATATCGTGAAAATGGTCAGATTGCCCAAAGTAATTTATAGATTCAGTGCCATCCCCATCAAGTTACCATGGATTTTCCTCACAGAATTGGAAAAAACTACTTTAAATTTTATATGGAACCAAAACAAAGAGCCTGCATAGCCAAGACAATCCTAAGCAAAAAGAACAAAGCTGGAGGCATCATGCTACCTGACTTCAAACTATACTACAAGGCTACAGTAACAAAAGCAGCATGGTACTGGTACCAAAACAGATATGTAGACCAGTATAATAGAACAGAGGCCTCAATAATACAAACAGATGCTGGAGAGGATATGGAGAAATAGGAACACTTTTACACTGTTTAGTTCAACCATTGTGGAAGACAGTGTGGCAATTCCTCAAGGATCTAGAACCAGAAATACCATTTGACCTAGCAATATCATTACTAGGTATATACTCAAAGGATTATAAATCATTCTACTATAAAGATACATGCACACGTATGTTTATTGCAGCACTTTTCACAATAGCAAACACTTAGAAGCAGCTCAAATGCCCATCAAAGATAGATTGGATAAAGAAAATGCAGCACATATACTAGAATACTACGCAGTCATAAAAAAGGAAGACTCCATGTCCTTTGCAGGGCCATGGATGAAGCTAGAAGCCATCATTCTCAGCAAACTAACACAAGAACAGAAAGCAAAACACTTCATGTTCTCACTCATAAGTGGGAGCTGAACAATGAGAACACATGGACACAGGAAGGGGAACATCACACATCAGGGCCTGTTGGGGAGGTAGAAGGCTAAGGGAGGGCAGCATTAGGAGAAATACCTAATGTAGATGACAGGTTGATGGGTATAGCAAACCACCATGGCACGTGTATACCCATGTAACAAACCTGCACGTTCTGCACATTACCCCAGAACTTAAAATATAATTAAAAAAAATAAAACTGCCATTTTGGTCAGGCTCAGACCTGTGCTGCCTCAGGATGTAAAGTGTAACAAGGGGGCCCAGGTCTGCAGTGTGGGCCTGTGAGGCCTGTGGGTGCCTGTGTTCCCCAGCTCCCCCTGCAGCTGACTCCGCAGTGGTCCCCTCCAGTTGCCAGGTGCAGATTCAGGTTCCGGCCGAAGGCTGTGTGTTCTCCACCACTTATTGTTACCTTGACAGGCCAGGGTTACTGCAGTGACCACCATAGTAGCCTTGGCCCTATGGAGGAGCCTGGGGCTACCCCGCAGCCATACGTGTGGCTGGTCCTGGAGGAGCTATGCAGGTCTGTGGCAGCACTGCCTAAAAGTGAGACCAGATTCTAATCCCTATGGTTTTCCATGGGAATTGGTGATATATGCAGCTGTTCTTGAATTTTTTGCTGTTCTCTTTTTGTTTGAGGAGAAGTTTTAGGTCTGTTAGGAGTTGGCTTTATGTGGGAAGAGAGAAAGAGCTTGCTGTAGCACTTTCTGGACTAATTGAAGAAAAACGTAAACTATTTGAAAAAATCAGCCTTATTCAAAAAGAGTATGAAGGCTATGAAGTAGAGTCATCTTTAAAGAATGCCAGCTTTGAGAGGGAGGCAACAGAAACACGAAGTTTGGAGGCAGCCTGTGAAAAGCTGAACAGGTCCAATTCTGAATTTGAGGACGAAATACTCTGTCTAGAAAAAGAGGTAAAAGAAGAGAAATCTAAACATTCTAAACAAGATGAACTGATGGCGGATATTTCAAAAAGGACACAGTCTCTAGAAGATGAGTCAAAATCCCTCAAATTACAATTAGCTGAAGCCAAAATGACCTTCAAGATATTTCAAATGAATAAAGAATGACGGAAGACGGCAATAAAAGATGTTTTAAGTGAAAATTCTCAACTTCAGGAAAGCCAGAAACAGTTTTACAAGAAGCTGACGTGTGGAAAGAACAAATGAGTGAACTTAATAAACAGAAAATAACATTTGAAGACTCCAAAGTACATGGAGAACAAGTTCTAAATGAGGAAAATCACATCAAAACTCTGACTGAACATTTCCTAAGATGAAAGATTGGGCTGCCATGCTTGGAGAAGACATAACAGATGATGATAACTTGGAATTAGAAATGAACAGTGAATCAGAAATGGTGCGTACTTAGATAATCCTCCAAAAGGAGCTTTGGAGAAACTGATTAACGCTGCTAAGTTAAATGCTTCTTTAAAAACCTTAAAAGGAGAAAGAAACCAAATTTATATTCAGTTATCTGAAGTTGATAAAACAAAGGAAAAGCTTATACAGCATATTAAAAATCTTCAGACTGAACAAGCACCTTTGCAGCTAGAAAACACACATTTTGAAAGTGAGAATCAGAAGCTTCAACAGAAACTTAAAATAATGACTGAATTATATCAAGAAAATGAAATGAAACTCCACAGAAATTAACAGTAAAGGAAAATTACCCGTTAGAGAAAGAAGAGAAACTTTCTAAAGTAGAAAAAAGATCAGACATTCCACTGAAGAGCTGGAGACCTATAGAAAGCAAGCTGAAGATCTTGAAGAACTGGAGAGAAATATTCATTTTTATCAAGGGCAGATTATAGAAAAAAGCTCATGATAATTTGCTTGGCATCTCAGACTGCTGAAATGATTTAAGGAAAGAAAATGCTCACAACACACAAAAATTAACTGAAACAGAGTTTAAATTTGAACTTTTAGAAGAAGATCTTTATGTACTTGATGTTCCAAATACAGCATTTGGCAATGTTCCCTCACCATTGGGTCAGCCTTCATCTGAAACAAGAGCTTTTCTTTCTCCTCCAACTTTGTTGGAGGGTCCACTCAGACTCTCACCTTTGCTTCCAAGGGGAGGAGGAAGAAGCTCAAGATGCCCAGGGAATCCTCTGGACCATCAGATTACCAATGAAAGAGGAGAATCAAGCTGTGATAGGTTAACCCATTCTCACAGGGCTCCTTCTGACACTGGGTCCCTGTCACCTCTGTGGGAACAGGACCGTATAAATAGCAGTTATTTGTTTTCTCTGATTCACCAGACAATCATATCCTGATTCAGCTCTTCCTCCACAAAGGCAAGACAGATTTTATTCTAATTCTGGTAGACTCTCTGGACCAGCAGAACTCAGAAGTTTTAATATGCCTTCTTTGGATAAAATGGAAGGGTCAATGCCTTCCTAAATGGAATTCAGTAGAAATGATACCAAAGATGATCTTGGTAATTTAAATGTGCCTGCTTCATCTTTCCCCGCTGAAAATAAAGCAAATGCCCCTGGCTTTGTTCCTCCACCTCTTACTCCAATTAGAGGTCCATTGTTTCCAGTGGATGCAAAGGGTCCGTTCATGAGAAGAGGACCTCCTTTGCCCCCACCTCTTCCAGGAACCATGTTTGGAGCTTCTTAAGATTATTTTCCACCAAGGGATTTCCCAGGTCCACCATATGCTCCATTTGCAATGAGAAATGTCTATCCACTGAGGGGTTTTCCTCCTTACCTTCCCCCAAGACCTGGATTTTTCCCCACCCCCATATTCTGAAGGTAGAAGTGAGTTCCCTTCAATGTTGATTCCACCTTCAAATGAGCCTGTTACTGAACATCCAGAACCACAGCAAGAAACCTGGCAATATTTTTGGTCTCTTCAAAAGTAATTTTGACTGATCTCATTTTCAATTTAAGTAACTGCTGTTACTTAAGTGATTACATTTTTGCTCAAATTGAAGCTTAATGGATCTATAATTCTCAGGATGGTATTTTGTAAATAAAGATGATTTAAATATCGAAAAAACAGCTTTCTCATTATACTCTTAACTTTTTAGTTTATTGTCTTATTGTTACCTGTCTTTGTAATCTCAGTGGGTAGCACAATGCCCAGCACAAAATGACACTTAAAAAAACTCTTGTAGATGGAAAAAATAAACAATAATAGACCTAAAAGCCATGTTGTATGAATTCACCATGGCCATTTGCTGTATAAGAAAAAAAGTATGTTACCATTTTTAAATGTGTAAAAGAGACATTCCAGTTGATTACAGAAAATCATCTAGAAGAAGTGAATAGAAACTATAGGAGATATATTTTTGCTCGCTGTATAATTAGAACTTTTTCAAATGGGATGATTCCCATGAGGTGGGATGCTCAATTCAACAGAACTGTTCAAGCAGTCTGAATGCCTTTTTGTCACTGAATGAGGAATGGGAGGATGGATAAAGAATTTCTAAAATTCCTTCCAACTTTAAGATTCTTCCACTTTAAACTGAACATTTAATAAACAAATAAACCGACTTTCACAAAACATTGTTTTTAGGTAGAAAAACTATTGTCCAAGAAGAATGAAGACTAAAGCACCAAGAAGTTGGCTATTTTTAAAAAGGGACCCTTCTAATCTATCTGGAATTAAAATAAGGGCATAAACATACTTAGAAAAAGATAAACTGCAATTTCAAGCTGTCACTAAACTTCCATAAATCAGGTAAAATTCTTAGAGGAAGTGGATCAGAGAAAACAAATAACTGCTATTTATACCGACCTCTTACCCTAAGCCCTAAAAACTCATGCATAGATAATGACTAAGAAAATGAAAATAACAAATTAGATCAATTATATTAGAACTCTTTTACTGTCCAAGAATAGCCATCTCTTCCAATGAAGGAAAACTCAATAAATTACATTTAGAAAGAGCAACTCAATCACCCATGTAGCTTCTGGCTGCCACCAGAAAGATCAGAGGAAGTTATTATTAGAAACTTGGGAAAGGCACATTACAAACCACAGCAAAGGCCTTGGATATTTAAAAACTCAAATAGTTTCCATCTGTGTTTCAAGCCATAACCAAATTTGCCCAAACATTGGATATACTGGGGAGAAAGATAAATCAATATGCAAGATTAGTAAATAAGAGATACATGGAAATGGAGACCCCTAGCAAATGTAGTTGTAGGTGCTGAGAAATTAAAAGTGGGAGGTAAGAAGAATATTTTTACTAGAAAAAAATTGCAGTTTATCCCTTTCTAAGCTAAAATGTCTGCATTTTATACAGAAATTGAAGAATTTTCCTGGCAAATAAAGTAAAGGAGGAGCTAAAACTCAAGAAGGACAATTCAAATAAGCAAATTGTGGAAACATCCCCAATGGCCCATGGAACATTTGTCAGAGGCCTCCAGATGAGCCTGTATCTCTACTTACATGGGCTGGTTACCAAGACCCAGAAGCTCTCTTTCAGGAAAGTTTCTTCACTAAATGTCAAAATTCCCACCTTCTGAGAAGTGTCGAATTCTTGCAATTCACCAAAGAGTGCTTATTGCAAAGTCTATCACATAGTCTATTCTCAGGTAAGGTTTATAGACTAAATGAATGAACAAAATCATCTAAGGTAAATGGATGTCATCAGATCCCAGTGCCCTTTCCTCTTACACAAATTTAAAACCATTTAGATATAAATATTTTGGAATTAAACTTAGTGTTCTTTAGCACACTACAACTATGATACGGACCCTGGAATTATCTCCATAGCACATCTTTGAAAATTACTTTCTAGGCCAGGCACAGTGGTTGATGCCTATAATCCCAGCACTTTGGGAGGTCAAGGATGGATCACCTGAGATCAGGAGTTCGAGACCAGTCTGGCCAACATGGCGAAACCTCATCTCTACCCTAACAAATACAAAAATTAGCCGAGTGTGGTAGTATGCACCTATAATTCCAGCTACTCAGGAGGCTGAGGAGGGAGAATCACTTGAATCAGGGAGGTGGAGGTTGCAGTGACCCAAGATCGCACCACTGCACTCCAGCCTAGACAACAGAGTGAGAACTTGTCTCAAAAAAATAAAAAAACAGAAAAGAAAATTACTTTCTGATATAATTCAAAATAGAAGTCTTCCAAATGAAAAATTCTACTCTGTCTTCAAAATTATTCCCGAATTTTGTTAAAAATGCTGGTCTCAGCCTCCTAACAATTTCCCTTTAACTTGAGATCATGCTAGTGAACCTGTGCATCCGTGTTTTGTCAAATTATTTTTCCCTTGTCGAGATGATAAGTTTTCCTAATCTGTTCATATACTTTCACCTGGGCTCTTCCTAGGCTCAATAACAAGCCTAGGAAGAAATTTATGGCCAGATAAATGAAAAGGGCTTGTTATTGGATTAGTCTATGGCTGTAAATGTACCTTTCCTCTAACAAATATAACTGACCTTTACAGAATGTCTAATATTTTTATTAAATGAATAAATAGATTCCCAAACCCCAGCCCTCCCTGCAGTAGTAGCATATCACTAGATAGAACACTACCTTTTCATATACAGAGTCTCCTTTTTCTGCAATCACAAACACATGTATACAAGACAAGCTAGATAAAGGACATGGAATTCCTTTTAGGCTTACCAGCCTGGTTTCCATTATCTTCACACATATTTCCTTTAGGGCCTGACTGTTTTAAAATCTTTTGTTATGGGGTTTGGAGTGTATCTTGAAATATAAATATTTATGGTGAATAAAAGCAAAGTCAAGTTATACAATTTTGCAGCCAAAACTCCTCCCTGAACATTATAAGCTCATTTATTGCAAAAGAAGTTCTCCTTACTGAGAAGAAAGAAGCAAGACCATGAGGTATATCACTAAAATATCTAAGGATAAGCAGCCCAGCTCTGTATTATTCACAGCCAACTGTGGTGCTGCTCAGAGACACCTAACTCCCCATAGGCAGTTTGCCAATGCCCTTCTTACCTTACCTTTTTTAGAGTTCTATAAGCCCCAAAACTACAAGAGGATCTTAAGTTAGTTGAAGATAAAATGGAAACTGTGAGCAACTGAACTACAGCTGAACTCCAGAGCAGCAGCCCCTTCACTCTGTCCCACTCTAAGACATGCTTTAACCTCTGCCTTCAGCCACTGCCAAAGCCATTAAGTTAAACTTACACCATCCAGACAACCTTGCTCCCCAAGCAACTAGTCTGGACAACTGTGTCTTGTTCTGCCTCAGCAACCTCAGCTTCCAACATAACTCCTAACCATTAAACTGTTCCTCTAATATCTCTTCAGGGGCCAAGTCCAGGCTGCAAGGAACGTAAATCCATTCTACTAGAAAGAGTTGTATATAACAGAATGAAAACTGGCTCGAGGTCAAGAAAAAAAGAACAGAAAACAAAGGCTACAAAAGACAGAGTGATTACATTCATACATCATTTTTGCAGTTCTTTTCTGACTTTCCTCTCAAAATTGCAAAGAAGCATACTTTAAAACCATCCAAGTCCATGGTTCCCTTTATTCTTTCATTTAGAATCCTAGCTCCACATATTCAGAAACTATGACATGATCTTTAAATGGTAGATGAATACAGTATATATATGAGTATATATAAATATTTTTAATTCCAAACACATTTTAAGAGATCCCAGAGGCAAAAGACACACTGTATCACATTTATTAAGACAGAAAGAAAAGTCTTCATGATTGCATATGTCAAATAAGTTATTGACTTATGCTTAGCCAAAGCTAAAGACAAGCCAAGAAATACTGGGAAACTGCAGAGGATATTCCTCTTACCAAACAGATACAGATATAATCCTATCCAGATACAGAATGACACTTCAAATATGTAATTATGCTTGAAGAACTGAGAGAACAAAACACCCCAGGTACCTAAAAGAATTATCTATGCTTATTATCTGAATTTCCCATCGAATTCTTCCCTCTAATTCAATTTTTGCCCATCACCATTAAACTGTGACTCTGACCAGATAGGAACTCGGGGATAAATACCATGCCCTCCCTCTCTTTTCACCCTCTGATTTCCAGCCTATGTGTCCCACTGGCAAAGGAATCTGGCTAATGAGATGCAGAAAGGTTAACCTTCCAGAGCAAAGAAGGTAAAGGCGTGTGCAGAGTAGACTTTGTGGGCAAATAGAGAAGAGCTAACACATATCCCTGGCAATGCTTCACAGAACTATGGAGCTGATAAAATAAGATGAAGGTGTGAAGGTGTCCAGCACAATACCTGCCACACAGAAAGCACTCAGTATACATGAGTTTCCATTCCACCTAGCCTTGCAGGGCTTTAATGCCACCAAGAGTAAATTGAGGGAATGGAACTGACAGGAGGCTTTATGATTCCTTCAAAGTCTGATTTCTACAACTATGTCCCAACTCCTCTTATAAAATAAAAGCCTCATTTTGAGAAAGTTTATCCTTGTGGCTCATCAGGAGTCTTCATTTTGCTGTTTAAGAACATTTGAGAAACCATCCTCCAAAGATGGTTTTTCTCCAGACTTAAAGAAAGCATATGTTTATAAACCAAAAGTGAAAAATTAGGATTGTGGTAGATATCCAGATAATTCAGCAAAAATGTCCAAATAAAAAGTATTGCTCAAAAAAACTTTCCCCATTCCACGTAAGCCAGGCTTTCCCTTCACAATGTGCTGTAACTCTAATGCACTAATAAAAGCTAAATAACACTATGACTGAATCAGAATGACTCATCCTAAGTGCATGGACATGTATCTAGAATAGCATGATTACCTTTATTCTAGTCAAATAATTTGAGATCAGAAAACTAAAAAGGAGAGCAAGTTCAAATGCTCATGAGTAGGATGAAAAGCAGAAGACACAAAGAAAAAAGTTTTTATCCTTAGCTTTGAATGAGAGATTTTTTCCCAGTACAAATCAGATTTTTCTTCCTTTGTACTTTGCTCTTAAACTGTCCTGAATGGTCTTTTGAGACATGATGTTTGCTCTCATAGCTTACAATGTCAACCAAACGTACCTTTTTGCAAATGCTGTTCCTTCTGGAAAATGATCTCTCAACACCCCACTCCTGCCACTCCCCAAAATACCCACAAATCTAGCTGTCTTACTTCTTCGATGTAGGAGATCAATCAGAATGGTGGGAGAAATTTTAGAAAATGCAAACCTTCTTGGAAGGCTGGAAGGTCTTGCAAAAGCCTCAGAAGAAAGTTATGGCTGAAGGCAGCATAACCCTCTTACTTTGAGCTAATGCATAGAACAGATAATGAGGGAATGTAGAAGAATTTATCTAAGTAACTTGTTTACACATGTGGTACTAAGACCAACCTTTGAACTTTCATGGGCAGAACTGCTCTCTACTGGGAGTGGGGGCAGCTAGCAATATTAGTTACCCTCTAATGGTGTTTACTTGAGACCTTTGTTATTTAATTAGTACTAAATAAATGCAAAGCCCTCCGGCTTATGGGTGCCACTGCTGACTTTGGCAGAGGTCCCCTGGCTGCGCTGACTGCCAAGCCTGTGTCACCGTACATTTTTCATCTGATGCTTGGTCGAGTCTGCAGCAGACTCGACACTTCAAATCTCTGCATAAACATCATCAGATAGGTCTTTCCTGCTCACTTTATCCAAATAATAGCTCCACCCCATCACTCTCTTTCCCTCTGATCTTAATTTTTCCCTGAAGCATCTATTATCCATGACATATTATATATTTTTATTTATCTGTTTCTAACTAAATCCCCATGAAATCAGAGACTATGTCTGTTTAGTTCCTCATATTCTATACCAGTTTCAATAAATGATGGATATGCAAAAGGCATTTGTTCTTGGCTGAAGATAGGCAAGGGATACAAGGGACAAAGGATTCTGTACTTTGGGTTGCAGTATGCAAAGTATAACTACAAGACATGTGGTTTATTTTATTTTTAACACATTCACACCTAAATGTACATATCCAAATGTGTATTGTCCTGTTGAAGGTCTTCCACTTTGGTATCTATTCACTTACTCTCATTAAGTTGCCATTACTTAAAATTTGTCAGATCTCTATTTCATGATTGACATCATCTCAAATTATTTTGAGTAGCCTAAGTTGTAGCAAATACAGATGAATCTAATTTTCTTAAATAACCCCAAATCACTTAGAATAAGGGATGGCAAGTGAAGTGAATAACTAGATTGAGTGATATCAGTTGTGGTCAAATATTAAGGATGACTATAAGCTAGTAAGAGCTCAGTTATTCAGAAACTGGATCTAAAGACAATCACCCACACAAAATGAGTTACCAATGTTTTTTCACAGGGGCCAAATCATCACAATAAGTGCACCATCTTCAAGTCAGCACTCTGAGAGAAAACTGCCATTTTAATGCAAAAATTCTAATCATAACTTTAAAAATCAGCTCATTACCTCTGGTTTATAGATGAGTCTCAGATTTTTTTCTCTAAAGAGTTCAATGGGTATTTAAAATAAATAGTTTACACAAATTTAAAATGTACATCCTCACACTGTGTTTTCAATTTATAAGATATTATTTTCCTTCTTAAAAGCCTAAAGCCATGTCAGGGGACTCAAGATTAGGTACTATCATGAGAACTATCAGAGGAGAACGTGTCCAATAAAATTATATTTGTGTTTATAGAAATTCACAGTTTACACAGGAACTTATAAAATGAACAAAAAGGAAGTTTTCCTGAACCAGTAAGGTTTCTGGAAACTATTGGCCCTTGTTATGAACCAAGCCAAAATGAGGCATTTCAGCTAGTCATAAATACACATTATGTTTACCACAAATCTGAGACAAAGCCTTGAATAGCTTAAAACTTGAAAAGTACATTAGGTAATATACATAAAATTCTTGGCTTGGTTATTAAATACATCATGGAAACATGTATATCCAGTAATGTTTCTAGGTAGTAGACTTATGGGATTAAGAGATCACCTGGTCTTTCTTCCTCAAATTTACCACCAAACATAAACAATTTATGGTAGACATGCCCCTTGAAGATATCTCTCTTCAAAAAGATGCTTTAAAAAACAGACCTGTTGAATTTTGAGGTAGGCCAGATAATGCCCCACCAAACATATCAGATTGTAATCTGCAGAATTTGTAAATGTGATCTTTTAAGTGTTAACTTAAACAAGAAGGAGACCATTAACCAGAGGCTCTCTCTATACTTTGAGTTTCTACATAATGAGCTATAACCTAACTCAGTAGTAAACAAACCAAAATCTAATTTCAGAGTATATTTTGTAACAAATAGCCACTTTATCCAATCACAAAGAGCCAAACTTCAGCCAATCACATGTAGCCAACTAATCAGACCATATTCCTTAAGGCAAATGCCTCATCACACCATTCCCAAATAAGGCAAACATCTAGCTAAGGCCAATCGGTGATTTCTCCACTTTTGTCTCATGTTCAGCCTATAAAAGTTTGCTGCTCAGATAGATGGGTGGAGCTCTCTGAACCTCAGCCGATTCTGAGAAGTGCCCAACTGATGAATCATTCTTTGCTCAAATAAGCTGTATTAAATTTGTCTGAAGATGTTCTTTTAACATAAAGAAAAAGGGGTTTTGCAGTTGTGGTTATGTTGAGGATCATATGGTAAGATTATCTAGGTGGGCCTTAAATGCAATCACATGTATCCTTACAAGAGTGAGTAGAGAGAGCTTAAACAAAGAGACACATAGAAGGGAAAGAGGCAATATGACCAAGGAAGCAAAGACTAGAGTGATACAGCTACAAGCCAAGGAATGCTGGCAGTCATCAGAAGATGGAAAAGGCATGTAACAGATTTTCATCCAGAGCCTCTGAAGGGAGTATGGCTCTATCAACACTTTAATTTCAGCCCAGTAAAACTGATTCTGAACTGCTGGCTTCCAAAACAGTGAGAGAATAAGTCTCTGCTGGTTTAAGCCACCTAGTTTATAATAATTTATTATTTGAGCTTTAGGAAATTAGTGTAGATTTCTTCCATTGACCCCCTTCCTCATTTTTTCTTTTCCTTAAAAGAAAAAGTTTTATTGAGATGTAATTCACATATCACTTAGTTCACTCATAAAATGTGTAAGTCAATAGTTTTTAGTGTATTTCCAGAATCATGCAACCATTATCACAATCAATTTTAGAGCATTTCATCACCTCGAAAAGAAACTCCATACTCATTCACCATTTCTCCACAACCCCCAGGACTAGGCAATCACTAATCTACTTTCCACAGAGTCACGTATTCTGAACATTTGCTCTAAATGCAATAATACAATATGTGGTTTTGTGACTGGCTTCTTTTACCTAGCACAATTTTTTTCCAGGTTTATCCATGTTGTAGCATGTATAAGTGCTTCATTCTTTTTTATTGCCAAATAATAGTCTATTGTGTGAGTATACCAGACTGTGTTCATACATTCATCAATTGATGGACTTTGTGTTGTCGTTTTTTGGCTACTATGAATAATGCTAATATAAATAACATTCATGTAAATGTTTTTGTGTGAACGTATGTTTTTATTCCTCTTCAGAATGTACATGGAGAAGATTGCTGATTAACATTTTTTGGAACTGCCAAACTGTTTTCCAAAGTGACTGTACTATTTTACATTCCCATCAACAGTATATGAGAATCTTATTTCTCTAGATTCTCACCAACACTTATTATGATGTGTCATTTTTCATTATAACTACCTACTAAATATGTATTATGGTTTTTATTTGGATTTCCCTGCTGGCTAATCATGTTGACCATCTTTTCATGAGCTAATTGGCTTTTTTCTGTCTTTGGAGAAATGTCTATTCAGATTCTTTGCCTATTTTTATTTGAATTATTGGTCTTTATATTATTGAGTTGTAAGAATTCTTTATATATTCTACATCCAAGTCCCTTATCAGATATATAGTTTGCAAATATCTCTTCTCTTTCTGTGGGTCACCATTCCACTTCTTTGAAGAACGAAAGCTTTTAATTATGATGAAGTTGAATTTATTTTCTTCTAAGAGTTTTATAGCTCTTATATTTAGGTTTACTATTTACTTTGAGTTAATTTTTGCGTGTGGTGTAAGGCATTGAATATGAAAAGACAAGCAATAGACTGGGAAACAATATTTCCAAATTGAATTTCTAAAAAAAAAGAAAAACTTGTATCTAGAATATACAAAAAACTCACAAAACTCAGGTGTAAGAAAATAATCTAAGTTTTAAAAATAGCAAAAAAAAAAAATTTAAACAGAAACTTCACCAAAGAAGAAATAGGGATGGAAAATATGAATATGAAAACATGTTCACCATCATTGATCACTGGGGAAATGTAAAAAATGGCTGCAATAAGTATCATTATTTACTTATTATAATAGCTAGAATTTTAAAAATCTGGCAATACCAACTGTTGGCAAGAATAAGAAACAAGAACAATATTGCCATTAGGAATGCAAGATGGTAGAGCCAGTTTGGGGAAGAGTTTGATATGTTCTTATAAATTGAAATGCACACTTACCATATGTCCAAGCAGTCTCACTCCTAAATATTTATCCTGAAATGAAAACCTGTGTTCACATACATGAATTTTTATACATTCACATACATGAATTGCTATAATTGCCAAAACTTGGAAGTAACCAAATGTCTCAATTGGAAACAAATTATTGACACACACAATGGCATGGATGAATCTCAAATGCATTTTGTTAAGTGAAATAAGCCAGATTCAAAAGGGTATATACTGCATGATTCTACTTATATGATATTCAGGAAAAGGCACAATGAGAGGGACGGAGAACAGATAAGTGGTTGCCAAGAGTTAAGGTTGAGGGGGTCAGCATGAGAGAATTTCAGGGAAGGATGATCAAACTGTTTTAAATCCTGTAGTTACACAATTTTATGCATTTGTCAAAACTCACAGAACTGTAACCACACCCAAAAGTGAATTTTGCTGTATATAAATAAAAAACAAATCTTAAAAAGTGTGGGAGGCAAAGATTTGTGAAAATGTTTCATAACACAAGGGATCAGCAGCAGCCCTGAATTTTCTTTTGTAAATCCAGTAACCTATGGATCTCTTCAGTTTAGCTCTTTATTATTTTTATGTTGCTTTAAAAAAACTAGTTAATAACAAGGTTATAGCTCTAGTTTTCATTTCATCTATGAAGACAGAGAGGTTGACAAGGCATTGTGAAAAGCATGTGTTCTTTTGCTTTCTCTCAAACAAAGCCTGATGTGACAAAGCAATTTCCAGAGTAATGATACTTTTTAATCAACATAAAACAAATAACTGGATAAAAATATATCGTTAGATGATGCAGAATGTGTGCATGACAGGACTAAACGAGGCCTCTAGCCAGATGATTAGCCACAACTAAAAATTCATTATTTTTTTTGTAAGAGCAAACTCAGTTTCTCACTTTTGTGCTCATCTTCCCCAGTGAAAAATAGGAACTTAAAGGCCTTTCTCTAGCTGTCATTTGTTATTGAAAATACAATGAAGACAGAAGTAGCCATCCAAAATGTCTAGTGGTAAAGAGGCCCCACCACCACCTTGTCTGAGCATTGAATGTGTATGTGGGTGGTTTTTTAGAGTGGAGGATAATTAAAGATGAATAGTTAATGAGTTGAGTACCACTCTGTTTATCTCTAAGAAATTGCAAATGACCCTAGCATTGGAGACAAACTTAGAAACTATTTAATTCAGCTCCTTAAGAGATGAAAAAAAAAATGGCTCAGTAAGTGATCAGAAAACTGGATTGTGGCAAAGCCAAAACTGAAACCCCAATGTTCTGACTCCTGATACTCAGGGCCAGCTCCAGGGGCATGTGACCTGTGAAATCTCACAGGGCCTGGTGCTCAGAAGGGCCCCACTCTTGGTTTAATGCTCTGCTGTTCCTGTCTTGAAATTCTTGGTAATGTTTGAAAAAAGGACCCCATATTTTCATTTTGTACTGGTCCTGCAAATTACACAGCTGATTCTGACTCAACCATCTCAAAGACTGTTTCATAGAAAGAAAACTTCATACTCCAGAAGACAAATCCAAGAGATAGGGAAATTAAAAACAAACAAAACAGGAAAAATTTATAGAAGAAAAAATACTTCTTGTCCATCCAAAAGAATATCCATCACCATGGGACTGAAAAATGGCTTCATGGGAAATAATACAGATAGAACCCCAACAAGTTTCTCTAGAGACCAGGCCAAGCTCCTAATAAACCACTAGTAAGCGCGATTGAGTGGGAAGAGGACGGGATATATCCAATTTAGTTGTACAATTTACCTGAACATCCTCTGACCAAAAAGGCCTTAATAGATCTGATTTGTCTTCTCATATAGGAATCACACTATACATCTCATCATATAGGAAAAAATAATCTCTAGATAGGAAGCCCTCAGGAGGTGTTTATATACTGAAATATATGCAGACTTGCCATTGGGGAATTTGGAGATATCTAATTGTTAGAAATGTTACACTAGGCAATAATACCAATGAGGACATTAGGGAAACCCAATCTTTTTGTCCACTAGTGGTGCATTTGACGGGAGGTGGAGATTCCCTGATCATTAATTCCCTTCTTTCAACAAAAATTATATTTTTAGCAAAGCAATATTGAGAAAGATTAAAAAGACCAATCCAACTCTAGGTTTTATCACTCACAGTGTTATGACTGCCATGTTATATAAGCCCTCTCAGATTCTATTACTTTATCTGAAAAATAAGGACCATAAACCTACCTTAATTTGTTAGCTTGCAAGGACTTATTTTCCCCAAAGTTTGTTCCACAGAAGATAAGTTCTGGAGTATAACAATGTAATCTGTGAGTCAAACAAGTTTAGAAAAACAATGGGTGATACGGTTTGGCTGTGTCCCCACCCAAATCATATCACATACCACAAAAAAAAAAAGATTACTAAATTTGATTGTATTGAAAACAGCATAAAAACAGGTACAAGGTGGGAGAAGATATTAGCAACAGAGGACTTTTTATATTTAGGAACTCCAAATCAATAAAAAAGAGAAACACTCCCTAACAGAACAGAAAAATGGGCAAGAGGCTTGAACAGGAAAATCATGAAAGGGGAAATCCAAATGATCCATAAATATATATGAATGTGTTCAATCTCATTTCTAATCAGACAAATACAAGTTAAAGTCAGAATGAGATTCCTACTTTACTCCAAACTAATTAGGAAATTAGAAAGTCTGAAAATACCATGTGTTGGGTAAGAAAATTCGGCAAATGGAAACTCTGGTACTGTGCTGCTAAGAGTGCAGATTGATAGAAACACAATGGAAAAGGAAATTGATATTATTTGCTATAATTTAGTGTTTGCATATCCTATGATTCATAAAGTCTACCTCTGGGTACATTCCCTTGAGAAATTCTTACATATTTATGTCAAGATACATACACAAGAACATTCCTAGATCTCTTGTCCCTAGCCATCAAAAACTGGAAGTTTGGAAGCAACAAACTGTCCATCAACAGTAGGATGAATACATTTTGGAAGGTACCTCCAATGTAGTATTACACAACAATAAAAATGAATGAGCAAAACTACTTAGAACAAGATATTTGGCTTTTAAAAACAAACTATTCAGTGAAATGAGAAAAGATGGCAAGATAAGTATAATATAAATCCATTTCATAATGTTCAAAAATGAGCACTATTCACTAGAATAGTGTTTAGCAACGCTTTTCAGACTACTTACTTTTTGAACTATTTACTTATAAGCACATAGGAAGTATTTTTAAAAAATTTATACACAAGGGAAAGATAGAGACCTATTCAAACATTTATTCTTCATTCATACATTTTATAGGAAAGGAGAATGGTGAGGTAGTTATTTTTAGTCTAGATATACAAGGAATGAAAGTTTGGCTAAAGATATTAATAGTAGATTTTTGACTGATAGTCAACTGAGAGCAAAACTGATGAGTGAGTAATTAATTTCCAAAACAAATCTAAATCTCATTAAAGTTCATTGGAAAATGTTCAGACACTTTACTAGGAATGCTAATCTTCTCCCAAAAAGTGGTTGTAAATTAAATTACAGAGAAGAGTTCTATTCCAGACCAGGCTTGGGCAACTTTTACAGGATGTAGTGCACAAAACTAAAAAGAAAACTGAGGAAATAATTGCCATAAAACTCAAGACAGTGGTTATCTGGAAGACAGAGTGAGGTGATGGGGCTTGGAAAGAGACACACAGGGTTTCCTGAGCACCGTCCATGTTTTCTCACATAGTTATACATGTGGCTTTATTTTATTTATTCATTAAACTGTACATTTATTTTGAGATACTTTCTATGTATGTGTTATATTTCTTGATTTGAAAGGTAATAAAGGGTAGATGAAAATCTGAGGCACAGAGTGATTAAGTGATTTATATTTTTCACACTTGCATGACATACGTTACATGAGTGTAAAATTTACAGGGTGGAACCCTAGGATATAGCCAGCTTTTCTAGTATTTCAAGAAGCCTCACATTCTTCCCCACCCCACAGTGAGTGCTTCCTCCTCTCTTCTCACAGAACTCATTGTTTAGACCTCTTACTGGCAATTGACTATGAACTACCTCAGAACCATTCCTATACTGTTATTGAATCTTTCTCATGTATATCCTTTGTCTTCCAGCTCACAGCTTGGCTCAGAGTATCCTCCTGATATGCATTTATTAATAAAAAGCAATACAAAGTCTAAGTGTGAATCCCACATCAGAGTAGGTCATGTTAAGGCAAACTTCCAGTATTTCTCATCATTTATAAAATATGTTTCTCTAGTCCAGGTTTGTGGGTTAGACATGAAGGCTCCTGTCTCTCTTGCATTGGTCAGGAAACTCTCCTACTCTCTCTACAAACCAATACACTCTTGGTGATATGGTGATATGAAAGCATTTGTTATCTAATTAGGTGGCAGCTTCTAAAGACTCATAAAGACTTTGAGGCTTAGAGCTTGCTGACCAACTCCTGTGCCAGAAAAAAAAAAAAAAAGCAATAGCATGGGCAGTAATCTGATATAGAATGAGGACACAATTACCTTATTTGCACTATCTTTGCAAGGGATGGACTTAATTCTGACTGTGAACTGCTTTCCCAATATGAATTCACTTTGCAGTTTCCACTCAAACCACAAAATTCAATATTCTTTCAACAAATATTGTTAAGTATCTTCTAGATGCATATTGTCATGCCAAGACACAATGATATAAGACATCCTGAATTTTCTTTTTACTCTCTACCAAACACATTCTCATTTATTGATAGCTATTATCAAGGCAGAAATACATGTCATTAATTAGCAAAGAACCCTTCCCTTTGTAATAGGATATTGGAACCAAGGTACCGAAATATAATAGCTATAACATTGCAAGGTAGAATGCCAGACCAAGATGCAAATTTCAAAAGTGGTAGTTGGAAGAAATAATTGCAAAACTCTCTAATCCCTTACTTTCAGCCAGGCATAAAAACTGGGAGAATACAGCTTGAGAAGAAAGATTTCCTCAGAGAATATTATGTTATCTTTTTTCCTCCAAGAAAAAGGCATAGAATTAGCACTAGCTCCTAAAATAAAGTCTAATGAGACAGACTTTGAGGACATTACTTAGAGAATTTCTAAAGGAGATTTTGATGGAGAAAATTATTGGTGTTTTATGAGTCTATCCCTTCCCAAAGGGGAATAGAGTGCTTCCTCCCTGACCCCAGTCAAGAGAAATTAGGCTACAAAGAGAACACTCAGATAGCTTGTCATTAGTCTTCTTCTGTTAGAGGAGAACTCCCTGAAATGGTGTCTGATTCTTGCTGAAAGCTCTGAAAAGCAAGAGATAGGTTGGCTTGTGGCTTTGGCAGCCAGAAGGAAGTTGCTGCATTTCCTGCATTTTGCTGAAGCAAAGATGAAGAAGGGATTCTCATGAAATGGTTATAAAACAGTACAAGTGAGAGCCAGCAGTTTAGGTTATGGTCAAAAGAGTTCCCTGGAAGAAACTGAAGACAAGGCCTCAGATTCCCAGGTAGCTTACCTATCTGTCTCCCTGTTTCTGCCCTTGTATGTTTCACCACAGAAGTCAAATATCTCTGCTAAAACGTAAGTCAAGCTCAGATTCTGCTCAAAAACCTCCAATGGCTTTCTGTGTCACAGGAGTAGAAAGCCAAGTCCTTACTATAACCCACAAGGCCAATACAATCAGGCTCCATGCTACTATGCCCTCATCTCCTCTTCACTGTTCTGTGCACTGCGGGCCATGCTGGCCTCCTTCTTTTCCTCACACTCCTCAGAGCCACTGCACCTGAGATTCTCTCTACCTGGAAAGATTCAATGCCTTGGAGACTTTAGTCACCTTCTTCATAAGGCCTTCCCTCTCAACCCCATTTAAAATTTCAACGCTTCTCCTCCAAACTCTCCATTTCACCTTTCCTGTCTTTTTTTTCTCTTTAGCACTCATCACTGTTTAATTTATTATATATATACACATATTTATATTATATATGTATGTGTATTATATGTGTGTTTATATTATGTACATATAATAAATAATATCTAGCTGGGTGCGGTGGCTCACACCTGTAATCCTAGCACTTTGGGAGGCCGAGGCAGGTGGATCACCTGACGTCAGGAGTTCAAGACCAGACTGGCCAATATGATGAAACTCTGTCTCTACTAAAAATACAAAAATAGCTGGGCATGGTGGCACGCACCTGTAATCCTAGCTACTCGGAAGGCTGAGGCAGGAGAATTACTTGAACTCGGGAGGTGGAGGCTGCATTGAGCCCAGATCACACCATTGCACTCCAGCCTGGGTGACAGAGACTCTGTCTCAAATACACACACACACAAACACACACACACACACATATATGTAGTATAACTATATGTATGTGTGTATGTATGTGTGCATGTGTGTGAGTATGTAAAATCTTCCCACTAGAAACATAATTTCCATTAAGGCATTTCTGTCTGCTTTGTTCACTGCTGTGTTGTACTCAGCGCCTAAAACGGTGCCTGGAACAGAGTAGTTGCTCAACAAATATTTGTTGACTGAATAAATGCACTTTAATAAAATGTTTGTGAATGACAAGATTTCCTAGATTGGTGTTCCAAAAAGGATGCCAAGGGCAAAGAAACAGAAAATCCCAGAGGAAGAAACCAGGCAATCCACACACAAGTTTACTGGACGCAGTAAGACTTGAGCCTCTTGTTCCTTTGTCTTTCACATGCCCAGTGCAAAGATTTCAGGCAGCAATGGTTATGATCTATGTTCTTCCCTTTTGTTTCCCTTTTGTTCTTGGTATTTAATAAAAAAAATCTGCAACTCCGTCATTAGTGCATCATAAATCACCCATGTTATGCAGTTTGCTTAAGCAGTTCTGATAGGAACCTCCTGGGCTGGATGAGAACTCAAGCAAGCCAGGAAATGTTTCAGTGGACATGAAAGCCAAGGAAAAAAATTCTAGGGCATGAATCACGTGGGATTTCAATTTCCCTGATGGCAAGTATGATAATTATCATAGATTCCAAACAGTGTTGACAATACATGTTTTCTTGACTGCAAAATTTCATAGAAATGTGTTCCTACCCTTAAAAATCCTGGGTCCAGAATTCAGGTGTTATAGGAAGCAAAAATTGCCAGGTGGCAGAAGAATGAACAGCAAGAAGATTGCAATGTTAGAACTGCCTTCTTACCTCCCCTTCTATATGACTTCTACAGTTTCTTTCAAGATAGCCAAGAAACCCCAGGGATTTAAGAAAAAAGAAGAAAATATTAAAATTAGGTGAAGAATGTATAAACAGCATCTCAGATTCAAATAAACTGCTTAAAACAAAACGCTTTTGCACACACATGAACATACATGCACACACACGACCACATATGCCATACATGCTCACATGCACATTCACAAGTACCTTCTGACGACCTCTCATTCCAATAGGTCACAAGAGAAACATACCCCTAAACCTCTACGGCTCTATCAAATGTCATAGCCTATTATATATAGGAGTTCACTCATTCTACCATACACCTCTCTCAACCCACTTCTGCACAGTGAGGACTGCAGAAGGTTAAAGTTACAAATGAAGATGGTGGAGGCTTTCCCAAAGCCCTCTGTTCATGTTTTTATCCAGGTTATTCCTTTCATCTAAAAATGTTTCCACTCAGCTTCAGCTATGAAAACTCTATCCATTCTGCAGGTTCTAGTTTTGTTTGTTTTGATTTGTTTTGCTTTGTTTTGGTTCAGAGTCTTGCTCTGTCACCCAGCGGGATTGCAGTGGCACAATCTCAGCTCACTGCAACTTCCACCTCCCAGGCTCAAGCGATCCTCCTGCCTCAGCTTCCCAAGTAGCTGGGACCACAGGTGGGTGCCACCACGCCCAGCTAATTTTTTGTATTTTTGGTAGCGATGGTTTCACTATGTTGCCCAGGTTGGTCTCAAACTCCTAAGCTCAAGCGATCCACCTGCCTCGGCCTCCCAAAGTGCTGGGATTACAGCCATGAGCCACCACATCCAGCCCCAGGTTCTAGTTTTGGTTCTCCTCCTTCAACATAAGTGAAGATATCCCTCCACCCTGTTATTTCCACAGAAAGCCTCTGCAATTGAAGAACACATCCCTCTTGCACAACTGCAGAATCAAATGCTAACCAGCTCAGTGTTTCATACATGTGCTCCAAAGAAAAATGTTTTGTGATTCTTCAAAAACCGAAACCAAACCAAACAAACAAAAACAAAATAGAATCCCTGGCCAAACAGTGTTAGAAAACCCTATACACTCTGTCCTTTTATTGGAGATTCACAATTATATTAGCATTTAAAGGCCCTGAAAACCCTGCAATCAAGAAATGTGATTAACTTGGTTTAACCCAGTATTTTCCAAAGTTATTTGACCAAATTTTCCAGTTTACATATATCAATAAAACTTCTCAGAAAGCTAGTTTTGCATGGAATACAGTATAGGAAACACTGATCTAATATAATTCCCTCAAGGGAAGAGATGATGAAATTGAGGTCTGGAGAAGTAAAATAACTGAATAAAGACCACAAGCTACTTTGTCGAAGAGCCAGTAATACACCTCAGGTATCTATCTTCCAACCTAATGCTCCTTCATGATACCACTATGATAAAATTATATTATAGCATGAAATTGTAGGCATATAACTTTTATTTTATATCTCACCAAACTTCTTGGACATTGAAATCCTTTTGGTGGTATTTTGCTTTGGGAGAAATGTATTATAAGCACAAAATAGAGAAAGTCATTTTTTAGTTCAATAAAAAATTTTGATATATACAAAAAAGAAAGTAGTCATCAGATCTAATCCATATATTCCCAAGAATGAGAATTCATATTAACAAGCTGAATTAACAGAAATCCAAAATTCTGGAATATCCTATAACCAAGGTGGTTAAAAAAAACACAAGTTCAGCCTCATACTACACAGTAGGCATAAATATTAAAAATAAATAAATAAATCCCTCCCAGAACTTGCTCTATAGTATTTGTTCCTTTATCAAAATCCTTTGAATAAAAAAAATAATAAAAAAATAAAAATAAAAAAAAGAGGATATTTTTGTTGAATGAGACCTCGGAGTTATTTGTGGCAGATATTGTTAACTGCCTATCAAGAGCTTCCCCTCCCATTTTCCCTTCCTGATTTGGCCTGAGAGACGGCAGCCATGTGCTCAGGAAAGGTGAGCCTCTCTCCTATTTCCAAAATATAAACCCTGATCGGTGCATGCCAATCTTGATCATTCTAGCTGCAATTGGCAGTGGACTTAAACGTGGAAATATAGCCATTTTATAAGGAAAGTATTTTGGGGTTTCTGGAGAAGACTTTTACGCCCAAAGTCTTCTTGGGGGCAGTAGGTTATGTCCACTTTGTATACCTTCCTATATGCATATAAAATTGTAGCGAGGCCGGGCGCAGTGGCTCACGCCTGTAATCCCAGCACTTTGGGAGGCCAAGGCAGGTGGATCACGAGGTCAAGAGATCGAGACCATCCTGGTCAACATGGTGAAACCCCGTCTCTACTAAAAATACAAAAAATTAGCTGGGCACCGTGGCACGTGCCTGTAATCTCAGCTACTCAGGAGGCTGAGGCAGGAGAATTGCCTGAACCCAGGAGGCGGAGGTTGCGGTGAGCTGAGATCACGCCATTGCACTCCAGCCTGGGTAACAAGAGCAAAACTCCATCTCAAAAAAAAAATAATAATAAATAAATAAATAAAATTGTAGCGAAAAAGTGATGTCTGGAACTACTGAAACCATCTAGACACCACAAGCATTTCATCTGAGAACGGAAGCTAGTATGTTGAGGCTGGCAGAACAGAGGATGGGAAGGGCTGACCTGGGCCCTTGACCACATCACTGAGGCACTGAATTATCTGTAGTGCCTCTAACCCCAAGCCTCTAATATAAGATAATAAAAGCCCATTTTAAGTGCTGACATTTATGATCATCCTCCCTTATTCCTTCCTTCTAGTTTAAGACTGAGCTTCATCTTCTTTTCAGTTATGGAACAGCCAAGTTTGCCCTGCGAGGCCACACAGATCTGTCCAAATTCTTTATCTTCTGGTTGAAACATCTGTGCTAAAGCTTGTTGCCCTACAGACTCTCTGGGCTATGCCAAGTGTGTTTTTTAACTTTTTCTCAGTTGCAAACACCCGCTTAGTTCCCCATGCTTAGTTACTAACCTCCATCAGCTCTTCCCATGGTGCTATCCTCTCACTCACTGCTCCCTGTTTTCCCTCTTCTTTCCCTTTGCTCTTCCAGACTACAGCTTCTCCTGTTTCTGCCTTCACTTCCAGAAAGCAAGAGTTCTCTGCAAGTCCACACTGTTAGCTCAGTGCAAATATTTAAAAACCGAAGATCACACATTTTCTACATATACCAAAATCACTCACTCTTTTCCAATCTCTGAGGCTTTAGTTCCCTCTTCTTCCAGCAAATGAGCACTTTTTGGAAAGAATATTTTAATGAAAATAGCAAGGACAAATTCAGTTTTACCCAAGGCCCCCCTGATTTCATGAGAGAGACTTATTGGTGACACAGTGTCCAAGATTTCTTTGTATCCACTGAAGTGCTTAACAGTACATTTATCAGTGCTCAATAACTATGTCCCGATTAATTTGTGACAAACGTAGGCCCAATTAATTTATTTCAGAAAAAGAAAAAAATGATCAGGAAAAAAACATTTGTTGAGTTGGAAAATATTTTGTTACTTTGCCTAAATAAAATGACCAGAATTAAGTTTTACAGATGCGAAGGTATTTCAACAATAATTTCAAACTGACATGTTGAACTATGAGGACCTTAATTGCAACATCTCATACTTGTCCAGTGTTTAATGACTTACAAACAGCCTTTGCTTCTATTACCTCATCCAAGCATCCATTATGTGATATATTATTTTTAGATATATCATTTGTACAATGATACTAGTAAACAATTTGAGAGACAGCATATGATCAGAGGTCAAGCATAAGCACATATTTCAAGTATAAGTTGATCTGAAGCTTAAAAAAAGAAAACAAAAATATAAAATAAACTCTCCAGAACAGAATCCAATGTGTTAGTAAAGCCAGATCTAGGACACTGTGTTTATTTCTCAATGCTATGTTATAAAAGAAACACTGTCAAAACAATGTATCCAGACAAAGGCAACCAAGATGATGTCTGGAAATTATCTCACATGATGAAGGAGAGAACTGATAACATTTAACCTATAAGAGAACAAATTGCAGGGATGATACAAACATCTTTACATTCAAAGGCTGTCAAGTGCAAAGGTGTCAGGATTCTTCTCACCTTGCTTTTGAGGGCCAATAAGCAGAAGTTAAAGAGGAAGGAAATCAACATAAGAACATGAAGAATTTTCTAATACTCATTTCTACCATTGCTCTCCAACCTTCTAGGCCGGGATCCCCAATCCCTGAGCCATCGACTAGTACTGGTCCATGGACTGTTAGGAACCAGGCCACACAGCAGGAGGCAAGTGGCAGACGAGCAAACATTACGGCCTGAGCTCTGCCTTCTGCCAGATCAGCAGAGGCATTAGATCCTCATAGAGCATGAACCCTATCATGAACTGCACATGCAAAGGATCTAGGTTGCATGCTCCTTATGGGAACTGAATGATAAATGGAATGCATCTGGATCATCCCCAGACCACCCCTACCCCCACCACCAGTCTGTGGAAAAATTGTCTTCCACAAAACAAGTCACTGGTGCCAAAAAAGTTGTGGACCAGTGTTCTAGGCTGTTCAATGTAAAGAAATTTTCTAAAAACTAAACTGTCTAATGATACATTGGGATGCCTGGGAATTAAAAAATCTCTGAAGAGTTTCTGGTGCTGTCTCTCTGGAATTCTGTGAGGGGGAGTCCTATATTGACAAGATGAACCAGATAATCTCTAGAAATTGTTCTAGCTTGCTCTGAGAGCAACCCAGGAATCACTGATGAATCAATCTCCACTCAACTTATTTTTGTGACTAATCTTTTCTTTCAAAGTAGCAAGATAACTAAATCTATAGTTTGCTAAAAATATAGGTAAACAAATGAAATCTAACCTAGAATGATTGGCATTGAGCATTCTCAGCACCTAGAACACTACCAGGACAGAGTAGGAGCTCAGTAAACATGTGTGGTCTAATGAATGATATAACTATCTAAAAGTTAGTGAATTCTTACAGATTTCCAAACAGTTTTACAAATACTAGCTCTTTTGAGCGTCCAGTAACAACCTTGTAAAGTAGGCCAGGCAAGTTGGTAGACTGATTTTATATACCCTGCTTTGTTTCCCTCCCCTAGGAATGCTTTTTAATGCTTTAGGTTTTGTCAAAGATTGTTATAAGAAAAATCCATCATAAGAATATCTTATGTAAAACCACAATTAAAATCATAACTGTCCATCATGCCCCTCATATAAGAAACATGATAAATTCCTCCTCAATTAATGCCAGGAGAAAGTCAGCCTTGCCATACTGATTTGCTTGTCTGTCTTTGGTCTGCTGGTTCTCTCTTCCTTCTATCCCCCCTTCCTCCCTTTCATTTGCTTAATTTAAATTCTTTTGTTTTATATTTTAAGTTCTAGACTACACATGCAGAATGTGCACATTTGTTACATTCGTAAACATGAGCCATGGTGGTTTGCTGTGCCTATCGATCCATCACCTAGGTATTAAGCCAAGCATGCATTAGCTATTTGTCATGAGGCTCTCCCTCCCACCAGTCCGTCCTTCCACCACAGGCCCCAGTGTGTGTTGTTCCCCTCCCTGGGTCCATGTGTTCTCACTGTTCAGCTCCAACTTGTAAGTGAGAACATACGGTGTTTGATTTTCTGTTCCTGCATTAGTTTGCAAAGAATAATGGCTTCTAACTCCATCCAAGTCCCTGCAAAGGACATGCTCTCATTCCTTTTTATGGCTGCATAGTATTCCATGGTGTATATGTACCACATTTTCTTTATTCAGTCTGTCATTGATGGGCATTTGGGATGATTCCATGTCATTGCTATTGTGAATAGTGCTACAATGAACATACGCATGCATGTGTCTTTATAATAGAATGATTTATATTCCTTTTGGTATATACCTGGTAATGGAATTTCTGGGTTAAATGGTATTTTTGGTTCTGGGTCTTTGAGGAATCGCAAAACTGTCTTCCACAATGATTGAACTAATTTACATTCTCACCAACAGTGTAAAAACATTCCTATTTCTCTGCAACCTCGCCAGAATCTGTTGTTTCTTGACTTTTTAATAATTGCCATTCTGACTGTTGTGGCTTTCTCCCTTTCTTCTTTCCTTCATTTCTTCCTTCCTTCCTCCTTTTCTTTTCTACAGAAGATAATAGGGTCTGTATAAACAAACATAGTTCACTCTTTGCGCTAGAAGTTGCTAAGAAGTTCAATCAACCTTTTGGTTCTAACTTTGACATCCCAAGTTCCTCACACAAACCTCTGCAACTCTATAATGAATTGAGACTTCAAATTTCTTTTTTATAAGCAATGGACCTTTGGCTTGAAAAAGTATATATTACTTAGAATCCTGATACATAAAACGGTTAGAAGTACAGCTGTTTAGAGCAGAGCTAAGAGCACCTCCAACTAAATCTCCCTCAAAAGTCCCACACTCCGAGCTAAAAAAAAAGTTGATCTCATAAAGGTAGAGAGAATAATAGCTACTAGAGGCTAGGAAGGGAGAGGGGGATGAAGAGAGGTAGGTTAATCAATACAAACACAGTCAGATAAAAGGTATAAGTTCTATTGTCTGACAAAAAAGTGTTGTCTGTGACTATAACAAACAAACAATAGAGTGACTATAATAAACAACAATGTAGTATAGATATACAATGTATTACATATTTCAAAGTATCTAGAAGAGAGGACTAGAATTGTTCCCAACATGTAGAAATAATACTCAAAGTGATGGACACTTCAAATACTATGACTTGATCATTATACATTCTATGCATGCAACAAGATATCACCTGTACCCCATAAATATGTAAAACATCATGTATCAATTTAAAAAAAAAGAAAATTAAGAAAAAAAAAATGAATTCCATAACCCCCAATGGCACTAGATCCCCTATTATTCCAGTGATTGTAATTTGAAAGCCACTGCTCTATAATATTTTTTAAAATTTTAGGAAGATGGCCGGTTAGGAGCAGCTCAGGATTGCAGCTCCCAGTGAAAGCACAGAGGGTGAGTGGACGCTGCATTTCCAGATGGATTTTTATTGCCCACAGACCAGGAGATTCCCAGGTGGAGGAGCCCCATCGGTCGCCAGCGCGGCTGCTTTGGCTGGCGCAGCTGTTTTGCCGGCGCCCCAGTGCGGTGGTTCCCAGTACAGAGTAAACGGAACTGGGTCCCCTCTTAGCCAGCAAGGGAAGCTCTGGGAAGGCAGAGTTGCTCATTCATCTGATTAAAAAAAAAGGGGGGGGGGGGACTGAAACAGGGAGCCAGGCCAGGAGATTCCCAGGCGAAAAAGCGCCACAAATCTCAGAGCCGCTGTTTCAGATGGCGCAGTGGGTTGCTGCACAGGAAATCACACAGATCCCGGTGTCGTTTTCAACAGGCAACCAGAACACCTGGGAGAGAGCTGATCTTTCAACTAAAAAACAAAAGGCTCTGAGGCAGGGAGGTGATCAGGCCCGGCTGGTCCCACCCCCAAATAAACAAAAACAAAAACAAAAAAAACAGCAATTGGAAACGCTCTGGGTTGAGAGTATCACAGCAAGCACAGCTGAACTCGGGACAGTCCAGCTCTGTGAGGGAGGGGCGTCTGCCATTACCAAGGCACTCC
Organism: Aotus nancymaae; assembly: GCF_030222135.1. Lineage (NCBI taxonomy): Eukaryota > Metazoa > Chordata > Mammalia > Primates > Aotidae > Aotus > Aotus nancymaae. Next base: position 32,808,749 of record NW_026988425.1, read on the forward strand.
ACCAATATGGAGGCAGTCCGCCATTGCTGAGGCAACCTGCCATTGCTGAGGAAACCTGCCATTACAGAGAGAGTCCATCATTACAAAGGCGGGCCACCATTGCTGAGGCAGTTCTAACTACATCCCTATAAACAGAACTGCAGGAAATTTCACAGGGCAGCTGGGTGCAGCCCACAACAGCTCAGCAAAGCCTCTGCAGGCAGACAGTGACTAGGCTACTTCCTTGCCAGGCACAGCAGCCCTGAAAAAAAAAAAAAGGCAGCAGCACAGCAGAAACTAATAAATAAAGCCCTAACTCCCAGGGACAGAACACCTGGGAAAAAAAGGGGTTTATGAGTTCTGCGGCATCAGACTTAAACATACCTGCCGAGCACCTCTGAATGAACAACAGAGCTCACAGCTCAGCACTTGAGCAACTATAAAGGACAGACTGTCTCCTCAAGCAGCTCCCTGACTCCCGGATATCCAAAGAATCACCTCATAAAGGAGAGCTCAGACTGACATATGGCAGGTATCCTTCTGGGACAAAGCAGAAGAAGAAACTGGTGGCAACCTTTACTGTTCTGCAGCTGCTGCAGGTGATCCCCAGGCAAGCAGGGCCTGGAATGGACCTCAGCAGTCCTACAGCAGAGGGGCCAGACTGTTAGAAGGAAAACTAAGAAACAGAAATAACTTCATCATCAACAAACAGGACGTCCACTCAGAGACCCAATCAGAAAGTCAGCAACTAAAAAGATGACAGGTGGATAAATCCACAAAGACGGGAAGAAACCAGTACAAAAAGGATGAAAACACCCGAAACCAGAACACCTCTCCTCCTACAAGGGAGCACAACTCCTCACCAGCAAGGGAACAAGACTGGATGGAGAATGAATCTGATGAAATGACAGAATCAGGCTTCAGAAGGTGGGTAATAAGAAACTTCCGTGAGCTAAAATAACATGTTCTAACCCAATGCAAAGAAACTAAGAACCTTGAAAAAAGATTTGACGAAATGCTAACAAGAATGGACAACTTAGAGAGGAATATATGTGAATTGATGGAGCTGAAAAACACAACACGAGAACTTCATGAAGCATGCACAAGTTTCACCAGCAAAACTGACCAAGCAGAAGAAAGGATATCAGAGGTAGATCAACTCAATGAAATAAAACGAGAAGGCAAGATTAGAGAAAACAGGGTAAAAAGGAATGAACAAAGTCAACAAGAAATATGGGACTACGTGAAAAGACCTAATCTACGTTTGATAGATGTACCTGAATGTGACGAACAGAATGAATCCAAGCCGGAAAATCTCTTCAGGATATTACCCAGGAAAACTTCCCCAACCTAGCAAGGCAGGCCAATATTCAAGTCCAGGAAATACAGAGAACACCACAAAGATATTCCTCAAGAAGAGGAACCCCAAGGCACATAATCGTCAGATTCACCAGGGTGGAAATGAAGGAGAAAATGCTAAGGGCAGCCAGAGAGAAAGGCCTGGTTACCCACAAAGGGAAGCCCATCAGACTCACAGCAGATCTCTCAGCAGAAACCCTACAAGCCAAAAGAGAGTAGGGGCCAATATTCAACATCCTTAAAGAAAAGAACTTTCAATCCAGAATTTCTTATCCGGCCAAACTAAGTTTCATAAGTGAAGGAAAAATAAAATCCTTTGCGAACAAGCAAGTACTCAGAGATTTCATCACCAGCAGACCGGCTTTACAAGAGCTCCTGAAAGAGGCACTACACATAGAAAAGAACAACCAGTACCAGCCACTCCAAATACATACCAAATGGCAGAGAGCATCAACACAATGAAGAATCTGCATCAACTAACAGGCAAAACAGTAAGCTAGCATCAAAATGGCAGGATCAAATTCACACATAACAATATTAACCCTAAACGTAAATGGACTAAATGTCCCAATCAAAAGACACAGACTGGCAAATTGTATAAAAAGCCAAAACCCATCGGTGTGCTGTATCCAGGAAACCCATCTCACATGCAAGGATACACAAAGGCTCAAAATAAAGGGATGGAGGAAGATTTACCAAGCAAATGGAGAGGAAAAAAAAACAGGAGTTGCAATTCTCATCTCTGATAAAATAGACTTTAAAGCAACAAAGATCAAAAGAGACAAAGAAGGACATTACATAATGGTAAAAGGATCAATGCAACAAAAAGAGCTAACGATCCTAAATATATATACACCTAATACAGGAGCACCCAGATACATAAGGCCAAGTTCTTAAGGACTTACAAAGAGACTGAGACTCCCACACAATAATAGTGGGAGACTTTAATACTCCATTGTCAATATTAGACAGATCAATGAGACAGAAAAATAACAAGGATATCCAGGACTTGAACTCAGACCTTGACCAAGCAAACCTAATAGACATTTACAGAACTCTCCAGCCCAAATCCACAGAATATACATTCTTCTCAGCACCACATCACACCAACTCTAAAATTGACCACATAATTGGAAGTAAATCACTCCTCAGCAAATGCAAAAGAACGGAAACCAAAACAAACAGTCTCTCAGACCACAGTGCAATCAAGTTAGAACTCAGAATTCAGAAACCAACCCAGAACCGCATAGTTTCATGGAAACTGAACAACTTTCTCTTCAACGTTGACTGGATAAACAATGAAATGAAGGCAGAAATAAAGATGCTCTTCGAAACCAATGAGAACGAAGACACCACATACCAGAATCTCTGGGATACATTTAAAGCAGTCTCTAGAGGAAAATATATAGCAATAAGTGCCCACATGAGAAGCAAGGAGAGATCTAAAATTGACACCCTATCATCAAAATTGAAAGAGCTAGAGAAGCAAGATCAAAAAAACTCAAAACCTAGCAGAAGACAACAAATAACTAAGATCAAAGCAGAACTGAAGGAGATAGAGACACGAAAAACCCTACAAAAAATCAATAAATCCAGGAGCTGGTTTTTTGAAAAGACCAACAAAATAGACAGACCACTAGCCAGATTAATAAAAAAGAAAAGAGAGAATAACCAAATAGATGCAATAAAAAACGATAAAGGGGATATCACCACAGATTCCACAGAAATTCAAACCATCATCAGAGATTATTACAAACAACTCTATGCACATAAACTAGAAAGCCTGGAAGAAATGGATAAATTCCTGGACACTTGCCTCCTCCCAAGCCTAAACCAGGAAGAAGTCGAAACCCTGAATAGACCAATAACAAGGTCTGAAGTCGAGGCAGCAATTAAGAGCCTACCACCCAGAAAAAGCCCAGGTCCAGATGGGCTCACAGCCGAATTCTACCAGACATACAAAGAGGAGCTGGTACCATTCCTTCTGAAACTATTCCAAATAATCCAAAAAGAGGGAATCCTTCCCAAATCATTTTATGAGACCAACATCATCCTGATACCAAAACCCAGCAGAGACTCAACAAGAAAAGAAAACTACAGGCCAATATCCATGATGAACATAGATGCAAAAATCTTCAATAAAATACTGGCAAGCAAATTACAACAGCACATCAAAAATCTTATCCACCATGATCAAGTAGGATTCATCCCAGGGATGCAAGGCTGGTTCAACATACGCAAATCTATAAATATAATTCACCACATAAATAGAATCAAAGACAAAAACCACATGATTATCTCAATTGATGCAGAGAAGGCCTTCGACAAAATTCAACAGCCCTTTATGCTAAAAACCCTCAATAAACTAGGTATTGATGGAACGTATCTCAAAATAATAAAAGCTATTTACGACAAACCAACAGCCAATATCATACTGAATGGGCAAAAACTGGAAGCATTCCCTTTGAAATCTGGCACTAGACAAGGATGCCCTCTCTCACCACTCCTATTCAATACAGTACTGGAAGTTCTAGCCAGAGCAATCAGGCAAGAGAAAGAAATAAAGGGTATTCAAATAGTAAAGGAGGAAGACAAATTGTCTCTATTTGCAGACGACATGATTTTATATCTAGAAGACCCCATCGTCTCAGCCCAAAATCTCCTGAAACTGAGAAGCAACTTCAGCAAAGTCTCAGGATACAAAATCAATGTGCAAAAATCACAAGAATTCCTATACACCAATAACAGACTTAAAGAGAGCCAAATCAAGAACGAACTGCCATTCACAATTGCTACAAAGAGAATAAAATACCTAGGAATACAACTAACAAGGAACGTAAAGGACCTCTTCAAGGAGAACTACAAACCACTGCTCAACGAAATAAGAGAGGATACAAACAGATGGAGAAACATTCCATGTTCATGGTTAGGAAGAATCAATATCATGAAAATGGCCATACTGCCCAAAGTAATTTACAGATTCAATGCTATCCCCATCAAGCTACCAATGACCTTCTTCACAGAACTGGAAAAAACCACCTTAAACTTCATATGGAGCCAAAAGAGAGCCCGCATAGCCAAGTCAATTCTAAGCAAAAAGAACAAAGAGGGAGGCATCACACTACCGGACATCAACCTATACTACAAGGCTACAGTAATCAAAACAGCATGGTACTGGTACCAAAACAGAAATATAGACCGATGAAACAGAACAGAGGCCTCGGAGGCAACACAACATATCTACAACCATGTGATCTTTGACAAACCTGACAAAAACAAGCAATGGGGAAAGGATTCCCTGTTTAATAAGTGGTGTTGGGAAAACTGGCTAGCCATATGCAGAAAGCAGAAACTCGACCCCCTTCCTGACACCTTACACTAATATTAACTCCAGATGGATTAAAGACTTAAACATAAGACCTAACACCATAAAACCATAGAAGAAAATCTAGGCAAAACCATTCAGGACATAGGCATAGGCAAGGACTTCATGACCAAAACACCAAAAGCATTGGCAACAAAAGTCAAAATAGACAAATAGGACCTAATCAAACTCCACAGCTTCTGCACAGCAAAAGAAACAGTCATTAGAGTGAATCGGCAACCAACAGAATGGGAAAAAATTTTTGCGGCTTACCCATGTGACAAAGGTCTGATATCCAGAATTTACAACGAACTAAACCAGATTTACAAGAAAAAAACAAACAAGCCCATTCAAAAGTGGGCAAAGGATATGAACAGATACTTTACAAAAGAAGACATACATGAGGCCAACAAACATATGAAAAATGCTCATCATCACTGGTCATTAGAGAAATGCAAATCAAAGCTACATTGAGATACCATCTCACACCAGTTAGAATGGCGATCATTAAAATATCTGGAGACAACAGATGCTGGAGAGGATGTGGAGAAATAGGAACACTCTTACACTGTTGGTGGGAGTGTAAATTAGTTTAACCATTGTAGAAGACAGTGTGGCGATTCCTCAAGGACCTAGAAATAGAAATTCCATTTAACCCAGCAATCCCATTACTGGGTATATATCCAAAGGATTATAAATCGTTCTACTATAAGGACACATGCACATGAATGTTCATTGCAGCACAGTTTACAATAGCAAAAACCTGGAACCAACCCAAATGCCCATCGATGATAAACTGGACAGGGATAATGTGGCACATATATACCATGGAATATTATGAAGCCATCAAAAACGATGAGTTCGCGTCCTTTGTGGGGACATGGATGAACCTGGAAACCATCATTCTCAGCAAACTGACACAAGAACACAAAATCAAACACCGCATGTTCTCACTCACAGGCGGGTGTTGAACAGTGAGAACACATGGACACCAGGAGGGGAGTACTGCACACTGGGGTCTGTTGGGGGAAAATAGGGGAGGGACAGCGGGGGGTGGGGAGTTGGGGAGAGATAGCACGGGGAGAAATGCCACATATAGGTGAAGGGGAGGAAGGCAGCAAATCACACTGCCATGTGTGCACCTATGCAACAATCTTGCATGTTTTTCACATGTACCCCAAAACGTAAAATGCAATTTAAAAAATTAAAATTAAAATTAAAAAACAAATTTAGCTGCCTCGTTCTGTGTTTTTATTATAAACCATGTAAAAATGTTTTTTATATTAGGCACATGAAAAGTGCATCCATTTCCATACACTTTTACACATAAGAAAATGGAAACATTGAGACATTAACAGGCGGTACCAAGTAGGTAGAGTCAAGATTAGAACCCAAAATTGACTTTAGAGTCAGTTTTTAAAATCATAGCTGTCCATCACGCCCCTCATATAAGAAACATGATAAATTCCTCCTCAGTTAATGCCAGGAGAAAGTCAGCCTTGCCATACTGATTTGCTTGTTCTGTCCTAACATAGTATCTAGGTTACCCTTTCTGAGCTACAATTTATACACATATGAAAATGATTACCATAATTATCTATCTCGCCACAGTGCTTTGAGGATTAAATGAAATAAAGTGTGTAAATAATGCTACACAATATTTAATATATAATAGGTACTTACTCTTACCTCCATTACTTTTTTGACTCCTACACTCTGGTCTGGTCAATATGTTATGTTAACAAAGAACTTTAGAAAAAAAAAAAGAAGGAGATGCTAAGTCTGCAGCCCAGAAAACATGGGGACAACTGACAGTACTGACAAACAACTGCAGGATCAGACTGGCCAAATGGAGTGAGTTAGCCTGAGATTCGTCAGTGATGTTGAAACAAAGGTACGACTGTCAAACTTTGTGAGCAAAAGAAACTACGTCCTCATAAAAAGCTGAAAAGAAGGCACAGACTCAGACCAAAGCAAGGATTTAAAATTTTGTCACTAACCCCATCACCATCAAATCCAAAAGACAGGGGCAGATTTTGTCTTTCCAAGCCACATCCCAGCCATTTTACTTTCAAGGAAACAGATTAAATTGCATGAATGTGAAGAATTACAACTTCAACAGAGTCACTGGAAAATAATGTTAAAGAGCATTTGTTGGCCCAGCCCAGCAAATCTGTCCTCCAGCTCCTCTGTCAGACCCCTCCAACAGGAAAGCTTTTAAAGTAATATTTTAGCTCTACCACTGACATCTCCCTATAAACTAATGTGATGTTTGGCACAGAAGGCTGTTTATTTAGGTGTGTGATGGTTCTGGCTGTTAGCTTGAAGAGAAAAGTTATTTCTCTCCCTCCCTTCAGAGACCATCCAAGTACTTGTTTGACAAAGTGAACACCATTACACACAAAAGGGGGGCTGGGCCAGACTTCTGCAAAACTAAGTAGGTGAATTTGTTCCTGATACTTCCCTCCCACCCTCTCTGTCTGTGAGTCCCAACCCCTACCCCTAGTTGTCCTCCTGTAAAATCCAGGTTATCTACCCAGTACTCCTTTTGCTAAGATGTTACTGTTATCTAATTATCAGCATACACCCTTTCTCTCTTTCTCCCATCCTTTCAAACAAGTTTTAGCTGATAAGTATTCCCAAGAACATTAAATTTTAATTGATGCATAATTAAGGATGTTGAAAGGTTTTCAGAACTTAAAGAAATGAAACTCAACTGACAGAATTTCAGGTTCTATGATGGGTCTGAGGAAGATGTTTTTAGGCTCACACAAGTTAATATATCATCCCATAAATGTGACTATCTACTATCCCTATATTCAAGGCTAACCTTGAAGAAGATGACCATTTCTCTAGTGGCACCTAGGAGAAGGAAATTCTATAACATATACAATATATGTATCAAACTATACTCTCTCTGTATAGTAGTATATAGTATAAACAGATTGATGGTAGAGAGAGAGAGAGAGAGTGTGTGTGTGTGTGTAACTTTAAGGCATATCCAGCTCCAGTAAGTTTTCTTTAAAAATTCGGGGGATTTATTTTGAAGTCATACAACATTTGTAAATGTTTCCATAATTATATTTTGGCTGGCTGCAGAATTATTCTGCACTAACAGGCTGCTCTCTGCAGTAACAGCTTATTTCCAACAAGAATCTTCTAGGATAATATAGTTGGGCAGCCAGGTGACCTCCAAAGAGCAGGTTCTTAAATTGCCATAAATCCAATTCATACAGATGAGTTTCTAGAAATAGGAAGTCACTGACTCCATGCAGGCCGTCCTTCTCTTTATTATGAAAAGTATAGGATACCCTAGAAGTCACAGACACAGGCAAAATACATCAGGGATAATCTCAACATTGAATATAAGTTTAAATCTTTTAAGTCCAGCAAAAAGTATATGCCTTGGTATAGAAAGACAGTGAGACAAGATGGAAAATTGGAAGGAATGAAAGCAAAGACAGAATATGAAGAGGAAAGTATATCAGGCGCATAGATGAATAACAAAAAATAAAAAAGAAAGAAAGATGGAATCCGATTTCTTCATCTGTAACTATCAGAAGAAGTTGGTGGTGGAATATTTTCTTTAAGCCTTAAAGTGAAGCCTCTCAGGCCAGAACATCTGTGGAATTGGACAAAAAGCTAATAATTCAGAGCCTAATGATTGCCAACATTTCCCTGCCCCTCCCCTCCCTCCTCAGCACCAGCAAAGAGCAATACATTAAGAAAGTGTTTAGACTGTCAGGAAATGTGAATTTTTTTTTCTTTGCTGTAAAAGCCTGCTACGCACTGGAACATAAGCAAATACTTTCCTCACAACCAAGTCTGGGTGGAACCTTTGCATTAGTTTAACGCCCATCAAGGAATACCCTTGTGCCTCCATGGAGACAGGAAACAAAATCCATGTTACAAGAAAGATTTTGACCTTTCTATATTCCCGCTTCCCTTCAGAACCCATTGGAATTTCACTGAAAACTACAAAGCCTCACAATGGAAAATTAACACAAATAAATAGTCCATGTACTTACAGGACCAAAATGGGATAAAGAAATATGAAATCCTAGAGGTAAATACACACCCATGAAGTTGTACACATTGAATATACACAGCTTTTAGTATGCCAGACATACCACAATAAAGTGGTTTAATAAACAAAAGAAAGAGACCTGAAAGCCTGGATTATCTAAGAACTGAGCTTTGTGTGATGGAAACAAAGCGGGATGTAGTAATCAGTTCGGAATAAATTAGGCTACATTTCATGCTCTGTTTTTCTATCCATCACGCTGATTGAGTCCAACAGTCACCAGGATACAAACGATCATTAATGAACTAAGAAAAGAAAGGTAGGGCTTGGAGCCACATGTCAGAAATGAGACTCAGATGTCTTTTAATTTAGTGTGAATTGTAGATGGCAAAGTGATTATTACTAAGTAGTGATATAATTGTTTACTTAAGGTGAAAGGTCACACCTCAGTTTATAATTTTACCAGGAATAGAACTGTCAAGAAAATGCTATTTTTCTTATGAAAGGCAAAACAGTCAGATATAAGTATAAATCATTGCATAATATAAATTCTGAACTGATATTTTACAATATATTATTTGGATCTTCTAAATCTATCAAACAAGTGATAATATTTGAAAAACCGAAAGACGATGTAAATGGATCGGTAATTAAATCTAAGCAGCATCTCCCAGTGGCTTTTGCAAACCTTAAAGTCCTTATTTCCAGTTCATATTGTACAGTCTGCAGTTAGCTCAATGATAATTTTCTTATTGTTTCCCTGTGAGGTCAAATTGCATGCGATACAAATGACGTGGGGATTGTATTTTCTTGCCGTAATTTGGTTTATTACTTTATTCTTGGAATGGAAATTGGATATAGGAGGCTTTTATCTCAAGGTTTTCTCGGGCAGGCAAAATTTATGGTAGTGTTACCTTCGTGATAGCTGTTCTGTAATTTTTGAGAACAAAGAACATCTGGAAGAAATGTGATTTCTTGGGGGTGAGGACCCTTCACTCAACTGCAGTGCCCTGAGCACCGTAAATTGATGGATATGTGTGCCCTGTGATCTGAGTGATTATTAGGATGCAGGTTTATTTCTAAAATGTAATGGCTGGAATTTGTTCTATTAGGGGCTATTATTGCTCTTCTATAATGCCTGTTAGATGGATGGCAATTGATCAAGACTTCTGATACCTCAGTTACTTTGGAGGAAGAAAAAAAGAAAAATACTTACCATCAGATCTAAAGTAGTTTAATAACTGAAAGAAAATAGCACCCCAAGGGTCAAGAAAAAAATATATGTTTGTTCTGTCCATCTTCTAGTCAATAAGAAGTAGATATTTTATTATATATATGAGCAAAAAAGAGAAATGAAGACTATCACTAATCAGATTCTGAAATAATAAACATCTTATTCATCCTAACTGGCTAATATAATATCCTGTTCCCCATACTGAAGTTATTAAGATAGGAAAATACTTAAATTTTGTCCAACAAACCAAGCCACAATAACTGCTCTTTCTTCTTAACTTCTATAATGTCTACCATACTACAAGAGTCATTTGGCATATATACAGGACACCATCTGTTTATATATACATATATGCATATATATGTATATATAGTCCTCTCACCTGTAAAAAGATAGCACAAGACACTTATGTAAAACTACCACTTTCAAAGTTTCCAAAAACAAAGACACAGCACAAGTCTCCCCTACTCTTGGAATCCTGAGAACATCAAAGGGAATTTTATTGTGTCCTCTGCCCAGCCCCAACCCCACTGGGATGCTAAAAGCTGAGCACAGGACTACGTCTAATTCTACTCTTCCTCTTCAACTGCTCCTTTCCTATGCCAGTTCAGAGTCTTTTACCTAGTCTGGAAACATAATAAGAAACTTGTTCAGTCTGCTGGCATTCTCTTCAGAAATCATTTTTCTTACTCCAGATAGCTCCTTTTGAAGCTAGAAGCTGCAAATTTGGCATGTGGAGTTTGCAACACAAAAGCCACGGATGTCCAAGGTATAACTGCCAAATGGGCAGTTAACTCACTTGGGTTACTAAACTTGGAGGATGAAAAGAACCCATTTATTAAACTTCACATTTCATCACACCACAGATATTTGTGTATTCACTGTCAACTGCAGTGCCCAGAACACAGTGAATGCCCAAGAAAATCTGTGATTCAAGATTAATGGAAGTATTTTAGGCATATTTTATATTAAACTTGATAATGGAGGGTTGTGATTATCAATCTTTCCCACCAAAATACTGCTACCTGCAGAGGGGGATAAATGGTTTTCACAGCAAGGGAAACAGTCCTTTAAAGGTTTCTGTTTTATGGCCGGGAGCAGTGGCTCACACCTGTAATCCCAGCACTTTGGGAGGCCAAGGGAGGCAAATCACAAGGTCAGGAGTTCGAGACCAGCCTGACCAACATGGTAAAACCCTATCTCTACTAAAAGTACAAAAAAATTAGCTGGGTGAAGTGGTGGGCACCTGTAATCCCAGCTACTCGGGAGGCTGAGGCAGGAGAATCACTTGAATCTAAGAGGTGGCAGTTGCAGTGAGCTGAGATTGCCACCGCACTCCAGCCCAGGCAACAGTGAGACTCCGTCTGCAAAAAAAAAAAAAAACCCTTCTGTTTTTTATTTTTTAAATATCCAGTTTAATCTTTATGATAACCAGATACATGAGTGGCCCACAGTATCTTTTCTATCAACTATTCTAGCAGAGATTTGACTCTATTTCCAAATTGAACCTCCATGTATCTATCTCCACACACAAAAAACAAACAGGCCTTCTAGGGTCTGAAAAAAGAATTCTCTCCGTCTATTAACAACAAATCAAGACAAGCAATCTCTTGGTACCTTTGGCATGCCAATTTCCAATTCTCTAACCCCACCCTCATCACTATCCCCAACAATCTAACTAAAACATTGAACCACCTGTGTAATCGTTTGATCAGTTCTTCATACATGTGCGGGAAAAAAATTCACCAGCCCCGGAAATAAACAAATCAACTTTTCTTTCAAAAATACAAAAAATGAATGAAAACAACAGTGCCTTTATACCTATCAAAAAAAATATCTATCAAAGATGAATCTATTTTTATAAAACTTGGGTCAATGTTCTACATTGAAATGCAGCTCACCAATATAAAAATTCCTTTCTGCATCCATAGAAACAGACATTCAGTACTCATCTAAGGCCAATAGATAACATGTGGTAAATGCATGAGAGAAACCACTAATTTCTTGCCTGCCACCTGGTAGACCCTCACAAATACTTTTTTGTTTCTGTTAGGAGATTGTTTTATTCTGAGGTAATCTCCATAGAGCAATATATGCCATAGAAGGCAATTTTTTAAATTTTAAATTAAAGAAGACTTGTGAATCAGGAAACTTTGTTATTCTTTATAGAAAAAAGTATGTATATACACAAGTTTGCATAGAGACAACATTTTGAGATTACAGACCCTTTACTGTTATTTACAAACATTATTTGATTTAACCATAGGCAACATGGGCTGAGGCTCAGAACTTAGCACAACGCACCCACAGTGATTATGCTTGATCATCGTGGTGATTGCTCTGCTTTTGCAGAACCCTTCCCATGGGAAGAAATGGGTTCTGCTTTTGCAGAATTGATTGTGTAATTGATACACATTTAATTATTTAATAAAATACAAATAATTTTGTTCACATGTAGAGTGAACAAAATTAAATGTGTATCAATCTTTGTTATTTTTACTTTTAATTAGCTCCAAAAATAGGCACAATGTTTTAATGATTTTTATAGGTAAAACACCACCAATTTTCTCACTAAATGACTCAGAATGAGAACTGGGACAAATACAGTACCTTCATTTTCTAGATGAAAAACTTTGACATATCATTACTGTATTTTAGATATTTCAGATATATGAAGATGTTATTATATTTAATGAAATACACTTTCACTATAAAGTTTTACTATACTCATAACAGTTGTTTTCCACTATAAATTTTCTTAGATACTAAAACTAGTATTGTGTACGTGTGTAGAAAGAGGTCAGGGGATTGGGGCGGGGGTGATGGCATGACATTTTGTTATTTAACAATGTTCCTCATACTCAAAGAGGTTTCAAGCCATTCCCATGAGATTCATGGACGCTCGGCACTTTGTGTGGCCCATCTTTTATTGTACACAATAACCTCAGATATAACATCAGCAATCTACATCATGATTAACAACTACTGCATGAATAAGACAGCCAGCAGAATATGAAAGGGCTTAAAGCTGAGCAAACAACAAAATAAACATTTACACTTAAACAATGCTTACTTCTCTTTTTAAGTATTATATGAATTGTAAGACACTGAAATAGACTACTAAAGGAGACTGACACAATCTCTTCCACTGGAGATTTAACAAGCGATTTAATAAGAGAACAAATGAGAGGTTGGGTTGGGTGGGGCACTGGGCAGTCATGCCTGGTGATTTTGAATGTGTTAGATGGTATTTTAAGGTCACTTACAGCTGAAGGTTAATAAAAATACAAGCCAATCATTCCTTATTCCTAATGGACTATTAGTTTCGTATTTAACTTAGAAATTTTATTACATTGTATGTGAATTTCAAGTAAAGATTTTAATAAGAAATCTTTGATTTCTGAAAAAATAATGTGTTGTGTTCACTCAAGTACTTCCAAAATGGAGAAAATACTGGCACAGAAATGTAAGGGATTCTTCCCACCAAATACTTGAAGCAAGAAGAGCCATCAGAGACCTGATGAGAAGATTCAATTTCCGTGGAGTAAAATTTATTTCACTACACAGTAGCTTCACAGGGAAGAGTCTTTAGTAGTTAAAAAGCAATAACAAAACAAAACAAAATATATTCTTTTTTATATCATATGTATAAAGGTCTACAAATGTTGAGGCTTGGGGAAGGTAGTAGACTTAGAAAATTCCCTAGTTTTTCCTATTTGAATCTATGTATTTCACTTGATCAATCCCTTCTTGTTTACAGAGACCCTCAACAAAAGCCCATTCTGTAATGGACACTATAGTTAATGTTACCCTCTAAATTTTCACGGTCTCTTATACTCTTCATGGTGAGGCATGAGCCCAGCCTTCCTTGGTTAAAGACAGAAGCCATGTTAAAAAAGAGATTAGTACCCACTAGTCAACTTTCTCTCCTAAAGCAACTGGTAACAATCTTTTTCTATAAACTGGGCTTAGCAGGAATAACATGTGGCTATAATTAAAAGACTTACATGGAACTCTTAAAAGACTTAAATGAACTTTTTTCTCTCTTTTTTTTTGGAAACAGAGTCTCATTCTGTTTCCCAGGCTGTAGAGCAGTGGCGCAATCTTGGCTCATGGCAACCTCTACCTCCTGAATTCAAGTGATTCTCCTGCCTCAGCCTCCCGAGGAGCTGAGATTACAGGTGTGTGCCACCATGCCCAGTAAAAATACAAATTTTTGTATTTTCAGCAGAGACGTGGTTTCACCATGTTGGCCAGGCTAGTCTCAAACTCCTGACCTCAGGTGATCCACTTGCCTCAGCCTCCCAAAGTGCTGGGATTAACAGTTGTGAGCCACCATCCCCAGCCTCTTAAATGGACTTTAAAGGTAAAACACAGATCATTGTTTCTCTAGCAGTGTCTAGAGAAAAGGTTACTCAAACTAGCCAGATAGTTGACATCTTCCATCAGTACAAAAGTAATGGTTAACAACATTATGCAGTTGTTCCTAGGTGTCTGTGGGGGTTGGCTGCAGGACTCCCTGCAGATATCAAAATCTTCAAATGTTCAAATCCCTTATGTAAAATGGCACAGAATTTGCATATAAACTGTGCACATGCTCCTGTGTACTTTAAATCATTTCTAGACTACTTATAACACCTAACACAATGTAAATGCTATGTAAATAGTTGTTATCCTGTATTGGTTTTTTAAATTTGTATTATTTGTATTGTTGTATTCTTATTTTTTATGGTTTTTAAAAAATACTTTATATCCACGACTGGTTGAATCAGTGAATGTTATACTGAATAGCTCTGTCACTTCCAAAGTCAGTGCATTTAAGCATTATTCAAAACTGCTAGTAGGATATGTGGCTTGTTGGAACTTCTGCTGGCCATATTACACCAGCTTAGACAATATTTTCAGGCACAGTTCAAGATTATGATCAGTTTTAAGGACACCGGAATATAAAATGCATAGCCAAATAATGAGAATGAGAAAATAAGACTATGAGAAAAAATTAAGTAAACAATCAGCAATCTTCCCTTAGTTTTCCTTATCTCTATGTGAAGGTCAAGGAAACATTAGATTTTGTACTTCTTTGCCATGTATTTTTTTGTAGGAAAGACTCTGTTATATACAATCCCTGCTATCATTATTCTGATTTTATCACTTAGAGTGGTATGCTGGATGAGTGAATGTCCACCCATCTGCTTGAACTGAATCCAAGCCCTGTCCTACACAAATCAGGAAGCTTTTTGAATGATATCCACCATGCATTACCATATATTCTTAGTGCAAAGCCAGTCATTATCAAAGTTACCCCTGCACAATACTGCCTCTTTCCCATATTTGCCATATAAGTCATGTTTCAACAGGACAGGGTTCACATCTTGAGAGAACAGGAATAATCTCTCTTTTCAACTATCCAGTTTCCCTCTTAAGTAAAACAGGGAAAAACCACAGATGAGTTGCCTCTCTAACTTTCATTTTTACATGTCTCTGATGTGAAGTTGATATTTCGTATCTCAGACACCTGGGAAGTAACATTAAGTTTGGCATTGAACTAAAGAGTGTTCCACAATTTTGTTATGCCTATGACAAGGCTCTGATACTAATGCTAATGCACATTAAGCAATGGTTTAACTTTCTGGTTCCTTGCATCATAACCCAGGTTTATTATTTTTGGCCCTAGTTAAAAAGAAAGGGAAAAAGAAACCTTAGAACACATAATCGGGGAAGTTTCATGTCATTTGAAGACTGGAGGCCAGGATATAAGAGTGACTTGATTGTGAAAAATAAAGTTTAAACAAACAAATTCATCCACATGTGACCAAAAAAAAAAAAACCAGGGGAAATGCAGAGTACCCATGCACTTATTATGAACTGCCCGTGCCTATGAGGTTGAGCAGGAGTGAGAAGGAGTGGTGGAAATACTAAAAGTACGTGTTCCCATTAATGTAAATAGTGTTTATGACCCTATTCATAATCCTTTAAAGACAGTTGTTAGCACTAGGCACCAAGTCAGGTTCTAGCCAGGGCCTGGCAGTAGAATAACTCTAACAGTTAATAAAATACATAGTGAGAACAGGATATGAATTTATGCCTCCTGAGAATTACTGTATTCACAAATGACCATTTCAGCACAGCAGTTTTTGGCCACCTCTTGGGAAAGAAAGCACCTTGAGACTAGTTGGAAACAGGAAGAAGGGCAATATGCCACCTTCCAGGTAACTGGCAAACTGTCTCGGGAAAGCAGAACAACTTTGAAAAAACAGATTTCCTAGGGCCAGAAGGTAATGTGAAAACAGAAGGAAAAAAAGAAGAGAGGAAAAAAAATACCCAACAACTGGGAGTTTTAGGTTGTAACATAAAGTATATAAACTAAGCAGACCCAAAAGAACAATATGGATGAGAAAATCTTATTCATGAATGAGGAAAATCATAAACTCTTTCCTGTCTTCCTTAAAGGCTCTGGAGGCAAAAGAGAACCATGAGTCTTTACATTTCCTTGCAGTGTGTTTACTTCTGGGTGGATTCTTTCAGGTATAATCCCTAAGAACTCATAAAGTCCAGAGCTGTTTAGTAAAAATGTAAAAACAACAAATGTTTCTAATAACAATTAAGGCTACAAAAAACAGAACTGCTCCTACCCTCTGTCTTGGAAGGTAAAATGCAAATCTCCTGACAAACATCTCCTAACCCCCAAAATGATCTATGGCTCAATCAATTGATAAGCACAGATTGAATACCAGCTGGAACTCCACATTGCTCTGGGCACTGAGAACTAGAGAAGCAATTACATGCAGTCTATGTGGTCTTCGTCCTCAGAGTTTACAATAGATGGAGACGCGCAACTACTGCACACAAAATAATTTGGTAGCAAAGCAAGGCAGTGAATAATTAAGTCCCAAAATTAGCAGTGCAGAATAAGGATTGTGAAATTTCAGAGGAAGCTGATTAAGGCCTCAGACCCTGGAAAAATTTATTGAAATACAGATAACACAAATAATAGGCACAATTTATGAAGGATTTATTAGATGTCAGGCCCTATTCTAAGCACATTTGTATTAATTCACTTAATCATCACACCACCACCATAGGGATATAGTTATTCCTACTCTGCATTTGAAGAAACTGAGACACATAGAGATTAAGGACTGAATTGCAGTATCACTCTTATCATAAGTCATAAGTTAGTCTGTTTTGGAGTCTATTCTGTTCTATTGATGCATTTGTCTATGTTTGAACCAGTACCATGCTGCCATAATTATTATAATGGTGTTCAAGTTTACATACCTAAAAATCATCAAAGCTGGGATTCAAAACCAAGTCTAGCTCTAGAATTTCCTCTTTGAACCCTTTATTATCTGAAATTTGAGTAGAGAGAGAATCTGAAAAAAGTAAAGAAAGAGAAGGTCTACGAGCAGAGCATGTTTCTCCCAAAGAAGTTTAGGAGTAACTGGATCTGCCTACTTTCACTTCTAAAGCCATCACATAACTTTTGACCAATTTCTTCCTACTCTGGCCTCATGAACAATAAAATATTATCTGTAAACATTACCACTAATCTTAGTTTTCAGAATTTTTTAATTGCTAGTAAGCATAAAAGTAGGGGAAAAAAAAGAAAAACAAAACTCCTTCCTGTACCTTCTTTCCTTTCTCTTTACTTAGGTCCTAAGGGAAAAACCAAGACATTCTAAGGTCCCTCTGGGTTTATAAAAGGAAGACACCCACTTCAAAAGGTCTTTAAGGTTTTTAAACAGGACTGAGTTTCTGGGATTGAGGTGTGATTGTTGGACAGGGCAGGAATGTGGCTGACAGCACTAGGACTGCTGGGGTATGTTTAGGGTTTCTCACTTTGCCCTCTGCAGTCACAATCCCTGTAGCTGGCACAGCTATGCTCTGAACTAGCATTGAGGTCAGCAGAAGAGTAAAGACATCAGTAGATGAAGGGGGATCCTAGGAGGCAGAATTGGAATGAGAAAGAAAAAAAGAAACCTTCCCTCTTGCAGCTATCATATCCTTACATTTCCAGTTGTAACCTAGACTGAAATTGCCATAAACAAAAGAACAAATATCTCAGTAGGGAAGGAAGAGCCCAGCAAGCAGCATGTTCACTACAATGGCGAGTAAAGAGATGGAAAAGAAGACGAAAGATGCCCACAGGGACGTTGGACAGGATAAAGTCACAAAGGATAATACATACTTAACAACAATTACAAATATGCAGAAGTTAAGTGCCACAAAAGGCAGACTAAAAGAATAATCACATCCAAAGAGATACAGTTCATAGAGTGACCTGCAAATAAATATATGTTAAGTTCTTCAAACTAACAAATAAAATGGTAGAGTTAAATGTGGTGGATTAAACACACGATTTTTTTTATTTTATTTTTTTTTTGCTATTGTATTTTTTTATTTTTATTTTTTATTTTTTTTTTATTGCATTTTAGGTTTTGGGGTACATGTGAAAAACATGCAAAGTTGTTGCATAGGTGCATTCATGGCAGTGTGATTTGCTGCCTCCCTCCCCCTCACCCATATCTGGCATTTCTCCCCATGCTATCCCTCCCCAACTCCCCACCCCCCCGCTGTCCCCCCTGCTCCCCAACAGACCCCCGTGTATAGTGCTCCCCTCCCTGTGTCCATGTGTTCTCCTTGTTCAACACCCTCCTATGAGTGAGAACATGTGGTGTTTGGTTTTGTGTTCTTGTGTCAGTTTGCTGAGAATGATGGTTTCCAGGTTCATCCATGTCCCTACAAAGGACGCGAACTCCTCATTTTTAATGGCTGCATAATATTCCATGGTGTATATGTGCCACATTTTTCCTGTCCAGTCTATCATCGATGGACATTTGGGTTGGTTCCAGGTCTTTGCTATTGTAAACTGCTGCAATGAACATTCGTGTGCATGTGTCCTTATAGTAGAACGATTTATAATCCTTTGGATATATGCCCAGTAATGAGATTGCTGGGTCAAATGGAATTTCTATTTCTAGGTCCTTGAGGAATCGCCACACTGTTTTCCACAGTGGTTGAACTAATTTACACTCCCACCAACAGTGTAAGAGTGTTCCTATTTCTCCACATCCTCTCCAGCATCTATTTTCTCCAGATTTTTTAATGATCGCCATTCTAACTGGCGTGAGATGGTATCTCAATGTAGTTTTGATTTGCATTTCTCTAATGACCAGTGATGATGAGCATTTTTTCATATGTTTGTTGGCCTCTTGTATGTCTTCTTTTGTAAAGTATCTGTTCATATCCTTCACCCATTTTTGAATGGGCTTGTTTGTTTTTTTCTTGTAAATCTTTTTTAGCTCGTTGTAAATTCTGGATATCAGCCCTTTGTCAGATGGGTAGGCTGCAAAAATTTTTTCCCATTCTGTTGGTTGCCAATTCACTCTATTGACTGTTTCTTTTGCTGTGCAGAAGCTGTGGAGTTTGATTAGGTCCCATTTGTCTATTTTGGCTTTTGTTGCCAATGCTTTTGGTGTTTTGGTCATAAAGTCCTTGCCTACGCCTATGTCCTGAATGGTTTTGCCTAGGTTTCCTTCTAGTGTTTTTATGGTGTTAGGCCTTATGTTTAAGTCTTTAATCCATCTGGGGTCAATTTTAGTGTAAGGTGTCAGGAAGGGGTCGAGTTTCTGCTTTCTGTATATGGTTAGCCAGTTTTCCCAACACCACTTATTGAACAGGGAATCCTTTCCCCATTGCTTGTTTTTATCAGGTTTGTCAAAGATCGGGTGGTTGTAGATATGTTGTGTCGCCTCCGACGCCTCTGTTCTGTTCCATTGGTCTATATCTCTGTTTTGGTACCAGTACCATGCTGTTTTGATTACCGTAGCCTTGTAGTAGAGTTTGAAGTCCGGTAGTGTGATGCCTCCTGCTTTGTTCTTTTTGCTTAGAATTGACTTGGCTATGCGGGCTCTCTTTTGGTTCCATATGAAGTTTAAGGTGGTTTTTTCCAGTTCTGTGAAGAAGGTCATTGGTAGCTTGATGGGGATAGCGTTGAATCTGTAAATTACTTTGGGCAGTATGGCCGATTTCCTTCATTTCTAAAAAAAAGCCCCCTAAAAACAGTAAAATTATTTTATTTTCAAAAACTCATAAATCCACAAGGATCAAGAATACAAGAGAAGCAAAACAATATTTGATGGGATAACAAATAATCCACATCACAATTTTGGGAAGCTGAGAAGTAAATAGTGGAAACTTAAACATCCTAAAAAAGACAGAAACCTAACTACCTACAAGCGGCAGGCTGGAGGGGGAAGGCAATGGTAACGAAGAAGGAGATTCACAGTGGGAAACCCCAGAAAGAATCAGAAACTGGAGGCACCAAGTGGCTTTGAATATGGGGAGGAACTGGAAAAGGACCCATAAAAAGAGCACTTCCTCTCCTACCAGATAAAGCCGGGACACTCTCTCCCCAACCCCAGCAGAAGACTGGACATACTGATTTTTATAAAGATACTGAAACTGAAGTTCTATGGACTCAGAAACATCAGGCATAGTTGAAGGCAGCAATGCTGTAACAAGTCTCCTGTAACAAGGCTTTTGCTCATAATGCTAAAAACTAGGTTATATCTCTAGGGGAGGAGAGTAACAGATTTTTTGAGGGGGCAATATACTACTCCAAGAGAAAAGTCCTAGTAAGGTACTGTCAATCCTAAGAGTCAAAGAAAAAGTCCTTAAAAATGGGATTAAGGTCGAGCAATCTACCTAATTAATCCACCCTGGATCTTCTTACAGTGAAAAAGCACTGAAGTAGAAGTGAGGAATTTCAGACTAAAATCTCACTGTCATGAGCAAGTCCCTGTTAATCCTCTGGAGCTTTAGTTTTCTCAAATGTAAAGTGCAGATAACAATACATCTCCTATGTCACAGGTGTACAAGGATTAAATACTCACAATGCCATAGACACTGGGTTCACTGCTTTGCACAATCTCCTTGGAATTTCACAACAACTTTATGAGATAGTACTGTCAGCAGTCCTATTTTATAAATGAAGAACTAGAGGCCTAATGCTTTCCCAATAACTTTTACATAAAAGCTATTAATTTAAATTACCTGAATTTCTTTCTCTAATAAACTCACTCCTGCATATGAGAGTGCCTACACATAGTGAGCAATTCAAATATCTTAAATTTTCTCCCATTCTAAAAATTACGGTAATGCAGTTATGAATACTAGCCTAGTAATCTAAAGTTTGTTAAGAAAAGTTAAGATTAGTCTAAAGAAATCGGTCTGTAAAGAAACGTGAATTCCTCCTTAAAACAACTCTGAAAACATGCCCCCATCACTTTAACACCAAATAGTCAAGGGAGTGCTTATGAATGTGTAAGTGGGGAGGCCATGCGCAATAAGCCCTTTGGGGATTGTTCTAAAGAAAAAACCATGTACATG
This sequence comes from Aotus nancymaae, assembly GCF_030222135.1. Lineage (NCBI taxonomy): Eukaryota > Metazoa > Chordata > Mammalia > Primates > Aotidae > Aotus > Aotus nancymaae. Next base: position 32,830,100 of record NW_026988425.1, read on the forward strand.
TATGGGAATGTTTTGCTTAGTTTGGTAATAAATGTCAGTAACACTGAAGTGTTTGCCAGCATAACTCTCCTCATCAAATGGCTGTGTGAACAGTTTTTTAAATTTTTATTTATTTATTTTTATTATTACTTTTTTATTATTATACTTTAGGTTCTGGTATACATGTGCAGAACGTGTAGGATTGTTACATAGGTATACACATACCATAGTGGTTTGCTAGACCCATCAACCTGTCATCTACATTAGGTATTTCTCCTAATGCTATCCTTCCCCTGCCCTGCCAATCCCCAAAACCCCGGTGCGTGATGTTCCCCTCCCTGTGTTCATGTGTTCTCATTGTTCAACTCCCACTTATGAGGGAGAATATGCAGTGTTTGGTTTCCTGTTTCTGTGTTAGTTTGCTGAGAATGATGGTTTCCAGCTTCACTGATGCACCTGCAAAGGACATGAACTCATCCTTTTTATGGTTGCATGTATTCTATGGTGTATATGTGCCATATTTCTTTACCAGTCTATCACTGATGGGCATTTCGGTTGGTCCCAAGTCTTTGCTATTGTGAATAGTACTGCAGTAAACATACATGTGCATATATCTTTATAGTAGAATGATTTATAAACTTTTAAGTATATACCCAGTAATGGGGATTGCTGGATCAAATGGTATTTCTGGTTCTAGATCTTTGAGGAATTGCCACACTGTCTCTCACAATGGTTGAACTAACCCCTCAAAAAAATTAAGGAAACTAGGAGCTGGGTTTCTTTTTTTTTTAAGATTAACAACATAGACTGCTAGCCAGACTAATAAAGAAGAAAAGAGAGAAGAATAAAGTAGACGCAATAAAAAATGATAAAGGGGGTATCACCACTGATCCCACAGAAATACAAACTACCATCAGACAATACTATAAACACCTCTACACAAATAAACTAGAAAATCTAGAAGAAATGGATAAATTCCTAGACACATACACCCTCCCAAGACTAAACTAGGAAGCAGTCAAATCCTTGAATAGACCAATAACAAGTTTTGAACTTGAGGCAGTAAATAATAGCCTACCAACCGAAAAAAGGCACGAGACGGATTCACAGCCAAATTCTACCAGAGATACAAAGAGGAGCTGGTACTATTCCTTCTGAAACTATTCCAAACAATAGAAAAAGAGGGACTCCTACCTAACTCATTTATGAGGGCAGCATCATCCTGTTACCAAAACCTTGCAGAAATACAACAGAAAAAGAAAATTTCAGGCCAATGTCCCTGATGAACACAGATGCAAACATCCTCAGTAAAATATTGGCAAACTGAATCCAGCAGCACATCAAAAAGGTTATCCACCACAATCAAGTCAGCATCATCTCTGGGATGCAAGGCTGGTTCAATAAACATAATCCATCACATAAACAGAACCAATGACAAAAACCACATGATTATCTCAATAGATGCAGAGAAAGCCTTTGACAAAAATCAACAGCCCTTCATGCTAAAAACTCTCAATAAAATAGGTATCGATGGAACAGATCTCAAAATAAAGAGCTATTTATGACAAACCCACAGCCAATATCATACTGAATGGGCAAAAGCCGGAAGGATTCCCTTTGAAAACTGACAATAGACAAGGATGCCCTCTCTCACCACTACTATTCAACATAGTATTGGAAGATCTGGCCAGGGCAATCAGGCAAGAGAAAGAAATAAAGGTATTTACATAGGAAAAGAGGAAGTCAAATTGTCTCTGTTTGAAGATGATATCACTGTATATTTAGAAAACCCCATTGTCTCAGCCCAAAATCTACTTAAGCTGATAAGCAACTTCAACAAGTCTCGGGATACAAAATCAATGTGCAAAAATCACAAGCATTCCTATACACCAATAATAGACAAAATAGAGAGCCAAATCATGAGTGAACTCCCATTCACAGTGGCTACAAAGAGTATAAAATGCCTAGGAATACAACTAACAAGGGATGTGAAGGACCTCTTCAAGGAGAACTACATACCACTGCTCAAGGAAATAAGAGAGGACACAAACAAATGGAAAAACATTCCATGCCGTGGATAGGAAGAATCAACATTGTGAAAATGGCCATACTTCCCAAAGTAATTTATAGATTCAATGCTATCCCCATCAAGCTACCATTGACCTTCTTCACAGAATTAGAACAGTTTTTCATTTGTTTGTATCCTCTCTTATTTATGGATATTTATGTTAATTAAGGTCTAGATATTTATGTTAATATTGGCCCCCACTCTTTTCTGGCTTGTAGGGTTTCTGCTGAGAGATCTGCTGTAAGTCTGATAGGTTTCCCTTTGTGGGTAACCTGACCTTTCTCTCTGGCTGCCCTTAGTATTTTCTCCTTCATTTCAACCCTAATGAATCTGATGATTATGTGCCTTGGGGTTGCTCTTCTTGAGGAATATCTTTGTGGTGTTCTCTGAATTTCCTGGACTTGAATATTGGCCTGCCTTGCTAGGTTGGGGAAGTTTTCCTGGATAATATCCTGAAGAGTATTTTCCAGTTTGGATTCATTCTCTTCATCACATTCAGGTACACCTATCAAACGTAGATTAGGTCTTTTCACATAGTCCCATATTTCTTGGAGACTTTGCTCATTCCTTTTTATCCTTTTTTCTCTAATCTTGTCTTCTCATTTTATTTCACTAAGTTGGTCTTCAACCTCTGATATCCTTTCTTCTGCTTGATCAATTCAACTGTTAAAACTTGTGCATACTTTGCGAAGTTCTCGTATTGTGTTTTTCAGCTCCATTAATTCACTTATATTCCTCTCTAAATTGTCTATTCTCGTTAGCATTTCATCAAACCTTTTTTCAAAGTTCTTAGTTTCTTTGCATTGGGTTAGAACAAGTTCTTTTAATTCACAGAAGTTTCTTATCATCCACCTTTTGAAGCCTACTTCTGTTAATGGAACGTACTCATTCTCCATCAGGCCTTGTTCTGTTGCTGATGAGGAACTGTGATCCCCTGTAGAGGGAGAGGCATTCTGATTTTGAGTATTTTCTGCCTTTTTAAGCTAGTTTCTTCCCTTTATTATAAATTTATCCATCTGTCGTCTTTGTAATTACCGACTTTCTAATTAGGTCTCTGAGTGGACGTCCAACTTGTTGATTCCCAGTGCCGAAATCTGAGCAATCCACTGCGCTGGCCGAAACAGCGGTGTTAAGATTTATGGTGCTTTTCTACCCGGGAATCTCCGGTCTGGCTCCCTTCTTGAGTCTGTCCTTCAATCAGCTGAATAGGCGACTCTGCCTTCCTGGAGCTCCAAACGTCGGCCAAAAGGGAACCCAGTCCCACTTACTCTGCACCAAGAACCGCCGTGCCGGCCACAAGAGTCGTGCTGGCGACCCGTGGGGCTCCTCTGCTGGGAATCTCCTGGTCCATGAGCAACAAAAATTCGTCTGAAAGTGTGGCATCCTCTCGTTCTCTGTGCTTTCACTGGGAGCTACAATCCCAAGCTGCTAGTGATCAGCCATCTTGGATCTCTCTCCAGTTTTTTAATTAACTTACGAACTGGTGCTAAGGAAAAGCTATAACCATGAATTGAATGCTCAATAATATGCTTCCAGTCAAAGGGCTATATGACTAGTTCCAGATTTGATTGCTATGATTCATAAATTCCAAAGGCCTCATGTTTCTTCATATCATAACATAGTTAGGTTTCATTGGTCTCTAGGGAGAGGTAGAGAATTAATTCCTTACAAACCTCAGGAATACAAAATCAATCTGCAAAAATCACAAGCATTCCTATACAGCAATAATAGACAAACAGAGAGCCAAATCATGAGTCAACCCATTCATAATTGCTACAAAGAAAATAAAATACCTAGGAATACAACTTGGAAGCCAACAGCTTGGACACCCAACAAAAAAATAAAGACAAGCTGGCATCTGAGCAGAACAGGTGAGAAAAAACTAGATGCAGGCATCCCATCCGTGGTCAAAAATGTGCCTTTTTAGTGATTTTTTCAGTGAAATATTGCAAAACAGGACATATATACAATGTGATTATTCACATTCTCATCTAATATGATATTTTTAAAGTCTGCTGTTTCCAATAGATTTTGAGGTACCAATTATTTTGGTCAATGCCATGGAAAAAATGAGGCAATAAACAATAAAAAATTTCAATGCTTGTAAGTGTTATTGTTTCTAAAGCTTATTTTCCCCAAAAGAGATTTAGATGAGATTTCTTTGAATTGTCTCTGGTTTAATGGAAAGGTCAAGTTAATAAGACTATCTAAGTCTCACACTCTAGATAATCGTCAAAGAAAAACTAAAAAGACTTCGACTGTGAGGAAGAACTTAAGGAAAAGCATATACACATGAGTTGGCCTATGGCCCCAAAATCTGAAATGTGCATGGAGCCAGAGGAGACTGGTTCAAAGACAAGTTAGACAGTTGGATGCTGCAGTACCATGTGTTTCACTATTTGAATAATCAGTGATTACAGCAGCAGAGATTATCAAAAAAACTCTGATTCTAGAGCATTTGAGTGTAAAGAAAGTAAATGAATAGAAGAGTCATTAAAATCCATGACATTCTTGACTTAACCCTGAAACCTAAGTAACTGAAGGGCAATGGTGAAAAGAAGCTGGGACTAAGATGTAAAAGCCTTTACTATGCACCATGTTAGCCTTAGCAAAAAAGAGGTCAATGAAAGGATTAATGACAGTGATAGCCTCATGTTCTGGGAGCCTACTCTGTGCCAAGCACCATAAAAGCTCTTTATGTGCATTAGTTCATTTGATTTAACCCTCTCAGCAATACTAGTATTAGCATCAGTAGTAGTAATAGTAGTAGTAGTGGTAGTGGTAATAGTGGTAGTAGTTAGGCTCAGATATTAAGTAACTAAACTGCCAAGGTGAGAAAGCTTATAAGGGATGAGCTAGGATATGAACACAAGTCAGTCTGACTCCAACATGCGTGATTTAATGATTCCTAAAAGAGAGTTTCAAAATTTCATTATTTTATTTAAAAGTTTTTAAAGACCTTTGACAGTTTCAAAAATCCCAAATAAGATTAAGATAGCCTCCTAACTTCACAAAACAGAAATATAGCTAACTAAATAAGAATAAAAGTCAATCAGAGACAACAATGGAATCATACCATGAACAAAGCATGTTCAATTAGAACCTCTCACAGAGACAGACCTCTCACCCTAGAATCCATGCTATTGTTGGACAGTTCTAATTACTGAGTTCTCTATACTGAGTTGAAGTCCTTCTTCCCTTAACTTCCATGCATGGGTCCCTTCCTACCATCTGTATACACAGATATAGAGTGAATTTCATCTCCATATATTAGAGGCAGCCAAGATATCCCATATCTATCTTCTCTTTTTTTTTTGAGATAGAGTCTCACTCTGTAGCCCAGGCTGGAGTATAATGACACAGTCTCGGCTCACTGCAATCTTTGCCTCCTGGTTTCAAGCAATTTTCCTGCCTCAGCCTCCTGAGTAGCTAGGATTACAGGCACATGGCAACACGCCTGGCTAATTTTCGTATTTTTAGTAGAGACAGGTTTTTCCATGTTGGTCAGGCTGCTCTCAAACTCCTGATATCGTGATCCACCGGCCTTAGCATCCCAAAGTGCTGGGATTACAGGCGTGAGCCACTGTGCCCAGACTATCTTCTCTTAAGTGAAACAGCTGTTTCTTCAACCATTCCTCACATTAGAGTTTTCTTGACTTTTGGACCTCCTGTTCATTTACATCTAGACTCAATTTCACCTTATGAATCCCTTCACATATAATATTAAATCTGAATAGATCCTTCTAGAATGGTCTGTTAGGGAGTAGAGCAGAACTATTAGAGACCATTACCTCTTTTGTTTTGGATGTTATTTTTGTAACCTGATATCAATTAAACTTCCTTTTTTGTCATCACATAACACTGATGACCTACTCATACTGAGCCCTCAGTCTTTTTTGTACACATGCTTATCCCAGGTACATGAATTAGAGGCCTCAAATGTAAGACTTTGTATTTACCTCAATTGAGTTTCATCTTATGAAACTTGACTAAATCCTAAACTGTCAAGATTGACTTGTCCAGTGGCTCCTAAAGAAAGAGTGAGTGAAGTAACTGTGAAGCAGCCCACTCTTGTCATGGATTTCTGGGACCTTAACTGCAGGAGATCCCATAACCCTATTCCCATTCACAATAACCACAAGTAGAATAAAATAACTGGGACTACAGCTAACCAGGGAGGTGAAAGATCTCTATAATGAAAATTACAAAACACTGTTGAAATAAATGAGATGACACAAACAAATAGAAAAACATTCCGTGCTCAAGGATAGGAAGAATCAATATTGTTAAAGTGGCCATACTTCCCAAAACAGTTTACAGATTCAATGCTATTCCTATAAAACTACCAATATCATTTTTCACAGAATTAGAAAAATCTACGCTAAAATTCATGGAACCAAAAAAAGAGCCCGAATAGCAAAAGTATCCTAAGTAAAAAGAACAAAGTCAAAAACATCATGCTGCCCAACTTCACACTATACTGTAAGGCTACAGTAACCAAAACAGCACAGTACTCTTACAAAAACAGATATATACACCAATGGAATAGGATAGAGAACCCAGAAATAAACTCGCACATCTGCAACCTTTGACAAAGTTGACCTAACAAGCAATGGGGAAAGTACTCTCTGATCCATACATGGATTTGGGATAACTAGCTAGCCATATGCAGAAGATTGAAACTGACCCCTTACCTTTCACAATATACAAAAATTAACTCAAGATGGATTAAAGACTTACATGTAAAACCTAAGTTGAAGAAAATCTAGGAAATACTCTTCTGGACATTAGCCTTGGCAAAGAATTTATGCCCCAAGAGCAACTGTAACAAAAACAAAAATTGACAAGTGCGACCTAATTAAACTAAAGAGCTCCTGCACAGCAAAATAAACTACCAATGGAATGAACGGACAACCTACAGAATGGGAGAAAATATTTGCAAACTCTGCATCTGACAAAGATCTAATCCTCAGAATCTTTAAGAACTTACATAATTCAACAAGCAATAAACAACTCCATTTAAAAAATGGGCAAAAAACATAAATGGATACTTCTCAAAGAAGAAATGCATGTGGCCAACAAACATATGAAAAAATTCTTAACATCACTAATCATTAGAGAAATGCAAATTAAAACCTTAATAAGATACTATCTGACACCAGTCAGAATGGCTATTATTAAAAAGTCAAAAGAAAAACCCCACAGATGTTGGCAAGATAATGGAGAAAAGGGAATGCTTACATACTCTTTGTGGAAATATAAATTAGTTCAATCACTGTGGAAAGCACTTTGGATATTTTTCAAAGAACTTAAAACAGAACTACCATTCAACCCAGCAACATCATTACTGAGTATATACTCAAAGGAAAATAAATCATTCCACCAAAAAGACACACACACTCATATGTCCTTTGCAGTGTTATTCACAGTAGCAAAGACAAGGAATCTGTTTAGGTGCCCATCAGTGGTGGACTGGATTATAAAAATATGGCATATATACACCATGGAATACTACTCAGCCATCAAAAACAACAAAATCATGTCATTTGAGGCAACATGGATGCAGCTAGAGGCCATGATTCTAAGCAAATTAACACAGGAAAAGAAATCCAAATTCCACATGTTCTCACTTATAAGTGCGAGCTAAACATTGAGTACACATGGATGTAACGATAGGAACAACAGATGCTGAAGACTACTGGAAGGGCGTGGGGAAGGGAGGTAAGGGTTGAAAAACTATCCCGTTCTATGCTCACTACCTGGATGACAGAAGCATTCATACACCAAATCCCAGCGAAACTCAATTTATCCATGTAACAAACCTGCATGTGTACCCCCCAACATAAAACAAAAATCTAAAATAAATTATAAAATATCACTGAGATAGGTTTTCATAATTTTTCCTCTTATTTGTAATAATTTTTTAAAGTTAAAATGTATTTGAGTAAAACAAACATACATTAAAAAAATAAAAACAAATTTCAAAAGATTGATTGGTGTTATTTTCAAGTCAAAGACTGATGCAGATACGAGACCGTAGAGAGGTTTTTTTGTTTTGCTTTGTTTTCCCTTCTGCCAATTTGACCAGTAATGTTCCAGATGGTGGCTGCTTTGTCAACCTAGATCCCAGAGTAGGGACAATAGTGTAGTGCAACCAAATCCCCTGCTGGGCCACAGTGGACATGTAGTGGGATCAAGGAATACTCCTTTGCTGTTTCAAGCCATTCAGATTTTGGTATAGCTTGTTACTACAGCCTTACCTAGCCTGGTGAATAGAAACCCTTAAGTTTGTGACATAGCAGCTGACTCACTTGGTACCAGATGCCAGTTTCAGCAGTTCATCCCTCTTATATAATTTGAATGCTAAAAGAGCTCCTATCTCACTCAATATTATTAGGAAATAATTCAGAACTGCTGCAGTTGCCCCATCTGGGAAATGTGCCACTATTGCCACTATACATGTACACACACAGCATGCTCAGGTTATTTTTTTCCCTTCATGAACAGAATTCTGCCAAGGAACTCGTTTTAAAGTCTAAGGCTTCTTCACTTGTGCACTGTCACAATGATTCCCAAGATAGATGCATATAATTCTTGTCCAAAGGATTACATTACAGCATCATGCAGACATCCAGATACTCAGTTTAATCACATGTGTCATGTTCTTTTGTTCACAAAATGCCATCACCACATAAAAGGATCCTGTGTTATTTTCTCTGGTGGATGGTTAGGGTGGGATTACATTATTGGAAACCGCAGGGAAATGTTCTAAAAATTACAGATGGAATTGCTGATATGTGGCAGGAGGTATCTGACCTTTAACCAAATGACTAGGTCCAGGAAGATACTGGAATTGTAATTTAATTTTATAAACTCTAACAGGAACCACAAGACAAACGACTTCAGCTCATGCCAATCAATTATTTATCCAAGTAATGATTGTAAGATGCAGTATATCTATCACTTAATTACCACTCACTGTTTTCTCATAATTTTATGTGTTTTCTCTTGTTCCTAAGAAGGCTGTAAATAACTAAAGAGCAAAAATATCTTATATTTCAGTTAAATAAACTACATCTCCTGGCAACACTGAGACTAAAGTGCTCAATCAATAACATCTTTTTAACACATATTAATGATACTTTTGACACCACCAATTAATTTAAAACATAATTTACTAAAAATATAACAAAACCTAAATTAAGAATAAAGTTTACATTTAGATAGCAAAAGCAAATTTTAAAAAGAAAGCCCTAAAGATGATTTTGTTGTATTCTATATAATTTTTTCAGAGTAGCTGTAAATACCCTTTCTCTGTATTTTTTATTAGCTATTATTCATGACTGTCATATATTTAATTCCATGCTTAATTTTCATTATTAGGAAAAATAAAAGTTGTGATACACTTAAACTGTTTACATATGTCCAGAGAATATTCAAGAATACTTCCACTGAACCTTTGGGTGTCATCAGAATTGGAGTACCTGGCATCTCTTACAGGTTTAATAGTAGAATTAATATAACAGAAACGTTATTTTCTCTTTGTAGACCAAGTAACACCATTGCTCCTATTTTTATTTTCTCAAATATCTTGCTAGAACTTTCAAGAAATGTCAAAATATAAAAACCCAACTTACAAAACAAGTAATTAAAAGGTTATCATTTACTTTGGAAAAGGAAGAATGCTTCTTTGCATGGTAAGCCTCTCTAAAGAATTTTAAATAATTTGATATATTAAAAACCAAATTGCTAAAATAACTGAGTCGTCACTATCTAGAAATCAAACTGGCCGTGTTCTTTCCTAGTTTACACCAGCTATTATTATCTTTATTATTACTGCTGTTGTTGTTATTATTTGTTGCTTTTTAAAAGAAAGGATCTCACTTTGACAGTCAGGCAAGAGTGCAGTGGCACAATCATGGCTTACTATATAACCTTGACCTCCCAGGTTCAAGTGATTCTCCCATATCAGCCTCCCAAGTAACTGGGACCACATGCATGCACCACCACGCCTGGCTAATTTTTTAAAAGCATTTTTGCAGGGACAGGGTTTCCTTTTGTTGCCCATGGTGCCCTCGAACTCCTGAGCTCAGGCAATCCTCTTGTCTCAGCTTCCCATAGTGCCAGGATTACAGGCATGAGCCATCATGCCCAGACAAAACTGCCCTTTTAATCTCTGGTGGTGGCTCTATCCACAAATATTAAAGATGATTTTTTATAATAATATAACAAATGTTAGACCTAGGATTGAACACCCTTTCTACTTTGAGTCTGAATACAACACAATTTCCACAGCCACCAAAGCTAAATGTCTCTCTATATCAGCCTTCCTCTTAACTTAGAGCTATAGGCCCCTGTCTCTCTCAGGGTTTTGGTCTCTGACTCTTTCAATGATTCCCTCTCCAATGACCTCATGCTCTCCCCTCCTTCCAACCCAAAGAGAGGTAACATGCTTTCCTCATCCCCTCTGCTGTCCAGAATCATGGGGAAGGCAAAGTGATTGGGGCTGAGAATAGCCAATGAATAGGTCAAAGGCACAGACTGAGACCTGAAGAACAGCAAAGCATCACCAGCCAGCATCAGTGATAACTGATGGCGTTGGGGAGAGGGAGTACAAATGTAAAGGGACTCTTCCTGCTGAGAAAGATACTTAATGTTAGGTATTTCAAAGTAAAAACTGTCTTGCTATAATAAATGTCAGTTGGCCCCAACTTTACACTGCAGGAATAAACTTCCCAAATTATTTTTATTATTTTAAAAAGACAAATGGAAATAAGCCCTGAAATAAAGATGCATAAGTTAACTAAAATATCAAATTTCTATGCCTTAGGTTGAACTGATGACAAATCGGTACATTAACTTTAGTTATCTCATGACTGAGAGTTATAGACATCTCATTTAATACATAAGAAAGTGACTTTTTTTAATAATAAATGTAGTCTGAGTTGTTTTTCTGTCTAAATTTTGAGTTTTTAGAAAACTCATTTAAAAAGTTAGAACAGAGAACACGTAATTAATTAAAAGAGATTTATGAGATATAGTAACTAATTGAAATGTGTAGGCTTTGTTTGAATCCAGATTCAAACAAACGGTTAAATAATATTTTTGAGGGGCCAGACCCAGTGGCTCATGCCTGCAGTCCCAGCTGCTTGGGAGGTCAAGACAGGAGGATTGCTTGAGACTAGGAGTTCAAGGTTACAGTGAGCTGTGATCATGCTACCACCTTCCAGCCTAGGCAACAGAGTGAGACCCCATCTCTAAAAATATATATACATATTTTTGAGGCAATAAGAGAAATTTGAATGTTGATTGGGTGTTAAATGATAAAAAGGAATTATCACTAAACTTGAAATGATGATGGCATTGTAGGTATAAGAAAAAATTCCTTATCAATTGGACATACATACTGAACTATTAACATTTAAAATTGTAGGATTTGGGGATTTGCTTTCAAAATACTCTGGCTGGCCAGGCACAGTGGCTCAGGCTTATAATCCCAGCACTTTGGGAGGCCGAGGCAGACGGACCACAAGGTCAGGAGCTCAAGACCAGCCTGTCCAATATGGTGAAACCCCATTTCTACTAAAAAATACAAAAAGTAAACAGGCATGGTGGTGCATGCCTGTAGTCCCAGCTACTCAGGAGGCTGAAGCAGGGGAATTGCTTGACCCCAGGAAGCAGAGGTTGTAGTGAGCTGAGATTGTGCCACTGCACTCCAGCCTGGGCGACAGAGTGAGACTCTGTCTCAAATAAACAAACAAACAAACAAACAATATTCTGGCCAAAATAAAAGTGGAGCAAAGAATTTGGAAGAAACAAGATTGACAAAAAGTTACTTGTTGAAGCTGGGCAATAGATACATGGAGACCATTGCTCTATTTTTAAACTATTTTTATATATGTTTAAGATTTCCATAATAAACAAAATTAGCTTTAAAAATACATTTTCAACAACAGCATTCAAGGGGAAAATAATACAAAGAGACTTTGTGAAAAATGTTAGAAACTGCTCTTAATCATTTGGCACAAGGAATGTGTAAATCAAGAGATTAAAGGGAAAAGAGATCAATAATGTAGAATGGTGAAAGACGATTTCAACAAGGAGGTGCTAATGGAACTGGAACTTAAGGAATCATAATGGAAAACAATTTAAAATAAGATAAATAGATTTTGATTAGGAGAGAGATTTTCTTTAATGAAAGTTACGAATAATGACCCAAACCACAGATCATGATATAAGAGATCTAAATTAAGTTTACAGGAAAATAATAATAGTACAACTGGCCACAATTGAGTGCTTACCACTTGCCAGGCACTATGCAAAATACTTTGTATTATTCCATTTTCATGTTGCTGATAAAGACATACCCAAGAAAGACTGGGCAATTTGCAAAAAAAAAAAAAGGTTTAATGACCTACAGTTCCACATGGCTGGGGAGGCCTCACAATCATGGTGGGAGGCAAGGAGGAGCAAGTCACATCTTGGATGTTGGCAGGCACAGAGAGAGATTAGGCAGGGAAACTCCCCCTTATAATGCCATCAGATCTCATGAGACACATTCACTATCATGACAATAGCACAGGAAAAGACTTGTCCCCATGATTCAATTACCTCCTACCAGGTCCCTTCCACAACACATGGGAATTCAGGATGAGATTTGGTTGGGGACAGAGCCAAACAATATCATTCCACCTTTGGCCCCTCCCAAAACTCATGTCCTTAACATTTCAAACCAATCATCCCTTCCCAACAGTCCTCCAAAGTCTTAATTCATTTCAACAGGCCAGGTGCAGTGGCTCATGCCTGTAATCCCAGCACTTTGGGAGGCTGAGGAGGGCAGATCACCTGAGGTCAGGAGTTCGAGACCAGCCTGGTCAACATGGTGAAAACTCATGTCTATTAAAAATACAAAACTTAGCTGGGTGTGGTGGCACACGCCCATAATCCCAGCTACTCGGGAGGCTGAGGCAAGAAAATAGCTTGAACCCAGGAGGCAGAGGTTGCAGTGAGCCAAGATCATGCCACTGCTCTCCAACCTGGGTGACAGAGCAAGACTCCCTATCAAAAAAAAAAAAAAAATCTAACTCCTTTCAGCATTAACTCAAAAGTTCACAGTCCAACTCATCTGAGACAAGACAAGTCCCTTCCACCTATGAGCCTGTAAAATCAAAAGCCAGTTGTGTACTTCCTAGATACAATGGGGCTACAGGCATTGGGTAAATACAGCCATTCCAAATGGGAGAAATTGGTCAAAACAAAGGCGCCATAGGCCCCATGCAAGTCCGAAATCCAGTGGGGCAGTCAAATCTTAAAGCTCCAAGATAATCTCCTTTGATTCCATGTCTCACAAATAGGCCACGCTGAAGCAAGAGTTGGGTTCCCATGCTCTTAGGCAACTCCACTCCTGTGGCTTTGCAGGTTACAGCCTCCCTCCTGGCTGTTTTCACAGGCTGGTGTTGAGTGTCTGCAACTTTTACAGATGCATGGTGCAAGCTGTCATTGGATCTACCATTCTGGGATCTGTTGGATGGTGGTCCTCTTCTCACAGCTCCACGAGGCCTCAGTAGGGACTCTGTGTTGGGGGTCCAATCCCATATTTCCCTTCTGCACTGCCTTAGCAGAGGTTCTCCATGACAGCCCCACTCCTGCAGCAAGCTTCTGCCTGGACATCCAGGCATTTCCATACATCCTCTGAAATCTATGAGGTGGTTCCCAAACCTCAATTTTTGACTTCTGTGTACCTGCAGGCTCAACACCACATGGAAGTTGCCAAGGTTTAGGGCTTGCACCATCTGAAGCCACAGATCAAGCTCTACGATGGCCTCTTTCAGCCATGGCTGGAGTGGCTGGGACACAGGACACCAACTCTCTATGCTGCATACAGCACAGGAACCCTGGCCCTGGCCCACTAAACCATTTTCTCCTAGGCCTCTGAGCCTGCGATGGGAGGGGCTGCTGTGAAGATTGCTGACATGCCCTGGAGATATTTTCTCCATTGTTTTAGGGATTAAAATTTGGATCCTCATTACTGTAAGGCCGGTTGCCTCGCTGGGAGCACGGATGCATATCCCCCTACCCCTCGCCGGGAGCTCGGACACCCACCCCCCTTGCCGGGAGCTCGGACACATCCCCTTCCCTCGCCGGGAGCTCAGACACACACCCCCCCCACCGGGAGCCCAGAAAAAAAGCCCCACCAGGACCTACCCGATAATATTTTGTCCCATCCGGGCCCCACTCCCTGCCTAGCATTTTGTCCCAACCGGGCCCCACTCCCTGCCTAGCATTTTGTCCCATCTGGGCCCCACTCACCTTGGGCACAACCAATCAAATGCCTCCACTCCCTATAAAACCCCACATCTGAGAGGAGTCCACGTGACTTCTCCGGCCCCTCCTGTCGGACCGCAGAACCTCATCCGGGAGCCTGAATAAACCCTTTGCATTGGATCTTCTTGTGCTGGTCTCAGTTTCTTCACTTTAAACTCAGCGAGAACCCAACAAACCTTACAGTTACTTATGCAAATTTCTGCAGCTCCTTAAATTTCTCCTCAGAAAATGAGTTTTTCTTTTCTACCGCATTGTCAGGCTGCACACTTTCCAAACTTTAATGCTCTGCTTCCCTTATAAAACTGACTGCCTTTAACAGCACCCAAGTTACCTCTTGAATGCTTTGCTGCTTAGAAATTTCTTCTGCCAGATACCCTAAATCATCTCTCTCAAGTTCAAAGTTCCACAAATCTCTAGGGCAAGGGCAAAATGCCACCAGTCTTTTTGCTAAAACATAACAAGATTCACCTTTGCTCCAATTCCCAACAAATTCTTCATCTCCATCTGAGACCCCCTCTCCCTGGACCTTACCGTCCATATTGCTATCAGGCTTTTGGTCAAAGCCATGCAACAAGTCTCTAGGAAGTTCAAAACTCCCACATTTTCCTCTTCTTCTGAGCCCTCCAAACTCTTCCAACCTCTGCCTGTTACCCAGTTCCAAAGTCATGTCCACATTTTCAGGTATCTTTTCAGCAGCGCCCTACTACTGGTACCAATTTACTATATTAGTCCATTTTCACATTGTTGATAAAGACATACCCGAGACTGGGCAATTTACAAAAGAAAGAAATTTAAGGACTTACAGTTCCACATGGCTGGGAAGGCCTCACAATCATGGCAGAAGGCAAGAAGAAGCAAGTCACATCTTTCATGTACGGTGGCAGGCAAAGAGAGATTGGATTTGGAAATTCCCCTTATAATTTTGTCAGATCTGGTGAGACTTATTCGCTATTATAAGAACAGCATGGGAAAGACTTGCCTCCATGATTCAATTACCTTCCACTGGGTACCTCCCACAACATGTGAGAATGCAAGATGAGATTTGGGCCAGGACACAAACCATATTGCACTTCATATACATTTCTCATTTAAGCCTCACAGCAATCTTATGAAGAATGAGCTATTACTAGCCCCCAATCTACCTTTTTCATATTTGAAGAAACTGAGCTCAGAGAGATAAAAAATAACTTACTAAAAGTCACATGTTAAGAAAAATCAAAGCTGAGACTTAAATCCAGGTCTGTTTGAATCCAAGCCCCCAGTCCTTAAACATCTCATTATTCTATTCCCTTGTAACACAGCACATTTTTCTACATATAAGGAAAGCATAAGGGATATTTGGGGCTATGGTTCCTGGCAATTGCGACTCCCTATTGTTGCCTGAAGTGTTTGTGGAACAATACAACAAAGAACTATGGAGACTCCCTCAGGGAAAGGTTTACAAATAATACAAGTACATGACAGAGGAAACAACGTGAAGTACCTAGCCTCATATTTCCGCAAAGCAGCAGAAAAGAGAAAAGAGAATTCCACATTTCTCTCACACCCAGAAGTGAGGAAATACCAAAAAACGACTACCTAAAGAAAAACTGAGAAGTATATATGCCATGGTCACATTCCCCTGCTCTTGGAATCCATTTCTACCCTAAAGACAACTTGTCTAAATATTCCAAATGTAGAGTCTGAGATTGTTCTACGCTCTCCTCCATGAAACATTTTTCTCGGGCAACAAAGTCATATCTATTTACCTATTCTATTAGGATGAAATAGGATGGCTCTCTAGCCTCTCCCAGGTATTTACATTTTGCGCCTTAACACATTCCTACTCCTACTCCCCACCTCTCCCCCAGCAGCAATAAAAACAATCTCCAACCCTCCTTGATCACGCATAAAGGGCATGTAAACTGGAGAGCCAAGGAGCTCCTGCCTGAGCCCTGAAACGTGAAGAATCCGACTAGCAAATTCCTCATGTAATGACGTTAAGGATTTGGTACATTATCTCTCACAGTCCTGAATAAAAATCACCATGTGGAAGTTGGAGGAAGTGGGCTTTTATTTTCCCACATTTTGCTGCTAATCTGCTCTACTATCTTTGGCAAGTCGCTTCACCTCTCTGGGCTTCAGATTCCTTATTTGTAATGGGTCAGGGCCATAATTAAGAATTGGTTTTATAGCTTATTTCTAGTTGCAGAATCCTTTCATCAAATGACATCTTTCAGGAGAACCTACAGTGTATAACAGACAAAAAGTGAAACTATTAAGGTAGGAGTGGCAAGGAGACCCCTTCCCGTGCTCCTTTATAATACATCATGTTAAGGTGCTTCACAGCTTCAACATTCCATGATTATAAGTAAACTCCCTGCAGTCTGAGAAGGAGGCAGGGTCCCAAGTGGGCAGCTGCACCAGAAGTCTCTCTGGCCCCCAGATGGCTGCCCTCTTTTATCAATGAGCCTCTTCCTATAGCAAATAAGCAAAAACAAATCCCACAGAAACCAAGTCTGGTGTGAGGACTCAGGGAGCCAAGGGAATACTCAACTCCATCCAGGCAAACTAAAACACACTCCAAGGAAGAGATAAGGTTTATGTAAAGGAAACTAACACAATCACTTAAAAGAATTTCAACACTAAACCACTTTAGCTATGCCATTTGAAGGCTGCAAAACATCAAGGTCAGCTCTGAAAGAAAAATTTCACAGGGACCCATGCCTTGATTTTCCTCTTTTGTTTCTCATTGCCCTGGGGTCAACCTCTTTGAGGTCACTAAGTGCAAGAAGTGTCAGTGGCAGAGTACCCAGGCATTTCTCCTGGCTCTGAGTCTTGCAGGATCTCATCACACTGGAAAGGAGGTTATAGGATGAATGACTACAAATTAATAATCTGGAATTCTGAATATATCAGACAAAAGCAGCTAACTCAAGAGGGTCAAGGGATGAAAAACAAAACAACTTACTTTTGAATTTCAGATAAATAACAAGTTTCAGCTATATCTGAATTTCAGATAAATGACCAATGTTTTTAGTGTATGTCCCAAATATGACAGCCTTTTTGAAAAGCATTTATTTGTCTGAAATTCAAATTTAATTGAGCATCCCACATTTTAATTTACTAAACTTGGCAACTTTATCCTTTTCAAGAGACAGAGTCTCACCCTGTCACCCAGGTGGAGTGCAGTGGTGCAATCATAGCTCACTGAACCTCAAACTCAAGCCTCTCAAATTGCTAGGCTTAGAGGTGTGAGCCACAGTTCCTGGCCCAAATCATTTCTTTTCAACTCTTCCTTGGAAATGGTCTTTACAAGATGAGGAACATTCCTTCCACCAGCCTCTATGGAGTTAAAGCTTGTCTTGATTTAATGACTTTTACTGCACACACACACACAGACACACACACACCCCGACACACACACAAAAAAAAACCCCAACTTACACAACTCCTATCTCTCACTCCAGAGTGGGTCTTCCTAGGCTTCAAGACCCACCAAAGAGAATGGACTTCCAAAAAATTATTTTACTAAAGTACACAAGAAGAAAGTACCTTTTCAAAAATTCATTTTGGCATCAAGAATGTATGCTTTTTCCATGGTGGTTTGGAAATCATTACTTCAGAGATTAGATGACAAAGAGATAAGGCTAATTTATTATTAGTGTTGGTAAAGTTTAGTGAAAACTGAATTCTAAGAGAGAGATTGTAAAAGTAAACCAAAATAAGGACTAGTATTAAAATAAAGAATTGACCACATTTTTTAAAGAAGTTCAAACAAAACATTTGCAGAATACTTAAAGTGCCTCCATGGATGGAGCCTTGTGGGAATATCATTTGAAAATACTTGCTGGCTACTCTTCAGGCCTTTGCTAGCTGCACATTTCTGCAATTCTAGTTACTCTTTAGTAGAATGTCTCCATATTTGATCCAGACTATGAGGAGGAAGGACATGGTTCTCTGGATGCCTACTCAATCTCAGAAATCACAGGCCGTTAAGCCTCAACCAGGCTGAGTTCACTAGAGCCACTTTTGACCTCGAAGAGTTCCTCCCCACAATGTGAATAACCCCATGTTTTATTTTCCTGAATCCAAAAAAAAGTATAGAAAGACAAATCTTCTAGTGTCAGTTTCCTCATTGAGATCATGCCCCTGTTACAATGGAAATGTTTTGCTGAGAGCTATTCATAGTAATTTCCGTTGGTAGTGATATACCCTCTGTTTCTGGTAAGTGCAAGGAAATCCACCAGCCTCTTACTAGTAATCCCTTACTACTCACATAAAAAATGACCTAGAGAAATATGGATGGCCACCCATAAGGTAAGAAAGTGGGTGAAGAGTCCAAGAAATAGGAAGAAGCTGGGGTAATTTTGCTTTATTATCCTGTAATCTCATCACATTTTTGTGTATGAGAAGCAAAGTAGAAAGACACCCCATAGTCTCCTTCTGCCTTCACAACAATCTAAATCCTCCCTCTTCAGGTAGAGAGGATTTTAGATTAAAAGAAACTTAATGGACACAACAGCCAAATAAAACAAGTAGACCATTTGGGCTCTAATTTATCAAAACACCAAAAAAGAAATGTTATGACAATCAGGGAAATTTTAATATGGACATGGTATCAAATAAATAATATTCAAGAACTATTATTAATTTTGTTGGATGTGACAATTATAAAATTATCCTTTTTTAGATGCATGCTAGAGTATTTTAAGGGTGAAAATGCCATCCATCTACTTGTAACAGCATGTTTGAAATTTTTCACAATAGTTTTTATTTTATAAAAAAGAGGAGAGGTACAAAATGAGTATGGCAAATTGCTGAAAGTCACTGAAGCTGAATAATGAGGTTCACTGAACTCTACTTTTGTGTATGTTTGGAAATTTTAAAATATAGTTTACTTTAAAACTTTGAAATGTGATCCATTAAACTCAACCACAAATGCACACTTTTAATTTTTACCCACCCACCCATTTTACTGATTTATCACCCCCAGTGACTGGAAGCACAGTGTAGTGGTTAAGTTACAGGCTCTAGAGCCACACTGTCTGGGTTCAAATCACTGTCAACTCGTAAGTTCTGTAACCTTGTGAAAGTTAACTGCTCAGGGCCTAAATTTCCTCATCTCTAAGATGGAAATACAGCTAACTCTTAAATAACATGGGTTTGAACAGCACAGTCCACTTATACACAGAGTTTCTTCTGCCGCTGCCATTCCTGATACAGCAAGACCAACCCCTCCTCTTCTTCCTCCTCAGCCTACTCAACAGGAAGACAACAATGATGAAGACCTTTATGATGATCCACTTCCACTTAATGAATAGTAGATGTATTTCCTCTTGCTTGTGATTTACTTAATAACATTTTCTTTTCTCTGGCTTACTATATTCTAAGAATACAGTATATAATACATATAATATACAAAATGTGTTAATCAACTGTTTATGTTATTGGCAAGGCTTCCAGTCAATGGTAGGCTATTAGTAGTTAAGTTTTGAGGCATCGAAATTTATATATGGATTTCAACCACACAGGTCAGCACCCCAACCCCTGTGTTGTTCAAGGGTCAACTTTAATCAGATTTATTTTGTGGAACTGTTATTAAGATTAATGAGTTAATAAATGTATTTAGAATAGTGCCTAATATATAGTAAACATTCAATAAATGTTAGTCATTACCATTGTTAGTTAAGTAATTTCTGAAAGCATGAAGGTACTCTACAACATCATCTAGTCCAACTCCTTTATTTAGTAGAAGAAACATTTAAGGTAAAAAATGTTTTGTTTTGTTTTAAATGTCACAGTGTTAGGTAAGTCAGAATTGGTCAAAATTCAGCTTTCCACTGGAGGCATCACACTATCTAACTTCAAACTATACAAGGCTACAGTAACCAAAACAGCATGGTACTGGTACCAAAACAGATATATAGACCAATGGAACAGAACAGAGGCCTCAGAAATAATGCCACACACCTACAACCATCTGATCTTTGACAAACCTGACAAAAACAAGGCTTTGGGGAAAGGATTCCCTACTTAATAAGCGGTGAAAGGATTCCCTCTTTAATAAATGGTGTTAGGAAAACCTGCTAGTCATATGCAGAAAGCTGAAACTGGATCCCCTCCTTACATCTTATACAAAAATTAACTCTAGATGGATTAAAGATTTAAATGTAAGATCTAAAACCATAAAAATCCTAGAAGAAGACCTAGGCAATACCGTTGAGGACATAGGCATGGGCAAAGACTTCATGACTAAAACACCAAAAGCAATGGCAACAAAAGCCAAAATTGACAAACGGGATCTAATTAAACTTAAGAGTTTCTGCACAGCAAAAGAAACTATCATCACAGTAACAAGCAATCTACAGAACAGGAGAAAAAATTTGTAGCCTACCTATCTGACAAAGGGCTAATATCCAGAATCTACAAAGACCTTAAATAAATTTACAGAAAAAAGCAAAAAAAAACATCAAAAAGTGGGCAAAGGATATGAACAGACAGTTCTCAAAAGAAGACATTTATGCAGTCAACCAACATATGAAAAAAAGCTCATCATCACTCGTCATTAGAGAAATGCAAATTAAAACTACATTGAGATACCATCTCATGCCAGTTAGAATAGTGATCATTACAAAGCCAGGAGACAACAGTTGCTGGAGACGATGTGGAGAAATAGGAACTCCACTGTTGGTGGGAGTGTAAATTCATTAAGCCATTATGGAAAACAGCGTAGTAATTCCTCAAGGATCTAAAACTAGAAATACCATTTGACCCAGCAATACCATTACTGAGTATATACCCAAAGAATTACAAATCGTTCTATTATAAAGACACATACACATATGTTTATTGCAGCACTATTCGCAATAGCAAAGATTTGGAACCAGCCCAAATGCCCATCAATAATAGACTGGATAAAGAAAATGTAGCACATATACACCATGGAATATTATGCAGCCATAAGAAAGCATGAGTTCGTGTCTTTTGCAAACTAACACAAGAACAGAAAAGCAAACACTGCATGTTTTCACTCATAATTGGGAGTTGAACAATGAGAACACATGGACACGGAGGGGAACATCACACACTGGGGACTGTTGGGGGTGGTAGTGGACTGGGGAGAAATAGCATTAGGAGAAATACTTAATGTAGATGACCGGGCGATGGATGCAGCCAACCACCATGGCACATGTATATATATATAACAAACATGCATGTTCTGCACATGTACCCCAGACCTTAAAGTACAATAAAAAAATAAAAATAAATAAATAACTCAGCTTTCCTAGAACCCAGGCCAAAGTCCCTTTCCCTACACTTTATTTACTTTAAGATATATTCAATATTGAATTGAGTCAGTGTCTACCATGCTTTCTGCTCAGTATTCAGCAAAATTCTAAATCTTTTCAATAATGTAACATCTAGTTGAGATACAGTAATAATCCTGGATTTTCTATAGTGGCTTCCACTTTTCAAAGTGCTTCTAACAAGTTCAAGGACAGGAAAAACATCTATGGTGATAGAATAGTGGTTGCCTCACGGTGGGAAGGATTGGTTGAAAGGGGATATGAAAGGGACATGCAGGACATTTCTGGGATGATAGAAACCTACCATATCTTGATTGGAGTATTGGTTACATAGATATACAGGCATACCTTGGAGATACTGCAAGTTCAGTTCCAGGCCAATGGAATAAAGTGAATGTTGTAGTAAAGTGAGTCACACACATTTTTTGTTTCCTAGTATATATAAAAGTTATGTTTACACTACACCGTAGTCCATTAAGTGTGCAATGGCATTACATCTAAAAATCAGTGTGCAAGCCTTAATGTTAAAATGCTGTATTGGCCAGGCACTGTGGCTCATCACTGTAATCCTAGTACTTTGGGAGGCCAAGGCGGGTAGATCACCTGAGGTCAGGAATTCAAGACCAGCCTGGCCAACATGGTGAAACCCCATCTCTACTAAAAATACAAAAATTAGCCGTGCATGGTGGTATGCACCTGTAATCCCAACTACTTGGGAGGCTGAGGCAGGAGAATCATTTGAACCTGGGACACAGAGGTTGCAGCGAGCCAAGATCACGCTACTGCACTCCAGCCTGGGCGACAAGAGTGAAACCACCTCTCCAAAAAAAATATATATATACTGTATTGCTTAAAAAATGCTAATGATCATCTGAGCCTTCAATGAGTCATATTCTTTTTGCTGGTAGAAGGTCTTGCCTTGATGTTGGTGATTGCTAACTGATCAGGTGCTGAAGGCTTTGGCAATTTCTTAAAATAGGATGACAGTGAAATCTGCCACATCAATTGACTCTTTTGAGAGAATCTCTGTAGCACGTGATGCTGTTTGATAGCATTTTACTCACAGTAGAATTTCTTTCAAAATTGGAGACAGTCCTCTCAAACCCTGCCACTGCTTTATCCAGTAGGTTTATGTAATATCCTAAATCTTGTGTTGTCATTTCAACAACATTCATAGCATCTTTACCAGGAGTAGTTTCCATCTCAAAAAACCACTTCCTTTACTCAACCATAACAAGCAACTTCTCATCCATTCAAGTTTTATCATGAAACTGTAGCAATTCAGTCACATCTTTAGGCTCCACTCCTAATTCTAGTTCTCCTGCTATTTAGACCACATCTGCAGTTACTTCTTCCCCTGAAGTTGTAAATCCCTCAAAGTCATCTATGAAGGTTGAAATCAACTTCTTCCAAACGTCTATTAATGTTGATATTTAGGCCTTCTCCCATGAGTCATGAATGTTCTTGATGGCATCTAGTATGGTGATTCCCTTCCAGAAGGTTTTCAATTTACCTTGTCCAGATCCATCAGAGAAATCACTATCTATGGCAGCTATAGCTTTATGAAACATGTTTCTTAAATAACAAGTCTTGAGAATCAAAACCACTCCTTGATCCCTTTGCAGAATGAATGTTGAGTTACCAAGCATGAAGATAACATTAATCTCCTTGTATATCTCCATCAGAGCTCTTGGGTGACCAGGTGCATTGTCAGTGAGAAGTAACATTTTGAAAGAAATCTTTTCTTCTGAGCAGTAAGTTTCAACAGCGGGCTTAAAATACTCAGTAACCAGGCTATAAACAGATGTGCGATCATCTAGGCTTTAGGCTTTGTTGTTCTATTTACAGAGCACAGGCAATGTAGACTTAGCCTTAGGATTTTCTGGATGGTAAATAAGCATTGGCTTCAACTTCAAGTCACCAGCTGTATTAGCCCTTAACAAGAGAGTTAGCCTGTCCTTTGAAACTTTGAGGCCAGGCAGTAACTTCTCTCTAGCTATGAAAGTGCTAGATGGCACCTTCTTCCAATTGTTGTAACCGAGTGAGGGCGAAATCACCACTGAGACAAAGACTAGGCCAAATTACAGGATTTTTATTGCCGGCGGCCACAGAGGACTCGCCTCTCTCTAACCCACGGCCCAAGAAGGAGGGGGTCAAGACCTTTTATGCCCATAAACCACCTTCTGGGCGGGGGTGAGGGTGAGGGGCTTCGGACATTCCAAGGGCCAGGGGACTTTGGACATTCCAATTGTTACTTAAGTGGTTCACAGAAGTCAAGATAAGCGTTAGTTTATACATTGTCTGGGTAGGGTGGAAATTACAGACCTTAGTTACTTATTACAAGTCGCAGGGGCCAAGATGGTGTGGGTTTGGACTGCTTGCCTGTCACATCAGGATTACAGAGAGCAGTTTCAATGGAAAGCTGAGGTATGGTGGATGTATGCAGCTTATGGGGCAATTACCATGTTACACAATATGAGGCTGTTTCACCTACATTGAAAATCTGTTGTTTAGTGTAGCCACCTTCAGCAATGATCTTAGCTAGATCTTCTGCATAACTTGCTGAAGCATGTATATGAACACTTGCTGCTTCAACTTGCACTTCTGTTTTATAAAAATGGCTTCTTAAACCTCTGAATTAACTTCTGCTACCTTCTAACTTTTCTTCTGAAGCTTCTATACTTCTCTAAAATTTCACAGACGAAGAGAGTTAGGGTTTTGCTCTAGATTAGGCTTTGGCTTACGGCAATGTTGTGGCTGGTTTCATCTTCTATCCAGACCACTCACTCTTTCTTCATATTAGCAAGAAGATTATTTTGCTTTCTTATCATTCATGTGTTCACTGGAATAGCACTTTAAATTTCCTTCAAGAACTTTTTCTTTGCATTCACAACTTGGCTAACTGTTTGGTCCAAGAAACCTGGATTTTAACCTGTTTTAGCTTTCAACATGCCTTCCTCACAAAGCTTAGTCATTTCTGGTTTTTTGTTTAAAGTGAGAGACATGCAATTCTTGCTTTCATGTGAACACTTAGAGGACATTTTAGGGTTATTAATTGGCCTAATTTAAACATTGCTGTGTCTCAAGGAACAGGGAGGCCTAAGGAAAGGGAGAGAGAAGGGAAACAGCCAGTCAGGGGGGCAGTCAGAACTCACACATTTACTAAGTTTGCTATTTTATAGGGGCATGGTTTGTGGCACCCCAAAACAATTACAATAGTAACATCAATGATCAGTGATTATGGATCGCCATAACAGATATAATAACCATTAAAAAGTTGAAAATATTGCAAGAATTACCAAAATGTGATACAGAGACATGAAGTGAGCACCTGCTATTGGAAAAATGGCACCAACAGACTTGCTAGATGCAGGGTTGTCACAAACCTTAAATTTGGAAAAAGAAAAAAAAAACACCACAGTATCTGCAATGCATGATAAAATGAGGTACTCCTATATACATTCTCTAAAACTCATCAAACTGTACACTTAAGATCTATGCATTCAATCATTTGTAAATATTATCTCAAATTAAAAAAAACTACTTCTACATACATGTATTTCTCTGGTTTCTCAATAATGTTAACTATAGCAAATAGTTAAGAGTTAAGAAAATTGGAAGTTCTAAAAGGGCAGGTTCACTGACAAATGGCAAAGCCAATGCCTTAAATAGGTCTCTTGATTTCTGGTCCAATGTGACTTCAAATAGTAAACAGAGACAACATAAAGCACAAACATAACTGGAAAAAAGAGAGAGGCAACAGAAGAATTGCTGACCTTGTTTGAAGAAAATGTGGAGAAGATAGAGAGCATCACAGGACAGAAGGCTATGTGGGTGAAGTGGGAATTATCTAAGTCCGTTGCTAATATGCTCTGACTTACTTACGCAGGTGGCATCTGCTCCTCTTTGCCAATATGTCTCAAGCTACTGAGAGCAAGAATTATATTGTTCTGACTCTTTACTCAGGCCCCATAGCAGTTGCATGCAGTAAACTCCAGGCATAAATACTGTCACTTCAGTGTTTCCTCTGGGTCATCAAATTCTGCTTCTTTATCCCTTTCTCTCAACCCCTTCCCAATGTGCAGTCCCCTTTGGATAAATTCTGAGCCACTTGACTTTACTTTCTCCAATGGCAGATGCCTTGAAACAAGGAGAAGCAGAAAAAACTTTGGGCTTTCTGTGGGATAGGGTGAGTGTTTAGTGATTAAAATAAAAGTCCATTGTGCTTTATTATTTCCTCCAGATCTTATCAACATGGAAAATAATGCCCTTTACACAATTGCAAGGAAAAGTACAATGTGGTCTTTAATCTGTCCTTCATGTAAACACGTAGCCATTTGGCACCAAGTAAGCAAACAGCACTTTTATTAAGTGGGCAAGGGAGTGGGGGTTGGGAGGGAACCTGTCACTTTCACACAATTTTTCAGAGCTGGGCTTTGTAATGTCACTAAAGTCTTAAGGTAGAAATACCCACTAAGGAGTTCTAAATTGCTCCTAATTTTCTTGGCTTGGATAGCCTGTGATTTAATTGCACGTAGCTGAATGACTCAGTAAAGTTCATAGACTTACACCATCCTCATTATCTACAACGCACTAGCTTTTACAACTTGAAGGTTCCTTAAAGATCCAGGGTGGGGGGGGTGGCAGATGGAGTGGGGTAAGGAGC
Organism: Aotus nancymaae; assembly: GCF_030222135.1. Taxonomy (NCBI): domain Eukaryota; kingdom Metazoa; phylum Chordata; class Mammalia; order Primates; family Aotidae; genus Aotus; species Aotus nancymaae. The sequence continues at coordinate 32,856,426 of NW_026988425.1, forward strand.
GGTTCAGTTTCACTACAGTTCTGTCAGAGCTTGTGACCTGCATCTTTCCTGTGGATCTTAATATACAATTGAGTCTTTGATTATTTCCTGTTCTATTAGTCTCTAATTGCTCCATCCCTGGTGGCTTTGCTTGTTTAATTACATCAAAAGCTCCCGGGAGGAGACCTTATTATAGTGCTAGGCCATAGCAGACAATAACCACATACCTTTCCCACAATAGTTACCATTTCATGAGCACCTACTATGTGCCAGACATTGGATTCTTACAATGACATGATGAGAAAGCCATTATAATCCTCACCCTACAAATAAGAAAACCACGACATGGCAGAGCTAAGACTCTACCTCACATCTAACTTAAATCCCATGTACTTTTTTTAAAAATGTGCACTCTGAATGAAGAGACACCCCCCCAAACAGGCTTTGTGTGAGCAACAAGACTGTTTATTCACCCGGGTGCAAGCGGACTGAGTCCGAAAAGAGAGTAAGCGAAGGGCATGGGATAGGAGTTGGTTTTATAGGTTTGGGGTAAACAGTAAAAAGTTACAGTTTAGGGTGGTTTTTTTGCAAGCTGGGAGGGGGCCGTAGGTTTGCAAGCTGGGAGGGGGTGTAGAGTGTGGAGTCACAAGGTTGACCAAGGTCAGTTACAAAGTCCATTGGCTGTGTCAATTGCGGCTGGAATAAGAAACAACAGAATAAAAGTCTCAGGTTAGTTAGGTGCCGCAGGAGTTGATAGTTCTTCCACTTTTCATGATTTCAGCTACTTCAGGTTTTCTAATTCTGGAAGGCCCTCCAGAGGTGTACACACACGTTACGGGAGTTGCCATGCCATCCATGACGTAGTCAGACCTTACACTTTTCATTAATTCATTTCATTAATCATGACATTTCCATGATAAGAAAAGTTTTTATAGCTATCATGACCTATATAATTCTCAAGCTTTAGTAACTGCTTCCTATTATATTAAAACTTTCCAAGCTACCCTTTTGCATTACCTATCTTAGCAATTCTTTAAAACTTGAGGATTGTCCCAATGACCAATGGCTGGGATTTTTTACTTGTCCTGCCAGATCCATTTTCTCCATTTTCCACCCAGCTCTGCCCCTTGAAAGTCCAGGCCTTTATGAACATCATTTACTTCTCTATCCTCTGGATTTCAGTTGGGTTTAGCCAATGGTAGGCACTGGATGGAGGTCAAGGAAGGAAAGAGAGTGCTGATGATAACAATGTTTTTTCTTGCTTTTATAATTCTGACATGACCAGACACTGCAGATCTTCACTGGCTTGGCTGGGACACCCAATGGCCACAGCACCTATCCGGTGGTTCTCTTCTAGAACCATGGCTATTCTCTTTAAGGCCAAACTTCTCCCTTCAGTTGCCCATGCAGTTTTAGGGCTACCAACTTCTCATTCACTATTGCTAACCCCAGGGTGCTTCACCATCCCTTGTTACTTTCCCTTATAACCAAGTTACAACTATGTAAATAGTCCCTAGGTTGAACTTCCCTTGTTCAAAATGAAATTGTTCCATTTGAGGATCTCACTTATTTCCTGCAGGTACTCAGACTGCTACAACCTGAGCTCTGAAATCTATGTTTTAAATTACTGATTAAATGTAAAATGTCTTTTTTGTACACATTCATTCCACAAATATTTATTAAGCAACCATTGTGTGTCACACACTGGGTAGCAGATGTGGCCACTCCTCTCCTAGAGCATATAATACAGTAGGATATATAGATATAAATGAAAAACTACAATTGTGCCATGTGCTTTGAAGGAAATGCACATGGCCCATTGAGAGCATATGATAGAAGTCAATCTAGTCAGGGAGATCAGAAAAGGCTTATATGAAAAGAAAAGCTTGAACAGATATCAAAAGGACAAAGAGCTGTTTTTTGGGCATAGAAGGAAAGAAAGATCATCCCAAGCAGAAACTAACGGTTGATAAAAGCCAGTACACAGGAACAGCGAAAGCAGAAGGCCACTTGAGAAAAAATGAAGCCAAAGAGGCTTTGTAGGCCATATTAAAAATCTGTCTTTTTTTTTAGATGAATTTCTGCTCTTTCACCCAGGCTGGAGTGAAGAGGCACAATCTCGGCTCACTGCAACCTCCACCACCCAGGTTCAAGTGATTCTCCTGCCTCAGCCTGCCAAGTAGCTGGGATTACAGGCACCTGCCACCATGCCTGACTAATTTTTGTATGTTTAGTAGAGACGGGGTTTCACCATGTTGACCAAGTTGGTCTTGAACTCCGGACCTCAGGAGATACACCTGCCTCGGCCTCCCAAAGTGCTAGGATTACACGTGTGCGCCACCATGCCTGGCCTAAAAATCTGTCTTTATCTTCTAGTTGCAATGTGAAGACTAAATTGGAAAGCCAGAGTGAATTAACATAGACCAGATGGGAATTCATTGCTGGAGTAGACAAGGTGAAAAGTGATCAGGTGTTGGTGGAGAAGATGGAAAGAAACTGACAGATTCTCCCTCTCCCTTAATCTTCATGTATGTTATACAATCGTCTTAGGACAATAAATGCCCAACAAATGGGAAAACGCTATCTTCTCATAGTGGGATGGGAGTCAAGAGACACTACTTGGCCAAGCATGGTGATTCATGTCTATAATCCCAGCACTTTGTGAGGCCAAGGCAAGCGGATCATTTGAGGTCACAAGTTCAAGACCAGCCTAGCCAACATGGCAAAACCCCATCTCTACTAAAAATACAAAAATTAGCCATGGCACAGGGCTGTAATCCCAGCTACTCAGGAGGCTGATGCAGGAGAATTGCTTGAGCCTGGGAGGCAGAAGTTGCTGCACCACTGCACTCCAGCCTGGGTGACAGAGCGTGACTGAAAGAGGATGAAACTCAATAAGTAATATATACAGGCTCAGGACATAAAAAAAACTGTCTCTGTATTGGCTTCCTGACTTTCTCTCTAAAAATTCCCACTGCTTAGAAATTCTGGAAGAGGGAGATATTGAACTCGAGTCAGAGAGACCTTAGTTCTCATCTTGATTTGGTTACTTAATATGTTGAGTATGTAATTAATTAATTTATCTGACCTTAAGATTCTTCCTCCATAAAATGGAATAATAAATATTTCACAGCATTGTCATAAGAATTAAATTAGGCAATATATGTGTATACATATACCTTTAGTTAATTTAGGTAACAGAAAACAGACTTAAAAGGACTTAAACAATAAAATTATTATCTAATATACCAGTAAGTCCTAAGATAAGTCAGATTTCAAGGTTGACTGACTTATTAGCCTAATTAATTTATTCTCAACTCTCTTCTCCATCATCCTTAATGTATTGGGTCTTTCTTGAGCTGGTTCCCCTTACAGTTATGAGTTAGAACTAGCACATTTAAAGAGAGAAATATCTAAACATAAAAAGGAAATATCTGCAATATTGCATACTTCAGTGTGAAACATTTTAACCAATAATTACAGATTTATATCTCATTAAGTAGAAGTAACTAGAATGTAAGATACACAAGAATATGACTTTGTATTTGTTTTGTTTACTGCTGTACCCCTAACATTCAAATAGTGGTTAGGACTCAATGACTATTGTTTGAATAGACCACATGTCTAAACCTATTCCAGCCATTAGAAAGCGAAGTGGGATTATCATGTATTGGCACTTTTTCTATAAAGGGAAAAATGATAGCATAGGCTTTGTGGGCCACATGCAGTCTCTGTAACACACTAGTCTTCTTTTTGCAAACTTGTAAAAACATAAAAAAAAAATCCATATCTTATGGCTCTTACAATCACAGGCCCAGGACTGAATAGCCCACAGGCCATAGTTTACTGCCCCTTGGCTTAGACTGATCATTTGAAATGAAACAGAGTCAAGCACCATAACCAGCATAATATGTACAGCACTCAGCTGAGTCCTCAACATATCAAAAGCACTCAGTCAATACTAGCTGCCACTGTTGTTGATAATGCTATAGTTTTTTTCTTGTTCCTGTCACTCTAGGATGGCTGAACTCTAGAATAACCTGCAATAAATCTACCATAAGAAGTTGGTAGAAGTTGTCTCTACACTGGACTAAAGAGTATCTGGGGTACAAACCATGTGAGCCATCATGCAGAAAGATGTATTGTTAGGGAATGAGTAGACATAGAAAATAATAAGCTCAGGGTCAAAAACTAAGATTTACAAAATTAGGAGAGGATATGACAGGTGATATGGGGAAAAAATGAATTATATTCTCAAATATTAGAAAAATTAGTTAAAAATGTAAAATAAGTGCCTTTACAACAGGTCATCTCAGAGTCTTAAATAGGCTAATGCACAATAAGTCTTTCCTAGGTAAAATTCTATGTAGCGTTTTCTACACAATAGAATTATTTTCCCAGAAGGCATTGCTATGACATTTGAGAAAACAGTGTTTTAAGGTTTATTGCTGACCCTCTCATCTTTGTAGCCATTATTCCTAATGATTGATGATACTTGAAACATCTAATAATCAATATAGTTCAAGACTAGCCATAGCCCTGGAGTGAAGTGGGTCCTCGATGTCCCCTGCTAAGCCTATTAACCCTTTTGTTGCTAAAGTATGAGGAGGTGGGAGGGGACCTCAAATGAGTGGGTTAGCTGGAATGGGTATTCACTAAATAGTATGAAAGGATTTCAGCATTTTAAGAAGCAATATGGCTGTACTATTATATACCAGATGACTATCAGCCCTGTCTACATTTGCCAAACAGAAAAAGAAAGATGAAGTGGCTTTTCAAGGACTACAAACCAGTAAATGGAAAAGCTGGAATTCGAATCTGGTCTTCAAGGATCCAAATCTTCTACTGCTTTCTCTCTGCCTCCCACTTTCTTTACTTGTGCATTCCTTTTCACATCCTATGGGCCACCCCAGTTAAAGACTCAGACAAGGGAAAGAATACCAGATTTGGAGACAGGGTCTTATATTCAAGTACTACTTCTGTTATTTATTAATTGTGAGACTTTAGGCAACTCACCTAATCCAACAAGACTTAGTTTCTTCAATGGGGAAATCATGGTGATCACACCTACACATCAAGGCAGTTGAAAAACTTTGTAAAATATTAAGCACTATTCAGATGTTAGCCTTTCGCATTATTTGCAAATTGGCATTTTCTTCCTTAAAAATGTGTATGTTGGAATTGTCATTCTTTTTCCAGATAAGGAAACTCACACTTCACAGACATTAAATATTTACCCCAGGTCACAGCTAGTGATGACAGAGCCAGGACTGATTTCAAAGCTCTTGACTTCTGATTCATGGCTATTTGCTAGGCAGCCTCCTCTAAACTCCTACCATTGGCTTCCTATAAAAAGAGAAATGTGAATGACCCTAAACTACAGTCACAGCACCGTTGACAGGCCACTGTCATCAGCTCCATCCAAGTTTGTAGGAAGAAGTCCTGGTTTTGGCCCAGCACACATCTTCTAAAGTTCAAGATGTACCTAGCCAATTGCTAGGTCACTCCAGCTGCTCTGGGACTAGAAGTCAATCTAGCGCCTCTGGGACTGGAATAGCAGAAAGTGGTTTGATGCTACTTCTGCATAGATATAGCTGGGCAGCCTCCTCTAGCAGGAAGAGGGACTAGTGCCATACCCTACCAGGGTCTGATTTTCAAGCCCTCATCTGCCTTAGGCCAAAGGGGTCATGCTTTCTAGTATGACTAACGAGAGAGAAGAGTTATTCTCAGCCTACGAAGATTTAGGGTGAAGACAACACTCACTGAAAAGCAACAGAAAGTCAAATGGTATGAATATTCCCCCGATCCAGAACTCTAGGCAAGTTGAGTAAAGCCATGTGGTTTTGTGAAATAAACCTGGCTTTGGAGTCAAATATTTTTTGATTCAGAAACCAAGTCTTTCACTTACTAGCTCTGGTAGTCATTTGCATCACCTCCAAAATGTCTGGCTCTATCCTCCAGACACATGGTAGAGCTCTACTTCCTGGCCCACCTGTGGAAAGGTGGAGTCATACAACTAATCCTAGTCAGAGTATGATAAAAAGAAGGGATGGATATCACTTCTAAATAAAGCATTTGTTGCTGGTATGACACTCTCCAGAGATGCCTTTCCTTCTGGTATAGGAATATTTGTGATGGTTGCTGCTCTGCAGCCTGGATCCCTAAGTATAGTAAGCAGGGCATTCCTGCTGACTCCCAGTGAATACGTATTACAAGCAAAAAATGAATCATTATATTTTAAGTTACTGAGTTTATTAGTCAGGGTTCTCTAGAGGTACAAAACTAATGTGATAGATATATTATAAAGGGCAGTTTATTAAGTATTAACTCATATGATCACAAGGTCCCACAATAAGTGGTCTACAAGCTGAGGAAAAAGGAGAGTCAGTCTAAGTCCCAAAACTAAAGAACTTGGAGTTTGGTATTCTAGGGTAAGAAGCATCCAGCACGGGAACAAGATGTAGGCTGGCAGGCTAGGTCAGTCTTGTCTTTTCACATTTTTCTGCCTGCTTTATATTCTAGCCGCTCTGGCAGCTAATTAGATGGTGCCCACCAACATAAGGAGTGGGTCTGCCTTTCCCAGCCCACTGACTCAAATGTTAATCTCCTTTGGCAACATCCTCAGACACACCCAGGATCAATACTTTGCATCCTTCAATGTAATCAAGTTGATACTCAGTATTAACCCTCACACTGAGATTTAGAGATTGTTTATTATTACAGCATAATCTAACATATCCAAACTATACATTAGCTATGCCATTTTTATAAGTTATTTAACCTCTCTGAGCATAAGTTCCTGATGTTTAAAATAGAAATGAACACTTTTTCAGGGTTGTGGGGATTACCAATGGTTTATGTAAAGAAGTAGCACATATTTGGTCCTCAAGCAATGTTATCTGTTGCTATTATCAAAACGGAGAAAAGCAGGTGGAAGCAAGATATCCTTAAGACATACACAGTTTGGAGACTCCACTCAGCAAGTCACCTAGATATAGAGCTTTGGCAGCCAGGTCAGCCAGCTAGCAGAAGGCTCCTAAATGCCTCCAGCCAGTCATTCATTCATTTACCTTACCAATATACAGTGAGTATGTGAACAGTGTCAGTATGTGACAGATATATGTGACAGACATACTGTCACTGTTCACATACTCACTATATGTTGATAAAGTGAACTGAACATATAATGCAAAACAAAGTCCAGAAAAAACAAAGTCCTGACTCTCCTGAACTTCACCTGTACCATCTAATACATTTGAATACCTATGTTTTTCATTTTTCCTTTTTTTTAAGATGGCAGACAATGTCCCATTGTTACATTAATTACAATAAATGCAAATGAAGTGAACTTACCCAAATAAGCTCTTGTATTGCATTTAAGACAGAAGAAAAGAAAGAGGAGCAATAAAATCTAACCACATTCAGCGATGTATTGCCTACAAGAGACTTTTTTTTTATATTATACTTTAAGTTCTGGTGTACTTGTGCAGAACGTGCAGGTTTGTTACATAGGTACATACGTGCCATGTGGTTTGCTGCAACATTTTTCTTAATTGTACCTTCACAGAGAACAAAAAGTTCAGAATTTGATCCTTTGTATTTTAAGGTTTTTTTTTTTATTTCTTGGGAAAATGTTTGTATATTTTAACATTTAATTTCCACTGCACACAAAAAAGTAAGAAAAATTACTACTATATAAATTCACAGGTGGGAAAAACAGGGCAGGGGAAGTTTTTGTTTTGTTTTGTTTTGTTTTTTTCAGCATCCAGTGGCACTGCTAGGTCTAGGATCTATACTCTCAGAGTCTTAATTAAGGATTTATTTTTTTCTAATCCCAGGTTGACAATAAAGATCTGATCCACCATTTTAGGAGGCATGGCGGGCAGATCACTTGAGGCCAGAAGTCTGAGACTAGTCCGGTCAATATGGCAAAAGCCTCTCTCAACTAAAAATAGAAAATTTATCCAGGCATTGTGGCACACGCCTATAATCCCAGTTACTGGGGTGGCTGAGGCACTAGCATTGCTTGAATCTGGGAGGTGGAGGTTGCAGGGAGCTGAGATCTTGCCACTGCACTCCAGCCTGGGCAACAGAGTGACACTCTGTCTGAAAAAAAAAAAAAAAAAGATTTGAATCACCATTTTGCCTAAGAGATGCTCCCGGATAACTCCTATGTGAAAGTGCTCCAGGTGAAAGACCTAAGAATGTAGTCATTCTCTGATTGTAACACAACATAAATAGGATACCAGACAGAAGTGCCCCTGTACCAAATTCTGCCTACTAGCAGATCAAATTTCAGGAAGTCCCTACTTCACAACTCTATGTGTTGAAAGCTACCTAAGTACACTTCTAATGGAGATACTTCTATCAGACTGGCATAGAATATAATAAGAAAAGACCAAAACAAATGGTCCCTGGTTTGCTGGTGTCTTTCATTTGAATAAATTTCCTAAAAAGCTGGGCCACATCTAAGTTCTCACCAATAGCTCAGTATTTCCCTCTAAACCCATACCTTGAAATCCAGCAAATCAGGAACCAGTTCAAATGACATCTCTTTACTGAAAATTTTCTTGATTGCCCTATTAAAAGTGATCACCAATCATATTTTGTATCTCAATCGGGCACACGCTATATCCTGAAATCATATTCATATGGCAGAGAAACAGATGGACTATGCCGAGACTCCACATAAGGACATCATAAAAAATAAAATAAGAAACATAGACTGAGGTAACTTGTGAAGGTCCCTAAATGCCAGATTAAAAAATTAGATTTTCCTCTATAGGCAAGAGTAGCTGCTAGGAAAACTGGAGACCACTTGTGCTTCTGAAGGAGAGAAAGAAGGTAGAGTGGAAATCAGAGTTTAGACAATGTGAAATGATTGAGAATCTAAACAGTTATTTTTGTCTTGGAGACGTTTTTAGATCTACATTCGACTAGCCAGTTTTGCTTCAAATCCAATAAACAAGCCGGTAGTATACAATTGCAACTGAACACCTGAATGGTTACAACTGGGAAAATCGTCTCTGCAGCACCATCATCTGTGAAATTTTGGAAGAATTCTCCTAGATCGCTACTTTCACGGACAATAGCTCCTACTTTCCAGCAACCCAGGAGGCTCTGAAATATACTCTTTCTACAAAGTTAAGTAGTTGATTTAACCAGATACTAACTGCCTTTGGAAAGTAAATTTGTGCTTACTCGGGTGTCATTACAGTCACCAAGAGATCCTGGGTGTCTTTAGCAAGCAAACCCATTATTCATTTACAACCAACACTACATTCCTTTTCCTAAGTGGTATGTGAAATCCTGAGGTGCTCTCACTTCTATGTGTAAGACACACACACTGCTCTGCATGAGTCGAACCAGGAGTGGTCAGGATGGACTTGCAGCATCTCCCAAGTGAAATCATCATGGCTCCCCTCCATCAGCACTGACTCCAACTCACCAACTGTGCTTGGAACAGCTTCGCGTTCTACGTCGCTGGAAATCTGTTGCCCAAGCCAACTCGCTGTCACGAATCCAGTCATATCCTTGCGGAGCTGAACATCTTTGACGAACCGTCGCCATTTTGTTTTTCCCGCGTTTGCCCCAAGAGCCACTTCCCTTCCAGCTGGGTCAGCCAAAGGCCTCTCTGTCCCTCAGTCTTCCAGCGCCCCTCTATGGTACTTCTGCTGTACTGCAAATAACGTATGCTCATCTTTTCGTTATTCCCCACTTCTCCCCAACTACTCTTTGCTACCTGCAGTAAGTAAAGCACCAGCCTTACCCAAATTGCACTTTTAATTTTCTCTGTAACAATGATCTTCCCACTTTTGGTTTACTTACTCACCAAAAGATTGAAAGTTAAGTACCCATTCACATATTTTATAAATGGCCTCTAAAATTTTTCATAATAAATTTAAATAATTGCAAATGGTGATGTTTCCGGTGTATTGTAAATAACAACATTTAAAAACAAAACTGTTGCATCTTTTTATAAATTCGTGCAATGAAAGTTAAATACACTAGCAACTTGATATGCAACTATTTAAAAACACATAAATGAACATTTAATTATACATGCTACATCGTTGCTTTTTTTAGGCACCAAAAAGAATGTCCCTCACAGAATTTACCAAAATCAAATATATATTTATGCTATTTTAATCACCCTATAATACTCTCTGCAACTAACATATATATGTTATTTGAAATATGAATTTATTTTTAATTGCCTGTATCCATAATCCTCTCATCCATATAATTTCTTGTAGACTAAAGTAGCCATTGAAATTATTGGTAGTATACAATTATTCCAAACAACATATATTACAAAGTTCAATAAATAAATAAATTGAACATAAAAAGTAACATTTTATTGGACATCTGTCTTTTAATAAGATGAGGGTTTTTTCAATTAGTTCACTAAATAATAATTATTATTTTAATGAGATACAGCTCAGTATCAATTTTACTCTGATGTTTTTTACTTTTATAAATAAAATTACTGAAAAAACATAGTCATATAAATATGTATAGAAGGAATTTTATTAGAGCAATATACTTTAATGATTTGAACTCTTTTAAGTTATGTAGCAAAAATCCCACAAGGAATCATCTTCAAGAGTCATTTTTAATAATTTATCAACTGGCTACTTTTATTGAAAACAAGGAATTGGAAGCCACTTGAGTTGCAAAAGGTCTATAATCTGACAAAATCATCCACTTTCTGAAATCTGGAAAGTACAGCAAAAAGGTTTCATCCACACTAGTAAAAACATTGATATGTCTTTTTCACTTGGAGGAAACTTGTTTAACCCAATATATACAAAAAGGTTTGAAAAACTCGAAATAATATTGACTTGAAATGTGAAAGCAGGCACCATGTCCAGCCATGAAGGTGGCAAGAAGACCCTGAAACAGCCCTGAACGCAGGCCAAGGAGATAGATAAGGAAGATAAAGCTTTTTCAAGCAGAAACCAAAAGAGGAGCAGAAGAAACGCAAGAGGCTGAAAGCAAAGGCGGTGAGAAAGGCCTTTGCTTCCTCAGGTGGAATTAATAAATCTAGGAAACCATAAACTGTTCCTTGCGCCTGAGGCAATGGTGCCCCTTGATTCCATTCATATTTAAAGATCTGCCATAACATGTCTTGCCACCTGGCTAGAATAAAATGTCTTGGAGTCTGTCATACATTTAAGAATAAACTATTGTAAAAAAATTACATTGTTATATATTTTTCAATAAAATTATTTTCTCTTCATTTGTGCTTTAAATGCACTTGCAGATTTTACTCATTCAACAAGTGGAGAATGTCCATCATATAACTAATTGCCAAAGCCAATCCTTGTCAAATTAAGTCAAACAGCCAAGTCAGATGTTGTTGCAGAAGAAGTATGAAATTAAAGAAGTCTTAAATTAAATTTAAGATTATTGCTTATGAATTCTAAATACAAAATAAAAAAGAGAGAAAGGGAGGACATTTTTCTTTCTTTAAGAGACAAGAGTCTTGCTTTGTTGCTCAGACTGGAATGCAGTGGTGCTATCACAGCTCACTGCAGCCTCTAACTCTTGGGTTCTAGTAATTCTCTTGCCTCAGTCTCCCAAGTAGATGGGACAAATGTGCACTACCACACCCAACTGATTTCTTAATTTTTTGTATAGATGTGGTCTAGCCTTGAAATTCTAGCCACAAGGAATCCTCCCACCTTGGTATCCCAGAGCAGTAAAGTTACAAGCATGAGCCACCATGCCTGACCTCAGAAATAGAGCCTTGTTATGAATGTGTTGCCTGGATGCAATAAAGTGCTATAGTCTTGTGTGTGTGTGTGTGTGTGTGTGTGTGTGTGTGTGTGTGTGTGACCAGGTCTTATTCTGTTGCCCAGGCTGAGTGCAGTGACACAATAACATGTCACTGCAGCCTTGAACTCCCAGGCTCAAGCGATCCTCTCACTTCAGCCTCCCAAGTACCTAGGACTACAAGCATGCTAATTTTTGATTTGTAGAGACAAGGTAATGCTATGTTGCCTAGGCCAGTCTCAAACTCCTGGACACAAGCAGTCCTCCCACCTTGGCCTCCCAAAGTGCTGGGATTACTGGTATAGCCATTGCACCTGGTCCAGTGCTATAATCATTAATATTCATTCATTCAGCAAGTATGTGTTGCATGAATGTACCAGAGTGTAGTTCCTAGGAATATAGCAGGGATATAGCAGTAATGAAAATAGATAAAAGTCTTTGATAGAATAGAGTTACTATCAAAAAAGATAGAGATTATAGGTGAAGTAGGTGTTGAGGAAAAGATAAATTCTCTTCTGGATATTTTGTTTGAGATGACTATTAAACATTCAAGTGGAATAATCAAATATGTAGTTTGAATCTGAAGTTCAAAGAAAAAGTCGGGGTAGAGTCAGATTTGGGAATTTTCTTTTCTTTTTTCTTTCTTTTTTTTTTTTGAGACAGAGTCTCACTCTGTTGCCCAGGCTGGTGTGCAGTGGCACGATCTCAGCTCACTGCAACCTCTACCTCCTGGGTTCAAGTGATAGTCCTGCCTCAGCCTCCCGAGTAGCTGAGACTACAGGCGGCAGACATCACACCCAACTATTTTTTGTATTTTTGGTAGAGACAGGGTTTCACTGTATTGGACAGGCTGATCTCGAACTCCTGACCTCACGATCCACCCACCTTGGCCTCCAAAGTGCTGGAATTACAGGCGTGAGTCATCATGCCCAACCTGGGAATTTTCTTCATACAGATGAAACTAAATGACATTATGAAATGAGTGTACATAGAAAGGACTAGAGATCCAATGTTAAGATAAATAGGAGAAAAAGATAAAAAGGAGACTGTAAAACTGCAGCCAGCTAGGCAAAGGAAAACATGAAAAAAGGTGGTATTCTGGAAGCCAAGGGATAAAATGGTTTCTAGGAAAGTAGTGGTGATCAACAATGTCATATGGTATTTAAGTACAAGTAAGACAATGACTTTAGGCTCTGGATTTGGTAAAATGAAGGTCTTTGGTGACTTTGACAAGAAAGGTTTTAGAAGATGATGCAGTTGATGGGGTTTAGGACACAACATCTCAAAATGTGGTACCTTGACATTTGAGGAAACAGCAGAAACAAGAAGGTCATTGTCTTCTTACATTTTGTGATGCTACAGCAGAATACCACAGACTGGATAATTTATAAAAAGTAGAAGTTTACTTGGCTCTTGGTTCTAGAGGCTGGGAAGTCCAAGATTGAGAAGTCGCATCTCATAATGGCCTTCTCGCTGCATCTTAATATGGTGGAAGACATCACATGGTGAGAGAGAGCAAGAAATGGCCTGACTCGATTCTATACAAAGCTACTCTCAGGATAATGAGCCAATTTCTGTAATAATGACATAAATTCATTTATGAGGGCAGAGGCTTGCGACTTAATTACCTCTTAAATGTCTCACTTCTCAACACTGTTGCTCTGGGGATTAAATTTCCAATACATGTTTTTTGGAGGACACATTCAAACCATAGCAGTCAGGCTCACCTTTCCCTCACCCTTCTCCCTTGAAGCAGGTAAGAAAAAACTTCTCTGACTTTTGAATGTAGGCCTAGGTCACCATAAAATCTTTATCCTGAGGTGCCTACCCTATACCTCAAGGAAAGGAATGTCTTTATCCTTGAAGATACAGCGATGCCAAGAAGAATCTGAATTACAGGTTTTGCTAAGTTTCCATCAGTTTCTTAACATTAGATATGTCCTTTTGTCCTCCAATCATATTTCTGCATGACTTTTCATAAAAATACACAGATTTCCCTCTTTCTCTCAATCCTTATTTTGAAAGCTCTCAGGTAATGTAAAATTTATATTAAACAAATTTATATGATTTTCTTTTGATAATCTTTCCTTTGTAATGGGGGCCTCAGCCATGAATCTTGGGGTGGGTGAGAGGTAATATAACTTTTCTACCCCACACAAAAAAAGATTCAGTTAAGTGAGTTCAAGACAGAATGCAAGGAATGGAACTGGAGACAGTGAGTTGAGATACTCTCCTGAGGAGTTTTGCTGTAAAGGGGAGCAGAGAAATTAGGCAATACACATCCAGTAGGAGAAGTGAAGATTGAGAAGTTTATTTTTGATTTTATGATAATAGAAATAGCAGTTTGATTATATGCTAATTGGGAATGGCCTAATAGATGGCAGAAAATCAGTAATTTGGGAAAGAGGAAAGAGTGCTTAGAACATTAGCTATGCATAAGCTAGGAAATGGGGTCTATTATGCAAATGGAAGCTTTGGTCTTTTAAGTGTACCTGGAGAGTTTAACAGGAAAATGGCAAAGTATGCAGATATAAATTGTCAGTAGATACATTGACAATAATCATGATGAGAGTTTGTGAAAACGCTCTTGGGATTGCTTTAGTATTTTCATTGAGAATAGAAATCCAAAGAGAGATGTTGGGGCTTGAGGACTAAGAAAATTTATTTAAAAATCATCTATAAGAATGGGCATATTAATCCATTCTCACATTATGATAAATAAATACCTGATACTGGAAGCATGATGTTGGCATCTGCTTGGCTTCTAGGGAGGCCTCAGGAAACTTACAAACATAGCAGAAGGCAAAGGGGAAGGAGGCATGTCTTACATGGCTGGAGAAGCAGCAAGGCAGGGGGAGGTGCCACACACCTTTAAATGACAAGATCTCATAAGAACTCACTCACTATATAGTACCAAGGAGGGATGGTGATAAACCACTCATGAAGGATCTCCACCATGATCCAATCACCTCCCACCAGGCTCCACTTCCAACACTGGGGATTACAATTTGACATGAGATTTGTTGGGAACACAGAAACAAACCATCTCATTCCACTCCCAGCCCCTTCAAATTTCATATCCTTCTCACATTGCAAAATGCAATCATGCCTTCCCAACAGTCCCCAATGACTTAACTTCTTACAGCACTAACTTAAAAGTCCACAGTCTCATCTGAGACAAGTTCCTTCCACCTATGAGCCTGTAAAATCAAACACGAGTTGGTACTTCTAAGATACAATGGGAGTGCAGGCATTAGGTAAATACTCCCATTCCAAAAGTGAGAAATCAGCCAAAAGAATGGGCCATGGGCCCCATGCAAGTCTGACCAAAAACCAGCAGGGCAGTCAATAAACCTTAAACCTCCAAAATAATTTCTTTTGTCTTCATGTTTCCCATCCAGGGCACGCTATTGCAAAAGATGATCTTCCAAAGCCTTGGGCAGCTCTGTCCCCATAGCTTTGCAGGGTTCAGCCCCCACAGCTGCTCTCATGGGCTAGAGTTGAGTGCTTGTGACTTTTCCAGGCATATGGTGCAAGCTATCAGTGGCTCTATCATTCCAGGGTTTGGAGGATGGTGGCCTAATTCATTTTTTTTTTAATTATTGTACTTTAAGTTCTGGGGTAGATAACGCAGGACTGTTGCATAGGTACACACATGCCATGGTGGTTTGCTATCTCCATCCTCCGTCACCTACCTCAGGCATTTCTCCCAGTGTTATCCCTTCCCAACCTCCCTGACTCCCCTAGCCCCCCCACCCCAAAACAGACCCCAATGTGTCATGTTCCTGTGTCCATATGTGCAACACCCGCCTATGAGTGAGAACATGCAGTGCCTAATTTTCTGTTCTTGATCAGTTTGCTGAGAATGATGGTTTCCAGGTTCATCCATGTCCATACAAAGGACACAAACTCATCGCTTTTTATGGTTGCATAGTATTCCATGGTGTATATGTGCCATATTTTCACTGTCCAGTCTATAATCAATGGGCATTTGTGTTGGTTCCAAGTCTTTGTTATTGTAAACAGTGCCTCAATGAACACACATGTGCATGTGTCTTTATAATAGAATGATTTATAATCCTTTGATTATATACCCAGTAATGGGATTGCTGGATCAAATGGAATTTCTATTTCTAGATCCTCGAGTAATTGCCACACTCTCTTCTACAATGATTGAACTAATTTACACTCCCACCAACAGTGTAAAAGTGTTCCTATTTCTCCACATCCTCTCCAGCATCTGTTGTCTCCAGATTTCTTAATGATCACCATTCTAACTGGCATGGGATTGTATCTCAATGTGGTTTTGATTTGCATTTCTCTAATGACCAGTGATGATGAGCATTTTTTCATATATTTCTTGGCCTCATAAATGCCTTCTTTTGAAAAGTGTCTGTTCATATCCTTCACCCACTTTTAATCTGCTTTAGTTCTTTGTAGATTCCAGATATTAGCCCTTTGTCAGATGGGTAGCTTGCAAAAGATTTTTCCCATTCTGTTGGTTGCCAGTTCAATTTAATGACTGTTTCTTTTTCTGTGCAGAAGCTCTTAACTTCAATTAGATTTCATTTGTCTATTTTGGCTTTTGTTGCCATTGCTTTTGGTGTTTTAGTCATGAAGTCCTTGCCTATGCCTATGTCCTGAATGGTATTGCCTAGGTTTTCTTCTAGGGTTTTTATGGTGTTAGGTCTTATGTTTAAATCTTTAATTCATCTGGTGTTAATTTTAGTGTAAGGTGTAAGAAAGGGGTCCAGTTTCTACTTTCTGCACATGGCTAGCCAGTCTCCCCAACACTGTTTATTAAACAGGGAATCCTTTCCCCATTGCTTGCTTTTGTCAGGTTTGTCAAAGATCATATGGTTGTAGATGTGTGGCATTGCTTCCAAGGCCTCTGTTCTGTTCCACTGATCTATATGTCTGTTTTGGTACCAGTACCATGGTGTTTTGATTACTGTAGCCTTGTAGTATAGTTTGAAGTCAGGTAGCGTGATGCCTCCAGCTTTGTTCTTTTTGCTTAGGATTATCTTGGCTATGCAGGCTCTCTTTTGGTACCATATGAAGTTTAACGTGGTTTTTTTCCAGTTCTGTGAAGAAGGTCAATGGTAGCTTGATGAGGATAGCATTGTATCTATAAATTACTTTGGGCAGCATGGCCATTTTCATGATATTGATTCTCTTAACCATGAACATAGAATGTTTTTCCATCTGTTTATGTCCTCTCTTATTTTCCTTGAACAGTGGTTTGTAGTTCTCCTTGAAGAGGTCCTTTACATCCTTTGTTAATTGTATTCCTAGGTATTTTATTCTCTTTGTAGCAATTGTGAATGGGGGTTCACTCATGATTTGGCTATCAGTTTGTCTGTTATTGGTGTATAAGAATGCTTGTGATTTCTGCACATTGATTTTGTGCCCTGAGACTGCTGAAGTTGCTTGTCAGTTTAAGGAGATTTGGGGCTGAGATGATGGGATCTTCTAAATATATAATCATGTCATCTGCAAATAGAGACAATTTGACTTCCTCTTTTCCTAATCAAATCCCTTTTATTTCTTTTTCTTGCCTGATTGCTCTGGCTAGAATTTCCAATACTATATTGAATAGGAGTGGTGAGAGAGGGTATCCTTGCCTAGTGCCAGTTTTCAAAGGGAATGCTTCCAGTTTTTGCCTGTTCAGTATGATATTGGTGGTGGGTTTGTCATAAATAGCTTTTATTATTTTGAGATACATTCCATCAATACCTAGTTTATTGAGGGTTTTTAGCATAAAGGGATGTTGAATTTTGTCAAAGACCTTCTCTGCATCTATTGAGATAATCATATGGTTTTTGTCTTTGATTCTGTTTATGTGATAGATTATGTTTATAGATTTGCATGTGTTGAACCAGCCTTGCATTCCTGGGATAAATCCTGCTTGATCATGATGGATAAGCTTTTCGACGTGCTTTTCTATTTGATTTGCCAGTATTTTATTAAAGATTTTTGCATTGATGTTCATCATGGATATTGGCCTGAAGTTTTCTTTTTTAGTTGTGTCTCTGCCAGGTTTTTGTATCAGGATGATGTTGGTCTCATGAAATCATTTGGGAAGGATTCTCTCTTTTTGTATTGTTGGGAATAGTTTCAGAAGGAATGGTACCAGCTCCTCTTTGTACTCCTGGTAGAATTCAGCTGTGAACTCATCTGGACCTGGACTTTTTTCGGTTGGTAGCCTATTAATTGCTGCCTAACTTCAGCCCTTTTGTTGGTCTTTTCAGGGTTTCAACTTCTTCCTGGTTTAGTCTTGGGCGGGTGCAAGTGTCTAAGAATTTATCCATTTCTTTCAGATTTACTGGTTTATGTGCTTAGAGTTGTTTGCAGTAATTTCTGATGGTAGTTTGTATTTCTGTGGGATCAGTGGTGATATCTCTTTTATCGTTTTTTATTGTATCCAATTCTTCTCTCTTTTCTTTTTTATTAGTCTGGCTAGCAATCTATTTTGTTGATCTTTTCCAAAAACTAGCTCCTGGATTTATTGATTTTTTGAAGCGTTTTTTTGTGTCTCTATCTCCTTCAGTTCTGCTCTGATCTTAGCTGTTCTTGTCTTTTGCTAGCTTTTGAGGTTTTTTTATCTTGCTCCTCTCTTTCAATTTTGATGATAGGTTGTCAATTTTAGATTTTTCCTCGCTTCTCACATGGGCAATTGTTGCTATAAATTTCCCTCTAGACACTGCTTTAAATGTGTCCCAGAGATTCTGTTATGTTGTGTCTTCGTTCTTATTGGTTTCAAAGAACATCTTTATTTCTGTCTTCATTTCATTGTTTATTCAGTCATCATTCAGGAGCAAGTTGTTCAGTTTCCATGTAGTTGTGTGGTTTTGAGTGAGTTTCTTAGTCCTGAGTTCTAATTTGATTGCTCTATGGTCTGAGAGACCGGTTGTTATGATTTCTGTTCTTTTGAATTTGCTGAGGAGTGATTTACTTCCAATTATGTGGTCGATTTTAGAGTAAGTGTAATTTGGTGCTGAGAAGACCATACATTCTGTGGATTTGGGGTGGAGAGTTCAGTAGATGTCTATTAGGTCCACTTGGTCAAGATCTGCATTCAAGTCCTGGATATCCTTGTTGATTTTCTGTCTCATTCATCTGTCTAATATTGACAGTGGAGTGTTGAAGTCTCCCACTATTATTGTGAGGGAGCTAAGTCTCTTTGTAGGTCATTAAGAACTTGCTTTGTGTATCTGGGTGTTCCTGTATTGGGTGCATATATGTTTAAGATAGTTAGTTCTTCTTGTTGCAATGATCCTTTTACTATTATGTAATGCCTTTCTTTGTCTCTTTTGATCTTTGTTGGTTTAAAGTCTGATTTAGTAGAGACTAGGATTGCAACCCCTACTTTTTTTTGCTTTCCATTTCCTTGGTAAGTCTTCTTCTATCCCTTTCTTTTGAGTCTATGTGTGTCTTTGCATGTGAGATGGGTCTCCTGAATACAGCACACTGATGTTCTTGGCTTTTTAATCCAGTTTGCCAGTCTGTGTCTTTCACTGGGGCATTTAGGTCATTTACATTTAACGTTAATATTGTTATGTGTGGATTTGATCCTGCCATTTTGTTACTGGCTGGTTGCTTTGCCCATTAGTTGATGCAGTTTCTTCATTGTATCATTGGTGTCTTTACCATTTGGTATGTTTTTGCAGTGGCTGGTACTGGTTGTTCCTTTCCATGTTTAGTGCTTCCTTCAGGAGCTCTTGTAAGGCAGGTCTGGTGGTGAGGAAATCTCTCAATAATTGCTTATCTGTAAAGGATTTTATTTCTCCTTCACTTATAAAGCTTAGTTTGGCTAGATATGAAATTCTGGGTTGAAAGTTCTTTTCTATAAAGATGTTAAATATTGGCGCTCACTCTCTTCTGGCTTGTAGGGTTTCTGCTGAGAGATCTACTGTGAGTCTGATAGGTTTCCCTTGGTGGGTGACCTGACCTTTCTCTGTGACTGCCCTTAGCATCTTTTCCTTGATTTCAACCCTTGTGAATCCGATGATTATGTGCCTTGCTGTTGCTCTTCTTGAAGAGTATCTTTGTGGTGTTCTCTGTATTTCTTGGACTTGAATGTTGGCCTGCCTTGCTAGCTTGGGGAAGTTCTCCTGGATAATATCCTGAAAAGTGTTTTCCAGCTTGGATTCATTCTCCCCGTCACATTCAGGTGCACCCATCCAGCGTAGATTAGGTCTTTTCACATAATCCCATTTTTCTTGGAGGCTTTGTTCATTTCTCTTCACTCTTTTTTCTCTAATCTCGCCTTCTCATTTTATTTCATTGAGTTGATCTTCAATCTCTGATATCCTTTCTTCTGCTTGATCGATTCAGCTATTGAAACTTGTGTATACTTCACGGAGTTCTCGTGCTATGTTTTTCAGCTCCATCAAGTCGTTTATGTTCTTCTTTAAGCTGGTTATTCTAGTTAGCATTTCTTCTAACATTTTTTCAAGGTTTTTAGTTTCTTTGCATTGGGTTAGAACATGTTCCTTTAGCTCAGAGAAGTTTATTATTGCCCACCTTCTGAAACCTGCTTCTGTCAATTCATCAAACTCATTCTCCAGCCTGTTTTGTTTCCTTGCTGGTGAGGAGTTGTGATCCCTTGGAGGAGGAGAGGTATACTGGTCTTTGATGATTTCATCTTTTTTGTGCTGGTTTCTTCCCATCTTCATGGGTTTATCTACCTTTGATCTTTGAAGTTGGTGATTTCAGATGGGGTCTCTGAATGGATGACCACTGATCTCTGAGAAAGGATGACCTTTCTGTTGATGTTGAAGCTATTTCTTTCTGTTTTGTTTTTTTTTTTTTAGTTTCCCTTCTAACAGTCAGGCCCCTCTGCTGTAGGACTGCTAGAGGTCCACTCTAGACCTTCCTTGCCTGAGAATCACCCGCAGGGTGTGTGGAGCAGCAAGACTTGCTGCCTGATCTTTCCTCTGGTAGCTTCGTCCCAGAAAGGTACCCACCAGGTGTCAGGCTGAGCTCTCCTGTCTGAGGCATTTTTTTTGGCTATTCAGGGTTTAGGGAGCTGCTTTGAGAAGGCAGTCTGTCCCTTGTCTGCCTGCAGAGGTGCTGTTGGCTTGCCTCAGACTCAGCTCAGCTGCTGTGTAGACTTCCTCTGGCTTTTTCTTACACAGGTGAGAATAGACCCACCTTCGTAATGGCAGATGCCCTTCCCCCAACTGAGCTCAAACATCTTGGGTCTAGCTTGGACTTATGTGCTGCCTGCAATACTCTCAAGTGAAAGGGCTTCAGTTTGCTGGTCTTTGTTGGGGTGTGACCTGCCAAGCCATGTTTCCTGTCTCCCTGTTTTCAGCTCTCCCTCTTCCTGGAGGGCAGGTATATTCATCCTGCAGGTGCTCTCAGTCCTAGTCAAAACTTCCACCCAGATCTGTGCCAACAACTCATGGCACCAGGCCAGCCACAGCTGTCACTCAGATCTGTGTTGGTAACACATGACACATTTCAGCCCGGCAGCTTTCTCCTGGACTGTGGGTTGCAATGGCCATGGTAGAAGCGCAATATCTGAACTGGAGTGCTGAAGGGGTAAAGTCCCCAATCCTCCATCCATTTGCACTTCCTGGGTAGGGCAGCACCCCTCCCTGCCTCTGTTTGCCTTCCTTGGGCTGCACCCACTGTCCAACCAGTCTCATTGAAATGAACCTGGTACCTTGGTTGGAAATGCAGAGATTACTTGCCTTCTGCATCTCTCTCATTGGGAACTGCGCTCCAGAGCTGTCCCTATTCAGCCATCTTGGCAGAAGTCCAGTGGTCTCTTCTTATGGCTCCACTAGGCAGTGCCCCAGTGGGGACTTTGAGTGTGGGCTTCAACCCCATGTTTTCCCCTTAATTGTCATGGCAGAGGTTCTCTATGAGGGCCCTATCCCTGCAGCAGCCTTCTTCCTGGGCATCCAGGCTTTTCCATACATCTTCTGCAATCTAGATGAAGGCTTCCAAGCCTCAAGTCCTGCACTGTGTGCACCCACAGGCTTAACACCATGTGGAGGCTGCAAAGGCTTATGGAAGCAGTAGCCCAAGCTGTACCAAGCCTGGAGGTGAAGCAACTGGAATTCAGGGAGCAGTGTCCCAAGGCTGTGCAAGGTGGCAGGGCCCTGCGTCTGGTTCATAAAACCATTCTTCCCTCCTAGGCCTCTGGGCCTGTGGTGGGCAAGGATGCATAGAGTTCTCTGAAATACCTTCAAGGCCTTTTTCCCATTGTCTTGGCTATTAGCAATTGGCTCCTCTTATGCAAATTTTTGCAGGCTGCTTGAATTTAACCCCTGAAAATAGGCTTTTCTCTTTTTACCACATGGCCAGACTGCAAAGTTCCCAAACTTTTAAGCTTTGCTTCCCTTTTAGAACAGTTTCAGGTCATCTCTTTCTTCACATATATGAGCATAGGTTGTTTGAAGCAGCAAGGCCAGATCTTGAATGCTTTGCAGCTTAGAAATTTCTTTCACCAGTTACCCTAAATCATCATTCTCAAGTTCAAAGTTCTACAGATCCCTAGAGCAGGGGCACAATCCAACCAAGTTCTTTATTAAAACATAGCAAAAGTGACCTTTACTCCAGTTCCCAATAAATTCCTCATTTCCATCTGAGACCTCCTCAGCCTGGACTTCATTATTCCTATCACAATCAACATTTTGGTCACAACAATTTAACAAGTCTCTAGAAAGTTCTGAATTTTCCCTCATCTTCCTGTCTTCTTCTAAACCCTCCACACCCTTCTAACCTCTGCCTATTACCCAGTTCCAAAGTTGCTTCCACATTTTCAGGTATCTTTATAGCAACGTTTCACTCCTTGGTACCAATTTTCTTTATTAGTCCATTCTCACATTGCTATAAAGAAATACCTGAGAGTAGGTAACTTATAAAGAGGTTTAATTGACTCACAGTTCCACAGCCTGTATAGGGAGCATGATGCTGGCATCTGATTGGCTTCTAGGGAGGCCTGAGGAAACTTACAAACATGGCAGAAGGCAAAGGGAAGTAGGCATGTCTTAGGTGGCTAGAGAAGAAGCAAGGGAGCGGGGAGGTGCCACACACTTTTAAACAACCAGATCTCATGAGAACTCACTCACTGTACAGTAACAAGAGGGGATGGTGTTAAACCATTAATGAAGAACCAGCCCCATGATCCAAATACCTCCCACCAGGCCCCATCTTTAACACTGGGGCTTACAATTTGACATGAGACATGGTGGAGACACAGAATAAAACCGTATCAATGAGACATTAAATTCAGACTAGGAAAATGTAAACTATTTGTCAGGAAACCCTAAGGGAACACTTTGGGTTCATGAACTTAAAGTGGTGCTAGTCAGCAGTGCTGTGTGTCATTCTTCTGCTGTGTTAAGCCACACTAACATAGGCATAGAGTAGAGGATAATTTGTATTTAACCATTGTTGTGGTTTTGACAAGCTGATACATTAAAGTGATAGAGGGGAGAAGGGTTGATGGTGTGTAAAAGGGAATAATGATGAGTCATGGAATTTAAATAGACAGTAAAGGATAGGAGAGTCAATGGATTAAGGTCAATATTTTCTTACGGATTCTCTATTTGCTTTGCTCTCATATGATCATAACTCAAGAATGATGCAAAAATTATTTTATTCCCACTCACTCTGTAGTATATTTGAACCCACAGCATCCAAAAGTAGGTCAAAATCTTTAGTTCCAAAGTCATACTTTGTTGGTCTATTGGATATAAGGTACAGAAAGAAACAAGATTCAAACTATAGAGATATAAATCAGATCAATGGTTGACAGGGTCTGGGAGAGAAAGAGGTCCGACTGCAAAGGAGAGAGAACTTTTTGATATTTTGGATATGTTAGTCTGTTCTTGCATTGCTAGAAAGAAATACCTGAGACTAAGACATTTATAAAGAAAAGAGGTTTATTTCAGCTCATGTTTCCGCAGGCTGTACAGGAAGCATAGTGCCAGCATCTGCATCTGGTGAAGGCCTCAGGAAGCTTCTATGAATGATGGAAGGCAAAGAGGAAGCAGGCACATCACATAGTGAGAAAAAGAAGAAGACAGAGGGAGGAAGGAAATGCCATACTCTTTTTAAAAAACAGATTTCCCAAGAGCTCACTCATTACTGTAAGGAGGGTACCAAGACATTTATGAAGGAATCTGTCCCCATGACCCAAACACCTCCCAGTAGGCCCCCTTCAGCATTGTGGATTACATTTCAACATGAGATTTGGAAGGGACAAATATCCAAACCATACCAGTGGAAATGTTCTATAACTTGATAATGGTTATTACTGTATGACAACATATATTTGTTAATATTCATTGAACTATACATTAATTGTAGTAATATTTATTGTATATATGTTAGAATTCAATAACTCTAAAATGAAAATAACCCTGCATTAAAATAAATATATAAGCATCACATATATGTATGTATGTGTGTGTGTGTATATATATAATAATAATAAAAATAAGAAATAATAAGATAAGAAAGAAGACACAAAAACATGAGAAGACCTCCCATGATTCTTTGTTTAAAGAAAGCTGTACATACTCCAATATTTCATTGTCCCTTATTTTGATCACCAAACAAATTTAGAGAGTTTTTACAGCCTGAGGCAATGAAATATAGTAAGATCAGGAATGAATGCGAGGTACATCTTTCTTTCTTTTTTAAAAATCATTATTTTTATTTGACAAATAATAATTGTATGTATTTATAGCATACGGTATGATATTTTTGACACTGTTAATTAGCATATCCATCACCTAAAACATTTATCATTTATTTGTGTTAAGAACATTCAAAATCTTCTCTTCTAGCTATTTGAAAATATACAATAAATTGGCCAAGTGAAGTGGTTCACGCCTGTAATCCCAGCACTTTGGGAGGATAAGGCAGGTGGATAACCTGAAGTCAGTACTTCAAGACCAGCCTGGCCAACATGGTGAAACCCTGTCTCTACTAAAAATACAAAAAATTATCCCAGCAAGTAGGCATAAAAGAGAAATAAAATAAGCATTTATTGACCCCAGTTTGTGTGAGGCATTAATAAGTAGGCAGAAAAGAGAAATGAAACAAGCAGCTATTGACCCCAGTTTGTGTGAGGCATTGGGCTAGGTGCTTTCACATATGCTCCGTGATTTCAGGCCTTACATTAACTCCAAAAGAGAGGGAGCATATATGAGCCTCCCCACAATGCTGACACGCAAAAATTATCATGAGTATTTTTTTACTGCTACTTGGGGAGTAATGCTAACCCATAGGCAGTGCATGCAAGGTAGGCATGCATTTTTTAAATTCAAGTAAAATTTGGCTAAGCTCCACCTGAGATGGCTAAAAATCAGCCCTCACTTAATTTTCTTCTTCCTTTCCACAGCAACCCTGTACTTCCAAACAAAGCTCTGGGCAGTGGTGGTCTTGAGGGAAGGTAATGTCTAATACACAAAAAACATAATTCCCTTAGGATCTCAGAAGCACAGAACACAAGCCTGCATAAAGGGAGCGGGGAACTCATTAGAGGAAGGAAAAATTACCTTTAAATCTTCCCATTTTCTATAGTATTGAAAACAAAACATGACAGCAATTAGAATCTCAGTAGATTTTTCAGTGACAATAGGTTCTCATCCACAACTTTGAAAAAATGGAAATTCAAAGAATTTAAACAATTTTTCTAAGGATACACAGCTAACTAATAAACAGTATAGAAATAAGGTCAGAATTTGGATCTTGTATTTAAAAAAATTATTCGGTGACACTCATTAAAGCATGGTAAGCAAGGCATGATTCAGCACCATCACAATAGGTATAGCGACCATGGCAACAGGGTCATGTCGCGGAGGAGAGAGATTAGACCCAACTCCAAATGCAGCACAAGCAAGGCGGAATTTACAGCCAAGGAGCACGGTGGAGGGGTCAGTGGATGGAAAATTACTAGGAGGAAACATTAAGGGTAAGAGGTATTCTGGATAAACCGACATAACAAAATTCTTGTCCAGGTAATCAGACATCCCTTGGGAGATAGTGAAAGTTGAAGAACCCAATCAGATACTGAGGGTGATCAGATATCAAGAGTGGAGGTTCTTGCTGAAACTGGACACTGCAAGGAAGTATATGAATGGGCCTAGGCGAAGGTTCAGGAGCCTGACTAATGTTTGGCCAAGCAAAGAATCTTTGTCAGTCTTTCCTCCTAAGAGTCTTATTCCACCACCCTGAAGGACCAAAAAGCAGCTAGTGAAGCAAAGTGCCACGTGAGTGGTTAAAGTCAGAATTATGTGTGAACTCACCTAGTCAGTTATGTGATTTGTGCTCTACTGCAAAGAAATAAATTGGCCATTGTTTTGTGAGTGTTTCATACAATCACATATTGTTAAATGAATGTTATACAATTTACACAACCACATATTGTTGATTTTTGCGAGGTCACAAGAATAGCAGAATGCTCTTGAACACCATAATAACAGATAGCCAGGAAAGCCTATGATTGATCCGGTTTTAACTAGTCCACTAATTAAACGTGGAAACGTATGCATTATTTTTTTTTCCTGATTCCTCAGCAGCTGTTACACATGAATTTAGAAAGGCAAGGCAGGCCACCTCAGCGCATATTGGTGGGCACACTGAGAAGTGGAACACTGCAGTATTGATGGAAGTTGTTGCTCAAAAATATGATAGAAATGAGATGTCTGTGTACCAAATTCCATTTTTTCCTCTTCTTGCTTCCTCCACTGACATCTCTGCTTTTGATTGGCAGGGAAATTACTTGATTCCACCAAAGTCATTCCAGTGGAAATCTTAAAGCTAACTGACATATTTATTGGGCATCTCTCGTGGCGATCTCTCCTGCTATCACAGAGGGAAATTACTGGGAGATTCTGGTCTGTCCTGCTTCCACCCAACAGAGGTCATGGAAAAGGGGCAGGCCAAAATTTGACAAATGGGCAATGGAGCTAAGAATTAATTGAGGCATCCATTTCTTTCAACCTCAAGTCTAGCAATTTCCTTTCTGACTTTGTCAACATTCATTCATTCAACATGGTATAAGCAACAATGAACCACTGCCAAGTACCCAGAAAGCCTCCAGGGTCTTGGTCTGAGGTAACTTTTGATCAACCCCTCCTTTTCCAAGCCCTTAATAAAAGAGCTCTTGCCCTTTAACTTCTTTTGTAAGCTCAGGGTGGATCCCTCAGATGGTAGTCCAGGTTCAATGTTGAGCCAGCACTGGGCTTGGCTGTCTTACAATCAGCCTCCTCACCATGGTCAGAGGAAAATCTTCTGAAGCCACAGAAGTTCATCTTTTCAGATTTAAGACCTTCAATACATATTCCTCAAGGGAAAATCTCATCAGTGATTCCCTTTTTATTAATTCAAGATATACTTTTAAACCATTTTCTATTTACTTCTTGCTGTAGGGTATATAAAAATAAAGTGCATGCAATGGAGTTGGGAATCTGAAATGTAGAGAAAATAGCTGGGTTTTTTCATAGCAGAGAGAGTTTTCACTCCACAACCCTGGGACCTGGCCTGCTGTGTCGTGCCTGAAAGTGCCTAATAAATGTGAATTGAAGTAAATTGAATATAAGAAGCCAATTAAGCAACAAGATGAACAGAATAAAGAAGTAAAAGACAGGCTGGGGACCTAGTTGAGGAAGACTTCAGGGAACCAGGAATCTGGCCTTCAGGGACAGGTGATTGGTTACCTGTCACTGAGAAGATAATTTCTATAAAGTAAAAAGTAGAAATAAGCAAAATGTGTTTAATAGAGAAGCATTTTATGAAGGCAATGTGAAAAAGAAAGCTGGAAAGGGAAGTTTAAGTTCAATATAGAAGATTTTTGAGTCCCTGGCTTAGGGAGAGGTCTTTCTCCTGTATCCAGTGAAGATTCTCTGTAGAGAGTCAGGAGGTTGCCACTTCCTGCACCTCATAAAAGGCAGCTCCAGTGGGCTCTATTTGCAACATCACCATACATTTACTATGAGGCATGTTGTAAAATATGTAATAAGTAAGCCTCTGTCACTAAGGCTACGAGGCAGATAGGTATGTATTTGTCTGTGTGTGTCTTTACTTGGGAGGGAAGACTCAGCGATATGGCAAGGAAACAAAGAATTCATGTACTCAAACTGCACTCTCTCTTAAATGCATAATTAACATCTCACATATATAAATAACACTGTTTTCAAAATGTATGGAGATATTGTGGGGATTATTAAACTTTACTTAATACTTAGACTATAAATTAGTCTAAACATCTGGAATGAATTTAAAATAACTCTTTGCTGTTATGTATTTCTTCAGTCTGACACAGCTAATATCATGTAAGGCTCTGTGAGTACTTCATTATTGAAAGAGTCTTCATCCTCTGGAATGATAACCACTGCACTGAAGAAAATTCTTCCACTTGAAATCTGATGAGTTATCATAATTCCCGGATATGAATCCACACATTACAAAGAAGCAAACTGCTTTTCTTAAACTGTCAGTGTGGGGAGAATCTCCCATGAGAAAGGTGGAGGTGGCTAGACCTTTCAGCCCCAAATCTTGTAGTCTATGATTACTCTTCTCTTTGAGGAAGATAAGTAAAGAATAATTGAAAAAAGATCAAATAATTCTCACTAATTAGTGGGAGACAGAGAAGTGAGAGGGCCTATGAACTCCACCATTATGGTAGGTTGATTGGATTAATGGCTCAATTTTTCACCTCTCCAAGCCCTTTGCCATGTAACCTTGTCATTCTCTCTTAACCTGGCCATGCGATTTGCTTTGCCTGAGAGAATACCAGCAGGCATGATACTAGAAGCATGGCTCTGCTTATTGCTCTTTCCCTCTGCCATGCGGTAAGATGGATCTGCCTAGACTAGCAAAGATGGGCAAGAAGTGAAGAAAAGAAAAACTCCCAATCATCCCAGTTGAGGTCATCCTCAATCAGTCAGTAGCCAGGCAAACCCCAGGAGCAAGTCCAGCCAAGACCAGCAAAGCTACTGAGCCATCCCAAAGCTGGACACAAGAGGGAGATGGGCTGAGATAAACCAAGTCCAGATGAGATTAGCTGAACTGCCACAGACTCGTGCACAAAAATAAACATCTACTATTCCATGTCACTGATGTTTTGTAGTCATTTATTTTGCAGCATTATTGTGGCAATAGATCATTGAAACTACTGTTTACCGGTTCTGTGACCCTCAAAAATAAAGTAGAGGTAATAATGGTACCTATTCCAAGTGTTGGCATGAATATTAATTAAGATATTATGCATGAAGTTCTTAGCACTGTGTGTGACACATAGCCTGCCCTCCAAAAGTATGTATGTGGGCAGCAGTATATGGATAGCAAGAGAGATGGGGCAAGTGAAGGAATTATTGCTGCCTCACCATCCTGACCTCAGGAGGCATTATGTTTTTTGGTTCAAAGAGCGTAATAGCGAAGATCAAGTTTAAGCCTTTAAATAAAACTTTGCTGAGGATTCTCAGAACACAAAAGAAAAATAAAGTAATGTGAAGCAGGATAATCTATTTTCTGGTGTATCTTCAGTTACATCTTTCAATATCTCTCCTCCTATGGGGATGTCTCTTAATGTGCCTCCCTGCCTTCATACAGAAGTGGGGATATTTCCCCCACCGTAAAATAGAGCCCTCAAGTTCAGACTTACAAAGAGGCAGACTTAAAAGGAGCAGATGCTCTCTTCCTGTCTAAGAGGTTTCTCCCCAAAATTAGGGGAATCAATGTCCTGGAAGCAAAATGATCCTTTCCAAAAGTGATATACTCAGAGATCCACACCCTTTAGAGGGGGACCCCATTACCTAGTCTTTGTGAAGTGGCCTTACCAAAAAATAACTGTGTCAGAACACAACACAATAGTACCTACATCTGAACAAGATGTACAAACAGGCATGGAGCATTGGAGAGATGGGTCGACAGATAAAAGAAAAAATAATGCTCATAAAGCCTTTGTCCATTATTTCTTCCACCTTCAATGGCCAGCCTCTTCTTCACTACTATTTCCATTGTTCTAATTCTAACTTGTGCTTTAAGCCCATCTTACATGAATTTCACTTCTCTGAAGCTTTCTCCAATCATCATCCTAGTTCAAACTTCTGTAGACATTTGTGTGTAGAATAATCACAGATAAGAGGGAGAAAAATTTAACCCAACAATCAGAATCCCAGTGATGTCACCATCAGTAATGAAACCTTGGGCTAGTCATTTACTCTATCTGGGTCTCAATTTCCTCTTCTGAAAATAGAGATAATGTTAGCACCTATCTTGAACAATGATGAAACAGTCTATTAAAGTACTTGGTACAGCCTGGCATATGATAGGTGACATGGTTTGGCTCTGTGCCGCCACCTGAATCTCATCTCAAATTGTATTAATAATTCCCATGTGTTGGGAAGGGACCAGGTGGGAGGTGATTGGATCATGGGGGCAGTTTCCCTCATGCTGTTCTCATGAGAGTGAGTGAGTTCTCACAAGAGCTGATGGTTTTAAAGTGTGACACTTCCTCATTCTCATACACAGTCCCTCCTGTAGCCTTGTGAAGAAGGTGTCTGCTTCCTTTTGCCTTCTGCCATTACTGTAAGTGTCCTGAGTCCTCCTAGCCATGCTTCCTGTTAAGCCTGCAAAACTGTGTGTCAATCAAACCTCTTTCCTTTATAATTACCCAGTCTCAGGTAGTATACTTTAATAGCAGTGTGAGAATGGGCTAATATATTAAATGTTCAAGAAATATTATTATCATTATATTATTTTGTTATGTGTTATTACTTATTGTTTTACTATTTTATGTGTATTATATATAAAAATTTTACCGTTCATCTAAGGAGCCTTAATTCACACTGCGAATCTCTTTTGTAGTTATTTACTCGTCTTATCTTTTCAATGAGATTGCAAGTTATCGAAGGTACGTTGTTCCAAAATATCTTGTCAGTGGAAGTCAGAGAAATTTAAGATATTCACAGCTTTAGTATTATCTGCTCTCTGGTCACAGAATTGCTAACCTCCCTAATATTCAAAGAACTCCCCTGAGTGCAAACCCAGCCAAGCTGCTCTGCAGGGCTACCTGAACTGGGCAGGACTCATGGTCTCTGTTTCAGCAATTAAAAAGGATCTAAATGAACATATCAGTTCCCCAGCTTAGGTGATGGGGCCTATGCAGGCCAGACAGACAGACAACCTAGAGAAGGAATATTTTTAAGCAGGTAGTGACTAATATAACAAAACCTCCTTCCTGCAGCATTAATAAAAACAGCAAATCCCAGATAGCCTGGATGCCTAGGTCCTGGGCAGCATACAACTTAGAATTTTTTTTCCCAGTGAGTCATAATTGCTATGGTCCTAACACTTGTCACTAGAACAAGGCAAAATCAGTGTAATCACCAGAGCAATTGCTTCAGGAATACATTCTTTTAATAATTTGGTTGGAGGAAGTTCAAAAATGCAAGTGATGGGTTTCAAATGTGGAGTGACCAGAGTTGCCCTAAGTGCTGAGCTCTCAAAATTTAAGGAAGAAAAAGGAGGCGAGAGGAGTTATATTATAATTACCAACAACAGGAAATTGAGTAATGAGAGACTCATCCCACTGTGGATAAAATCAGCTGTGATATTAACCATTGTTGGTCTGCATGAAAATATGAAAAACAATGATCAGATTCCCCAATCAAACAATTAATCATGGATTTGGTCTGATAAAAAACAAGAATTGGTGGCCTAAGAAACAACTGTCTAGGATGACACTCACCTTTTAAGGTAAAGCCAGATGAAAAGATAACTAAGCAGGGGAATGGGTCTTTAAGCGGTAGGATAGAGCTTGCAGCTCATGGCTGGGGATTTTATTTTCTTGCTGCTAATGTCAT
Source organism: Aotus nancymaae (assembly GCF_030222135.1). Taxonomy (NCBI): domain Eukaryota; kingdom Metazoa; phylum Chordata; class Mammalia; order Primates; family Aotidae; genus Aotus; species Aotus nancymaae. The sequence goes on from NW_026988425.1 coordinate 32,888,021, forward strand.
GACATTTCTTAAAGGTCCTATAGCCATCTAGATGAAATTAAAATCACAAACCAATACCATCATCTTATTCCTGGACCACCAGCTTTGTAGTTCATGCTGCTAACGGTCCAATTTCCTTGCAGAGACCATCTAGTTAATTTCTTTACTTTCTAAGAATTCCAAAATTAATTACGCATTTTGTACTAATTGGTTTGACCACTATCCTAAAAAAAAAAAATGGGAGTAACTGCCTCTCTTCCCAAATACCAATGTCTTTCCAGAAGTATGATTAGAACTTAAGAGAGGGAATAGGATAATAATTCATGTAAAAATTTATCACACTATAATCAAGACTTAATAAATGCTGGCCATTGTTATTATACATGAATATGTTTAGATATAATTACTTTATTAGCTTTACTACAGCTGATGTTCACACAAAAACAAGTATGCAAAACTTATCAGATTGCATTATCTTTACAAAGTAAAACTAAACCTGACCCCAGGCTACCTCTGAACTAGTATGTTGCTTAATATATTATAGGTGCTCCAAAAGAAGATGCTAAATTAATAATTAAATAAATGATAGCCAGACAACAAGCACAAAGAAAGCCATTAGTCCCAATCCTAGAAGAAGTTAAAGCAGGTACTGTAGAGATAGATTAGAGAATACAAGAGACTCTCACACACTTGATAGCTTCTTTGAGACATTTATAAAGTTAAGAATGGGATAAGGTGAACACTAAAGAAAATAGAAAGGCAACTAGAATTTCCCATACTCAGGTGGGCAAATTATGACCTGCTAGCCAACTGCCTATTTTTGTAAATAAAGTTTTATTGGAGCATAGCCATGTTCATTCATTCATATATTGTCTCTGGCTGCTTTCACACCACAGTCGCAAGGTTGAAAAGGAGTTGCAGCAGAGACCATATTGTCTACAAAACCTAAAATACTCACTATCAGACTATTATAGAAACATTCTGCCAACCCCTGTCCTATGCAAACAGAAGGCTGTACAAGAAATAAGCCATTATCGTAACAGATTGCATGGATCTCTTGTGTAGGAAAGTAAACAATATTTATATTGCTATAACATAGACACTTTTCTAATTTTAAATATTTAGAATCAATTTATAGCTAAACCACAAAGTTCTTAATAATTATTAGGAAACAGGATACAAATACCAATACTATCAACCTTAAGAACATAAAAGTATAGAGCTGAAAGGTTGGAAGCTGAAAGTGGGAGAGGAAAGATGTTAAGAAAGGACCTGATTTTCTTCATTGTGCAAAATGTGGAGTCAAATGTAATTATTATTTAACATTTACAAGTGTAATCATGAAATAACAAAAATAGCCATATGTTTGTTTTAGGAATGGGTAAGGATATCACAGACAATATTTATGAGGTAAATCCTAATATAGTAGGATGATAATAGATAATGCCTAAAATATATAAATCATAATTTAGTAGTTTAAACAAAGACAACCATCAGAAGAATAAAAAGAGAAAAAGAAAAAAAGGGAACAAACAAATTCAGTGCTATGGTGTGAATGTACATGTTCTTCCAAATTTCATATGTTGGAACCTAAAACTCAAAGTGATAGTATTAAAAGGTGGACCATAAAAATCCTAGAAGAAAATCTAGGTAATACTATTCAGGACACAAGCATGGGCAAAGACTTCATGACAAAAATGCCAAAAGCAATGGCAACAAAAGCCAAAATTGACAAATGGGATCTAATTAAACTAAAGAAGTTCTGCACAGAAGAAGAAACTATCATCAGAGTGAACAGGTAACCTACAGAATGGGAGAAAATTTTTGCAATCTACCCATTTGACGAAGGTCGAACTTCCAGATTTTACAAGGAACTTAAACAAATTTACAAGAAAAAAAAAATAACCCCATTAAAAAGGGGGCAAAGGATGTGAAGAGATAAAAGAAGACATTTATACAGCCGACAAACATATGAAAAAAAGCTGATTATCACTGATCAGCAGAGAAATGCAAATCAAAACCACCATGAGATACCATCTCACATCAGTCAGAATGACAATTATTAAAAAGTCAAGAAACAGTAGATGCTGGCAAGGCTGTGGAGAAATAGGAATGCTTTTACACTGTTGGTGGGAATGTAAATTAGTTCAACCCTTGCGGAAGACAATATGGCAATTCATCAAGAATCTAGAACCAGAAATACCATTTGACCCAGCAATCCCATTACTGGGTATACACCCAAAAGAATATAAATCATTCTACTATAAAGACACATACATACATGTTTATTGAAGCACTATTTACAATAGTAAAGACATAGAACCAACACAAATGCCCATCAACGATAGACTGGATAAGGAAAATGTGGTATATATACACCATGGAATACTATGCAGTCATAAAAAGGAATGAGATCATGTCCTTTGCAGGGACATGGATGAAGCCGGAGGGGAACAACACACACCAGGACCTGGTGGAGGTTGAAGGGTGAAGGGAGGGCACTTAAAGGGTGGGTCAATAGATGCAGCAAACTACCATGGCACATGTATACCTATGTAACAAACATGCATGTTCTGCACGCATATCCCATATTTTTTTTTTTCAGAAAAAAGAAAGATAAATAAATAAAAAGGCAAAGCCTTTGGGAGGTGATTAGGTCATGTGGGCAGAGCACTTATGGATGGGATGATGACTCGATCAAAGGACTTGAGGGAACTATCTAGGCCCTTTGTCTTCTGTCCCTTCTACCATCTGAGGACACAGTGTTTGACCCCTCCAGAGGAAATAATGTTTAAGACACCATCTTGGAAGTAGAGAATAGGCCCTCACTAGACACTGAACTTGCCAGCACTTTGATCTTGGACTTTCCAGTCTCCATAACTATGGGCAACAAACTTATAATATATATACATTTCCCAGTCTAAGGTACTTTGTTATAGCAGCGTGAATGGGCTAAGACACTTGGTCAAAAGTATTAAAAGTGGTGGCTTCAAGGGAGACACCTGGGAGAAGGACTGAAGATGGGATGCAGCAGAAGCTCCAGGTGAACCTGACTCCATTGGTCCATGGACCAATATTGGAGAACCACTGCTAGAGATAAGGTCAATTTCCTAGACATTGAGTTTTTTTAAGTTGTTTTCTGGTTCTTAGTGTGAACTATGGTCATTGAAAGTGGGCAGCTCTGTGTGAATGTAGCAAAAGGAATCATGGGTTCGAATCATGTTTCTACTCCCTTTCAGCCTAGGTAAAACCTCCTCAGGTGTCAGTTTCTCCATCTGTAAAATGGGACTCAAAATTCTAGATTCTCTGTCACTCAGGAAAATTATCAAGGTGAAATGAGATAATTTTTACAAGACTGCCTTTTAAATTATGCAAAAAAATATTTAAATTATAATTTATTGTTATTACTCGATATGGTCAAAGGGAAGTCAATAAGCCTGACAGCCACTCTGCTGCCAGAAGTCATTGCTGTTATTGTATTAGACCATTCTTTTTGTTAATGTTTTGAATGCACTTATTAAAATATGTTATCAGGAGGAAGGTTAAATTGTTATTCAATGACATTATTCAGGTTTGGATCAGCACAAGAAGTAAACATCCTTTCTGCTTGGGGAGTTGGGCCCATACCCAACTATAGAAGCTGGAGTTAGGGGACAAATATTCCCTTCCTCAACCCTCTGGTAAAGGGGACACAGGTATAAAACCTAAGCCTGGATAATTGGATGATTCTTCCTTGGATTTTGAATGGAGAAAGAATGACATAAAGGACAGAGACAGTGGCTCAAAGGTGGGAGGCCAGCAACTGTAGCTCAGTGTGCTCAGGGGCAGTCAGGTCAGTGGCCATACTTCAACCAGCTGTTTCTGTGACATGTTCTAAATTATGTACCTGCTGCTTGGCTGATATAGTTTGATGGTCCCACCAAAATCTCATCTCAAACTGTAATCCCCACATGTCAAGGGAGGGACCTGGTGGGAGGTGATTGGGTTATGGGGGAAATGTCCCTCACACTGTTCTCATAATGAGTGAGTTCTCATGAGCTCTGATAATTCAGGTGTTTTGCAGTTCCCATATCGCTCTCTCTCTCTCCTGTCACCTTTTAGAGAAGATGCTCACTTCTCCTTCAACTTCCATCATAATTGTAAGTTTCCTGAGGCTCTCCCAGCCGTGTGGGACTGTGAGTCTATTAAACCTCTTTTCTTTGTAAATGACACAGTCCCAGGTAGCTCTTTCTATCAGTGTGAAAATGAACTAATACACTGGCCTCCCTTAGTTTCTGTCATTTCTGAGCTTAGAAACCTTCTCCTTCTGTATTATGTGAGTTATTCAGTATATTTTCAGTGGATTCCTTTCTTGCTTGAGATAGATTCAAGGCTTTGTCTGATAGAACATTTGGACTAGTGTTTGTTAATCTCATTACAGCAGTTATAGTTGCCATTCATCTGAACCCTGTAGAACCAGACATTTTAGAGAGGGGTAAAAGAAAGGAAAAGTTTAAATAAATAGAGTAGGGCAATCTTAAATGAGCTTCTATGTAACAGAGAGATGAGCAAGGGCACAGAGGGGATAGCCAGAGATGGGATTCTGAAAATAAGGGAGGGGCTTCTCAAACCAGGTATCAAATGGCACCAAAATCAGATGTTGCTTCCTACTTTATTATTTCTTATTAGCAATAGTATTTACCAAGACACTGAAAGCCTGCCCCTGATCCATGAGACCCTGAACTGTGCAGACCCAGGGTTCAGCAGCACCAAAGTAAGAACTGGAAGCTAATAACAGAGCTTCTTCAAGTATATGAAGCAAAAACTAAAAGAACTGAAAATAAAATAGACAAAACCACAACTTTGGTTGTATATTTCAATACCTCTCTCTGATTAATTGATGAAACAAGTAAACAGAAAATGAGTAAGTGAATATAAGACCTAGGCAACACTATGAAACAATCTGACCTGATTGACATTTATAACACATGCCACCCAGCAACAGTAGAATACACAGTCTTTACGAGTACACATACACTAATTAGCAAGACAGACAGTATTTTTTTCCTTAAAATAATCTCAATAAGGCTAGGTGTGGTGGCTCATGCCTGTAATCCCAGCACCTTGGGAGGCAGAGGCAGGTAGATCATGAGGTCAGGAGATCGAGACCGTCCTAGCCAACATGGTGAAACCCTGTCTCTACTAAAACACAAAAAATTAGCCAGGTGCAGTGATGCGTGCTTGTAGTCCCAGCTACTTGGGAGGCTGAGGCAGGAGAATCGTTTGAACCCAGGAGGTGGAGATTACAGGGAGCAGAGATCACGTGACTGCACTCCAGCCTGGCAACAGAGGGAGACTCCGTCTCACAAACAAACAAACAAACAAACAAAAATCAATAAATTTGAAAACGTTCAAGTCATACAAATTATGTTCTCTAACTGTGATGTAATTTATTTAGAAATCAGTAACAGAAAGGTACATGGAAATTTTCCAAACATTGTATTGCTTTATTTTGCTTATCTTTATTTTCTAAGTGTCCAATAATAAATGTGCATTTCCTTTAACGTAAGACAAAAAAAAAAAAGTTACCATTATTTGAAATAGCTTGCCTTTAAGAGGCTTACATCTAGTTGGAGAAAGAGACATGTAAATAACATAATAACTGGTGGAATGGACTAAGCACCCTTGGGGAATGAGGGAGAATTGGTTGGATAGGATCTTGTATGCTACCCAACCTACTTTTGAACTCCAGGGCTCAAGCAATCCTCCCCCTTCAGCCTCCCAAAGTGCTGGGATTACAGGCACAAACCACCATGCCAGGCCCCTGGGAATTCCATGCTAGAAGACAACTTGCAAGGGAGAGAGCATCTCTAAAGCCATTGTATCCCCACTGCCTAGCACACAGTGGGTGCTTAGTAAACATTTGCTAATTGTGTCATGGATATATTGAGAATAAAAGCATGAGCCCAAGATTGTTTTGATGGACTGGTTATTGCTGGGATATTTATAGACTAAGTCTCTTTCCAGTGTTTTCCACCAAAATCTCCTGCTGAGCGGGGCTGAGCAAGCCAAGCAGTGAGGAGGTTGGTCCAGATTCTTCAACTCTCAACATTCTGGATTCACTAAAACTCCGAACACATTTCTACCTGGCAATTTCATCTTTCATTTTTTTCAGCCTCAGTGAGTTTCCAACAAAATTGAATCTCTGTTGCAGATCTGTTTGTGTTCCACTCCATCCAAATGCCAGAACCATCTACTATTTCTAGTTAGAAGCCTCCAAAGGCTCATGCCTGAGGAAAGGATAGCAGGGAATCCCAATTTACTCTCAAACAACTAAAAGTAAAAAAGCCAAGAGTAAAAAGAGACTGCATTGCACAATGAAATCAAAACTGCGAGTACTAATTTGTGTTGTAGAAAAATGGACACTGATTTAGGACTGAGATGTTGAGCCCAGAAACTTTGATTTTATTTCTTGACTGATTAAGGCAGGTCACTTGGCCTTCTTGGCCTCAGGTTCCCCTCGTCTAGTCTAGGGAAGCTGGTTCTTTTATGGGAATCACTAAGTTCCCTTCAGCTTTAGTGTTTTGTAATTTTGTAATGCTCCCTTACAGATGCTCAGGGGGCCCTATCCCTTGGCAAGCTGCCTCCTCTGTCTCTGTCTTGTCTCATTGCTTGTCAGTGTGTGCTAAAACAATAAACGGCTGGTTGGTTGCAAGAAAAGTATGTGTTGGATCAAGCAGATGTATCTGCTCTCTGCCCTCTGGAGAGAACAGAGAAGGCTTTGATGTTGTCTGAATGGGTTCCACATTTTGACCTAGAGACCCTTCAGTTCTAAGTAGGCCCCATTGCCAATATATGAAACAATTATTTACAATTAAAGAAGCATTCCATACCAAACCAGCCACCACTGTTTCATTTTAGAAAGAAAAAAAAGGGTAATTCCAAAGATCAAATTCCTAATTCTGAAAATGGAAAAAAAGGAGGGGTGTTAGGGGGATGCCTGGAACCTGCTTTTCATGTACTGTTGAAGTTTAATAACAGGAAATGAGTAGGCTAAGTGAGGCAGCCAGTCTCCATGTTACTATGGAGCTAAATGGACTGTTGGTGTGTATCCGTGATGTGAAACATGTAGTCCCCATAGCACCCAAGAGCCTGCTCATCCTTGGTCTCAAAACCAACCCTTTCCTTGGGATGGAGCTTTTTAGTGGCCCATGCAAGTGGTTACTTACAGGATGCAGTGCAATTTCAGTCACAAGAAAATTGTTATCTCCCTTCCCCCTCCCCAAATGTGATGTCAAAATTATTCAAAGGCCTGTCTTCTTCCACATTCACTTAGCTCCTATAGAGTAAAATAACATTTTCTGAAATGTGGCTTGTGGAACTTACATCCTGACAAATAAATAAAGTGATGCGCTTACTAATACATTTGGGATGTGCTGCATATCTCCTTCTTTTGACGTTTACTTAGCATATCAAAGGCTCTGAGAAGTTCCACACACAGTAAATAGTGGTTTTGATACTGGTCAGGAAGAGCAAAGACTACTGGGTCAAAGGAGCATTTCATGTCTGTGTACATATTGCTCATATTTTCTAATCCCAAAGTTCCTTCCCAACATATCTCCCCCCACCAAAATCACCAGTTGGAAGTTACTGGTGATAACAATGTCTCGTTAACTTTTTAAAAATTCTTTTTTGTATTAGAGGTATACATAAATATGTCTTATCTGTCCCAATTTCCTGTACACTCCTAGAGAACAGAATCCTTGTTCCTCAGTCTTTATCTATCATAGAAGATTGTACATGAGAGATTGGACGCGGTGGCTCACACCTGTAATCCCAGTGCTTTCGGAGACCAAGGTGGGTGGATTACTTGACGTCAGGAGTTCGAGATCAGCCTGGACAACATGGCAAAACCCTGTCTTTACAAAAAATACAAAAATTAGCTGGGCATAGTGCCAGGTGCCTGTAATCCCAGCTACTTGGGAGGCTGAGGCAAGAGAATTGCTTGAACCCAGGAGGCGGAGGTTGCAATGGGCCAAGATAGCGCCGTTGCACTCCAGCCTGGGCAACAGAGCAAGACTGTCTCAAAAAAAAAAAAAAAAGAAATCTTTAAATAAATTTTTAGAAACCCATGCTATACTCAAAACTGAAGTTGGGAAAGTTAAAATATTAACAGTGACTATGTAAGCATCATATGTCTCTCCTTTCCTTCTCTCTTCACTCACTAATTCAGTTTCTGAGAAACAGTATATCATCACTCTTTCATCTTCACATCTGGAAATGTGCTTCAGGTATGCATGCAACTTATTTATCATAATTAAACTTGACTTTAGGGGAAAATGTCAATTTTAGGGAGTCCATTAGAGGCGGATTATATTATTGTTTATGAATAACATTTTGTAGGCTCAATGTACAGAAAACTGTGGTGTTATAGGTGCTAATTCTGAAACGTATTGGTTAAAATGGTGATTGTTCTGGTTAATTGAATATTCTAATTATTTTAAAATTACAAATTAAAAGCTGCACATAGATTATGAACTTTTAAATAATGTTAGTTCCATAAAATATACCTAAGAGTAATGTTAAGCTGAAAGAATTAGATCAATTTTTGGAGAATGTGAGAAACAAGCTTCAATCTCTAGAAAACAAATACAAATAAGACAAAATCTCCATCATCAATAGGCTTATTGTATAGTAGGATTTCTCAAACCTGGCACTGTTAACATGTTGAACTATATAGTTATTTGTTGTAAGGTGCTGTTTGGTACACTGGGTCTGGAGGGCCATTCTGGTGTCTTTCCCATGGCCCTGGTGCCAAGTTGGGAAGAATATGAGAGGACACAGAGCAGCAGAAAAGCGGCTGATGTTAACTGGGAACTAAGCTCGTGTTGGGAAAGAAGGAAAAGAAGATTTGGGATCGTTTTCAAAGTCATTCTGAGGAATCCCAGATGACTTTCTTTTCTGAGTAGTGTCCTCACTTTTGTTCTATTCAAAGTGCCCCACTGACCCAGAGAGGACCCATGGGAGCAGCTTAGCTGAAGGTGAAAGGCATCCCCAAGTCTTCGGTCCATTAAAAACATCAACTTTATTATTCAAATTATGAAACCATACTTCAAAGTCCTAGGAACAGAAACAATCATTGTGCTTCTGAAACTGAAACTTTTATCACTTTTCTCTCTTTAGTATTGACTTTGAATATCAAAATGGACTTAATTCCTTTTGTCTTGCATAAGCTAAATTTTCCTTCTGTATCAAGGGATAAATCTGGCATCAGTAAATGGATTATATAAATTATAAAAAAGTGAATGTGACTATATGAGCCAAGAAATTGAATTAATCCAATACCAAAACAAACAAACAAAAATACATTTAAAAACCTGTAACACAAAAATGTCATCAAAACCTGGAAAAGATCTGGAAACATCTGGTATTTTTATTACTACAATTATTATTTCCAAGGTAATGAAATAGTGCTATCGTTCTCCCAATTTCTGAGGCAAAATACCTCACTGAATCGTTGGAATGTTTGGTCCACTGTTCACACCTTTAAAAAATATTCAGTGAGCACCTACTATGTAATTTCCTTTTCCTGTTGTAATCAAATTTCACTTGTATGAAAACATTTGGAGAGGAGGGAATACAGACACAAAACTGGAGGAGACAGAATGGTGTCTGTTTCAGATAATTAACCAGTTCTGTTAATTATCTACTTATCGTTGTAGAATTGATCTTCTGAGAAACTACATAGAAATGTTTGTTCCCAACCCTATAGAATCAAGTCTGAGTCCAGTGCAAAGGTGATTGCAGGCAGAAGCCAAAGAAAATGTTTTCAAAGGGACTTTGTGAGGCGTGGGGGCCTACCTAGTGCATTGCTGTTTGGGGAGACAAAGCCCAGAACTAGGAAGTGGGGCCTTCACAACTCTGTGAAACATCAGTCCATCCGAGTGAGAATTTTAAGAAGAGCATGAGGACACTGCATCCTTGTGGGACAACGGTGTCCCCTGAAAGAGCACCAGCAGTTGGGACACTATTAAGGTATTTTTTTTTTTATTTTTATTTGTTGAGAACCTCAATGTCATTTGTTTATTTATTAGAGACAGGGTCTCGGTCTGTCACCCAGGCTGTAGTGCAACGGTACAATCATAGTTCACTACAGCCTCATATTCCTGGGCTCAAGCTATCCTCTCACCTTAGCCTCCTGAATAGCTGAGATGGCAGGCATGTGCCACCATGCCCAGCTAATTTAAAAAATATTTTCGGAGAGACGAGATCTCACTCTCTTGCCCAGGCTGGCTTTGAATTCCTGGCCTCAAGTGATCCTCTTGTGTTGGCTTTCCAAAGGGCTGGGATTAAAGGCATGAGCAAGTGTGCCCAGCAATTAATATATATCAGTGGCTCTCTGTGCCAGCCATTCTTCTAGATGCTAAGGGATACATCAGTGAACAAGAACCAAGAGCAGAAGAAAACAATAAGGGAAATAGAGAAGTACATAAAAAACTATTTATGAACTTATCTGGGACATCCCAGGAACTTGCAGAAATAACTAGGGAGTGGAGCTGGTAGGCTGCAATTGGAAGTTGAAGCTCTACAGATGAGAATATAAACCAGTTACATTCTGGTTAAAATTCTTACTGTGTCCCCATTGATATATGCACACTGATTTACACCTGCATGGATAAGGGTTGGAAGGAAATATATTGAGTGGTAACAGTGATTATTTATGGACAGTGAGATTATGAATGATATTTTAATATAATTTCATATAAAATCTATTTCCAAATGTTCCAGAATGAATATAGTAGTCTTCCTTTATCCTCACAAGATACATTCCAAGATCCGAAGTGGATGACTGAACCAAAACCTATATATACTATGTTTTTTGCTATGTATACCTATCTGTGATAAAGCTTGATTTATAAATTAGGCACAATAAGAGATTAAGAGCAATAACTAATTAGTAAAATAAGACAAATATAACCTTACACTGTAATAAAAATTATGTGAATGTGGATTTGATAACCAAGATGGCTACTAATTGACTCATGAGCAAGTAGTGTCTACAGCACAGATCCAGTAGACAAAGGGATAATTCATTTCCAGGGCAGAATGGTGTGAGATTTCATTACGCTGCTTAGTACTCTGGAAAACTTAAAACTTATGTATTGTTTATTTCTGACATTGTCCATTGAATATTTTTGGACCACAGTTGACCATGGGTAATTGAAACTATGGAAAGCAAGATTGTAAATAAGGGAAAAGTACTGATATGTTACTTTTATAAACATAAAAATTGGTTTTGGTCTAGGAGGCGGAGGTTGTGTTACTCTGTCATTAATTTTTCCTGGATAGTATGATTTCCTAGGGAAAACTCTGACCGTGCTGTATATTTAGAAGAAATGTATTTGATGATAAACATACCAAAAAAATAGATTAAAATAAAATACGTTTCTAAAGAACAATATAGATATTTGAATTGACAGATTTTTCTGCTGTTGGATTGTAATTAAATGTTCACTCTTATTGCATTCTTCTCCAGCAAAGTAAATTTTACCAGAAATGAAAAACAAGAGTATAATTATCTCTCTCTGGGAATAATTATAAAAATAAGCTATGTAGTTTCTTAGAAGATCGATTCTACATCAATAAGTGGATAATTAACAGAACTCCCCAGACAATTCAAGAATTCAAATATTGTATCTTGGCCTTGGTGTCTCTAAAAAGGGATGAAATGGTTGACATCTGTAGTGTGTTCTATATCCTGTTATCATAAACATGTACTTTCGAGTTCATTTGTAAGTAATTCCTCTTGAACCATCAAGAGTTCAAAAGTTTACTGTTATCCCTTTTGTAACCATGTACTTTAATATTACACATATATTAATTGGTTATCCTGGAGAACTATAGTTCAACCTAGTGCCTGGTACAGTTAGTATTTCTTAGGAAAAATAAAAGCAGGAAGAAATGTGATCTCATTTTCTCTCTTTCAGACCTAATTGTGATTTAAAAAGTAAGGTTAATTTTCTGAAAAACAACCTGATGAGACTTTATTCCAACACAAGCAACATGTGCATACCTGGGTTAATTAAATGTGTAAGATACAGAGACCTATAACAAACTTGGAGGGGATAGGCTTAGGTAGAGAATAAAAATGAGAGATTAGCTTGGGGACACCATAATGTGGAGGTTCCTGGAAGTGAGAGACTCTGAAAAGACAGCTGGATAACACTGATGCCTAGCACAGTGCTGTCCTCAATGGTCACCAAATACCACTTGATGATAATGTTAGTGGCAACTATACACCTGTATTGCTGCATTGCTACTCCCAGAAAATAAACTACAAATGCTGATTTGGTTTAATCAGAACTTCAGCAGAGTTAATAATCCAAGAAGATCTTCAGAGAATTGTCAAGGAGGTTTATTGTCCATAAAACATTCATGACTCCAATCCAAAAACCAGGGCAAGCTCACCAAGCTTCCGAAGGCAGAATGGCTCCATCCTACAAAAAGATAGCCCAGGAGTTCTAGCCATGGCACTGCACATACATGGGTGGATGGTTTTGCTCTGAAAGCCCAAATCTTGGGGCCTGTTTTGTACTCTTCCAGATCTGATTGATTAAGAGGTAACCTTTGAATTGAGAAAGTTCACACTGCTTAGGTCAGGTTCACTGGGAATATTTGATGCACTAGGAGACTTTCTCTGGAGCCCATATTCTCGTGATAAGATCTTCTTGGAAATCTAAGAGTTGAGAAGAACATCACATACCACAGGCAGCCTAAAGAAAAGCATGATAGTTGGTTCTACTACACTGAAAATGTGGGAGTTTTACATTTACATTTTTACACGCATTAGTCATACTAATGCATATAAAGCTGTTAAATGGTACCTGTCACATAATAAGAATGTACACATTCCAACCAAAGTTACCAAACTTTGGCTTGTGAGCCACCAGGCTTTTGGTCAAGTTTTATTGGAGCACAGTCACATCCATCCATTAACATATTGTCTATGGCAGTTTTCATGCTATATCAACAGAGTGGAGTATTTGTGACAGAGACCATGTAGCATGCAAAGCCAAAAATATTTGCTAACTGCCCCTTTCCAGAAAATGTTTGTCAGTCAATACTCCACTATTTTTCCATTCAGTCTTAGCCTGCCCTGGGAGCCAGATGGAAAACATGAGGTATGGGGGAGTGCTCCTCACCCTGATGGAGATTAAGCAACTTGGAATCTCAGTATACTGCTAAGTCTCATCAAATGAACTGTTCTGTCTGAGTAACAATCCAACAGTCTTATTGTAAACATGCATACACTTTTATTATTACAAACGCCATACAACCAAGGATGCAAGCCCTTCAGTAACTGTCGAATCACACAAGAGGATGGGAATGACATTCATGTTGAACTATAATTCACCATCTCAATGGTGCTTGCCAAGGTTTTCTCATTGTTTCCATTTATGAAACACTGCTTTTTAGTTTTACCTCTTGAAGTGTGGGGAGGGGGGGCAGAAAAAAAGATATGCTTCGGGGTTTTTCACTTAAAAAGAGAAGTTCAAGTAATTGGTGCATCTTAATAGTACTTTTCTTGCTTTCAAGGGAGGGGAACAAAGTGGAAAAGCTAGTACATACATTTGGAGAGAAGAGGAATCCCCCTTTAAGCTAAAATATGGGTGGAATAAGTATAGTCGTATATCAGAAAAAACAAACTATCTATATCACCAAGCTAAATTCCAAGAATCATCTGGAAAATACGTTCTGTGACAAAATACTCTGAATGCTATTCTGTATCACTCACCAGTTGGAGTTATTAAGCTTTACATAAAATTTCCTAGTATTTACTCCTGGGTCTTTGCAAGTCCCTTATGGAAGCTTTTAGCTTTTAGGTTAGAAGGTAAATCTGCCTTAAAAAAAAGAAAAGAAAAAAGTAAGAGACTGAGGGAGATGGCCTTCATGCTCAAACTCAGCTCTTCCGTTTACTAGCTATGTGTCCTTGGGCAAGTAGATCAATTTCTCTGAGCTTTGGCTTCCTCATTCATAAACTGATGACAACCATAGTATCTACCTCATTAGGCACACATGTATGTAAAGCAGTGAAGTGGTACCTGTCACATAATAAGAATGCAAACATTCCAACCAAAGTCACCAAACATTGGTTTGTGAGCCACAGTTTTTTTTATAAATAAAGTTTTATCAGAACACAGCCACATCCACTCATTAACATACTACCAGGCAGCTTTCATGCTGCATCAGCAGAGTTGAGTACTTGTGACAGAGACCATGCAGCCTGCAAAGCCAAAAATATTTCTTAACTGCCCCTTTCCAGAAAATGTTTGCCAGTCCCTGCATTAAACAATTTTTTTGACTATTATGATAGCTTCCTTTTATTATTTTATGTAGAGAGAAATTTTCACAAACTGACTTTCAGAGAAGTACAGCAACTTAATAAGAATGACCCAACAAGGTGAAGACAGGGCTTCTCTCCTGTTCTTCCCACTGCATATCCCTTACTACACTTAGAGAACTTTGAATGAGGGCATGTTTTTAGGAAGCACATTTAGCTTAGAGGTCCCATAACACATCTGCTAGTTTTCCCACTGATTGGCATTCAATTTAAACTTAACTTACTAAAATGAAACATTCTCATTTAGGGCTACGAAGGTGATTAGAAGTTGTGTATAGTTTGGTTCTTCCCAAGAATCCTTCCCTAGTATATATATATATATATATATATATATATATATATATATATATAAATATTTTTTTTTTTTTTGAGACGGAGTTTCGCTCTTGTTACCCAGGCTGGAGTGCAATGGTGCCATCTCGGCTCACCGCAGCCTCCGCCTCCTGGGTTCAAGCAATTCTCCTGCCTCAGCCTCCCGTGTAGCTGGGACTACAGGCACGCGCCACCATGCCCAGCTAATTTTTGTATTTTTAGTAGAGACAAGGTTAAAAAAAATATTCAACCTCTATTTTAGATTCAGGGGAGTATATGTGCAGGTTTGTTACCTGGGTATGTTGCATGATATTCTTGATTTTTAAAAAATTGACTCAGATAACCCCAATGTGCTATTTCTTTCTGGGCTTTCTTTGAAGTCCATGACTGGAGCCTTGATCTCTGAATGTAAGTTTAACGAAAGCCTCAGGGTCACCCAAGTTATCATTGAGTGGGTATGTTAAAAATGGAGGCGTGCAGACAAATTGGCAGTTTAAAAATTAAAGTTATCCAGAAAGGTAGCTCAACTGAGAAAGCATTTTACTTCTACAGCACCTTGGCTCACTTACTGATAATCTCTAAAGAGACATTTTACAAAGTGAATTTGATGTGTAGCTATGTTCTATTCACTTTTATCAGCAGAACTCCCTTTCTATCAAAATAAAAAGAATTTGAACTAAAACTTTAGAAAGGAAAAAAAAAATCAACTCGAGAGAGAAGAGGCTTAGTTAAGCAGGATTTCTGTGAGTTTATCTCTGAAATTGAAAAAAGACAGCATCAGAACAAATGGTGCCTCCACAGCTCCTGGCTGTCCTCTTTGCCCTTCCACTGTGTAACCCTTAGGAAACGACTTAGTTAAAAATAAGAAACTTTTAAAAAATAGAATTTTGTCACCCAGCTATTTAATTGGTTTATTTGCAGAGATAAAATGTCCTTCTCTGATCTAAAGATGAACTTCCAAATGATACAGAAATTTATAAAAAATGAGAGAATTTATTAAATTAAAAAATTACATTTTGGGGATTGGAGTTGTTGAAAAATAGCAACAAGATTTGAGCAATTGGAGGTTTTCACTGTCAATTATTTTATCACTAACATTGTATCTAATTTAAAATAAATTTATTTTATTTCCCAAATGGTCTGGGATTGAAAGCAAGACTGAGACTTGAGGTAGAGTTTTGTAGCCAAGTTACAAGAGCCTGACAAACAAAGTTTATCATGGGAATGCTGACACCACCTTAACACAACAATGTGACTGGCGAGGGTATAATGTAAGCAAAATATGTAGGAAATGATTTGTTTCAGTAATAGGCAAGAGACTATAAAATTGCCACACTGAAATAAAGCACATTTTCTAATTATTTGCTGATTCTACCATAACAATCTTGCAAAACATGAGGTGATGTGAAGGAATGTAGAAATCCAGTTAGCACACACATGAGAGATATGGGCATGTGATAGCCAACTTGTCTTGCTCCCTCTCTGGAACCAACTGGAATATTCCTTCAATAACTTTTGTTTTTTAAGTCTAAGTTCACCAAGAGGATTTAAAAAGAGGTCAGAAAACACTGAAAACTGACCACAGAAAACAGGAAAAACAGCAGAACACCTCGATAAATATACCTAGGAATAAATATAAAATACAACTGAAAATAGCTTAAGAAAGATATTACACAGCTCCTGGCTTTCCTTCATTTTGGAAGTGAGCAGGGAAAATAGAACAAAGATGGGAAGAGAGAATGCATGAGCTGGTCTCTTGTGATTGCAAAGCTTCATCCTGTTTGGACAGCCATAGTGTTACCTGCATTCATGACAGGTCACATCTCAGTATTGATTCAGAGACTGTTCCCATTTTCTCATCCCTGGAAGAATCTCTCTGATCACTTCTTAACTTTTGGAAAGTAGATCAGTCCAGCTACTTCATCATCCACAGAGAAGTTAACCTGTGAACTTCCCATATGTTCTTCTAGCTCTTTAGTATTGAGTTCTTCCAGTTTTCGTAGCTCATCTCCACAGGGAGAGCTTTTCTTGGGAGGATGCGTCCATTCACGTTTTCTAACTGTTATCATCTTGATAGCTTACAACTATATAGCACTTTCCATTGTCCAAACTCTTTCAAATATCCCACAGCATCTCTGTGCAGTAGTAGTATTATTCTCAGTTTACTGAGGCAACAGAGCCAGTATTAACAGGCTCACTATTATATCCATGATCCAACCTTACCCTCACTCTCAAAAAAGGATTTATTGTAACTTCACAGTTATAAGAATCAGATAAATGACTTCCTCGCATAAGCAATACTTAATGGCTTTCGGACACCAAGGCTTCATTTTGACCATTTGGTAGAAAATCCTTCTCAAAAAGCTTACATGTCACAAAGGACTGTTAATATAATTTAACCTTTTCTGGAAGACACAAGGTTGTAATTAGAAGCATCGGTTATTTTGTAATGACGTAAGATAGCTGCGTTTGTTTGAGTCTAGCAATCTTCCCCCTCCTCTTATCAGCCTGTCTGCTGCAATTCTGCCTCTCACAGCCCTGTTTCTGTTTCAAATCCTCTCGCACAACTAAGTACTGGGAATCATAAATTAGAGAATCACGTTTATTAAGAACTGCATGTTAGATAAGGTTAAAGGGATTACATAAAAGTTAGCGTTAATTAGTTTGGTTCAGAAACCTAAAAGTTATTTCACTTTTCAAAGAAAGCTTCGTAAAAAAACTTATTTTCCATCCAGAGCCATTGTAAGAAAAGAAAACCCGAAATTCTCAAAGTCCGAAATTCAGATAAGCTAGGTGTATGTGAACTTTAATTTCCACTTTTATTCACATCTACCCAATTTCTTACATCATCCTGTAAATTATCGTCAAATAGGGTTTCAAGCAGTCTAGAAATCTATGAGTAATAACTACTTTTTATCTGTTGTTATTGATATTGTATTGAATCATAGAATTTTTGAACAATTAGTTCCCCAAATTACTTTGAGTGATAGTTCAAAAAGAGAAAGAAAAAATTATCATTACCAAAGTTGATAACTGATGTAAAAACATCATTTCACACATCATTCATTTTGAAGAGGGACAGCTCCACTGGACTAAAAATCAGGAGGTCTGGTATTAATGCTAGCTATCTGTGTGAATTTAACTGAGTAATTTGATCTGTCTAGTCCAAATAGTCTTTTTTAAAAAATTAATAGACATGATTGAAAAAATTTTAAGGTCCTGCTCAACTCCCAGATCTTCATATTTACCAAAAAAAAAAAAAAAAAAATTTGAATCGTAACAGTCTGTTACAAGGGTGACATCTAGTGGCTTCTCGGTTTATATACATCCTGACCAATCAAGAATTCCAGTGAAGTCACCACGGAATACTATTATTCTGTGCATGCAAATATTGAGAATTTTTTAACTTAGAGGAATCTAGGGGATCATATACTTCAACCTTTTCATTTTCCACTGGTGAAAATTGAGAACCTAAGTGGTCATTTTTATGCATGCTTAAGGTCACAGAGGTAGAGTTTTCAGTATGCTTGTCATTTACATTTGAACCCGCAAAAGCCAAAAACGGAAAGAAATTTTTTATTCCTTTGTGCGAAATTATTTTCTGATATCAAACCTGTTACTGATAATTACACTGTTTTGTAATATTTGTTTACTTGTTTAAGTTTTCCTGTGAGTTTCATGAAGCTAGAAACCCCAGGTCTTACTCATCTTTGTAGCTCCAGCACCCAGGCCTATGCTGACTCTATCACTGATGACACTATCTATCTATCTATCATCTATCTATCTATCTATATATCTATCCAATCTATCTATCATCTATCTATCAAATCTATCTCTATCATCTATCTAATCTATTATTTATCTATATATCATCTATCATCTATCAAGAACTGATAGTACATTGTCAATATATCCTTCTTAAAATATAGCGGGGCATATGCAATTTTATAAAATGAACACATATTGTATATGATATATGTGACCAAAAGGAAAACATATTTATCGGACTGGCTTTTCCCACCTTTCCTTTGGAAAACCACATATTTCTCTTCTGCATTATTTTGGTTGGGCTGACCCAGTCTCTTGCAGTCCCAGTGAGTTCATAACCAAGGGTTGGCCAGTCCCTATTTGTCTTCCAGTAGCCACACTGACTGGCTCAGGGACTTTTCTGCTGCAGTCACTGGGAAAGATGGCTCCTCTTCCTCAGGATCTTGAGCTATAAAGATGTAACGAAAAAATAGAATAATCAGTGACCCTTTTTTCTTGGCACATGTCAAGAGCTTTCCTAAAATTGAAGCTAGCACATGAAGGGAAGCAGAAATAGAGACTGGACTCATCATTAAAGCCTAGTAATCTGGCCATGCCATTTTTTGTCTGTTTAAACTTGTTTGAGTGGGTTTCTATCTCTTGAAATCAAGTGTTGATAATATTAAAATATATCACTCAAAGGCCATGTGTCGTGGCTCATGTTTGTAATCCCAGCACTTTGGGAGGCCAGGGTGGGTGGATACTTGAGGTCAGGAGTTTGAGATCAACCTGACCAATATGATGAAACCCCATTCCACTAAAAAAAAAAAAAAAAAATTAGCCGGGCATGGTGGTGCGTGCCTGTAATCCCAGCTACTTGGAAGACTGAGGCAGGAGAATCACTTGAACCTGTGATGTGGAGGTTGCAGTGAGCTGAGATTATGCCACTGCACTCCAGCCTGGGTGACAGAGCAAGACTCTTGTCTCAAAAAAATATTAATTAAAATATATGACTCAGAAAAGCAATTTTTTAAGACAAGTCTTTCAGTTCCCAACTGTTTCCATGCAAACAAGGCAGTTTTATCAACTCAGCTTGAGAACAGAAAATCATATCCTGGATTATGAGATAGCAATGATCTTCTTCCTCCTTCTCTGAATGCTTATATTGCAGCATCTGATTCAGTTATTGAAAACGTTTTGCAAATTTTTGTTTCAATCCTTTTTTATCTTTTATTGTAGGTTCAGGGGTACATGCGCAGATTTGTTATATAGGCAAACTGTGTGTTTTGGGGGTTTGGCATACAGATAATTTTGTCACGTGGGTAATAAGCATAGTAGTCACATGGGTAATAAGCATAGTACCTGACAGGTACTTTTCTGATCCTCTCCCTCCACTTACCTTCTACCCTCAAGTAGGCCCCAGTGTCTGTTGTTCCTCTCCTAGTGGATCCATGTGTTCTCATTATTTAAGCCCCATTTATAAGGGAGAACATGAGTATTTAGTTTTCTGTTCCGCATTAGTTTGCTTCGGATAATAGCCTCCAGCTTCAACCATGTTGTCATAAAAGACATGATCTCATTCTTTTTTTTGTGGCTTCATAGGATTCCACGGTGTGTAAGTACCATATTTTCTTTACCTAGTCTACTGTTGATGGGCATTTAGGTTGATTCTGTCTTTGCTGTTGTTAGTGCTTCAATGAACATACCATGCATGTGTCTTTATGGCAGAATGATTTATATTCTTTGGGTATATATCCAATAATAGAATTCCTGGGTCAAATGATAATTCTGTTTTGTTGTTGTTGTTGTTTGTTTGTTTTTTATAGAGACGGGGTTTCTTCGTGTTGGTCAGATTGATCTCGAACTCCTGACCTCAGATGATCTGCCCACCTCAGCCCCCCAAAATGCTGGGATTACAGCATGAGCCACCATGCTCGGCTGATAATTTTGTTTTAAGAGCTTTGAGAAATCACCACACTGCTGTTCACAATGGCGGAACTAATTTACATTCCCACCAGCAGTGTGTAAGCATTCCCTTTTATCCACAACCTTGCCAGCATCTGTTATTTTTTTTACTTTTCAATATTAGCCATTCTGACTGGTGTGAGATGATGTCTCATTGCTGTTTTGATTTACATTCCTCTAATTATTAGTGATGCTGAACATTTTTTCATATGCTTGTTGGTTGCATGTATCTATTCTTGGAAAAGTGTCTGTGTCCTTTGTCCACTTTTTAATGGGGTTGTTGGCTTTTTGCTTGCAAATTTAAGTTCCTTATTGATTCTGGACATTAGACCTTTGTCAGATGCATAGCTTGCAAATATTTTCTCCAATTCTGTAAGTTGTCTGTTTACTCTGTTGATAGTTTATTTTGCTGTGCAGAATCCCTTTAGTTTAATTAGATACCATTTGTCAATTATTTTTTGTTTTTGTTGCAATTGTTTTTGGCATCTTTGTCATGAAATCTTTGACAAGTCCTATGTCCACAATAGTATTTCCCAAGTTATCTTCCATGGATTTTATACTTTTAGGTTTTACATTTAAGTATTTAATCTACCTTGAGTTGATTTTTGTATGTGTTATAAGATAGAAGCCCAGTCTCAATCTTCTGCATATGGCTAGTCAGTTATCCCAGTATAATTTATTTGAATGGGGAGTCTTTTTCCCGTTGCTTGTTTCTGTCAGCTTTGTCAAAAATCAGATGATTATAGGTGTGTGGCATTATTTCTCAGCTCTCTATTCTGTTCCATTGGCCTATGTGTCTGTTTTTGTATAAGTACCATGCTGTTTTGGTTACTGTAGCCCTGTAGTATAGGTTGTGCCTTGTAATTGGGGCATTAAGCCTGTTTACATTGAAGGTTAACATTAGTATGTGTGGATGTGATCCTGTCATCATGTCATTAGCTTGTCATTATGTGTACCATAAATGTTACTATATGGTATCACTGGTTGTGTATGTGAGTGTGTTTTTGTAGTGGCTGGTAGTGGTCTTTTCTTTCCATATTTAGTGCTCCTTTCAGGACCTCTTGTAGGGCAGGTCTGGTAGTAATGAATTCCCTTAGCATTTGCTTGTCTAAAAAAAAATCTTATTTCTCCTTCACTTATAAAGCTTAGTTTGGTGGGATATGAAATTGTTGACTAGAAATTTTTTTCTTTAAGAATGCTGAATGTAGGCCCCCAATCTTTTCTGGCTTGTAGAATCTCTGCTGAAAGGTCAACTGTTAGCCTGGTGGTTCCCTTTGTAGGGTAACCTGACCTTATCTCTAGCTGCCTTTAACATTTTTCCTTTCATTTTGACCTTGAAGAAACTGATAATTGTGTGTCTTAGAATGATCTTCTTGGGTAATATCTCACAAGGGTTCTCCCAGATTTCCATGTTGGTCTCTCTAGCAAGGTTGGAGAAGATTTCATGAGCAATATCCTAGAATATATTTTCCAAGTTGCTTGGTTTCTCTCCCTCTTCCTCAGGCACACCAATGAGTCATATAATGGGTTTCTTTCCACAGTCACACATTTCTTGGAGGTTTTATTCATTCTCCTTTATTGGTTTTTCTTTATTTTTGTCTGACAGTTATTTCAGAGAAACAATCTTCAAGCTCTGAGATTCTTTCCTCATCTTGGTCTATTCTGTTGTTAATACTTGCAATTGCAATATGCAATTCTTGTAGTGTGTTTTTCAGCTCTATCAGGTCAGTTTGGTTATTTTGTATAATGGCTATTTTGTCTATCAGTTTCTGTATTGTTTTATTGTGATTCTTAGCTTCCTTGGATTGGATTTCAATGTTCTCCTGAATCTCAATGATCTTTTTTCCCATGTATATTCTGAATTCTATTTCTATTTCAGCCATTTCAGCTTGGTTAAGAACCTGGGGAACTAGTCTGATCACTAGGAAGAAAGAAACCACTCTGGCCTTTTGAGTTTTCAGAGTTCTTACGCTGGCTCTTTCTGTGTGGGCTGATGTCTTTGAAGTTGCTGTCCTTTGGTGGTTTGTTTGTTGCTGTTGTTGCTCTTTGATGCCCTTGGAAATGTGATTATCTATGATATAAGTTGGGTTCAATTGACTGGATTCAGTTCTTGTTCACTACTGGATCTTGAAGAAGCCTCCTCTGATTACTATTTCCATATCCACATTTCTTTTGTTGAGTGTTCTGGTCCACTGGGCTCCCTTTGGTAGGGGCTGCAGTTGGTAGACAAGCTGTATCCTTGCCAGATTGGCCCTAATCTGCTGTGTGCTTCCTGAAAAAACATGGGTTGTGCCTGTCTGCAGAGTTCAGGCAGAAGCAGGACCTATGAGTTGGAAACTCTAGTGGGCGTGGCCTGTCTGGCTGTGGGAGGGGAGAATGGATGGAGTTGCCTGCCCTGCTGTAGGGTGTTTTCAGGGCAATAAGAGGCTTAACTCTTTGGCAAATTCAGGCAGAAGTAGAACCACTGGGCCAGAAGCTCTAGCAGGTATCGCTCACCTAGCTACCAGTGGGAGTGGGGGGGGGGGGAATGGGGGGGTGAGGATAACTGCCTTGTTGTCCAGATGCTTCCTGGAACAACAAGAGGCTGCACCCACTAGCTGAGTTTCCACAGAAGCAGGATCACTGGGTCGAAAGCTCTAGCAGGTTGCCCACCTGGCTATCATTAGCAGAAATGTGTGGGCTCATGCACCCTACTGTCTGGATGTTTCCCAGGACAAGAGACTGAGCTCTCCATCTGAGTTCACACAGAAGCGGGACCACTGAGCTAGAAGCTCTTGCAAGTGTTGCCCACCTGGCTAGCACCGGGGTGGTGAGGGTGGGTGGAGTGGCTGGTGGAGTTTAGGGGGAAGCAAGACTGCTGGACTGGAAGCTTGGAGCCACATCCAGCAAGAGGGAGTGGAGCAATATTACTTCTCCCAGGCACCACAACAGTGGACTCTATTGGGGCTGATGTGCTGGTGCTAGTCTGCTTCATAGCCCAAGGCTTGTAGAGGTCCCCTGAAACTCAAGAGTTGCTCCCACATCTGGGTGGCTCTCTGCCTCAGTCTAGAAGCACATTGCAGGGGAGGGGTTATGGGAAGGCCAAGGGGATTGTCCTATTCCCAGTCTTGCACAGATCCCTGTGGAGAGCATGAATCCACCTGGGGGCTTTCTCTCACCGTTTGCCATGTTGGAGAGGTTCTCCTGACTCCTTCTTGAGCCCACATAGGATGATGCCCACCTTTGCTCCTCTCTGCCCCCTGTGTTCTCCTGCTGCCTTGATGGATCCCAACATGGTTTCTCAGATGATTGACCTGCAGGGTCAGTGTTCATTAGCGCTTTTGTTTCCTTTTCCTGAGAATGGCACTTATGAGCCCCTTCTAATCCACCATTTTGGCCTCACCCTCTGTATTGCTAATCTTTATGTTGAGATATTTTATTTCTTCAAGCATAATGTAAACTCTCTAAAGGCACAAATCACAGAACAGCCTACAACAAAGTAGGTATTAGTAGATATATTCTTGAGGAATATAAGGTCTAAGTTGTGTATACTATTCAGATTATACATTACATTCTGAGAAAATATTTTATGAGAGTTATTTTCTTTGCTTTTGCTGCAATTGCTTTTGATGTTTTTGTCATGAAATCTTTGCCTGTGCCTATGTCCTGAATGGTAATGCCTAGATTTTCTTCTAGGGTTTTTATAGTTTTGGGTTTTACATTTAAGTCTTTAATCCATCTTGAGCTAATTGTTTTATAAGGTGTAAGGAAGGGGTCCAGTTTCAGTTTTCTGCATATGGCTAGCCAGTTTTCCCAGCACCATTTATTAAACAGAGAATTCTTTCCCCATTGCTTTTCTCAGGGTTGTCTAAGATCAGATGGTTGTAGGTGTGTGGTCTTATTTCTGAGATCTCTGTTCTGTTCCATTGGTCTATGTGTCTGTTTTTGTACCATGCCAGGCTGCTTTGGTTATTGTAGCCTTGCAGTATAGTTTGAAGTTGGGTAGCACGATCCTTCTGGCTTGTTCTTTTTGCTTAGGATTAAGGAATTTAAACAAATTTACAATTTAAAAAAAAAAACCTCACTAAAAAGTGGGCAAAGGACATGAACAGACACTTCTCAAAAGAAGACATTTATGTGGCCAACAAACATATGAAAAAAATCTCAACGTCCCTGACCATTAGAGAAATGCAAAACAAAACCACAGTGAAATACCATCTCACACTAGTCAGAATGGCAATTATTAAAAAATCAAGAAACAACAGATGCTGACAAGGCTGTGGAGAAACAGCAATTCTTTTACATATTGGTTGGAATGTAAATTAGTTCAACTATTGTGGAAGACAGTGTGATGATTCCTCAGAGACTTAGAACCAGAAATACCATTTGACCCACCAATCCTTTTACTGGGTATATACCAAAGGAATATACATCATTCCATTATAAAGATATATGTATGCATATGTTCAGTGTAGCACTATTCACAATAGCAAAGACATTGAATCAACCCAAATGCCCATCAATGATAGACTGGATAAAGTAAATATGGTACATATACACCATGGAATACTATGCAGCCATAAAAAGGAATGAGATCATGTCCTCTGCAGGGACATGGATCAAGCTGGAAACCATCATTCTCAGCAAACTAATGCAGGGACAGAAAACCAAGCACCACATGTTCTCACTTATAAGTGTGAGTCGAACAATGAGAACACATGGACACAGGGAGGGGAACAACACACACTGGGGTCTGTTGGGGGGTGGGGGGAGAGCATCAAGATAAATAGCTAATGCCTGTGGGGCTGAATATCTAAGTGATGGATTGATAGGTGCAGCAAACCGCTATGGCACATGTTTACCTATGTAACAAACCTGCACTCCTGCACATGTATCCCAGAAGTTAAAATTAAATTAAATTAAAAAGATAGAGAATCATGTAATTTGCAGAATTACCCTGAGTAGTTGGTGTCATGTGGCAGTAGTTACTAATTTTCCACCAAAATATATTCTTCCCTTCAATAACAGAAATAAGTGAAGCACATGACTCTGTGTCTAGAGACAAGATACCCCAGCCTCCCTAGAAGCTATGCAACTTAGTTTGGACCTCTGAGATATGAGTCGAAGTAACTATGTGCCACTTCTGGGTCTGGGCCTTAAAACACTTGGAATAAGCAATTCCACTCCTTTTTTGCAAATTGAAATGTGGAAGTGCCACCAATCTAAGTACAACCATGCATATGAGACCCCTCTAGAGAAAGCGTTAAGAAACTATCTTCCACAGACCAGCCACTTGGTTTCGTACATAAAGTTTTATTGGAACACAGCTATGTCCATTTGTCTGCAAAGTATATATAGCTGCTTTTGCACCACAATGACAGAGAACTTGAGTAATTGCAACAAAGACCATGTTGGGCTGAAAGTTTTACATATTTGCTATATGGTGTTTTTGGAAAAAGTTTGCCAATCACTGAACTAGAGCAAAAAGATAGAAGGAACTTGAGTCCCTGCATGGTTGTAACAGAAAAGTAAGTTAACATCTATTTTACTGTCATTATATTTTGGAGCCACTCTTCTACCTCAGTTTAGTGTGTACTGTAACTATTACATCTTATGAATTGGATTTCTGTTTATCTTATAACTAATTGTTAGAAACAGGGGCTCATTATGGCTAGGGGAAAGCATGAATGTGGCACCATGGTCTTGTTGGATCCAAGTAGGTTGTACCAGCAGAGGACTCCAATTTTATTAAGCTTCCAAGCTGCTTCTCATCGAAAAATTCAGCTGACTATATATATCCCTGAACTAGCACAGTGTCTCAAATTGAAATCTTGGTATCAACTTTCCCAAACTCAGTTCTTGAGAGATAATTTTAAATAGTCCAACAAGTCAATGGGAAGATACTATGATTAATTTACATGTCAACTTGACTGGACCATGGGTGCCCAGACATTTGGTTAAGCATTATTCTGGTTGTATCTGTGAAGGTTTCTGGATGAGATAAACATTTGAGTGGGTGGACTGAGTAGAGTGCTTTCCTTAATGCAGTTGGGCCTCATCCAATAATTAAAGACCTGAGTAGAACAAAAAGGCTGAGTAATAGGGAACTCTTCCTGCCTGACTGCTTGAGCTGGAACACTGTGCCTTCAAACATGACTGAAAAAATGGGCTCTTCTTGGATCTTGAGCCTGCTTCCTTTTGGAATGGAACTTATACTGTGGGCTCTCCTGGGTCTCCAGCTTCCCAACTGTAGATCTTGAAACTTCTCAGCCTCTATAATCATGTGAGCCAATTCCTTCCAAGAAATCTCTTTCTCTCTGTCTCTGTCTGCTTCCCTCTTTCTCTCTCTTCAGATAGATAGGTAGGTAGGTAGGTAGATAAATAGCAGATAGATAGATAATAAACAGATGAGTTTGTTTCTCTGAAGAACTTTGGCTAATATTCAGAATATTTTATATGTATACATAAATCAGTCACATATTGCTATATGAAACAGGACTTAAAAAATATGTTTTTATTCATAATCATGTGTCACCATAATTGAATCACTGGGGGGAAGTACTCAGAAACAACATGGATATGTGCAGATTTGTTTGGAGGAAAAAATAACTGACCATACGACTCAGAGAACCAAGTGATTCTTTACCAGCGAGCACTCAAGTTCTGTA
Source organism: Aotus nancymaae (assembly GCF_030222135.1). Taxonomy (NCBI): domain Eukaryota; kingdom Metazoa; phylum Chordata; class Mammalia; order Primates; family Aotidae; genus Aotus; species Aotus nancymaae. The sequence continues at coordinate 32,915,051 of NW_026988425.1, forward strand.
TTTATTTAGTAAATATGAATTCCATTTATTTAGTAAAAATGAATTCACAGCCTCTCCTGGAAAGTGTTTTTTATAGAAGGAGGTGGATGAAGAAAAGTGTGAGGTGCTCAAGTACCTTCAGGGAGTGGCACAGATACTCTGCAAAGAAATGAGAAGGGAGGGACACCAAAGACAAATGCACAATTCTACAAATGTACGACTTACTTTGGAGGAAAGCATGCCCTTTGGAGATGAGGTTCAGGTCCTCCTAAAAGCTATCCAGAACGTATTCCTCGTATGCTAGGCATCTCAAAGCTATTAAAATCTGGCTTAGTCCATTTTTTATTGCTATAACAGAATACCACAGCTAGGAAATGTATAAAGAGAATGAATTTATTTCTTAAATTCTGGAGGCTGGGAAGTCCAAGGTCAAAGGGCCTATTCCCAGTGAAGGCTTTCTTGCTGCATCATCCTATGATGGAAAGTGAAAGGGCAAGAGAGCTCCCAGAGCAAAGGAGCAGGAGGAGGTCGAACTCACTTTTAATACATGCCTGCTCTCATGGTAACTAACCCACTCCCAAGATAATGGCATTACTTCATTCATGATGGCAGAGCTGTCATGACCTAATCACCTCTTACTAGGCTCCACATCCAACAGTTGCATTGGGGATTCAGTTTTCAACACATGAACTTTAGAGGACACAGTTAAATCATAGCAAAAGCTCTCAGCAAAGAAGAGATATGACAAAAATGAAAATTAATTTCGGAATGTTATTCAGAATTGTTCCAAACAAATCTAGAGTAAACCAGAGAGGGTAACTGGTCAGAGCATTCATTTCCCCAAACTTAATTAACTTTTATAGCCCGTTAGAATTTGCAAAGTACTTTGTATACATGTACTTTCATTTTATCCTCCCAACAAGTTCTGGAATCAAGTTTATAGCTTTGGAATCAAGTTTTTATCAAGCTTTATAGCTTTTTTTTAAAATCAAGTTTATAGCTTTGGAATCAAGCTTTTTATAGCTTGATTCTGGAATCAAGTTGTCACCATTTTATACCTGAGGAACATGATTATATCACACAGGGTTCCGACAGAGAACAGAGGACACACGCTAGTTAGAGCAATTTAAAGAGGGTTTATTTACAAGAGATGGGAAGTACAGGGAACCAGGACCCTAACCACTTCTAGGCCAGGCAGGGTGAGGGTAGCCAGTGTTCGCTGGAACCTAAAAGGGAAGCGTTGTATAGAGATTGCTATGAGATCAGCAGTGACTTTTGGTTGTGAAACATAAACAGCCCAAGGCAACCTCCTCCCAGGGAAGAGCCAGGTTAATGTATGTCCCGATTTTGTTTTCTTCTCTCCCAACTCCTGCTGAGGGTCTCATTGGCTGGAAGCAACTGGAAGTCAATATGGCCCAGGAGTCCACTGGTACAGGCCACACCTTTTCCCCTTCAACATCCTCTATAGTTTTTCATCCACAGAAAAGTGTGTGCTTCCAACACAAGGGGCCCATGAAGTCCCTTCAGACTGTGCATCATTATGAAGTGATCTTGATTCAATCATATTCCCTCATGAGAAATAAAATGTTAGCCACCCCTAGTATTCTTTATATATGATATACATAAGGAAAAGTTGGGGGAGTGGGAAAAAAAAGTGACAAGAAACATGACTTCTACAGGCTATACATCTTTCTGGTCATGAGAGCTAATTTAGCAATCACAGCACTGGCACCAGCTCCATGGATGTACAACCTGGGCAGTCACACAGGGCTCAACACTCAGAAGTGCTCTGCACTTGGTTGCTGCTCTGCTGTGCCTATTATATTGAAATTATCAAGGAGCCCCCCATTTTTATTTTGCACTGGGATCTGAAAATTATTTAGCTTATATTGCATAACTCTGTTCTCCTAGCACCTATTCAAGTAACCCTTAGCCTTTGTCAGGACCTGGCTATACTGGATTCTTTACCTAGAAGGATAGCCCAAACCTTCCTTCTTTCCTTGTCTTTGCTGGGTTCCCAGAGTTTTCCAACAGCAGAACATTAGACAAGGAAGTACTAAAAAATGTCTTAGTGAATCTCCTAGGTTCTTGACATAATTCTCCTTTATGTAGTAGAAACCCATTTGTCCGCTTGTAATCAGGATCAATCACTCTGTCCAGAAAAACAACCCCCAATTCTGCCTGTGAGTGCAGCAGCATGTGAAGCCCCACATAAGAGTGTACTGTTAGGCCAATTCATCAGAACCATGACTGTGCTCCCTGATAGAAGCATTCTTCCCTTAGGAACTAGTTTCTTCAAAATAATCCAGCCAAATGTTATAGAAACCAGAAGCAAAAATTATTCAAATGAGTAATTAAGGATTGACAATGAAGAAGATTCTTTTGTCCCTGAACCTACAGAGATAGTTATGTACAAACCTATTATTTGTAACATTATTTTTATCATATCACATAATTTTGCTTCACTTGTCAAGGCAGAGCTATTGACAGCCACTTTCCTAAAAAGTATGTAGGAGGCCAGTGCTGTGGCTTACATCTGTAATCCCAGAGTGAGAGGCCAAGGTGGGAGGATCATTTGAGGCCAGGAGTTTGAGACTAGCTGGGCAACAAAGTAAGACCCTGTCTCTACCAATAATAAAAATAATAAGAAAATAATTAAAAAAAAATTAAAGTATGTAGGGTAGTGGGTGATATAGTTTGGCTGTGTCCCAACCAAAAATCTCTTCTTGAATTGTAATACCCATAATCCCCATGTGTCAAAAGTGGGACCAGGTGGAGGTATTTCGATCATGGGGCAGTTTTCCCCCATGCTATTCTCGTGATAATTAGTGAGTCTCGTGAGATCTGATGGTTTTATAAGCATCTGGCATTTCCCTTGCTGGCATTCATTCTCTCTCCTGCTGCTCTGTGAAGAGGTACCTTCTGCCATGATTGTAAGTTTCCTGATGCTTCCACAGCCATGCAGAACTGAGTCAATTCAACCTATTTCCTTTATAAATTAACCATTCTCAGGTATTTCTTAATAGCAGTGTGAGAATGGACTAATACAATGGGAGGAAATCATAACACTGGGAGTAAGTCAGCAGTTTTATTGTTGGCAAATACACAAAAGTTGCATAACAGTGTTTTGTGCTTTAGGTCTAAGATCTGTTGGAAGCTCCCATCATCTTTGTTTCGTTATAAATACACACATAGTGAAAGAACATCTTCCTAACACCAGAGGGCACTGTGCCACCGGGCTAGACCTCCGGGAGGTTCCCACACTAGCAACTCATTACAGCTTCCCCTGTTACTGCACCAGTCAACCTGTTAGAAATGCCTCCCGCTTTTTCTTTTTGCCATCCTTAAATGAGGACTGGTTTTAAAGTTGAAAGAGAACAAGGGGTTAAGAGAAGCTGCTAGAAACCATGTTATATAGCAGTTAAATATAATTGTTAGCCTATAATTTTCTGCATCTAGCAAATTCAGTAATCCTGATCTCCCTGGTTTTCATTATACTTATTTAAAATTAAGACACAATTCAGGCAAATATGTCTAATGAGCATAATTAAATTGTTTTACATTAGAAAGTAAGATTAGATCCTGTTGATTCTCATTCTAATTTAAATGTGGGAAGTTAGTTTGGTCTATTAAAGCCTATTGAAATCGTACATAACTCCTGGAACATCAAGCAGTACTAATAATCTACTCTCATCATAAAATTTCTTCTAGATCTAGTTAGTCAAGGGGTTTTGACTTCTTTTATAATACAAATTAAGAGGTAATTTTCCAAATCTTGCTTGAAAAATTAAGCAAGTTTTGTCTTAACACTCCACATTTATTGAACATGTGCTGGGTTTACATCTTCCAGGTGCTGGCAAAAATACACAAAGGGTTCTTGAGGAGCCTAGATTGCCATGAGGATGGCTAGATTCATCACTACAGATAGGGAGCCCGAGGCCTGGGTAGTGCTCAGAAGTTGACAGTCAAGTTAGGTCAGGAAGCGCCAACGCTTCGGGAAAACTTGAACTCACCGTGGATTCGTCTCAGTGCTGGAGATGGTAACCAGGTCGCCGAAAACTTTCCGGACCTGGAAGGTTTTAGACAAAATCCATGGAAGTTTAGATGGAAGTTTAGACAAAGTCCATCGTATTATCTACGGTGGCCGGGAAGGTCCGTGACTGTGAGACAGAAAGGCAGAAGGGAGAAAAGCGCACGCGCATTGCGGACTTGAATCTGGAAAGCATCCAGACCTAGGTCAGCAAAGACTACGCGTTTAGCTTCTGCAGTTGTCCCTCCTCATCCACCGCGCCCTGATTTCCTAGAAGGGCTGTCACCCAACAAGCTTTACCATTGGCTTAGAGGAGGGAGGTCCCGCCTTCCCCTGTTGTCCATTGGCTGTCCGTTACGCCGCAAGTTGGGGGCGGAGTTAGGGCGCCTTTCGATTGCATCAGCTGGTCCAGTGAAAGCCAAGTGGCGCAAGCGCAGTGTTCCCGGGCGCTTCGGCCCATCTCCGACCCGCCTCTTTGCTCCTCTCTTCTAGACCGTCTCTTTCGGGTTCTCTCATCGCTGCGTGGTTCGCCAATGTTTGAGGACCAGGCCAGTAGTCCTTCAGGGAAGATGGGAAGCGAGGAGAAGCCGGTGAGCAGACCTGGTGGGGCCCAGAGACCGACCTGGGACTCTCGTGGGTGCAGACGCTACCCTCGGCGTTGGGGGCAGGAAGCAGGAAGCGGCCGGGACCGCGTGGGGCGGAGGAGGTGGGGGATGGTGGAACGCCTGGAAAGTCAGAGACCCCTTTGGGAACCGTTCATTCATAAGTAGGGGCGGTGCCTTGCAGTTCAGCTCTGGGTCCCTTCTCTTTACAGATGAGGTAACAGACCTTGAGTCTCACATCTAGTTAGACGCAGAGACAGAATCAGAATCTTAGGCTTGGGACTTCCAAAGTTGCGTTTAGGGCGTATGGTAAGAGGGAAACGCGTAGCAGAGCCTTATTTAATCAGTCTCCTAAGATTCTGCAGGGGTGAAGAGCTCTAGTTTAAGGAAAGGAAAAGCGTGTCCATGAGATCTGACCCAACTTGTCCAAGTTTGGGTGGTTAAGTATACATTCTGCCCAGCACTGAGCTGGACGATGCAAGTGGGAAGATGAATAGGACCCAGTTATCAGACTTTGAGGGTCTCACAGCCTGGTGTGTAAGAGACAGGAAAACAGCCCCAGTGCTTTGTGATCAACCGTGTGGGACTACAGAAGAGGGAATTTAGGAGGGCTCTTTCGAGTTGAGTCTGGAAGAATGATTTCACTAGGTAAAACAGGCAGGATGGGGCTACCCACGTAAAGGTAGGGAAGGCAGTGAAAAGGGGCACGCAGGTGAATTGTCTTTGGGGTTGTTTGCAAGAGATATATATGCCTGAATGGGAAGGTACGACAATCAGAAGGCTCTTAGGCGACAAGGATGTTTGATGTTTGTATTCTATACATGAAGGATCTTAAACGGGAAGACTGTATTTGTAAAAATCATGCTGGCATTGGGTAGAAGCTGAGGCCACATGCAGAAAGCTGTTGTAATAGTCCAGGTGAGAAGTGGTGACATTTTCAGATAAGGGAGCCCCTATCCCAGCTCTATGACAGGACCAGTCACTTAGAAGCCAAATTTTTTTCTTGGTTGTCCACTCAGGATTGAATGGAGAAACTGCATATGGGCACATTCTAAAATATGTAAGTTTAATTCTAGATGATAAATAGTATCATTATACATAGATTTTACATACATAATACATACACTATACATAGATTTTTTTCACATAAAATTGGTATTTTTACTGTTTTGTAACTTTTTTTTTTTTTTTACTTAATAGAATGTGGTCAATAACTTTCTGTATCCATATTCTCCTCTGCTATTCTTAATTGGAAGCGATATGTATGGTTAACAAATACGTAATTGAGTTTGGCACTGTGTTAATGCATTCCATGAGTTAAGTCATTCAGTCGTCTTCATAAAGCTGTGAACTAGATTCTCTTATTATCTCCATTATACAGATGAGAAGGCAGGCACTGGGATAGTAACTTGCTCAAACCCAGTATCCCCCCACTTTTTTCCCTGTTTTTTTCTTCCTCAAACTCAGCATCTTATAGCCAATACTCATAACCTCTGTGCTGTTCTGAGTGAGTCAGGGACAGATCATTCCTGAAAAAGGTAATTCTGTAGCTTCTCTTCACAATCCAATTCTGTTTCTCAACTTTTGGGTTGAAATTTTAGATTATTTTTATGTAGATGTACATAACACATATACTCAGAAAAATAGAGAACAGTTGCCCACTCTCTTCCCAGAGATGTAGAAAAGAGGTAATAGGCCTCAGGATTCCAGAGAGACCTGTTGTAATGTCCCAGCAAATGGACAAGTTACTTCTTTGAGCCAATGTTGTCGTTTGTAAAATGGAACAGTATTAGAACCAGAAAACCTTTGTGGTGATTGTCTCTCTCACTACCTCTGGTCATTTGGTAAGTGGTCAGAATCAAAAATAATCTTATCAGAAATATAAAACTTATTTTATTCACTTTCCATTTTAAACCTGCACAGACCTACAATTAATTTTTATTTTTACCCAGTATACTTGACCAGTTAAGTCACTTCTACATATAACAAGGGATTTATTGAATCTAAATGAACCTTTAAAAAGTTCACTAAATCCAGACTCCTGGAGTAGGGGGGATTTTAGTTCAGCATGAAATTAGGGGTCATATTTCAAAATTTATTTTTTTAATTATACAAGTAACATGTTTTATAGGATTTAAAAGACAATGTAAGTAAAGAAAATGTCCATCAACTGATTAATGGATAAGTAAACAATGGAATATTATTTGATAATTAAAAGGTACAATGACAATAATGATACATGTTACAGCCTGATGATCAAATAATTATTATTCTAACTAGAAGAAGCCTGTCACAAAAGACCACACAATGTGTGATTCTCTTTATATGAAATTCCCAGAATAGGCAAATCCATAGAAACAGAAACTAGATTAATGGTTGTTAGGGTCTGAAGATGAAGGCAACAGGGATTGAACTGCTAATGGGTACAAGGTTTCTTTTTAAGGGTGATGAAAATACTCTCAAATTGATGGTGGTGATACTTGCACAACTGTGAATACCTAAAAGCCATTGAATTATATACTTCACATGGATAACTTGTGTGGTGTATGAATTGTCTCTTAATAAAACTTTAAAAATCTAAAGGTCACAAACATGCAAACTAAATAAAATCCTCCCTCCTTTACATTCCTGGTACAGGATTTATTACTTTAAAACTTTCTGTGACTTCACTTGCCTCTCATTGAAGTCTGTATTCCTTATGATAACTTTTAGTTCTTGCTTTTCTCAGCCTTAGTCTGTCTTACCTTGCATTACTTTCTAAAGCAATCCTTCATTAATCAACCTGGAATTTAATTATTTTTCCTCTCTTCTTAAATTTTAACATTTCTGACAATAAGCTTATATGACACGCAGGACACATTGCCTCTGTTCTCAGAATCCACCTGTCGAAACGCATTCCATCCTTTAAAGTCCTTACACTAGTCCCAGCTTATTTGACATCTAATCATAGCACTGCTACTGTGTTGTTTTCTCCAGGAGTTTCTCACACATATATGCCCTAGTTTTCCTGGAGAGACTAGGTTTACACATGGTAGGGATTGGGTCTTATGTTTGCTTCTTCCATGGCTTTTGGTAGCACTGGTGGAACTGATAGGTACACTTTGCATTCAGTTTTTTTTTTCTCCTGGAAATATGTTTACTGAATCAACTACATGTTGCCTTTTGGCTATATGTTTAGTACGTGGTCCAAGTAAGCCTGAAGCGAGAGTCACGGGAATAGTTAAAGTAAAATAAATGAAACTTGAGGAGTTAAACATTGTTAGTAACTTTTTTCTACTTTTTATGGGCCCAACACGCGGATCCGCTGCACCACTCTGCTGACTTCTACTTTTTAAATACTTGTCTTTGTTATAAGTTGTTAACCTGTCTTTGCCGGTGATGAAATGGTTCAGTTTTTCAAAATCAGATTTCCATTTTTTAAAAATTAAATAACAAATGCTAAAATAACATTATCAGTACTTTTTCTGGGGCATCACAGGGTGGGGGTGTCACATTAGATTAAAACATAAAACGTTTTTTGCTTATTTAGATTGGTGCTGATGAGGAGAAGCGAAAGGAAGGAGGCAAGAAGAAGAACAAAGAAGGATCTGGAGATGGAGGTCGAGCTGAGGTAAAAGTTATCATCACAGAGGGCTCTGTTATCAAAGGTTGGCAAATTGCAGGAAACTTTCTCAGACTTTCCAGATATGTAAGGTTTCTAATTGTTTACATGATGTAAGATGGTACTGGTTGGGAAAATCAGGAAGAAGAATTAGGAAAGGATAATCTGAGAGGGGAAGAAAAGACTTTCAGTTGTTTGTTACTGCAAAAGAAAGCAGCTGGATTATGATTACATTAGATGATCTGATTGTGGGGGTTGAATATAAAAATCAGAGAACAAAAGTTGAAGAGGAGACTGGTAATTATTCATTTGCCAGACGTGATGCTAGCTCTGTGATCATTTCATTAAATGAGATGTTAGGGAATAAAGATTTGGTGTTTGGGCTTACACTGAATACAATGGAAGCCAAAGAATGTCAGTGTTTTGACCTGCTTCTTGCCCTTTCCGTCTGGACCTGCCCTGGGGTTGGCTTCTAAGCCAGGACAAATCTCCTTAAGGCCTCTCAAGTCTGGAGAAAATGCTTTCACTTCTCTAGGCTCACTCTGAAAGGAACTGGCATATCAAAAGCCAGCCCTGAATCAACCTGGTTCCTGAGTATTTTGCTTTTGCAGGCAGTTAAGCTTGTCTTTCTACTTTATTTTTACTGCTGTGAACTGTGCTTCACTTTTTGCTTTAGTCATTACAGCTGTTTTATTGGAGACTCTTTAGAAAGCTGCCAGAAGGAAGAAGCATAAAGGAACAGCCGTTTTAGAAGTAGCACAATAAGCTGGCTTTTAGGAGCCACTTTTACAAATGTTGCAATTGCTAAATTTATAGTGCCGTCATTTATTTTAGGATACGTCATTTATTTTTATTTTAGGGTACGTTTATAGGTGATCGAGTGTAGTGTTGCTTAGAGCCCTACCTAACCATTTCTCTTATGTTTGATCACTCTCCCGAACATTAACCCCAGTATAATTGTGAAGAAAATTGTTGATTGTGAATTTTAAAATTTGCAAGCAAATGGAAAAATGCTTATGTTCCCTAACTTCTTTTTTATACTTTCAATACAAACATATTATACATGCTGTTCCATCACAGCTTGAGAATTGGCCTGGAAATAAGACAAAGAGTGTAATTAGAGGACTCTTCTGAACAGAGAATTTTAAGTGGGTCGTGATTATTTATGTTTAACGATTGGTCTGGAAAAAAGAGTTTACAGTGAACTGTCCAAGACCTTGGCCTTCCCCTTCAAGGGCAACATGCAGATTTTATTCATCTCTGCAATCACAGAGCCTGCCGCAGAGAGTATCTGCTGAATGAATGTTGAAGAAATTTTGACACTAAATTCTAATTAGGACATGCCAAGTGGCTATGATGATAAAATGCAGTTAAGATACAGAGGGTAATGCAGTTGGGTAGGATTATAATGATGCTTTTAAGTGGATAGAACCAGGTACTGTGCTTTAGTCTGAGGGGTTCAGATTATGGTTGTAGAATGACAGGCTCTGAGCTTTTAGTTAATTCCTGGGTTCTTCACCATGGAAGGTTATGGACCATTGTGATAATTTGATGAAAAGCTCCCGAAGAGCAACCAAAAGACTAAAGAAAGGGAGGGACTGCTGTGGGTGGGAATTATAAAGATATTAGGATCTGGTACGATGGTGGGGGCCAACCACGTGAGACTGATTGGGAAGGTCACCGGAGCCTAGGAGTTTGGGGCTGAAATGCACTGTGATTTTTGCCTGTGAATGATCACTGCACTCTAGCCAACCTAGGCAACATAGTGAGACCCTGTCGTTAAAAAAGGCTGGAAAGGAGGAGGGAGGGAAAGAATTAATTAGGGACTTCCATTTAAAAAAACATGACTGAAATAAATTTCGTGTGAGTGGCATAAAAGATTAAAATACTACCTCACATAGGAAACTTATTCTGACATATTTGAACAGGATGAAATATAAATACATATTTATTTTAATGTTATGGCTTTTTTTTTCTTTTTTTGCTATTATATTTAGAGAAATGTTAACCTTTAAGATTAAGATAGTGGATAATCATTGCCATCAGAAACCTCTGTACCCAAGCTGGGCAAACCATGAATCTTTTTCATTTGATATTATTTTCTGTTATCTCTAGTTAGTTTTGTTTTGTTTCATTTTATTTGAGACAGGGTCTCACTCTGTTGCCTAAGCTGGAGTGCAGTGGTATGATCTCAGCTCACAGCAACCTCCACCTCCCAGATTGAAGCGATTCTTATGCCTCAGCCCCACAAGCAGCTGGGACTACAGGTGTGCACCACCACGCCCAGCTAATTTTTGTATTTTTGGTAGAGAGACGGTTTTGCCATGTTGTCCAGGCTGGTCTCCAACTCCTGGCCTCAAGCGATCCACCTGCCTTGGCCTCCCTAAGTGCTGAGATTATAGGCATGAGCCACTGTGCCCGGCCCCAGTCAGTTTCTTAAGGATTAGATATTAGCTTGTACTCCTTTCAAATTGTGGTATGTTGATATATATGGGGATGTTTTGGTAGCATTTTATCAACATTGAACAAATGTTAAAATCTGTGTTGCAATAAGTCATTTTATATCTGATAAACTGAAATTTGTTGAAGATAGAAAGTCATGGCAAAATTGAGCAGTTTCCTCTTCACTTTTGTAGGCAGTGTTAATGTTGATGTAATCTAAAGATTATAAATGCTGTAGATGTTAGAAGTTTGACTATGTTGTTACCACAGATTCACTGCCTTTTTGAAATCTTCCGATTATAAAGTCTCTGACAGTGAAGGAAGTCAGCTCTTTGATTGCTGTCTCTTTTTTTTTCTTAGCCAAACCTTCGGAAACCTAAGTGGATGTTTTATATAAAATATTTCTGTTAATTTTATCTAAGATAGAAAGTAGTAGTGTGCTGTTTTATTATATTTACTAATTAAATACTCCAAGGTGATCATGGCATCTTTGAATTCAGTAAATACTTCCCTTGTAGGAGAGACCTTAAGTCAAATAAATTTATGATTGGTTGTGAGTGGACATATAGGCTGACCAGCTGCACAGACCATCACCTGGACATGATTGAAACAAAATGGAAAAGCCAGTTTATTGTTTATATTTCCAGTATTGTTTATAGCTGTGTGTGTAAAATAATTTAGTTAGAAAAGATACTAAGAAAGCATCTTAAAAGAGAAAAGACCACTTGCTGTAAATAATAGCAAAATGATAATTGTCAATTCAGCATAAGAATGGGGCATTTAACTCCTCCTTTTACCTTCATTTAGGACCAAATTGAGGTAATGCCTGGTGATTTTGGCAGTGTGTTTATTTACCGCAATGAATCAATAGTTGTGGGTTTCTGTATTGTTTTTATTATTTCTTTCCCATTTCTAAATAGGAAAGCAATATTTACTGATTATTTATTTCCTCATTTATTGTCTTGCAGTTGAATCCTTGGCCTGAGTATATTTACACACGTCTTGAGATGTACAATATACTAAAAGCGGAACATGATTCTATTCTGGCAGAAAAGGCAGAAAAAGATAGCAAGCCAATTAAAGTCACTTTGCCTGATGGTAAACAGGTTGATGCGGAATCTTGGAAAACTACACCATATCAAATTGCCTGTGGAATTAGGTATAAGCTACACTCATCATAACCTTCTATAGTTTGTGACCTAACTAAACTTCCTTTTATCCTGCCATGTTTTATTCTTATAATATTTTTTATGTTACTGTTCAGTGTTTTTAATCTGTTTAATTTGGCCTACTTGAGATTTTTTAAAAATCAAAATGATACAGAACTTTGTAGTCAAAATTCAAAGTTAATTTCTGAAAGAGTTCATTTTGGTCTTGTTATCTAATGGGGCATTTTATATTATTAGTCTTACTTTGATTATAAATGTTACAAAACCAAATAGACAGTGTTTACTTATTTTTACTTAAATGTCTTGGTTTTGAAGTTAAAAATGAAGCTAGATACTCTCACATGGAAAGGTTGAGAAACTTTATCTGACACATGAAAAAAATGTACTATTTTCATAAATTCAGTGAAGGACTGTACCTAGTCTTAAAACTTTTATTGGGGTGGGAAGAAGTTATCTCAACTAACTGAGAATTAGATGCATATTTTGTAATAGGGGAGAAGCTTTCTTAATCTGATATGATTGGGATCAGTAATTGGTCATTTTATCAAAATGATGGTTGGTACAACATAAATAAATATATATGTGTCTTAAACCACGTGTTGGTAAACTATGGTCATAACCTGTTTGTGTATGTCCTGAAAGCCAAAAATAAAAATGATTTTTAAATAGTTGGAAAAAATAAAACAACTAAGAATATGCAACAGAGACCATGTTTGGCCTGCATTGTATAAAATATTTGTGTGGCCTTTTACAGAAAAAGCTTGCCAATCTTGATTTTAAACACTTCATTTTAAAATATGTAAATATATATCTATTTACTAACTTTATATACATGTATAAAATAGTGAATCTATATGACAAAGTTTTGGGGGATAGAGAGTGCTAATTAGAATCCTTACATTATCTTAACACATTTGAGAAGTAATCGGAGTGCACAGTCCTTCCAGATTTTCATGTAGTTGTAGAGTCACACCAAACTTGACAATATTTTTGTTTGTGTGACTTGGATTTATCAAGCCTTCTCAAACATGCAACTTGGTTTTCATAGAAATCATAATTCCCTCATTGTATTATTTTATATTTGTATATTTTTAAGTTTATTCATAATTGTTATATATTGAATTGAACCATTTGAAATCACCATATGAATTGTCATATGGTTGATTATCATCAATTTTGCATTGTTGAACCAAACATGTAAAATAACAAGCACAGAAACAGTTTGGGGAACCAATGTGGCTGATTCTTGGTAAGCCTATTGTACAACTATTAGAAGCAGAACCAGTTAGGCCTATGAGCCATGACCCTCTACCGTACCACAGACATTGGTTAGTACTTTTTACAAAGTGAATGGAGTGTTTAAGTTCATTTGACAAGTGCTTCTACCTGTAACTTCTACCGTACTCCAAAGGAAATAAAAAGTTGGAATACCATGCAGGTTTCTATGTGAGAGCATAGAGAACTGGATAGACCTTTAAGTATCAGTTCAACTTTTCATTTTGGAGATAATTTTGAAGGTCAGGTTGATTTAGAGATTCCCCTGTTGTCACACAATGAGATTGTAGCCATGTCTTTAAAATTTAGGCTTCTGTTAGTCTGGGAATTTTTTTCTCTAACGTCTACAATGTTGATCTAGATTACATTGTATTTATCAAGTCTCTAGTTGAAAAATATTTTTTGAGAATTATAAAATTCTAAGTTGAATTACATAGCCAGGCGCAGTGGGTGGCTCATGCCTGTAATCCCAGCACTTTGGGAGGCTGAGGCAGGTGGATCACCTGAGGTCAGGAGTTCGAGACCAGCCTGACCAACATGGTGAAACCCCATCTCTACTAAAAATACAAAAATTAGCTAGGCATGGTGGTGCACGCTTGTAGTCCCAACTACTTGGAGGCTGAGGTGGGAGGATAGCTTGAACCGGGGAGGTGAAGGTTACGGTGAGCCAAGATTGAGCCACTGTACTCCAGCCTCGGTGACAGCAAGACTCGTCTCGGAAAAAAAATGTTGAATTACATAAAACATTGATGGGCTTTAGCTCTGGAGTTAAGTCACTGATCTGCACTGAGAATACTTGATGAAATTTTTACAGAAGTCCAGAATAACTTTTTATTTCATGAAAATATAACAGGCTATTTAAAATTTCAGATAATTAGTGGTGTATGTGAAAGGGAAAGAAAAGAAAAGACATGTTTCATTTGCATCAAAGGTTTTTCTAAGTTTTGTTTTGTTATACATCTTAAAGATTATTTTACTCTTCTTTGAAAAATTGAAATGATCCAGTATGGTCCATGGGTAATCTGCATTTTCAAAGTAACTCTAAGAATCTTGGGACTCCATTTTGGATCATAAGATAAAAGGCATGTTCTTCCCAAAGAATATAGGGAATGAGTCACCTTTTGATCAGTTATTTAAGCTCCTGTAAACCGTTTTACACTAATATGATAAAATACATTTCTCTGTCAAATTCATGTTATGTTTTGTGAAATGCATATATTTATTGTATTGGCTCCATTTGATCTCAGGAGGAAAGAAAACATTGTCTATAACCTATGGTAAAGTCAGTAGGAACATTGAAAGTAGAAGGGAATTTGTTTACCTTCTGTTCATTCTTCTCTCCCGATCCTTACGTAGGAAAAGTTGTATACATTTGGTTGTAAACCTCACAAAAAGCCACCAACACAGTAAGCCTAGCTAGCTTGAAGCCTTCTAGTGGTAGGTTTCTTTGAGATTTACAGTGTAAAGGGTGTATACTTTTTCTTCACAGTGTGAAGTGTTGCCTACCTTTGTTGAGATGCCCAGACTATTATAGACCGTCATTTCTCTAGCTATGCATTTAGATGTATAATCTGGCTCATCTTACTCAACTCTGCTCTAGTCACACAGCTTCCCGAACAAACCTTTCACACTTGCATCTCTGCTTGCATCTGTGGCCATTCCCTCATCTAGAATGCCATCGCCTCCCCTTTTCTTCCCGTGAGTGCTTAAAGCCTTTCCAGATGACTCTGACCTGTGCTGCTTTTCTCTTCTCAGAACTTCTGTGGCTTTACACTCTGTGTGGTCTGATATTTCGTCACTTGATGACACTTTATGTTTGATCCTGTATATTGGGTATCTAAATAATATTTTCACCCATATTATGAAAAGTTATTAGTCTTTCATTTTACCTCTATATTTGTTATAAATACTATCATCTTAGTCATTTGCAGAATTTATTCTGAAGTTAGCATTGTCTATCAAAGAAAGTTATCTGGTATACATTTTAAGCAGGAAGAGGAGCAGAGAAGTTATTTAGTAGGTCTCTTTTTTTCTCTTTGGAGTCTCGACAGCTTAGCTTTGTAGAAAGAGAAAGGTGAGTGTATTAAGAGAAAGCTGGGTGTAGTGACTTGTGCCTGTTGTCCCAGCTACTCGGGAGGCTGATGTTGGAGGATTGCTTGAGGGCAACATAGCAAGACCCTGTCTCTAAAAAATTAAAAAACAAAAACAAAAACACATATTTGGAGAAATTAAGATTAATCAGACCATTGGAAGTTTATCATGCTTATCTATCAGAGCAGCCATATCTGCTTAAAAAGAGGCACTAAGTGTCAAATGATAGTGTTCTGCATTTTTTTCATTTTATTTCAGAAAAATAGAGATACATCAATGTAAAAAAATCAATATATAATAAAAATAGTGTTTATTTTCTTGTTTTCGAATTAAGTGTTATGCTACAAGAGATTATTTTTTAGATTATTGTGTGTTTATATATGTGTGTACATTTTTTTTTTAAGTCAAGGCCTGGCTGACAACACCGTTATTGCTAAAGTAAATAATGCCGTGTGGGACCTGGACCGCCCTCTGGAAGAAGATTGTACCCTGGCACTTCTCAAGTTTGAGGATGAGGAAGCTCAGGCAGTAAGTTGCTGATTTAGTATTCATTGAATTTTAGGGCACAGATTCACGTTTGCAGTCTTTTCCAGCTCAGTACTGCTGCGATTGGGTAGCTAACATTTATTATCTCATTGTCATATTTGAAATCTTCATTTTGTCCTTCATTTAGGGAACATAATAAAAGTGCTTGCCTTAGAAAATTAAGAGGTAAATCTGAATAAGTATTTTCACTACTAAGACACTTCAGTGGGTAAAATGTTTTGGGAATTTTATTAAACATTGATTAAGGAAGTAAAAATTATTTTCTAAATTATGAACACTTTATTTCATATTTTATTGTATTTTGTTTTATGTTAAGATGGAGTCTCGCTCTGTTACCCAGGCTGGAGTGCAGTGGCATGATCTTGGCTCACTGCAGCCTCCACCTCCCAGGTTCAAGTAATTCTTCAGCCTGAGCCTCCTGAGTAACTGGGATTATAGGAGCGCACTACCACGCTCAGCTAATTTTTGTATTTTTAGTAGAGACAGGGTTTCACCTTGTTGGCCAGGCTGGTCTCGAACTCCTGACCTCAAGTGATCTCCCCATCTTGGCTTCCCAAAGTGCTGGGATTATAGGTGTGAGCCACTGTGCCTGGCCTCTAAACTGTGAACACTTTAGCTAGATATGTACATTTGACAAATAAATTTGAACCTTACTTCAAGGTACTCCCCTTATTAAACAATTTCTGTGTTTTTTTTCTCATCTTAAGATGCAAATATGCTAGGTAGTAGCACTATAAAAATCCACCTGCATTTAATGACAAGATTTTATTTCTCCGTGGCTATGTATCACATAAGGGGAGACAAAGTATTTTGTTTTCGTTCTGATTGTTCACTTATGTATGTGGATCAGTGGTTTTCAAATGTATTTTGGAGCCTACAAGTTTCTTATGAGAATTTTTTAATGTCACTTTGGTACCTTAATAATAAATCTTAAAAACATTGCTTTGGGTGTATTCTGACTCATCCCAGTGATTACTGTAAAACTAAGTACTGCCATTTGATTTCAGTTTACAGATGTGTGTCCTTGTGTTTTGTCATTGTGTTGAGGGGTCAGGTTGTACCACCTTTGTTTTGGGCCAGTAAAAACATATAATTTCTAAGTGATGTTCCATAGCCAGCTGAAGGCCAGATCCCAGTGTCTGAGACATGGTGCTGTGAGCACATTGACTCAGAAGAACCTGGGCCATTGCAGTCAATGAGACAGTAACATTTTGAGTAGCGATTGTTTTCAGAGAACAAAGTCAATGCCATTTAATTAATGATGTGAAGTTTAGTTTAATTTGTTTGAAAACAGCTAAACCAGATGATTTCCAAAATAAAAATACACTTTAGTAATTGGAAGCCTTTTGAATTAGTTTGGCTATGGATAGAAACACACAGTAGTTTATAGATTTAGAAATTTAGATTTTTATATATTGGGTTTACTTGTAATAAATATTTTTTGTCTCTTTCAGACAACCACATTAATTCACAGCTTGTATGCCAATACTCAGACCATGCCACTTTTCTTTAAATTTTCAGGTGTATTGGCACTCTAGCGCTCACATAATGGGTGAAGCCATGGAAAGAGTCTATGGTGGATGTTTATGTTACGGTCCACCAATAGAAAATGGATTCTATTATGACATGTACCTGGAAGAAGGGTAAGCTATCAACTAGATGAAGAAAAATGAAGTAAATGGCTGTGGGTCCCTAAGTTATTTTTAGTGTTCTCAGTAAATGAGGAATGATAGAGAGCTACTGCTTCTTAGTCATCAGCTATCCCCATTATCAGTACGTGAAGTGTTGCAATTTTCTTGAAGTTATAGAGAATTTAATGAGATCTCTGTTGTAGATTGATGGAGGTAGAGTCCTAAGGTATTTTGGGAAATTCAAGGAGACTGGTCCTCCCCTCTCCTTTAAAACCTGGTGATAGAGTTGCCGGAAAGGGGTCACTAGTGAGAAAAGTCTCCATGGATGACCAAGGTAGAAGCCACTGAAAATATAAAATGTAAAAATTACTTAGGAAAAATTTTTTTTTTTTAGAATTTAGTCTAATTTTGAAGTATTAAAACCCTTCAAGTATTCAAAATACTTTTTCCAAATAAACATTTTTCTAAGCCATGGTGTGATCGAATGGAATAAAAAGATTATACTTTCTTCTTCTTCAGGGGCGTGTCTAGCAATGATTTCTCTTCTCTGGAGGCTTTATGTAAGAAAATCATTAAAGAAAAGCAAGCTTTTGAAAGACTGGAAGTTAAGAAAGAAACTTTACTGGCAATGTTTAAGGTAAATTGAATCACAGTGTGTGCCTCCACTGTTATATCATTTATTCATGGTAGTTGAAGTGACACCACTGGGGTTCAGTGTACTAAGTTGAAGCCTATTTGGTCCTTTAGGAAAATTTAAGTGTTTTTATTTATTTTTTTAATTTCATTTTTTTCCTAGCAAACCATTCCAACATGTTTTTAAAGCATTCAGTGTCAGCATTTATATTCATATAGTGCTTTGTTGAGATATACTTTGAGTTACGTTTTAGCTGTAGTACTTAGAGGTAAAAATTAAAGGACGGTTTTTTAAAAAAATATTTTTTCCTGTTTTCAGTACAACAAGTTCAAATGTCGGATATTGAATGAAAAGGTGAATACTCCAACTACCACAGTCTATAGGTGAGAATATTACATGTCATTAGATGTATCTGGTGTGTATGTCAGTTTGTCTTTGTTAAAATTCCTTTCATTTTATCTTTAGGTGTGGCCCTTTGATAGATCTCTGCCGGGGTCCTCATGTCAGACACACAGGCAAAATTAAGGCTTTAAAAATACACAAAGTAAGCAATGTAACTTTAAAGATTATGTGAATGTATCTGTCTAGAATAGATATGTGTTTAAACTTTCACTGATTTCTCTTTATCATTTTCTGTTGCACATGAAAGGATGATATTTTCTCATGCTATCTATTAGCTGGGAGCTATATGCCATCAGGTTTTTATAATTGAAATTCCCTCAAGGAGTGACTGGCCAGAGCAAGCACAGGGGATGTAGGTTTTACAGAATCATACAACATGGGCCATCCTGGCTCTAAAAGTTCTGAGACTCACTGTAGGAGTATGTGCTTTTGCCCTTTATATGTCTAAATTAATCATTCCCCAAGTTGTTCTTTTTATAAAACCCAGTCAGTTTTATACTAGTTGATAAACATTTTATGGAGGTTATTAAAACGCACTTTAAATCAAGAGAATAATTGAGTCATTTCAAGATTTTTTTTTATTGGTTCATTTCTATTTCTGCTCAATCATGTTGGGAAAAATGCCTTTGCAGGCAAAGTAATGTTTGTGGAATTGTGATTGATTGAGTATTGAGGGGTGGGCAGTTTTAGGGGTGTTGCCCCAAACTGTGTCTCACTCTGTTGCCCCAAAAAGACAGAGTGGAGGACCACTTGAGCCTGGGAAATGGAGGTTGCAGTGAGTGGAGATCTGTACTCCAGCCTCAAGCGGTCCTCCCGCCTCAGCCTCCTGAGTAGCAGGGACCATAGGCGCACACCACCATGCCTGGCTAATTTTCCTTTTTTTTAAAGAACAGGGTATCCCTGTGTTGCCCAGGCTGGTCTCGAACTCCTGGGCTCAAGTGATCCTCCCGCCTCAGCTTCACAAAGTATTGGGATTACAGGTGTGAGCCACTGTACCCACCTGCGGATTGAGGGAGGGGCATTTTCAAGGGAAGGAAACAGCCAACTTTGTGCTGCAGAATGAGCAACTACTCTAACAAGGCCTCAGAACAATTGGGAGTTAAAATAAATGAGATGTTTACAAATTTGAATGTTGTTTCATGGTTAATCCTTATTTTCAGAATTCCTCCACGTACTGGGAAGGCAAAGCAGATATGGAGACTCTCCAGAGAGTTTATGGCATTTCATTCCCAGATCCTAAAATGTTGAAAGAGTGGGAGAAGTTCCAAGAGGAAGCTAAAAACCGGGATCATAGGAAAATTGGCAGGGTATGTTCAACAACAATGATGTGTCTAGACTGAGTTATCTTCAGTTTCCTTTGAAGTTTGAAATTTAGCTGTATGAAGTACTAGGAATTTTGTTTTGAAGAGATAATGTAGCTTTTTAGTAACTGATGCTGTGTCCTGTACGAGCTGTCAATACTTACTGATTGTCCACATTATCTGCCTGGAGTGTGTTCAATACCATTCAAAAATGCATTTGAACTACTTTTATTGAGAACAAATGCTGATTTGATCTACAGTTTTCCATAAAAGAAGTATACAGCTTCTCGTAGAGCTGGGAGAACTAGACTTCGGAAACAATTTAGTCTCACTGACTCATTTAAAATGTGTAAACAGAGCCCCACAAAGGATAACCTACTTGTTGCCCAAGGTACATAGCATGTCACACATGGATTCTGTGCTGTCATTTCCTCTACCCATTATCTCTGTTACTCCTGAATGTCCTCTGAACTGGAAGCTGGGCTCAGTAAAACATTTCTCCCTAAAATAGTCACTCTGTGCCAGTCAGTCTGTCTCTGGCTGTTAAGTTACTAAGCTTGAGCTGGAGGTATCAGCCACTCCCTTGTACTCCTGACTACCTGATATTCCAGCCATGAGGCAGCCAGCAATGATTGGTGGGCCCTTCCCTGGGGGCTTTTGGGCATTTGGTTGGTGTGGGGGGGATGCTGGGCAAGAAGGTAGGAGGGTGTGTTTCTTTAACCATGACCCAAAGTCAGCCAACTTTACCATCATCTATTTCATTATCAGGGTATTTTTCCCAGTCTCCTTCCTGACCCTCCTATTAAGGAAAAAAAAAAAAGAATGAAAATGAAAAAAACATCTAGATCTTGGAACTTTAAGGAATTAAGAACCGTAAGAGGTACTGCAGTGGATAGTAAGAGAACTGAGGGATCCTCACTCCCTGTTACTGTTGGGGAAATTGATTGGATTGAGGAATGTAGCAGGAAGGACATGTGTTACACATCTGCCAAATTGTAAATCGGCTGCAATTCTGTACCACCAGAAACACTGATGTGGTTTCTTTGATTCAGGTTTGGCACTGATTGAAATATGGCACATCATGACCATATTCTGAGCTCAAGAACAGTGAAATTTATGTATATATACACACACACATATACATGACATACATAAACATTTTTTTTCTTTTCTTTTACCCAGGACCAAGAACTGTATTTCTTTCATGAACTCAGCCCTGGAAGTTGCTTTTTTCTGCCAAAAGGAACCTACATTTATAATGCCCTTATTGATTTCATTAGGGTAAGTCATATTTACCACTTGCTTTTTCAGATTTAGGATATATGATCATTTTTGTTAAATAAGGTCTACTAAAAGGAAAGATAATCTGTAATTAAGAAGAAATATATAAAATGATAAGTAAAAGTAGAAATCTGTGGTCTTATAAATCATTCCTAGTAGGTGATTTTGCCCATATACATAGAAGCTGGTGAGCTTGAAGGGGGACCTGTGGTCCTTGATATAGGAGTCCTCTTGGACTTTGATCATTCATTTGTATTTTTTTGAAAAAACAGTTTTTATGTTGCTTTTGTTCTTTGTAAATTATGAAATGTTTCAAATACAAGTTTACAGAGAACAGTATAACCACTATCTTGTGTACTTACTACCCAAATTTAACAAATACTTACATTGAGCTATATTTGCTTGAGATTTTTTGTTCACGATATTTAAAAAAGTTGTTTAAAAGCCTATCTTTAGGACCCCTTTCTGATGCATATATCTCCGTATACTGGTATATTACATATATCCTTATGCTGGCATCTCATATACCAGTTTTGAAGTTGGCATGGATTCTTTTTGTCCATGTTATTTACATCTAGCCTATGTATTTGTGCCCTTAAATTATTTATGTATTTATGTGTTACATACAGGAAGCCTCATTGTGTATCAGACTGCACTGTGATTTATTTTTAGACATACAAATCCAGTGTATTTTCGCTTGTTACATATTATTTTGTTATATAACTACCACAGTGCACTCATCCCTGTATTGATGGACGCTGATGTAGAATTGTCCCTTATTATCAGCCATGCTGCGGTAGCATCGCTTTCATAACCCTCCTTACGTGCATGTGCCGAGAGTTTTGTCTTCGGTATTTACTTAGAAGTGCTATTTCTGAATTATGGCATGTGTGCACATTTTTCATGAGAGTGTAAAATTGCTCTTTTAGTTTTTATTGACACCTGAAGTGTAAGCCTTTATCTGCCTACACATGTGTTTTGTTTATTTTCTATCAGAGCGAATATAGGAAAAGAGGATTCCAGGAGGTAGTCACCCCAAACATCTACAACAGCCGACTCTGGATGACCTCGGGCCACTGGCAGCACTACAGCGAGAACATGTTCTCCTTTGAGGTGGAGAAAGAGCAGTTTGCTCTGAAACCTATGAACTGCCCAGGACACTGGTATTTGGCGCTTTGAATTCCTGTTAAAGATTTTCACAGGCTACAGTTCATCCTGGGTTCTGTCTTCCTTTAACAACATTTTCATTAAAAATAAATTATGTGGGCCGGGCGCGGTGGCTCAAGCCTGTAATCCCAGCACTTTGGGAGGCCGAGGCGGGTGGATCACGAGGTCAAGAGATCGAGACCATCCTGGTCAACATGGTGAAACCCCGTCTCTACTAATACAAAAAATTAGCTGGGCATGGTGGCGCGTGCCTGTAATCCCAGCTACTCAGGAGGCTGAGGCAGGAGAATTGCCTAAACCCAGGAGGCGGAGATTGCGGTGAGCCGAGATCGCGCCATTGCGCTCCAGCCTGGGTATCAAGAGCGAAACTCCGTCTCAAAAAAAAAAATAAATAAATAAATAAAAAAAATAAATTATGTGTCAGAAGAGCATTTAAATGCAACATCATTGTTGTATTCTATCTTCTGTGCCTGATTAGATCCCCAGATCTTTTTTCTTTTTTTAAAGAGACAGGTCTCCTGACGGGAGTGCTGGTGTGCGATCATAGCTCACTGCAGCTGGGACTGCAGGCATATGCCAACATGCCCAGCTAACTTTTTAATTTTTATTTCTGTAGAGATAAGGTCTTGCCACATTGCTCAGCCTGGCCTCAAACTCCTGGCCTCAAGCTCTCCTCCCTCTTTGGCTTCCCAAAGCGCTGGAATTACAGGCATGAGCCACCATGCCCATCTAGAGCTCCAGATCTATGGGCATTCAGTAATGATACTGGGATTATAGCAATGAGCAAGACAGAACATAAAAATGGAATATGGGGGTGTAACAAATGACCTAATGTGGTTTTCTGTTGTTGTTTTTAAAGAAACTTGTTCTGTCAAAACCTACTACTAATAACTTAGCATTCTTGGAAAATGTTCTTGTTGTGAGGCTGCTCTGCTTTTTGTCTTTGAAAGCTGGGTGAAGAGCAGCTTAAGGGAAGACACGGAAAGCTGTGGATAAAGGTAGCTCAGTGTCCACAGCTCCTACTGACAGGCCTGTAGGACACAGGAGCTGAGAGAGGAATCTTTGTGAAGAAACTGTGTGACAGTCCATGGAACCAACCAAGTTCACTCTTAATTTTCCCAGATTCTTCAGTTTCTGAAGTACCGTCAGACTAACAAGGAAGCTGGAGCAATTTTGAGACTGACAAGGGAGCAAATCAAACTTTAGTTTCCAGTGTTATAAACAATTTTGTATGTAGCTTTTTTTTTCTCTTTTTATTTTTGCAAGATTTTTTTTTTTTACATTTGATCCTATTAGAGGACTCTCAATAGCAGTCTTCAAATTAATGAAATATGGGTCACAAGGATTTGACAGGCTTACTGGAATACATTTTTTATTCTTAGCTATGGTTTGTTAAATTATAATTAATTTACTGTTTTATTCATGAAAGTGCTTTTATTGCTGTATGAAGCCCAGAATTTGAGAAATGTTGCCTGGATGGACAACTAGAATCAGTGGCTTTTTGAAAATCTTTCATGTAATTAAATATAACATTACAGAAACAGTTTTATTCTTAAGTGTCTGTGGACTTTTCTTTTTCTCTTCAGCCTTATGTTTGATCATCGGCCAAGGTCCTGGCGAGAGCTGCCTCTGCGGCTAGCTGATTTTGGGGTACTTCATAGGAACGAGCTGTCTGGGGCACTCACAGGACTCACCCGGGTACGAAGGTTCCAGCAGGATGATGCTCACATATTCTGTGCCATGGAGCAGGTATGAGACCCTGTGGAATAAAATACTTTGAAAGAAGTATCAAGAAAGTCAAGGAAAATAACTGTTTCTTTTTTTAAAAAATTTGAAGATTGAAGATGAAATAAAAGGTTGTTTGGATTTTCTACGTACGGTATACAGCGTATTTGGATTTTCTTTTAAACTGAACCTTTCTACTCGCCCGGAAAAATTCCTTGGAGATATTGAAGTATGGAATCAAGCTGAGAAAGTAAGTGGTGTTTTTCAGCGTGCTTTTGAATACTGTTTGAAATTGGCTTGTTCCAAGATGTAAGAAAGCCAAGCCTCTCTAAATGGATAAAAGCAAAAGGAAATTAGAAATGGTTCCTAGGTTTGAGTAAGCTAGTTTTTTTCCTTTGTGATTATGTATTTTAAATGGTTGAATGTTTTAATGGCTTTTTTCAGTTATCAAGCTATAAGCTTTAAAAAGGAGTTGGTTTGAGCATATGTTCAGGTAGACAAAATTCTAAAGCAGAGAATATTGATCTATGAGTAATTACTCTATTTTTAGTCTCAAATTAGGCTGGAAGAAGAGAGATTGCAGATGAAAAAAAGTAAAAATCATTTTGCTTTATCCTCAGCAACTTGAAAACAGTCTGAATGAATTTGGTGAAAAGTGGGAGTTAAATTCTGGAGACGGAGCTTTCTATGGTCCAAAGGTGAGCACTATAGTATATTTGGATTATGTGATTTTCATTTGTGGATGAAGAAGATATTACTTTGAAAAAAGTTGGAAAAAAGAAACACCAGTCCTAATCCAACTATTGACCTCCACTTTAGTATCATTGGCATTTTTTATAATAACCCAGTCTTTGCTTCTTAGATTGACATACAGATTAAAGATGCGATTGGGCGGTACCACCAGTGTGCAACCATCCAGCTGGATTTTCAGCTGCCCATCAGATTTAATCTTACTTTTGTAAGGTGAGTTTCTGGTGTCTGCTCTGAATATGCTCCTCCAAGGATACATAAAGGAAAATATATACAACAAGACAAAACAAATTCTTTTTCTTTATAGCCATGATGGTGATGATAAGAAAAGGCCAGTGATTGTTCATCGAGCCATCTTGGGGTCAGTGGAAAGAATGATTGCTATCCTCACAGAAAACTATGGGGGCAAATGGTAATTTTTGTCATTGTTTTGTTTTTGTCTGATTAGTATAAATTGGCTACAAGAAATGTCTACTTTTCCATTTAATTATCAGATAGAAAGGGAGAATGATTCCAATCAGTTGCTTCTAACTAATGACAAGTGTTCGTTAAGGAATCACAATCTAAACACAAGCTTTTTAGCATTAAGAACACTTGTTAATAGTAATTACTTTAATTCCAGAACTTGATTTGTTTGAATGTTGTGTAATACTTTCTAATTAGGACTGACTTTCTGTGAAAAGTATACTTACTGCTTTGGTTGCTTTTCTAGTGACTTTGTTTTGGGATTTAGACGACTTTGCTGGTTTTACATAGATAAATGAGTAGGCTCATGACTTTCTTCGTTCAGCCTTGCTAATCATAACAAGCGAGTATTTTGACATCTTTTAAAAGCCAAGCATGTTTAAAACAGATGCCAAACCAGTCAACATTTTATGACTAGTTTCTGTGAGGCTAGGTTTTTGTTGGCAAGATACATGACCACATACCTTTCATCTTATTTCTTAAGCAGTTTTTTCTGGACCCACAATGCATTTGAAAGTAGTCCAGGGTTATAAAAGCATCCATTTGTAGAGGCTGCCATACTAATCTTAGTGATTTAAAACTTGTGTACAATGATGTAAATTGATTTAATTTTACACATTACTGTCATTTCAGTTTTATTTGAACTTGGGTAGTTCAGAAATTAGGACAGTTTCTTATGCTGGTCAATGACGTAAGATAATCTCTTTAGAAAAGTCAGATAAAATGTGAGACACATTCTCTACAAGATATTTCAAGAATTGAGGGAGTCCTCAGCCAATTGCTCTGCTAAACCTGTTGTAGGTGGAGAAAAGTTCATTATTAAGGTAGAATTTAGTGCCTCCTTTAGCCTTTTGGCTGATAAACAGAACAACTGAAAATAGAGGAATGACAGAAACATGAGCCTGATGTTTGCAGCATCAGAAGCATTTGATACTTGAATTGCTTCAAAGAGAAAATTGCATATAGGCTTATTTTTAAATGAGTAGTGAAAACCCACATTTTTACCAAGTGCCATAGCCAATTAGTATCACTTACAAATTGTTGAATGGTGCACATGGATTTTGAGTAAACTGAAGGCACTATGTCTCCCATGAAGAATAAGTAATAACATACTCTTGAACAATTAATCACTACATGCAGTTATTAAACAATTTGTTACTTCCTGTCAGCCAATATGTGGTATTTTGTTAAGTGCTATATTAAAGTGTGAGGCCTAGTCCTATCCTCAGTTTGCTTTGCTGTCTGCTTAGCAAGACAAATCATAGTTACAAGCTTTCATTATGTAGGGTTAGTTTTCTTCTCCTGAGTCTCTTCACCTTAATCTTTATTGGCTAGGTTTTTTTCATTTTGGGGTTTTTTTAAGCCAAGTTTTAAAAGTAGTCCTTACATGTTTCAGGAAAGGATACCGAAGAAGAGCAGATTAAGAAATGTGCTGTCTCTGTTTAGCGAATGTGCCTACATCTACATTGAGTGTTTTTATTCTCTTCCAAAGGCCCTTCTGGCTGTCCCCTCGCCAGGTAATGGTAGTTCCAGTGGGACCAACCTGTGATGAATATGCCCAAAAGGTAAGCCTTAGATATGAATTTTCTTTCAATTTAATATCTTTTGTTAAGCTTTTCAAATCACATAAGCCCTGTATTCTTGGTGAATCGAGCTGTTGTGATATAGAGAAATGTTACTATTATTAATCTTTGTTAAGCTTGAATAGATTATATTACTTCTTTAATGCTTTCTACATGATTCCATAATTGGAAGACATATTTGGATGGTGTTTTATATACACTTTTATATTTTATTTTATTTGTTTTAAGGGTTGGGAATCTTTCTCTTCCCTCAGCTGGAGTTCAGTGGTACAGTCATGGCTCACTGTAACCTCAAACTCCTGGGGTCAAGCAATCTTCCCACCTTGGCCTCCCAAGTAGCGGGGACTACAGTCAGGAGCCGCCGTACCCAGTTACACTTGTATATTTTAGTATTTAGTATTTTAAAAAATAAATTAGCAAATGTCAAGTACTTCAGTATGATAGATAACTTCCATTTCAAAATACAGTTTAAGCTGCTTTTTGACTCAAAGAGTAATTTTGCTTCATTTTAATGTAACTTTATTTAGCCATTTGAAACTTTTTTTCAGGTTAGTAGCATAGCAGACCAATGTCTTGCCCCTCCCACCAAAAAACTAACCTACCAACAAATGTATAGCCATTCATAACTTCACTTTAAAGCACAAAACAATCTGTTCTGCCATAGTGAAAATTCCGTACTAAGGAATTTCAAATTATTAAAAGTTGATCAGTGAACAGTACTATAACATCAAAACCATCATGCCTCCAGACCATCAAAATAAATCACACTTAGGTCTTAACTAGCCTTAAGAAATAAATGAACTTGAGCGTGGTGATGCATACCTGTAATCCCAGCTACTTGGAAGCTTGAGGCAGGAGGATCTTCGAGGTGCAGGGTGTGATGATTGTGCTTGTGAATAGCCACTGCATTCCAACCTGAGCAACATAGTGAGACTCCATCTCAAAAAAAATGAAGTGAACATTAAACTATCTAATACATAAACCATTCAGACTATTCCTAGTACTGCACACAATAGTTTTTGTTAGAAATGATGAGAATCAAAGTTCTGTTCCATGGTTGAGAATGCTTTAGGAAAAAGTTCTGTATTGGTTAACTGAGTTCTCAACTGGAGACAGCACTGACTTCCCCACTTCCTTTAGGGGGTAGGGTGGCATTCGGAATAATATGGTGGTAAGCTTTGTGTTTAGGGGGAGAGAAGACAGGGCAGTACTCCTGATACCTAGTGACTATAGAGCAGACATGTTAAATGCCCTATAATTATTAGGCCACTTCCCCAACTGCAGAATTGCCCATCTCACATGCACACACACAACCCATGTTGAGAAAAATGAAAAAACTGGTACATTATTCTTTAAAGTAGTTACAAGTTGAAGATGTAGACCTATCCTGGCATTCTAAAATTCCGTAAGGACCCTTCTGAAATAGGTGTTTTAAAATTTCAACAGGTTAATTGGTTCGTGATCACTATGGCTGAAAAATCTACTAGTTAAAACGCTAAGGCTTGTGCACAGTATAGGCAAAGTCACTTACATTGTTTCAAAAAGTATCCCTTAAATGGAAATAAACACTTGACATACATAAATAACCCTTAGTTTACACATAACTCGCATTTGAGAAATGAATGTGTCATAGATCGTTTAGAATCTTTTTCAGTCAAAAATTGAAAGAAATATTTGGTCACCTAGGTCAACGAATGCTGGTTTTGCTGGTGATACTTAAGTAGAGTATGATACTATTTCACTTTCAGCTGTACTTAAGGTATTTCCATGGAAAAATTCATTCTGCTTTCTGACGAGGACTTCCAGAAGCTCTGACCCTTCTTCTTAGGGGTCTAGGTGGAATTGTGGCCACTGTTGGGTGGATTCTCCTAGTAGACACCATAACCTGTGTGTCTGCAAAAGGAGAATAGGCAGTCACTGCTCACATGGCTTTGCATGAAAACCCAAGGGTATTGTCTCTGGCAGAGATGAGGAAGGAACGCCAGCTTCTTCCAACTCTCCTGCTCCTCCTTTGCATTAATGGCCACTGCAAGGAAACAGATTTCTGCCAGGTGTGGGGTGATTTGAAGGTAAAATGCTGAATTCTCATAGCAGGTTAAATGGAAACATATTTTTTATATTATCGTTAATTTGTTGTAATCTAAATTACTTTAGACTATTAAATCTTTATTATTCCATTTTAAAGTTAAAGGACTAATGCCTATGATAACCTGATAAACTTTCTGATACTCAGAAGTTAAGATTTATTCAGTTGAAGATCATTTCTTTCAGGTGTTGATCACGTGGTATTTTTCATATCTGCAATCTAGGTTCATATGAAACGACAGTGAAATTAAAATTGTTCAGTTAGGTCTTTTTGTCATATTGATAATAGGTTATTAGGGTAATGGGAAGTTTAATCTAGTTAATTTAAAATTAATAAAATGTAATTTAGTATATTGCTTTTTTGGAAAAGTAGAATGAAAACATTGTTTACTTGATACACATGACCTGAGGCAATAAAGAGGAACAGGCCTTTTTGAGGGGGGAAAAAATGGCAGTGAATAATATTATCTGAATAGTTTTGTCAGCTTTAAATTCCTGAAAGTTCATTCAGGAAATCCTGAGCCCTGTGTTCTATAAAATCATGTAAGATCAAAATATAATTCTAATTTTAGATCTGATGAATTCTGTATCTCTGTTGCAATAGGTACGGCAACAATTCCATGATGCTAAATTCATGGCGGACGTTGATCTGGATCCAGGCTGTACATTGAATAAGAAGATTCGAAATGCACAGTTAGCACAGTATAACTTCATTTTAGGTAAGAAAGGAAACTTACAGAGAAAATTTGCCAGACCTCAGGAAAATCTACTGAAACCTTGAGACAGGCTTAAGTGAATTGTAGTCAAGAATTTATTTAGTTCCTTCCAGTCCTGATTTTTTTTTAATCATATATCTTAATATATAATAACTATAAAAATAGGCTCGTGCCTACATACTGTTTTGTTTTTTTTTTTTTCTTAATCATGGATTGGGCCAGGCGCGGTGGCTCACGCCTGTAATCCCAGCACTTTGGGAGGCGGAGGCGGGCGGATCACGAGGTCAAGAGATCGAGACCATCCTGGCCAACATGGTGAAACCCTGCTACTAAAAAAATACAAAAATTAGCTGGTCATGGTGGCGCACACCTGTAGTCCCAGCTGCTTGGGAGGCTGAGGCAGGAGAGTTGCTTGAACCTGGGAGGCGGAGGTTGCAGTGAGCTGAGATCACGCCACTGCACTCCAGCCTGGCACCTGGCGACAGAGCAAGACTCTGTCTCAAAAAAGAAAATCATGGATTTTTGTGAAAAAAATATTTTGGCATTATAGCAAGAATGAAGAAGCATTGTTTTAAATACATCTGTTTGATTACTTTCTCAAGATAATTGCTTATGTGGAATTACTTGAAAAAAGGTATTCATGATGTTTAGGGTTTTGTTACTTTGTTTTTAAGTTTTCTGGATTCTCACTAAGCACAGTAGTTTTAGATATTGCCAAGAGTTTTTTTTTTTTTTAATACTAATACATGGTCACTTGTAACTTTTAATGTATCCGAAGTTCTAGGGTAGCTTTTGGATCATAGGATCATTTCTTTTCAGATGATGTTCAGTGTGAATCCTTCCATGTCTTAAGGTTAAGTCTGACAAAGCTTTGTCTGTTTGTTTTAGTTGTTGGTGAAAAAGAGAAAATCAGTGGCACTGTTAATATCCGCACAAGAGACAATAAGGTCCACGGGGAGCACACCATTTCTGAAACTATCGAGCGGCTACAGCAGCTCAAGGAGTCCCGCAGCAAACAGGCAGAAGAAGAATTTTAATGAAAAGATTTGCCCAAGTTGGCTCCATGGAAAAGGAGGAGCAGTGTTTCCATGACATTGATTTTGTACTCTGAAAACATCAATTTATATTGAACTTGGAGGAGTTTGGCAGAGTCCAAATAGGTCAACCTGTAGGTGCAACCATTTTTGACCTAGTCAGTTTTTAAACAATGTACATTTGAAGGAGTTAATTAAAAGAGAGCCAATGAATTGATTTTACTCATTCCACACCTGATTACTGGAAATGAAACATCAGGAATGCTTTAGTGTAATGTGGGAGAACTTTTTTGTAAATTTAATGCAGTCGAAAAAATTTTCAGATTCAATTAAGATGAAAACTAGAATTATGGTGTAAAAATTAAAAAAGAATTTATTCACATAAGTTTCAAGATTGCTCTGTCCCTCACATGTACACATACATGCCTGAGACAGATTATGTGGTTCAGTGTTACAGTTTTACAGCAAGTATAACGCAGGATGTGGGGAGATGGGGTGAGTCTGCAGCATCATCATGCTGTTCTTAAACTGGGATGTGAGCTGGGTGCTGGCTTCTCAGTTAGAGGATAAACACCTGTGGGAGTATCATTTTTACTTAATGTTGGATGGACAACCTTTTCAAACAGAAACCATGGATCTGTTATAAAGTAGTTTTGCACAAAATTTTAAAATATAAAAAATGAGTTTTCAGAGAAATATCTGTTTATGGCAGACTGTTCTGGGCCATAGAATCACTTGTTTTACAAATTCCCTATTCTCTTGTAAGGGATCATTTTCAAAATCTTCTACCAATAAATGGTGATTGAGAGGACAGCCCAAAGTAAATAATTTCTTATGTGGATAAATATTAATTCCTCCTTGATATAATGATGTTTTAAAAGCAACATCTTTTTTTTTTATTTTTTTTGAGACAAGGTCTCCCTTTGTCGGCCAGACTGGAGTACAGTGGCATGATCTTGGCTCACTGCAACCTCAGCCTCCCAAGTAGCTGGGACTACAGACATGTGCCACCATACCTAGCTAATATTTGTATTTTCTGTAGAGACAGGGTTTCGCTGTGTTGCGCAGGCTGGTATCAAACTCCTAGATATGAGAAATCCACCTGCCTCGGCCTCCTAAAGTGCTGGGATTACAGGCGAGAGCCCCATACCCAGCCTAAAAAGCAACATCTTGTCAGTGCTTTAAATAACCTCAAACAGCTTGTTTGCAAGGTGTTACGGTTAATACTAGGTGTCAACTTGATTGGATTGAAGGATGCCTATATAGCTCGTAAAGTAGTATTGTTTCTGGGTGTGTCTGTGAGGGTGTCACCAGAGATCTCGACTGGCATTTGAGTCAGTGGACTGGGAGAGGCAGACAACCTCAGTGTGCATGGGCACCATCCAGTCGGCTGCCAGTGTGGCTAGAACAAAGCAGGTGGAAGAAGGTGGGATAAGTTGGTTTGCTGAGTCTTCTGGCTTTCATCTTTCTCCTGTGCTGGATGCTTCCTACCTTTGGACATCAGATGCCAGGTTCTTCAGCTTTTGGACTCTTGGATTTACACCTGTGGTTTGCCAGGGGCTCTCCAGCCTTGAGCCATTGACGGAAGGTTGCACGGTTGATTTCCCTGCTTTTGAGGCTTTGGACTCACACTGAACCACTACTGGCTTCCTTGCTCCTCAGCTTGCAGATGGCCTATTGTGGGACTTCACGGTGTGCTTGTGTGAGTCAATTCTTAATCAATTCTCTTTCATATATACATACATCCTATTAGTTCCGTCCCTCTGGAGAACTCTGACTAATACACAAGGGTCACTTCAAAGAAAAGCTAATTTGCCTAGATTAATTTTCACTTTAATAAAGGAGATAAAATCTTTAATCAGAGAGGGTTTTTTTTTTGAAACTTTGTAGTTAAGCCTTGCTTCTGAATGGCTTCAAAATTAGCTTTTGATAGAGTTGTAATTTTTATGTGTCTGAAGGAACTTAATTTTATGGTTAAACCAGACTTTGTATTCTCAAGTTATAATACCACAGTTTTCTGATTATTTTTAAAACTGTATTTGATTTTTATTTCTTAGTATTTTTTAATATTACAGAATCATTTTGATACAGTCTAAAGACCAACAACTATTGTTTAGCTAGATTTTGTGTTTACACTTAAAGCAACAAAGGGCCTATGTAATATATTAATTGCATAACTCCCCTTGAAACATTTATGGAAGCTTTACAAATCTTTCAAAACTTGGGATAAAAAAGTATAATAAAGACATAGTTTAGTGGGACTGGTGATCAAAGATTTCTCTTGATCTACCTAACACCTTACTTAGCTTAATCTTCACTTCTAGTGGAATCATTAGAGGGCCACTGTCTTGGTGGGGGTTTTCTTGGTTTGTTTGTTCTTTTTTTTTTTTTTTTTTTTTTTTTGAGACAGGGTCCTGCTCTGTCACCAAAGCTGGAGAGCACTGGCACAATCAGGACTCACTGCTGCTTTGAACTCCCGGGTTCAAGTGGTCCTCCCACAGCACACTCCTGTGTAGCTGGGACTACAGGTGCATGCCACCACACTTGGCTAATTTTTTATTTGTTTCTTTATTTTGTAGAGATGTGGTTCTTCATTTGTTGCCCAGGCTAGTCTCAAACTCTTGGGCTTAAGCAGTCTTCCTGCCTCAGCCTCCCAAAATGCTGTGATTGTAAGTGTGAGCCACTGTACCCAGGGACCACTCTCTAAAAGCTATTATAATTGTGGATTTACCCCATCAAAGCTGTTCTCTGTATTTGTATCTCTCCTTCCTTTACTGGAGAGTGGGCTGTTCTACTTACTTACAATTCTTCATGCATCTGTTCCAGAATGTAACTTGAAGATTTGAAAGAACCCAGTTGCTAAGCTTAATTGAGCATCTAGTTAATATTGAGTGTTACACTGTCTTGGTAATTAAATAAATGGATAATTTGAGAACAATAATACATGCAACTGCCATTTGACAAATTTGTAAAGGTAGATTTTGTGAAGTAAAGAGCTCAAATTATATCATGAAAAAAGTGATGACCAGGGCAGGAAATTTGGGAAGCAAGAGATTAAGGCTTTCCAGAAATACAGAGCAGTGATGTTAAGAAAGTGTAGGCAAGGGTAAAGGGTGAAGTTACCTCAAATGATGGGCTGAGTTCAGACTTATAATCTTGTGTGCTTCATCAATCTTGCTTCAGTTCCTCACATTTGCTACCATGATAGACACCTGCATCTCATCCTCAGCCTCCCTATTCTGTGACTACTAGACAAGTGCTTCTCAAATTTCTGTGGGCACGTGAATCACCAGGAGATGGCATTAAAATGCAGGCTGATTCTGTAGATATGGACTGGGTCTGAGATACTGCATTAACAAGTTCCCAGTTGATGTTGAGAAACACACTTGAATAGAAGGCTCTCATTCCTGCTCTGACCACCCTTATTCTGTTCTGCCTTAAAAAAATATTTTAAGAAGTCAAATAGGGAAAAAAGGCTTATAAGAAAACAAACTTTTTGTCCTTTTGACCTTCATCTGTCTTTCTGTTGCTGAGGCAACCACTTTTAGACATGCTGGTGTATATCTCTTTTCCTATTTCTAAATACTATTGCAACCTCATTATTCTTAACAGAGATGCCCAGGCCACAATGTAGTGGCCCATTCATGGCTCACTGTAACTTCAAACTTCTTAATTCAAGCAGTCCTCCTGCCTCAGCCTCCCAAGTAGCTGGGACTACAGGTATACACTATCACTCTGGCTAATTTTTTTTTATTTTTTATTTGTAGATATGGGATCTCACTGTATTGCCCAGGCTAGTCTTGAACTCCTGGCCTCAAATAATCTTCCCACTTCAGCCCCCAACATAGTTGGGATTACAGGAGTGAGCCACCACACCTGATTGTTGCTGTCCCCTGGTTCATCATTTGCCAGATCCAACTGGCAGACCCTGACCCAGTGATGGATGAACAAATGCACTCAGACACAGATACTCAGTGAAAGAGTGGGCTGGGAGTCCAGGCAGCTTACAGACCCCGAGGAGGGTGCTGTAAAGAGTTACAGCTGCGTCCCTGACCAGCTGGCACTCCAGGCATTTATTCAGTATAGATTTAATGACAGAGGCTTTGAGTCAACATACTTGTGGCTACTGATTACAGGCCAGGTTCCAAGGCCTAAAGCAAACACCATTTGTGGGTAATAACATTATTGACACCTTCTCCTCCAGTAGAGAGCAGTCATGCGCCCCTGGATGTTCAAAGGTCAGTTTTAGGACCACATGAGTAAACAAGCTCTTTAGATAAACTCCCACACATTTCCTTTGTACCTACTTCTGCCTAATTGCCTCTAGATAAGAACTACCACCTTCGGCTCATTCCTCTCCAAGGCTTTTGCAAAAACCTCCTGGCCTTCCAAGAAGGTTTGTATCTATTTTACAGTTTTTCCCACCACCCTGACTGAACCCCTCCAGTCACTCTTAGAACTCCTCTCTTGACTGCCTGTTTCAGAAAATGAGGAATTTATTTCACACTCCATTTCTTCCCTCTATCCTTTTAATGTCATATCTAAACTTTATTAAATCCATATTAGCTGTCTTTGTTATTATGACCATAAATATTATGCTCTAATAAGCCACATAGTATTCTATGTTTACTTTTTTTTTTTAGTACTTTTCTGTATATATTATTGGAGCTAATAATTACTCATTTCTTTTAAAATGTTTTCTTTGGGCCAGGTGTGGTGGCTCATGTCCGTAATCCCAGTACTTTGGGAGGGCAAGGTGGGTGGACCACTTGAGGCCATGAGTTCAAGACCAGCCTGGCCAACATGGTGAAACCTCATCTCTACCCAAAATATAAAAATTAGCAGGCCATGATGGTACATGCCTGTAATCCCAGCTACTTGGGAGACTGAGGCAGGAGAATCACTTAGACCTAGGAGGCAGAAGTTGTAGTGAGCTGATACTGTGCCACTGCACTCCAGCCTGGGTGACGGAGTGAGACCCTATCTCAAAAATAATAAATAAATTATGTTTTCTTTGGCTGGGTGCAGTGGCTCACTTCTATAATCCCAGCACCTTGGGAGGCCAAGGCAGGTGAATTGCTTGAGCTTAGGAGTTCGAGACCAGCCTGGGGGATGTGGCAAAACCCTGTCTCTACCAAAAATACAAAAAATTAGCCAGGAATGGTAGCATGCACCTGTAGTCCCAGCTATTCAGGAGACTGGTGTGGGAGGATTGCTTGGACCTGGGAGGTAGAGGTTGTAATGAGCTGAGATCATGCCACTGCACTCCAGCCTGGGTGACAGAGCTAGACCCTGTCTGAAAACAAAGTAAAATGTTTTCTTTGTGGCTGGGCACAGTGGTTTGTTCCTGTAATCCCAGAACTTTGAGAGGCTGAAGTAAGGATTGCTTGAGGCGAGGAGTTCTAGACTAGCCTGGACAACACAATAATTTTTTTAAATAATTTTTTCTTAATATTCGGAAGAAATTGCCCCCATTTTCCTCTGCCTTCCAGTGTTTTTATGAGGAAACCGTTTTTATTTTCATACCTTTGTATGTCACCAGTCATTTTTTTTCTCTAAAAGATTTAGATCTCTTTTCTTGGGCATAATATTCTAAAATTTCATGACTGTGTCAGTCCTTGGCCTTCGATAATGGGGAGCAGTCTTCATTCTGGAGACTTGCATCTTTCAGTTCTAAATACTTTTGTATTTAGTCTTTGGTGGTTTCCTTCCCTACCTTGTTCTCTCCTTAATGGTCCTTCTATTATTAAGGTGTTCTATTTTAAGGGAGATTTTCTTAACTTTCTTTTCCCATTTATTCTGTTGAGTTTTAAAAATTTTTCAGCTCTTTTTTAACTTTTCAGTGTTTCTGTTTATATCAAAGCATCCTGTTTGTGTTACTTGGATTGGATTTATTTTCTTAGATCATTTATTTTAATTACATTGAAGTTTTATTTAGTACCCTGCCTTGTCTCTATTTCCTTTAAGTTTGTTGGTTTATATTTTGGTCTCTATTTTATAAGCCTGCCTTGAGGGCAAATAGCCCTGCTAGTTGTTGGTACCACTCCTGCCATTTGCAGGTGCTTTAATTTGACCTTCATTCCGTCTATTGCATCATTTTCGAGCCCTCCCCCTCCCCCCCTTCAACTGAATGGACCTCTCCTCTCAGCCAAGGGCATTCCAAAGTTAACTAGTTCAGGTCATAATGGGAATGGGGTTCAGATATGCCTGATTATACCCACCTCCGTTTGGAATTCAGGCACAACTGACCTGCATTAATATTAAAACAGAAACCTTAACAGAGCAATAAGATACCAACATGACAGTGGACCCTGAAAGAAATTAGTTTACCCTAAAATATATATTTCTTTGACATATTTTCAGATGGCCCTGCAAAACTTTCTGACAAGGGAAAATCTACATTCTATAGAGAATCCCCTTCCCCTTTCAGGTCTTTTCTCTAATCCCAGAGATAATTTAAGAGTCTGGCACCTTTTGAAGTCTTACAAGAAACATTTACCATTTATTCTCTCTGAAGCCTGCTACCTGGAGGCTTCATCTATTATACATAAGAAGAACTTTGGTCTCCACAACCCCTTATCTTAATCCAGGCACTCATTTCTGTTGATTCCAGGTTTTGAGATAACTCTTTGAATCAATTGCCAATCAGAAAATCTTTAAATGAAGCCCTCATTTGGAGTTGTCCTCTCTTTCCAGACTGAACCAGTATATATCTTACATGTATTGATTGATGTCTTATGTCTCCCTAAGATGTATAAAATCAAGCTGTAGCCTGACCACCTTGGGCACATGTTCTCAAGATCTCCTAGAGCTGTGTTTTGGGTCAGGGTTACTCATATTTGGCTCAAAATAAGTCTCTTCAAATATTTTACAGAGTTTGACTCTTTTTGTTGGCAGTCTTCAGAGATTGTGGTTTGGGGTTACAAATGTCTCCTGGTGTGTCAGACTGCTTGTTGCTCAACTAACTTCTTCTTACACTCAGATTTAGTTGAAGAAGACAGTGGTGCCCTAGGAGCACCTGTGAGATAGATTTGGTCAGTGAAATAGGAGTGGAAGTCCCTGTGTAGAGCTGCTTGGAAAGCTTACTAAATGGGAGAAATTTTTGCTGTTTGTTTGCCCTTCTTTGGCTTTCTTCCTCTTTTTTTCTTAGAAGGCAGTCC
This sequence comes from Aotus nancymaae, assembly GCF_030222135.1. Lineage (NCBI taxonomy): Eukaryota > Metazoa > Chordata > Mammalia > Primates > Aotidae > Aotus > Aotus nancymaae. Next base: position 32,952,720 of record NW_026988425.1, read on the forward strand.
AGCAGCCGTCTTGCAACTGCCAGGTGACCATGAAAATGAAAACCACACAGGTTAGTAGAGAAGAACAGGATGATAGAAGGAGTTTAGATTATTGATGATGTTGTAGACCCACTGAACCTGCCTGGACTGCCTTCTGCATTTTTATATGATAGAATAAAACCCAATTTAATTGAATTGCTATGGTCAGATTTCTAGTCCAAAGATGGACAGCTGCTTCTGTCTTTGTTTCAAGATTAATTTTGAGCAAATGCAGTTGAAACTCCTCTGCCACAGCTGGGCATGGTGGCTCCTGCCTGTAGTCCCAGCTTCTCAGGCTGCTGAAGTAGAGGGATTGCTTGAGCCCAGCAGTTGGTTCTAGGTTATAATGAGCTATGATTGTACCTCTGCACTCTAGCCTGGGTGACAGAGATCCTGTCTCTAAAAAAAATTGAAAATTAAAATTTTAAAACGTGTATTAGTCCGTTCTCATGCTGCTATGAAGAAATATCTGAGACTGAGTAACTTATAAAGCAAAGAGGTTTAATTTACTCACAGTTCGACAGAGCTGGGGAGGCCTCAAGACACTTAAGGATCATGGTGGAAGGGGAGCAAACACATCCTTCCCATGGCAGTAGAGAAAAGAAAAATGAGCAAAGGAGGGGAAAATCCCATATAAAGTAATCAGATCTTATGAGAACTCACTCACTGTCATGAGAACAGCATAAAGGTAACCACCCCCGTGATTCATTACCTCCCACCAGGTCTTTCTCATGATGTGGGGATTATGGGAGCTACAATTCAAGATGAGATTTGGGTGGGAACACAGCCAAACCATATCAAAAGTCCTCTGCCCTGTCTAGTCTTTTAATTCCTTTGTGTCTCCTGCTCTGTCCCCCTTATGTTTCTCTTCCTCACTAAGTCTTAATTTCCGTAGCCAATCACTTATAAACCTCTTTTACCAGTAATCTTAATTTCCATGCATCCATGTCCTGCTTGATCCATTGAACAAACGCCGAATGTTTCTCCAGATTCTACAGTTAGGAGACTGAGCACTGTTAGAGAAAACAGTCTAGAATTGTCAGAACCGGAGCTGCTTCCAATTCATGATTTCCACCTTCAGCTGCACCATAATTTATCTCCATGTAGTTTCCTTACTAGTCCCTTAAGTCCCTCAGTAACTGTCACTACTTTCTTCAAATACCTACATCTCCCCCAGATTGAATTTCTCTAAGAGCTATAGAAAGCATATAACTTTATATTTTCAAATGTCACCTCACTTTTCATCTACTTTCTACACTGTCAGCAGACTGTTTGCTCTCCTCCTACTTCATTAAATCTAGAAACTTATATAGTGCTTCCCTTCTTTCCTGCAGTAAATGAGGTGTTCTGGCTTCTTTTAAGTCCAACCATTCTACTGAACCTCTTGGTCCCCTGGTATAGAAGCAAGGTTATGAGCTTTGGAGCCAGACGGTTGGTTACTGTTCTGTCTCTTGTCAGTTGGATAACCTAAGGCAAAATTATTTAATTTCTCTGATCCTCTTTTCTCACCCATAAATGTAGATAATACCTTGATACGGTTTTGCTCTGTGTCCCTACCCAAATCTTACCTGGAATTCTAATTCCCAGTGTTGGAGGAAAGGCCAGGTGGGAGGTGATTGGATCATGGGGGTGGATTTTTCCCTTGCTGTTCTTGTTATGCTGACTTAGTTCTCATGAGATACAGTTGTTTGAAAGTATATAACACTTCCCCTTCACTCTGTCTTCCTCCTGCCACCATGTAAGATGTGCCTTGCTTCCCCTTTGCCTTTCACCATGATTGTAAGTTTCCTGAGGCCTTCCCAGCCATGCGGAACAGTCAGTCAATTAAACCTCTTTTCTATATAAATTACCTAGTGTTGGGCAGTTGTTTATAGCAATGTGAGAATGGACTATTACATACTTCTTTCATGGAATTAGTAATAGGAATCAGTGGGCCTTATATAAAGTGTAAGAAAAATAATGCTATTATTCTCATCTGCTCCCATACCTGATTCAACAGTTACCTCCTTTATATCATCAACTTCTTCCCTGATTGCTCTATCTGTAAACCTAAAAGCACCAACATCTTTTTTATTCCAGTGTATTCTGTGTCCCTGGGATTCTGACTTCAGCTCTCACACCGTTCAAATGGTGCTTGCCAAAGACCAAAGATCCTCTGTGTTGCATTTGGCAACTCTCTCTGCCCTCACATCTTTGCCAGTGCTGCCTATGAAAGCTGGCATCTCTCCATCATGATCCAGTTGCATCTCTTTGCTGACTGGACTCATTCAGTACTTTCTTCTTCCCAGTGAAAATCATGTTCCTTGTGCACTAGTTTTAAGGGAAATTGATGGTGGGCTTCCATCTTGAAGAGAAGCATGAATAATGGGAGAAATTCCCCAAATGTAGTTTAGGGGATGCAAGGACCACCTCCAACACTTTTTTAGGTCTTAGTGGGATTTTCAACTGGATCTAGAAATCATATTAACACTAGGCAGATTAACAAGAGAAAAGCATGTAAATTATATTAGCTTTACATGTACATGGATGTGAAACCACCTTTGCAAAAATTATGACAGTGAGAGAAGTCTAGCAAAGTTGACTCCATTTTGTTTCTAGGCTCACAGGCTGACTGTTCTCACTCATTCTTGGGTGAGCTAACCATGGGAGGAATTTATAGCTTAACTTTGAAGCAAGGGTGATAATAGTCCCTCCCTAAAACTAACTCCCTACTTGCTTAGGAACCTTTGTAAACTAATGAAAGGCCATGACATTAGGATTATGGGAGGAGCCTGAATTCTGCTACCATGTAGGCATAGTTTATATAATCCATTACTGCTTGAGAGTCATGTGGCCAGAGGTCACAAGATTCAAGACTGCCCCAGTTGCTCCTGTAGATAACATCACTATTGTAGAACCTAAGGTTGGTCTTTTGAGAATTTTTCAGACTCTTGCATTCTGGTAACCAACTGACCCCACCCAGACCTGGGATTCCTGACTCAGCCAGTCCTGTGGCCCTCACCCACAGGCTGACTCAGCACAGGAGAATCGTTTTCCACACACCTATGATTTCATCTTCAACCAATCAGTAGCACTGATTCCTTGGCCCCCTGCCCACCAAATTATCCATAAAAACCCTGTCCTTTGAGTTCTCAGGAGACTGCTTTGAGTAATATTCATAACTCTAGTCCTTCTTCTTGGCTAACTCTGCATTAATTAAACTCTTTGTCTACTGCAATATTATGGTCTTAGTGAATTGGTTTTGTCTGTGCAGTGGGCAGGAAGAACCTTTCAGGCAATTACAGATGGAGATCTTTACAAGAGAGTGAAGTCTGAAGAAATGGTCAAAGAAAAATAACTTTTTTACTTTTTACACAAAGTGATAAACTTGAGAAGCAATGACAGGACAAAGGGGGTCTGGCTACGAACAGTAATTTTTCTGGGGAAGTCACTATAAAATATGTGTGTGTGGGTGTGTGTGAAACTAATGGAAGATAAGGGTTATTTCCATAAGTATATTTATTCAGGTCTATTGCAGTGCCCAGTTCCCAGTCTGGTAATAAAGGCTGTTTTCTAACCCTGGTATGAGAAGGGTACCCCTTCCAGAGGAATGCGTATGGCTTTCTGCCTGCAGGAGGACATAAGTCATGTAGCGCTCTCTGAGACTGAAATTTCTTTAATGTTTTCAACTCGAAATAATACACCAATTTTGCATATTTTGGGTTGGTACATTCTTCACCTTTTCAGTAGGAACAGAGCTCAAAAAGTATTGAGTAACCAAAAAGCATGACCAACATCTATTCCACTTATATTGTTCCATATGCAGAAATCCAGGAGACTGAAATTTAATCCATTACTTAATGCATTTGATTTACATGTGTGTACTCACACATCATGGGACCAGAGTACCACCCTAAGCTAATTTACTATTAAGGTTTCTCTTGTAATAAATAATTGCTTTCTAAAAAATTCAACTCTGGGGAAGTAACAATTGTTACTGTGTTCATGGCTCTGGAAATGGGTATGTTATATTAAATTAGTCACTGAGTATTAATTCAATGTGCAGCTAAGTGGAAAGTTTGATTGAAAAGTTGTCTTGAGGATTTTCTTTGGTAGGGGAAGAGAGAGTGGTTGGGCAGAGGTCAGCCTCTTCCTAGGTGTTTGTTTTTCAAAGGTTGGCCCTTCTAACACCATTTCTAAATCATCTGGAATTCTCATTAAAACCCTAGACTGATCCCTGACCTAAAAAATCAATGGAGGAGAGGGAGTCTAGAACATATATGTTTTAACAAGCTCCTTAAGTGATTTCTTCCTTTCATCGAAGTTAGAGAACTACTGTTTTATGTGAGAAATGCAGATCCCTCAGTAGAATATTTTAAAATTTAAAGTTAATTATTTAATATATAAGGTAGTTATATGTTAAATAGATATTTATATATAAATATTGTATATTTAAATATCCCAATGTGAATTGGTATATTGGCATATTTAATCTCTGTTGATTTGGAATAATGTCTGCTACATACATTCTAGTCCACAAATTCTAAAGGGAAAGCATTTTACTTTTGTGAGTACATTTGAATTTCATATGCCTAATTTTTCCTAGCTGTTATTAGTGCTCATTTCTCTAAGCTGATGGCTACAATCAGGTCACAGCTTCTTACCTAAGCCACTAAATCATTATCTTTGCTAGAACTGGAAATAGGGCTTATTTTCCCTCCTACTGGGCTTTAGCCTCGAATTGTCACTTATTTCTGGAAATTTAAGTCACTCTCTTTCAAAGAAAATACTCCACGACTTTTCCTATTAGGTAATGTTTGGAAACCAGTGTTTCTCAAACTTCAGTGTGCATCAGAAAAATCTCGGCTTGTTGGGTCTGCAGGTTTTCTGATTCAGTTAGCCTGAGCTGGGATAGGTGACCTGCACTTTGGGCATTTGCCCCAGTCGATGCTGGTGCAAGGACCACTCTTCAAACTCCACTTGGGCAGTCCCAGCTTCTCATGTTGTGGTTATTCTTCTGCTGTAATCATGATGAAGATAATTTAATTGCCTAGGAAAGATTGTAACAAATCAGTCTCAGACTGATGAAGAATGCAGACAAGTTGATGTCATCCAAGTGTTGTATCCAGATGGACAGAAATTCCAGAGCTGGGCAGCTGTGTGGGCTGAGCCTGTAGAGATGCTTCAGTGACCTGTGGAGGGGGAGAGGAAGGTGTCCTTCTCACTGCCCCATTGTTCCCCATCATTTCTCACCTGCGGACTAGGCTTGCTGAGGGCAGTGAAATAGAACCAACTTTTACATAGGGGCTTTAGAGTTTCATACTTGTGCTTATTCCCAACAATAACCCTATGAGGATAGCATTATTATTATTACGCAGTTAAAGAATCTGAAGATCAAAGAGGTGGCTTGCCCCAGATCACATTGTGAAGAAGTCATGCATCATGATGTGACTATGATCACATCATGGTCAGTCAGCCTCTCTGGGGAAGGTTGCTGAAGCTGGGGAACCTCATCCAGGGCAGCTCCCAGGATGTCCTGGGGCAGTTTCTGAGGGCAGAGACAGCCCCACCCCTAACACTTTCAGTCCTCCCAAGGGGGCAGGCAAATCTCTGGGAGCTGTCCAGCGTGGGGCCCACATTCTGATGAAGATCCATCAAATGGCTGATGAAATCTCTGAGGCTCTGTACAGAGAGGACACTTACAGAGCTCCTCATAGGGACCTTGGAAATTAGCCAGTGTGTTCGTCTGTTTGCATTACTATGAAGGAATACTTGAGAGTGGGAAATTTATGAAGAGAAGAGGTTGAATTGGCTCATGGTTCTGCAGGTATACAAGAAGTATGGGGCCAGCATCTGTTTGTGGTGAGGGCCTCAAAAAGTTTACAATCATGATGAAAGGCAAGTGGGGAGCAGGGCATCACATGGAGAGAGTGGGAGCAAGAGAGCATAGGCAGGGGATGGTGGGGTGAGCAGGGAGGTCCCAGAGTTTTAACCAACCAGATCTCATGTGAACTAACTGAACGAGAACTCACTCATCACCAAGAGGATGGTGCCAGACCATTCATGAAGGATCCACCTTCATGATCCAATCACCTCCTACCAGGCCCCACCTCCAACGCTGAGAATCACATTTCAACAGGAGATTTGGAGGAGACAAACATCCAAACAGTATTAGCCAGAGTAAAGTCACTCTGGAGCTAAGGAGGATTATTAAACTTCAGGGCTATTTCTCCAGGAGCATCCCAGCAATATGTTTGTGTGCTACTGCCTCGTCTTATACTCGTGATTCTGTATATTTTTTCCTTAAAGAGGTTGCCCCAAATTGTCTCAGTTCCAGGCCGTATATCCTGGATTTGCCCCTGGATAAGCTCTGCAGGTCTCATGGACAGTCTTGGGAGCAGAAATCCAAACTGCTATTCAGGTCTCCAGCCTCCCTTCCAGGCAGGCATCTGATCACTCCTGCTTATTCTCTGATATAATCTAATCTAAAGGAGCACAGAGGGAGAGAAGTCATAGTAATAACCAGAGAAAGAGCTATTTTAATTGCTGAGGAAATATCCATTCAGAGCCCTGTTTCCCTTGGGAGCTGAATGCCACCCAGAATAAAACAACAGTAATATTAGGAAGTGCTTAGTAAATATCAGCTGTTAAATCTCAGAAACCACTACCCAAAAATGTTTTTGTTTTTTATCCAAAAAGTGTTTTGGAAAAGCCTCACAGTCTCTCTGACTTTCCCCACAACTGACTCTCCCAAAGATGAAGTTGAAATTTCCTTATATTCCTAAGATCCAGACCCACCAAAAGGACCAATTGTATTTTTCTTTCCCTCTATGTAAGACAAAGAATACAATCACACCTGGACAGACCCTTTAACAAGATAATATACAAGTTCATCTCTGTTCCTGAATCAATTCACTCTCCCTAGTAATCTGTTATTCTCCCCTCAGCTACATAATTCCTCTTCTTTCCCCTCTCATAACCTGTTTCGCCAAGATGGTCTATAAGCTTCTGAACACTGTTGAGGGGTGGGTGATCACTCTGTGGTTCGACCTGTGTACACGTTAAGAAAATTTGTGTGCCTTGTCTCCAGTTAATCTGACTGTTGTGAGTTGATTTTTCAGTGAAGCTTAAGAGAGCAAACAAGAAGTCTCCCTTGGCCCTACAAAACCATCCTCACAGAAACAGCGGTAACAGTATGAGGTAGGTATATATCCATTTTAAAGTGTGGAAATGGGCACAGAGTGCTTAAGCCTATACAGCAACAGAACTAGAATTCCAAAAAAGGTAGTCTGAGTTCAGCACCCAATTCTTAACTGGTAAGCTAGAGTCTTGCCTCACCTGTTACCACTGCTTCTCACTTCCTGCCCTGTCCCCACCTACACAATCTCACCATTGGACAGTCAGGACCAGATCCTCATAACCTGAGGGCTAATGTCCAAAACTTCTAGACCAAGAGCAGCAAAAATCTTTGATTGGAAATTCTGCCAGTCCTTCAGAATGACAGCAGAGCCATTTACTAACTAGGCTGAGGAATAACTTGGTGTTACCCAAACAGATGACAAAGGTGTCCATTGGAGCTCATGGCTTGGTGGAAGTCAGCATGTTCCAGGCTTTCCAGATCCTTCTGGGGTTGAATCTTAGTCTGAAAGCTGCCAAGGGTCACCAACATATCAGGGAGCAAACAAAAATGGGCGAATGTTCTCTTGTCTTCAAGCTGTAACCAGTTAACCAGTGTGAATGGATGAAGCTCATGCCTGGTTCCTAGGGAGCCTCTGAGCTCAGGTTGCTGGCAGGTTCCCCCTCTCAGGAGAGGAGAGGGCAGGGAAAGAGAGGATGGTAGGGCCTCTCCTCACCTGGGATGAAAATGTGGCATCGGATTGACACCTGATCCTCTCATAACCAGGCATTCACAGGTGCAAGAAGGCGGCCTTGTGACTGAGTGCAAGAGGCCCTGCTGTTAGCGTTGGAGGGGCCTCAGGGAATAGCCGTCACTGTCTTTTTTTCTCAGTGAATAGTCACAGGAGGTGAAATCCCTCCAGGAAGCATTTTTCTTTTCTTTTAAATAAATATTTTCAGCCTCCAATTTTTACCCATAAGGTACCATTTTAAGACCCTGCAAGTACGCCTTTTCTTTGCAGAAATGGGAACCCAGAATGGCACCTGGTCCATAAATCATGAGGACACACCAGGAGCCCTCAGCCATGAGCTTGTATCTTGTGCAGCAGCTGCTAGGGTTAGAGGTGCAGGTGGTAACTATGAAACAGCAAAACTGATGAGTAAGGGGAGGAAAAGCTGTAGCGAGGATCCTTCTAGTGCTGGAACTTCAAGATAGGAGGCAACAAATTCTAGGTATGCTCTGGATGATTCAGTAAGACCATAAAAACCCATATATCAACATTTGGGTAAGACTTTTTCTTTCCTTTCTTCCATCTATCCTTTTTGTGGTAGGCAGTGTTAAAATAAGAAACTTCACCACATTAAATTTAACATTAAGTTGAATTGAGTAAAAAATGACATGAATAGGGCAGCCTCCTGAGCCAGAATAGGCCCAGAGAGATTCCAGTGCAGCCACATGGTAGAAGGGAGACAGTAAAAGGAAAGTTGCATACAGAAAACGGAGGGACAGAAACAGCTGGATAGATAACAGTTTGGTGTCTACCTTATTTGAACATGATTGGATCAGTTGGCCCCCTTAGATTGGCCAAAACTTGGCGATGGGCACAAGAGTAGGTTACAGTCTGTTTACACTTCCATTTAGGTTATAGTTCACTATGTACAGAGAAACAGGCTGAACTTAAAACACAGAAGAAGACAACTTTAGGCCAAACAGCAGAATAGTGGTCCAGGCGCAGTGGCTAACAGCAGAATAGTGGGCCAGGTGTGGTGGCTCACACCAGCAATCCTAGCACTTTGGGAGGCCCAGGAGTTTGAGACCAGCCTGGGCAACATGGTGAAACTCTGTCTCTACCTACAAACAAACAAAAATATTAGCTGAACATAGTGAGACTATTCAGGAGGCTGAGGTGGGAGAATCACTTGAACATGGGGGGCAGAGGTTGCAATGAGCTGAGATCGTGCCATTGCACTCCAACCTAGGTGACAGAGTGAGATAGTCTCAAAAAAAAAAAAAAAAAATAGCAGAATAGTGATTCCCTAAAAACGTTCATATCCTAATTCCTGGAATTCATGAATGTATTCCTTTATGTGGAAATGGGAAATTTGCAGCTGTGATTAAGCTAAAAATCTTGAAATGGGGACATTATCTAGGATTACCTGTGGAAGACGAAGTCATAAAAGTGAGGGACTATGTTAACTTCTCTTCCCAGATCCACTAGGGGCGTGGTTGCAAAAGCAAGAATTTCCCAGCGCCACACTTCCATCCTCCTCCCCATCTGGGGAGAGTTCTTTGTCTAACTTTCCCAAGGGCTAGGTAAAATTCCAGGTGAGCTTCCTTTGTTCAGAAAGTCCGCCAAATGCCCTGGAAGGAGGGACTCTGTTGTGGGTCCAAGCAATCAATCTGGAATCAAAGTCAAAAATCACTCCAGAGGAAGTTTGAAAGAACTCCTCTCATTGGACAAAAACATGAATGGGGTGGGAATAACTTCAAAGTTTAAACTCCACTGCACCTTACCTGAGCCATTTCCCTCTCTGGGATCCTCTCCCACAACAGCGTGGGAGCTCTTTCTACTTCTCTTTCTTTCTCTCTCTGTCTAATAAATCGCTTTCTGCTGAACTCTTTGGGTCCTATATTCACTTGACAGGTAAGCTCACCACACCGCCAGGGCCTCTTCCCCATTCTTGGGACCAGGGAGCCCAAGAACCTCAGACTCATCGGAAAAAAATTAGGACGGGGAGGAAGCTGAGTGCATTCCCCTTCCAATCAGGGAATTGGGAGCGTCTTAGGGACGCATGTCTGCTCTCCCCTGCGTCCCGCGACCCAGATACAAAAGGAAATCAGAGTGACATGATGTGAGAAGGACTGGACCCATTATTGCTGGCTTAGAACATGGAAGAAAGGACCACAAGCTAAGGAATGCAGATGGCCTCTAGAAGCCAGAAAAGGCAAGAAAATGGACCCTCTCTTAGAGCTTCTAGGAAGAAACCAGCCTTGACACCCCTCCCCTCCATCCCCTCCCCTCCATTCCCACCCATCCCCTTCATCACCTCCCCTCCATCCCCTCTCCTCCATCCTCTCCCTTCCCCTCCATTCCCTCCCCTCCATCCTCTCCCTTCCTCTCCATCCCCTCCCCTTCATCCACTCTCCTCCATCCCCTCCCCTTCATCCCCACCCCTCCATTCCCTCCCCTCTCCTTCATCCCCTCCCCTTCATTTCCCTTCCCCTTCCTCCCTTCCCCTTCATCTTCTCCCCTTCATTCCCCTCCCCTACACATCCCTTCCCCTTCTTTCCCCTTCCCCTTCCTCCCCTCCATTCCCTCCCCTCCCCTTCATCCCCTCCTTTTCATCCCCTCCCCTTCTCTCCCCTCCCCTCATCCCCTTCCCTTCTTTTCCTTTCTTTCTAAATAACACTAGGTGAGATTGAACAAAATAGGCATTTTACTATCAAATAAGTTTAGGAAAAAAATAAGGTTATTTCTACTATTCTTGGAACTTTAAGTTTGAAGTTATTCCAAAAAGTCTATTATAATATTCATATATTTCCTTAAAATTGCTTTTGGGATTTAAGAAATTAATTTTTTTTTCATAAATTGAAGAATAATTCACATGCTGAAAATTCAGGCTTTTTGGACATATATATAGTTCAGTGAGCATTTTGTCTGTTTGTTTGTTTGCTTCTATGACAGAGTCTCACTCTGTTTCCCAGCCTGCAGTGCAGTGGTGTGGTGAGATCTCAGCTCACTGCAACCTCCACCTCCCAGGTTCAAGTGATTCTCATGTCTCAACCTCCAGAGTAGCTGGGACTACAGGCACATGCCACCACTCCCAACTAATTTTTGTATTTTTAATAGAGACAGGGTTTCGGCAAGGCTGGTCTCAAACTCCTGACCTCAGGTGATCTGCCTGCCTGGGCCTCCCAAAGTGCTGGGATCACAGGCATGAGCCACCGCGACCAGCCTAGTTCAATGGGTTTTGATGGACACATACAGTCATGTAACCACAACAAACAACATAGGGAAACTACGAAAACCTCCTACTTTTACACCTCAAGTAATTAATTGGGTTTTTAGAAATGTTTTCATTTATTTTATAGGTATAAACATTAAAACTTATTACATTTCTCTTTCAAATATACAGATATATAACATATAATACAAAAATTTAACTTATGAAAAAGTTTTAAAATTTTACAATAAAACAAGGAAACAAAAAGACCTAACACAAGATCTGTCCTCCACAGAAGAAAACGCTTGCATTTCCTCTCCTTTCTCCCTTAATGCTGCATTAGTGCAGTGTAGGCAGAGTCTTGCTTCTGCCAGGAAAACCTTCATTAGTCTCCGGAAGAACCTCTGCCCACCTGTCTCATTGTCTGCCCAGCTGCTGCAGGGACAGTCCTAAAGGCGTTCTGCTCTCCGGGGAATCTGAATCCACTTACGTGCTCCCCTGTAGGCTGTGGCACTTAACTTCCCTTGTCCTCAAGTTTGGTTAATGGGCTGGAAGCGTGGATTGACACTTTGCTCCAAGGCCAGCAGACAGGAGGCACTGCAAGCTCTGCGCTCACAGGGGCTTGGATGGAAGGAGTTGAAAAAAATGAATCATGAAGCATGAGAATAACAGGTTCCTTAATTCATTCTCTAGTTTTCTCCCATTGTGCTTGTAGTGACAGGAAAATGCAACTTGTCTCACAACTCAGTGGCACAATGAAAAGGAAATTTTTCTCTGTGATTGGAACCTTCTCTTGAGCCTTTCCCTTAGGGGATATTAGGAGAAAATTAGCTACACCTCTAATCCAACCTAAGTTTGGACCCTTTTAGTAGGGTTCAGTTTCTGTTAGCTAAATATGCTCAGTGCCTCCAACAGCTTGTCTTTTGTTGTTTCTCTAAGATTGTGTAGAATTCAGAAAGGATATAGCTTATTTGACCTTATGGCTTTGTGAGGAAGCTGGGGTCCCCAGTAGATCTCCTGGCTTCAATGTTTCTTTTCTGCTGGGTTGCTAGGTGCCTTGTTGGCCTCCAATGCCAACTTCTGGGTGGTTATTACTTTGGGTTGTGACTATTGCTTGGGCAGTACACCTGCAGGTGCTTTCTGGGCAATTGCATTTCATCCAAGTCTTGGTGGCAGCATCAGCACCTTGGGGGCACTCTGAGATATGTGTTTGGCTTCTGCTTTTTGTCCTGGATTTTCTGCAGAGTCCTCTGTCTCAATAAAGAAAACTCTTTTTATTAGTTCACCTGAGGTAGGCAGGCAGATACTTCTAGGTTCCATGCAGTATGCCTCAGTGGACCAGGACCATGGACACAGGACATGGGTAAGTTCCTGAACTCCTCTCTGCCCAAGATTCTTCATCTAGCAAATGAAAGTAATAATGTCGAGAATTCATTGAACACTTCCTATTTGGCTAACACTTTTAAAATGTGTTTTATATTACAATGTGCCAGGCAGAGTTCTGTAATGTCAGTGATTCTCTGTGATAATTTATTAACTTTTTTCTTTAATTTCCAATTTGCCACAGATCAATATTTCTGCAAAGTACATTAAAAGTTACTTCCTATAAGCTTCTACAGTGACAAGTGAAAAAATTTTTTTAATAAACCTTAAAACTGAAATCATTGTACAAATTAGTCACTGATTATAAATTACTACAAACACTTCAATAAATATTTAACAAATTAAAAAAAATTAGAAAACCCTTAATTTTTAGAAATTACACAGAAAAAAAAGAAAAAACTACAAAACTTATACATGTCCGTTGAAAGTGTATGTAAAGTGATTAATATAGAAAATTATACTAATAACTTCTACATACTATTTAACAATCATAACTTCACAAAAAGTTATGAGTGAAATAGTGATTCCCCATTTTAAGGGCCTTTATGTACACTTTGTTTTTTTGTTTTCGTTTTTTGTTTTGAGACAGAGTCTCACTCTGTCTCCTTGGCTGGAGTATAGTGGCGTGGTCTCAGCTCACTGCAACCTCCACCTTTTAGGTTCAAGTGATTCTACTGCCTCAGTCTCCTGAGTAGCTGGGACTACAGGCATGTGCCACCACGCCTGGCTAATTTTTTATACTTTTAATAGAGACAGGGTTTCACCAAGTTGGCCAGTCTGGTCTCGAACTCCTGACCTCAAGTGATCCTCCTGCCTTGGCCTCCCCAAATTCTGAGATTATAGGTGTGAGCCACCATGCCCAGCCCTTTATGTACGCTTTGAATACATGCTGTATATATCAACATTTAAAGCTTTTTATGTCCCCAATGAACTTTTTTCTTGATTTATAAACTTATCAACCCAATGAATATTTGATTAGTTTGTTTCTAAACATTCTGTACTTTTATGCCTATCTAGTTGCAGGCTAATAGCAAGCAATTTTTGGACTATGTAGGTTCAAAAATATCCTTTGAATAGCAGTGTTTTACATGCTTTACATGTATTAACTAATTTAACCCTCACAATAATTCTACAAGGACAGTATTATTATACTAGTGAAGTAACTAATAACTTAAAATTTTGCACTTAGGTTTTGGGACTCCAAGGCCCCTGTTCATAGCACGTTGTAGAAGGAAAGCGGTAAGATCAGGTAGATTTCTTTCCTCTCCTAGAGACCCAGGGTGGAATGAACGAATGAGCAGGAAGCTGTGAAAACTAGTATGGGGAAAAAGAGATGAAGTAGATTAGGACATGGGATAGAGTTCAGGTGGACTGTAGTGGTTTATGTCATTCAGGACCAATGGAAGGTACCAGTAAATTCAAAGAATCAGAAGTGGGGTCCTGTCCCTAGCTGAGGGTTTGAGGGGAGGTCTGAATTTACAAGGTCATTTAGAATTGATTGTATTCTTCATATAGAACATAAAGAAAAGAATATGCAAAAGATTGCCATTTGTTCTGTAAAGACACGCTAACCTAATGGCTAGTATGTACAGTTTCTTGTAGCTAGCAGAACAAAGAAAGTAATTGATCAAATGCAATTGAAAGAGATCCTTAACTCAGCTCTCCAGCCTCCTGCATATGTCATTTAGAAGGGCAATTTGACTCTTAATAAGTCTTTATTTCTAGAAAGTTTTTTCTTTTAAGTAACATATTTAATGGGAAGATAATAAAATGTTTCCAACACGATTTTATTCTCATGACTTAAATAAAACCTTCAGGACTTGGGAAATCTCCTCCTTATGATAAAGCAGACAGAGGTAAATGTATGGATTTCTTCTATTGTTTCATCAAAAGCAGTCTGCATTAAAAACAGGAGGTGCGACTTATCAATCTCTATGCATTGTGTGTGTGTGTGTGTGTGTGTGTGTGTATCTTATCCATTGGAGATTAAGTTGTAGCCATTGTGAAACTTCATCCTTAAATACTTCAACATGTATCATTCTAAAAGGCTGGGCACAATGGCTTACGTCTGTAATTGTCAGCACTTTGGGAGACCGAGGCGGGTGGATCATTTGAGGCTAGGAGTTCAAGACCAGCCTGGCCAATGGGCCAAAACTCTGTGTCTACTAAAAATACAAAACAACAACAACAAAATTAGCTAGACATGGTGCCACATGCCTATAATCCCAGCTACTCAGGTGGCTGAGACACGAGAATCTCTTGAACCCAAGAGATGGAGGTTGCAGTGAGCCAAGATCATGCCACTGCACTCCAGCCTGAGGACAGAATAAGGCTCTGTCTCAAAAAAAATCAAAACCAAAAACAACAACAACAAAAAAAGAGGAGGTGTTATTCAAGCTGTCCCTGCCAAAGGCAGAGAGGTAAAAGAAAACCAAGATGAGCATGAGGGGTGTGTGTGTGTGTGTGTGTGTGTGTGTGTGTGTGTGTGTGTGTGTGTATGTGTATGTGTGCTCTGATTTCCTTCCAATAAAACTCTCCTAATGTAATCGGACTCCATAGTGAGGCAGACATTACGGAGAGCAGTAAGCAATGCGACTCTCTCAATTTAGAGTAGACTCTCAATTTACTTATGTGTAGACTTTCAAGAGGATGAGGTTTGGGAGTTGGGCTATAGGTGTCCATTTAAAATACTGCACCTACAATTTCTCCTCCTCTGTTCCCTGGAGAAGCATTTCTGCAAGACATAATATGAAGCCTGGTCCTGAAGTTCTATCAGAACTCTGCTCTGTCATCCAGGCTGGAGTGCAGTGGCATGATTATGGTGCAAGGCAACCTTGAACTCCTGGGCTCAAATTGTCCTCTGTCTCAGCCTCCAGAGTAGCAGGGATAACAGGCATGAGAGCCACTGCACCCAGCAATACTTTATTTTTTATTTTTATTTTTGCACTTTGCTATTCTAATCAATGAATAACACTTTATTATAAAATAGGCTTTGTGTTAGAATATTTTGCCTGACTGTATGCTAATATAAGTGTTTAGGGTAGTCTAGGCTAAGTTATGATACTGAAAGGGCTGTGCATTAAATGCATTTTTGATTTAGGGTAGATTTATTGGGACTCAATCCCATCATATGGTGATAAGTATCTGTATTTTCCTTATGAATCTCTATGTGCTATGTGTGTGTATGTGTGCGTGTTAGCCATTGGAGATTAAGTTGTAGACATTGTGAAACTTCATGCTTAAATACTTCAACATGTATCATTCTAAAATAAGAACCTTTGTGTATTTGGCCATATATCAGTTAAGAGTGAGGCGGTGGAAATTGTCTGCTCTTGATGTAGGCAATAATTAGGTACATTTTCCATAAGAAATTTTAAAACCTTATTAAAAGCCAACCATGCACCAGCAGTTCTGAAAATGTTAGTGATAAAATACCTCTCCCTAAAACAAGATTTTCTTGTTGTTTAGGCTGTAAAAAATGCTGCACACTCTCAAATGACACATAAGCTTTGTTGGGGCTCAGAAAGCAATATCTCAAAGACTGGCACTCTGACATGCTGAGAAGCCTCAGGAGCTGCCTTATAATCAAGGCCCTTAGCTTTAACCTTGTCTTGCTCCCCTCTCAAGTGCAGGGAGGGATTCTCTTATCTGACTAAGAAAGCTTCTTTCCAAAAGACATGCAATTGTCTTAAGACGCCCTCGCTAAAAATCTCAGCAAATTACCAGGCAAGATCAACCACCCTGAGATGAGCCTGGGAGTTCTCATTACTCCCAGATGGCCCTTTCATCTATTCTTCTGAGTGAAGCTCCTAGAGATTACCTGGGGAACTTTAGCTGCATAATAAGACAACCTTTGTTTCTGTGCAGTTCCACCCTTCACATTCCCAGAGAGTCATTTACTAACCATTTTCTGAACATTGAGCCTATTAATTCCCTGATTTTCCTCTTTACTGTGTCACACAGAGACTTCCTGACTACCACACTGTCTAGGATGGAATGTCCATTACACTCTTTCAATTGGAAAGAAAATGTAAACAAACTGTAAAGAAAAGAAAACAGGCTGCACAGAAAACACATTGTAACGAATTAAATTGTTATAATTTATAAACCAGCCTTGTATAGAAAATGTGACAATCCTGCTACACGATGTGTTCTGTTCTGCAATGTCTTTGTGTTCTGCCTATATAAGTGAGATCATAACTTCAGAGCACTGATCCCATTTCTCTGGAATCTGTTTCCTGGATGGTAATTTCCAGCTTTTTATTGGAATAAATTCATTAAAACAGAATTCTGATCCTTTTGATGATTTCAGGTTGATGGAAATAAGAATGTTTTCCTACTGTGACTTCCTCAAGAATCTTTGAGAAAAATAAAAGAAGTGATTTGGGCTCAGCTTGGGGGTTCATGCCTATAATCCCAAAACTGGGAAGCCAAGGCAGGTGAATTGCTTCAACTCAGGAGTTTGAGACCAGCTTGGGCAACATGGCCAATCTTCATTTCTACCAAAATTACAAAAATTAGTTGGACGTGGCAGCACATGTCTGTGGTCTCACCTACTCAGGAGGCTGAGGTGGGAGGATTGCTTGAGTCTGGGAGGCAGAGGTTGTAGTGAGCTCAGATCAGGACATTGCACTTCAGCCTGGGCCACAGAGCCAGACCCTGTCTCAATCAAAAAAATAAAATAAAATAAATTAAGCTTTTTTTTTTATATGCAGTAACTCTGGAAACCCTATCAAGATTTTGTCTAACATTTCTTCCACTTTATCCCCTGCTTTTATCTTTAATAGATGTGGTTTCACTGTATTGCTCAGGTTGGCCTCAAACTCTTGCCCTCAAGATGCTCCCACCTCAGCCTCCTGAGTAGCCGGAATTACAGGTGCATGCCAGCTTCAAGTTATCCATTTTTTCCCCTCTTGTGAAGTGCAGAAGAGAAGACTGTAGATAAAAGCCTACAATATGGGTGAGTTCTAAGCTTTACTTGGGTAAATTACCCTCCTAATGCCTCAGGACCTTTATTTGTAAATTGGGAAAAGTAAGATTCTTCCTGGGATCATTTATTGAATTCTTAGTACATCCCAGATCTGTTTGAAGCACTTTGTACATAATGAAGTTTTCTAGCTCTCACAACAATCCTGAGGCCAGAACTATTATTAACCCCCTATTACTAGAGGAAAATAAAATTTAATAACCTGCTCACATTTGTCTTGTTAACATTTCCTTGATCTCTCTACTATACTTACACAAGCAGATATGGCAAAAGAATTAAGTTAAGATCGGTGCAGGAATTTTTGGTGATGCTTCGCCAGCCAGGGACCTCTACAGTCAGTGACACCTCTGGCTGGGCCTTGCTGGGCTCTGGTCTCTTGGAGGTTCCCAGTCTACTCGGCTCAGTGGGCGGCACTTGGCTTGTGCTCCCACCGGGATCCCGCACTCTCAGCCTGCAGGTGGGCCAGGAATGCCGCGCCCGCTTCCACTTTGGGTGGCGGCATCTGGATGAGGGGAATGTGGTGGTGCCCAAAAAACTTGGGGGTGCCAGCAACCCCGAAGCCCCAAAGTGTGTGTTACAGCATGTTACAGCTTTGGCTCGGGGAGCCCCAAGCTCTAGGCCCCAGAAGGGCTGTAGCTCTTCTCTCCTTACTGCACTCACAGCACAGCAAATGGGCAGCCGGGGCAGTGTTTCAGCCTATTTGTGCTACAGCTCATTCAGTTCTTTTGCTCCGCCCTGGCTGGCGGCTCTGGGGCTGACCCAGCCCCGCCACTGCTGCCGGACACCAGTGGAGGGTGGAGAGGTACAGTGTTACAGTAGCTCTTTCATCACCTGCTGTTTGGCAGGTCCCAAGTTCGTGTCCTGCATCCAAGAAGAATGAGGTTACCCAGACAACCATTGGGTGAGAAGAGTGGAGAAGAGTTTATTGAGCCACGGAACCGCTCTCAGTGGAGAACAGACTCAAGACAGGTGGCCCCCCACCCCAAGGCAGGTAGTTTCCTAGTGTGGCTCAGAATGGGAGAGTGCATTCTGATTGGTGGTTTGTGAGTATCCCAAAAAGCATTTTAAAAAAAGTCACCGCTCAAAGATGGGCAAGACAGTGCAAAAGGGTAGATACATGTAAAATAGGTAAAGGGTGGGGATCAATCAGAGGAAAGTGCCTCAAATGGGAAGAGAGGTTCTCAATCCACACCTTGGATTTATCTCTGACCTATAGCTTGGTTTTCAGACTTTAAACCTTCTTCAGCTTGAAGGTCGGCTTTCACCAGGGACCCGCCCCTAGACATCTGCCTAGACATTTGACTGCCTCCTGCTCCTGTCAAGATCACCACTGAAAACTCTTAAATTGGCTGGGTTTGGTGGCCACACATGTAATCCCAGCACTTTGGGAGGCCAAGGCAGGAAGATCACTTGAGTCTGGGAGTTTGAGAATAGCTTGGGGAACATAGTGAGACACCCACCTCTAAAAATGAAAGATAATTAAAAATAAATAAAGGTATAAAACTCTTAGGTAAGTGCTGACAATATTGAATTTTACCTGGATCCTGTGATCCTGGAAAATCACTATGGTTAAAGATCCCCCAACTCTTTGTGCTCCCAATATTGCTTTATTGCCAAGAACCACACTTTCCCATATGAACTTAGGTAAAACGCACAGATGCTTCTCTTTTTTACCTTTGTAGGCCAAGGGAAAACTGACCAAAGTCAGATTAATAAGAAAAAATGCACACAAATTTATTAACGTGTACAGGGATGAGGGGGAGAGAATCACAGAGTGATTACCCCAGCTCCCCGGTGGGATACAGAAGCTTATAGAGCCTTATTTCAGAGGGGAGAGGGAACTGAGGAATTTGCGTAATTCTGGGAGGAGGAATAAATAATTACCAGAGAGAGTGAATGGATGAGGAAACAAGAGATTAACCTGTAATTGTTTCTCTTTGAGAATTCAAGGATCCTAAAAGAAGATACTATCTTGTGAAAGGGTCCATTCAGGGTGGTTACATTGATTCTTCAGGTCTTCAGGCTTCTCTCTCTCTCTCTCTCTCTCTTTTTTTTTTTTTCATTTTACTCTGCATCTTCATGGAATCCCCCATGTCCCCCTCCCCCACCCCAGTGGATAATGAGGTAACAGGGAGAAAAAAGAAAAATAATTGTTCTCCTTAGCAGATCTGCTGGGTCTTTATGTACACAGGGGAAAAGACTCTTTCAGATCCCTGTTGATTTTTAAGTTCCTTTAATTTAAAATATTAATCATACCCAGGATAAATATTTTTGGGTGAAATATTTGGATTCTTTCACCTTTTACAAGGCCAGACAAAGATCCTCTAAATTCCTATTCTCTGTCTCATAAATGACTAGCTGAACTGCTTGTGCCCATGGAATCTACATCTGAACAAAGTGCTTGTTAATCAAACTTTGGTTAAGAGTATCTCCTTCCCCTAGATCCCAGAATTTGACCCATCCTCAGCCTTAGCTAGCATACAATTCCTTCTTAACAGCCCCTCCTGAAAATAGGCTGGCTCCAGGGTCAAGCAATCTCTGATCTATTATCAGATTAGCCACCTCACTCTTTCATTTTTCTATCCCACCCCAGATTCTTCTAGCCAAGGGTCTGACTCTGTCACTCAGGCTGGAGTTCAGTGGTACAATCATACCTTACTGCAACCTTGACCTCTCAGGCTCAAGCAATCCTCCCCACCTCAGCCCCTCAGTAAGCTGGGACTACAGCATGCACCACCACACTCAGCTAATTTTTTATTTTTGTATAGATAGAATCTCACTATGTTGCCCAGGTTGGTTTTGAACTCCTCAAGTAATCCTCCTGTCTTGGCCTCCCAAAGTGCTGGGATTACAGGCATGAGCCACCATGCCTGGCCTACCATTTTGCTTAACTCTTGAATTTGCAGATATTGTTGAACACATCTCCCTGTTGCAGTAGTCTCCCTCCTCCTATTGCAATAATCCTTTCTTTCCTCCCATCTCTACTTCTTGAAGTAATCTTTTCAAATCAAACAAAATAAAATAAAATTTCTTTTCATCTAAGTGCAGATTTTTTGTTGTTATTGTTGTTGTTTTTGAGACAGAGTCTCACTCTGTTGCCCAAACTGAAGTGCAATGGCATAATCTCAGCTAACTGCAACCTCCACCTCCTGGGTTCAAGCCATTCTCCGCCTCAGCCTCCCAAGTAGCTGGGACTACAGGTGCCTGCCACCACACCTGGATAATTTTTGTATTTTTAGTAGAGATGGAATTTCACCATATTGGCCAGGCTAGTCTTGAATTCCTGACCTTGTGATCTGCCCATCTTGTCCTCCCAAAGTGCTGGGATTACAGGTGTGAGCCACTGTGCCTGGCCAGATTTGGTTTTTATTTGAGAATGCTTGGTTAATATCAGTAGATATTAGTTATGGTTAGTATTTCCTTGCATCCTCTTCCTTCATCCTAGCTAAAACTTGTCCAGTATAGACAGGAAGCATTGAGAGACTTCATCTTTCTATTCAATCACCCAATGGGTTCTTCTTGCTCTCTTCATAGACAAAAACCAATTCACTGAGACTGTGGTATTGAAGTAAAGAAAGAGTTTAATTAATGCAGAGCTAGCCAAGCGGAAGTACTGGAATTATTACTCAAATTAGTCTCCCTGAGAACTAGAGTTTTTGTGGCTAATTTGGTGATCAAGGGTCTAGGGAATGGGTGCTGCTGATTGGTTGGGGATAAAATCATAAGGGTGTGGAAAGCAGTTCTAGTACACTGAGTCTTCCTCTAGGTAGGGGCCACAACTCTGGTTGAGTCATGAGTCAGGGGTCCAGGTAGAGTCAATCAGTTTACAGAATGCGAAAGTTGAAAAACATCTCAAAAGAACACTCTGAAGTTCTACAATTGTGTTTTATGCATAGGAGAAATTGGGGAAGTCACAAATCTGACCACGTGACTTGTAACCTCTGACCACATGACTCCTGAACAGTAAGGGATTATAGGAACTATGCTTATATTTTAGCAGAATTCAGATCTCTTCTATTATCCTAATCTTGTGACCTTTCATTTTCTATACAAAGGTGGCTTTGGTCCTTGAGCAAGGAGGGAGGGTAGTTTTAGGGAAGGACTGTAATTTTCCTTGCTTAAAAGTTAAACTATAAACTGGATTCCATCTCAAAAACA
Organism: Aotus nancymaae; assembly: GCF_030222135.1. NCBI lineage: Eukaryota > Metazoa > Chordata > Mammalia > Primates > Aotidae > Aotus > Aotus nancymaae. Next base: position 32,974,306 of record NW_026988425.1, read on the forward strand.
AAAAACAGAAAAACCCTCGCCCCGAACTCCATAGGGAGATAATTTGAGGTTTCCTCCTGTCTTCTCATTCAGCAGTCTTATGATTGAATTTCTTTCTCTGCTGCAATTCAGTGTCTGGCTATTTACCTGCCATGTGTGTTGAACAATGCACATTTTATGGTTATATGATTATATGAACCGAGTCACTCTTGTACCCAACTAAAACAAAGTAGAGAAGCTGGAGGTGGGGGAAGCACTCAAGACACACAACGTTATTCCAGTAATGTAATTCTCTTCAACTCCAGCTGCTGAAACTACCTGTTGTAACCTGAAACCAATTTTATCGATAGTTGCTGAGGTAACTTGTGTAACTCTAGGACAAATTTTGCACACTGATGTCACTCACAAATCAGAGTTTGCCAGCTCTCCAGAACCTTACTGGTGCCAATGGACTTTCTCAATGGTCAATATATAACATATCTCCTTTTTATAAAACTTCTGACTTTCTCTTTGTTCTTCAGATATTCTGAAGAGTACCTGGTCTGCATGAATGCTCTGAATTGCCATTCTTTCTTCCTGAAATAAATGTTGAATTTCAGAGATTTGTTTGTACATTTTTATTTTGACTTCAACACTATACAGCCTTATTTTCCTCTCTCCCTTAGATCCTTTGTGGTGGCGTTCTTTTGACTAAATCCAACGGAAAGCCAAAGGGTACATTGGGTCATACTTCTTTGCCCTTTGGCTTTCTGTTGGGTTTAGTCAAAAGAGTGCCTTCACAAAGGATCCAAGGGAGGGAGGAATAGCAGTTCATGCAATTGACACAAGCAAGCCTCCTGGGGCAGAAAGCCAGGAGGGAGAGTGGAGGCCTGGAGGAACAAATGGAAAATACCTATCACATAGTGGTTCACAGGTCGTGTCTTAGACTGTGTTCCGGGGCAATAGTCTCTGAGACTGAGTTAATGCAGGTTTATGAAGGTGCACTCTCAGGAGATATACATGCAAGGAAGTAAGGAGGGCAGGACTGGGACACACAAAGGAGTTGACTCAGTGTTGTTGCCACCTCAGAGCTCAGCCTTGTCGATGAGGAGCTCTGTAATGGGAATGGCAGCCCACAAGAGTCAACACAGAAGACTTCTGTGGCCAAATGTGTAAGGGTTTTTTTCTCAACACACCAAGCAGCAGACACCAGCTTGGTGTCCTCCAATTCAACTCAGCCAGCCCTCTGTGTCCAGGTATCTGCCAGTCAGGGTGTAACACTGGGCTCGGGCTGGGCAGTTCTTGTGCCCTGGGGACATTCTCAGGGAAAGATGCAGTTGTCAGCCTTTGGCGCCTGCAGGATGGGTGAAAGAATCTGGGGCAATGGAGCACCACAGTATCCACTGTAGTGGATACAAGGGAGGGCATAATAGCTGACAGAATGACCAGGGCAATTAAAGTACCGAATACAGCAATTGTAGGATAAGCTGCTGAGTACAACATGGTTGAACTGGTGACAAGGGTTGAAAACAGTGGCATTAGGCCAGACATGATGGTTCACACCTATAATCTCAGCACTTTGGGAGGCCAAGGTGGGTGACTTGCTTGAGACCAGGAGTTTGAGAGCAGCCTAATGACCAGATAACAAAACTCCATCTTTACTAAAAATACGAAAAATTAGCTGGGCTTGGTGATGTGTACCTATAGTCCCAGCTACTCAGGAGGCTGAGGTGGGAGAATCACCTGGGCCTGGGATGGGGAGGCTGTGGTGACCTGAGATCATGTCACTGCACTCCAAGCTAAACAAGAAAAGAGTGGCGTCAGATGCTGAAAGTCATTTGAAAACATTCAAACTCCATTCTCTGTAAAATAAATAAAAAATAAACCTCTGAATAAAAATAAAAATAGATGGGTACTTAACATGGAAAATATGTTTAACCCAAGAGTTAGAGTCATACTTATGGGAAATATCAAACTTCTTCATTTTAAAGTTAGGGACAAGACAAGAATATGCATACTTACCATAATTATTCAACATTATGTTGAATATAATTACTACCTCCAACATCTGGAGGTAGTAGCTAATATAATACAGCAAGAAAATATATAAGAGGTACAAAAATAAGAAAAGAGTGAATTTTTCATTAGAACTATAAAGATAAAATACGTTTTACCAATCAGATTCACACAGATTAAAATGATTATCAAAGTATTTGATGATACATTTTGTTGGTAGAGAAACAGATACTTAAGTACAGTGGAATAGGACAGGAAATTACTACAGCCCTCTCCAGGAGACAATCCGGCAACAGCTATTAAAATTAGCTATTATGATGAAATACCTGCATACTCTTTCACTAGTGGAGGCAAAGACAAATGTATAGAGATGTTAACGTTAACTTGATTTAGAATTGCAAAAGAAACCAAATGTCCACCAATGTGGACTGATTAAATAAATAACAGTACAATCATGGAATGAAATGTTATGCAAATGTTTATGGGTGTACCACTCTCCAGGAACCTCCCTGTGTTCAACTATTGGGAAGCTCCCAACCCAGTCCTCTTGGGTTTTTATGGAAGCTTCTTGAGTCAGCATTCCTTTCTCCAGGTTATAGGGTGGGACCTTCTCTGGGGATGGTCTTGAGACCTACAGTCAGAAAAGCAGAAGCAAGGTCAGAGAGATTCTGTTTCCTGAGACCTAACATACCCAACATGATAATGAAAGGCCATACAGAGGATGTGGAAGTTATGAGCCAGGGACGAAAAACCAATGTATATATACGTTGTGTACGTGTGTGTGTGTATACATGGGTATGTGTATTTATATGTATGTGTGCCTATATCTCATATATATCATAACACTACACCCTGCTAATGAGTTTGAACCTGGTCACTCATTGGACAGTCCTTACTTTTACTTTTACAGGGCTTGTAGAGACTCCTAACTCTTAAAGCCTTTCAATACCCTTTTTTGATGCCCTTTCAAAAATCAAGGGAGCCAAGAAAAGGTGTTGGGATCAAACATCAGTCTCTAGGGTTATAAAACAGAAAAATATGTTTTATCTAACCTATTCTTTAACTTACACTTCTTTCATGGGAGGCCACTTTTTGATAACTGGAATCCAAACCTTTTTGCCAAAGTAAGTCACAGGTATGTTTTATATGCTTATAATAGCGTTTTATTTATTTAATTTGTTATTTTTTGAGATGGGGGCCTCAAAATATTGCCCAGGCTAGCCTCAAACATCTGGGCTCAAGAAATTCTCTCACCTCAGGTTCCCAAATAGCTGGGATTATAGGTGTGTGCCACCACACCTGGCTATGATAAAGTTTAGTATGTATTAATGTCTCTACAAGCAATTGTTCCTACTATTTAACTTCTGCCAGAAAGAATGGCTCAGGAGTCAATTACTGCCCTCCCTAGATATTTTTAGGGGAGAAAACATAATTTCTTTTCTTTCTCAGGTTTTTAGTTGAGTCACTCTCCCGAAAACAAAATAAGATTAACAAGAGAAAAACAAGCACAAGTCTGTTAACCTGACCTGTACCCAACATGAGGGAAAGGCCTCAGTTTAACAGTACTTCTCTCTCAAAGCAGTGGCTTAGAGACTTTGCTTAAATGGTATTTTAACAAAGAGCGATAAATCCTACATAGTGACAAAACAAAGGAGAGACCAGTTCTAGCCTTTTTTTTTTTTTTTTTTAAGAGAGAGAGGGTCTCATATATTACCCAGGCTAGAGTGCAGTGGCAATCATGGTTCACTGCATCCTCCATCACCCAGGCCCAAGCAATCCTCCCACCTCAGCCTCCTGAGTAACTAGGACTACAGCTGTGCACCAACACATCTGGCTAATTTTTAAATTTTTGTAGAGACAGGGTTTCACTATGTTGCCCAGGCTGTTCTCCAACTCAAGTGATCCTCTCGCTCCCACCTCAGCCTCTTAAAGTGCTGGGATTACAAGCATAAGTCACTGTACCTGGCCTATTTCTAGTCTTTTAAAAGGTGGGGACTGGGTGGCTGTGGCTCATGCCTGTAATCCCAGCACTTTGGGAGGCCAAGTCGAGTGGATCACTTGAGGTCAGGTGTTTGAGACCAGCCTGGCCAATATAGTGAAAGCCTGTCTCTAATAAAAATGAAAAAATCAGCCGGTGTGGTGGTGCATGCCTGTAGTCCCAGCTACTCGGGAGGCTGAGGCTGGAGAATTGCTTGAACCCAAGAAGCAGAGGTTGCAGTGAGCTAAGATCACACCACTGCACTCCAACCCGGGCGACAGAGCGAGACTCTGTCTCAAATGACTAACTAACTAACTAACTAACTAACTAACTAACTAAATAAATAAATGGTGAGGAAATGTGGGAAGATAATAAAATCTGTTCCCAGATTCCTTTGGCCTGCTGGAGCCTGCTCTGGGCCTATAAGCCAGTGCTTTTTCCAGTCAGGAAGGGTTGATGCCCTGCCATTGGGCAAACAGAGGCTGGGGGCAGGGCATTTCCCTGCGTTTATTCAGTGTGTTTAACTTAACAATCCTCAGTATTTTGGGGGAAATAATTTAGCTTACTTCATATTCACCAGAATTTAAATAGCTCCATGCAACAGATTGTGGCATGCAGGTGCCTGGCTGTCAATGGGTAGCTAATTCATTCTGGCAGATGTGTCAGGAAATTATCCTGTTCAGAGTCCACTGTTGCATAGGAACATTGCTGGACTTTCTCTACAGCTGAGTGGCAACATGGATGATAACTGTTCTGAAAATTTTCTAGTTGGAGAATAACCTTGAATTGTCAATCGTTTCACTCCTTTCAACAGCTGAGCAGAGGAAAATGACATTTGGTCCAGATTGTCTTAGGGATATGTTACTCATCTACTTATTGTTGAATTGTAAGCTCTGTATATTACATTAATTACAATAAAGCTATATATTTATGTGACATTAACTTAGTTCTCTCCTCCTCATTATTTAGTTTATCTTTTAGACAGTGTGAAGATCAGATTTGCTGTAAAAACCATTAAGGTTATTGATTAAAATGACCTACTATGTGTCCTGTGTAAGGCATCACATGATGAGTTTATTTTAAACACATTTTTAAAAATTGATTTCCTTATTTCTCATTCCAAAAGTTATGCAACACATTGTATTACTCTTTTCTAGGTTGCCAGGGATAGAATTAACATCATTCATGTTTACTATATTAACCTTTTGGGCTAGAGTATATACTTCCTCCTTTTCATGACTTTAGTATTACATTTCTATCTCAATAAAGGTATTATATATGTATCTCTTGTTGGTATCTATAATTTTAGGAGAATAAGTGTTTAAAAGCAAGACTACCCAATCCAGAAAGCTAAACAACCCCTGTAGCAATCAGCCCCAAATGACCAGGAGTTGATTAATAACTGAAAGCTTCCCAAATTTTTGTCCCCATTTGTAATTTAGGACCAACCAGAAAAAGCCAAATATACACCCTTAGTCATTCACATAGGATGACTGCTTCTCCTTAGCCTCTTACAGCTTCCCAAGTCAACAGCTTCCCATCAGGGCACACCTGGAGCCTGCCCTTTTGTCCACCATAAGGTTTTCCCACTCTTCTATTTGCCCTTGAGTCTCTGCCAAAGGATGCTGACTGTGGCTGACTCCCTTGCTATAGTAACTTCAGAATAAATAGACTTGATTTTTCTCATTTCGTTGGTCTTTACTTCTAGAAGGAAGACTGAAGCAGGAGCCAAAGACCTTGATAAGTATGGAGGAGGGATGAAAGATAACAGTGATGAGGAATGGAAGAGGGATATTAGGTGATGGCGTGACTCTCAAGGACACAGGCTCTCCTGTGGGTGGCTGAGTGGCAGTGGATGTATCTTGGATCCACCATCTTTGCTAGGCCCTTTCCTATACCCTGTTTGAGCTCCCCAGGTGCACTGAGAGGTTCTGAGGCAGGTCAAATATTGTCAACACCATCCTACTGATGCAGAAAGAGGTAACAGATATGCTGTCTTTTGGCACCTGGTTCTGAGATCCCTTCTGGGCATTTAATTCCTGATAACCCTTATATGGGAACAGCAGAAGCAAAGTCCCAAGTGGTCCTGCTGTTACTTTAGTCCCCAGATCTGTACATTATGCTTGATGACTTGATATGGAATTACTGACGAGTTTGGCTTCCTAGAGTGAAATGTGGGAACATTTTGTGAAATCCCAACAGTTTGTTAACGATTCAGGATGACCTGGAATCAGAGTGAGAAAGTAAGAATTAACTTCTTTGTCTGAGTGCAGAGGAAAGATAATTGGTACATTTGACCTTGACTTTTTTTTTTTTTTTGAGACCGAGTCTTGCTCTGTTGCTTAGCTGGAGTGCAGTGGCACAATCTCAGCTAACTGCAACCACCACCTCCTGGGTTCACGCAATTATCTGGCCTCAGCCTCCCGAGTAGCTGGGACTACAGGTGCGTGTTATCATGCTGGGCTAATTTTTATTTTTATTTTAGTAGAGATGAGATGGGTTTTGTAAGGTTGGCCAGGCTGGTCTCGAAATCCTGACCTCAAGTGATCCACCCACCTCAGCCTCCCAAAGTGCTGGGATTACAGGCATGAGCCACCATGCCCGGTCTGATAATTGTTGCATTTGAAATAGGCCTTGCCCACATAGCCCCTCTGCCCATGTCTTTTGCTTCTGGGTCCTCTGTGAATCACATTCCTGTCATTAGGCAGGAGTGGAGGCTGATGGTCTGGAAGTGGTTTGGAAGCACACCCCAGAGTTTGAGCTCAAGAAACATTGGTTCTAATTTGTTGATCCCATTCTGGCCAGTCACAGTCATGACTTAACAGCTTGCCTTCCGGAGTGGCCCCCTGAAACCCAGGCTTCCAACCTGAAGCATGACAATGACTTTCCCAGCCGTTCATCTCTCCTATTGCCCAAGGTAAGCCTGGACCCTACTTGGCCACAAGGTCTTTTTCTGTCCACTAGCATCTCTGCTCATAGTTGGAAATTCTCATGAACTACACAGGAGTAGGCAGTACTGCTCCTAGGCTTGGCAACAGGAGCCCCTGCCCCGAGTCTGGCTTTCTAAGGGCCAGTATTCCAAAAGACTTAAATGCAAATATTTTTGCCTTTGTGTCCTGGTAACGAAGTCTTTTGAGTTTTGTAGCAGACTAAGTGCATAAGAATTATCAAAACACAATACACACATTGGGCTCCCCAGGCCAGAGAGGGATATGGGCCTGAGAGCCTATAAGTGCAGGCTGGGGATGCAAAACTCACAGCCTGAGCCCAAGGAACCCAGGGAAAGAGCTGTGCTCTTGCTTATAGTTTGCCACCCCATAGCACCCATGGTGAGTATCTAGGTGGATAGATACTCAGATGCCTGGGTGGAGCAGGTCTGCGGATAACTGACTCCTTCCCCTTTCTCTGCCCATGTGATATTGTTGGAAGGTTTTTAGAATTGCTGCAGATTATGAGGTGGAAAACCAAGGCATGGGGGCAAGGAACCTAACACTCCAGACTCCCTAGGGAGCTTGGCCATGTCAGTCTCCATCACAGATTTGGGTTTAGTCATCACTCCGGAGACCTGGGTCTGAGCCACCAGATTCTCAGGAGGCAGGGATGGCCAAGGGCTAGCGAATTTAGCCTCTCAGTCACATGGCTGATTCTTGGGGAGATGACTGTGAGATGCTGGATGAGAACAGAGGCTGGGCCTACAACGTATCTTATTTCATGACTTTTAAAGCTTTATACATTTGATATGTGGCCCTTCTATTGCACTCTTACCCCAGGCCTCAAGATCCTTAGGAGTAAGCCTGAAGCAAGCATCTTTCAGGTCCCAGAATAGGCAAAAGCACACCAACCACTTGCCTGATAGAGAAGCCATACACAGCTTTGGAGAAGCCTGGGACATGGCTTCCACTACTCCCTGGGCTGCAAACATGAAGGGTTCAAGTTAGTGCAAGCACAGGGAGGAAGTACCCACCCCAGTCCCTCTCAGATGTCCCCAGCTGTGCCCTCAGTCCCTTACCATCGTGGGTGGACAGGGAAGGACACTATATCTCTGTCCTTCAGCCTCTGGTATTTACTCCTCAACTCCACTCCGTGACCCCAACACACACACCCTACTACAGTCTCCATCCATCGTCTGTTCTCTCGTCCTTAAGCATGACCTGTGTGCTCTCACCTTTTTCTCTCTCTCCCACCCCAACTCTTTATGTTTGCTGCCTCTTCCTCCTTTAAGACATCTGCTCTATGAATGGGCAAACAAAAGAAAAGATGATTTAAACAAGTTATGAAATTCTTACTATACCCTGGGAGCTATGCTAGACATTGAAATTCTCTGAACATCCCTCACTCACTTGCTAAGTGAGACCAGGGAGAGCAGAGGCTGCAATGTCACAGTAGGTAGTTAGATGGCTGCTCGTGCTGGGCCTCAAGAGGTGGCATTTTGCAGGGGAAGGTATCAGCTATAGTTCAAGGTCTGACCTTTGTTTTGGCAGCTTTCGAAATAAAATTTTATCTGATTTAGAAGAATTAACATATGCAAACCAAGTTCACATGAAACTTACATATAAATGAAAATATCAATTTATTATATTTCCAGGGATATGATTGAAATCACCTTTGCAAAGATTATGACAGTGAGCGAAGTCTAGCATAGATTATTCCATTTTGCTTCTAGCCTCAGGGCACAGGCCAAACTAACTATGGGAGGAATTTCATTTATAGTTTAACTTTGAAGCAAGGATGGTAACAGTTCCTCCTTAAAGCTGATGCCTTCCTTGCTTGGATGGAAAACTGCCTTTGTAAAACTAATGAAAATCCACGAGATTAGGATTATGGGAGGGGCCTGAATTCTGCTTAAATGTAGGCATAATTTCTTTTTTTTTTTTGAGACAGAGTCACACTCTTGTTGCCCAGGTGGAGTGCAATGGTGCAATCTCAGCTCACTGCAACCTCCGCCTCCTGGGTTCAAGAGATTCTCCTGCCTCAGCCTCCCAAGTAACTGGGATTACAGGCATGTGCCACCATGCCTGGCCAAAATGTAGGCATAGTTTCTATAATCCCCTACTGCTCAGGACCTCTGGCCAGAGTCACAAGATCTGTGACTTCCTCAATTGCTCCTATAGGTAAACATCACTGTTGTAAAACCTAAGATTGGTCTTTTGAGATGTTTTCCAGATTTTTTAAATTCTGTCAACCAACTGACCCCACCCAGACCCTGGACTCATGTCTCAGCTAGTCCTGAGGCCCCCACCCAGAGGCTGACTCAGATCCTGAGAACCAATTTCCACACCCCCATAATTTCATCCCCAACCAATTAGCAGCACCCATTCCATAGCTCCCTGCTCACCAAATTATTCATAAAAACCCTAGTCTCTGAGTTGGAGAGACCCTAGTCTCTTGGAGAGCCTGATTTGAGTGATAATGAAACTCCAGTCCTTCCATTTGGCTGGCCTTGTGTTAATTGAACATTTTACTACAATAAGGCTGTCTCAGTGAGTGAGTGAACTGGGTTTTCTGAGACCAGGAAAGTCAGTTCCAAATCCTTACAAGGGAGGTGCCCAGCTGACCACCTTCACTTTTTATTCCCTGCTTCCAGTAATCTAATGATTTAGTTTAACAATAACCTTCTTGCTCCCTGAGTTGTGTCTCCCTAAGTAAGGAGAAAAGAAATTTTAGTGTATTTGTCAGCATGCATTTTCCAGCCTCCCTTTCTGAGGTTCAGATGTGCATTTTGGTGAGGTGTCTGTCCCCAACCACCAGAAAAAGGAGAGTTTACTTAATGTTCTGCTCTTTCATTGAGCAAAAAGGCTATAAAAGACCTATTAATCCTCCCAGCAATATATAACTAATTCCTTTTCTAATCTGCAAGAGCCAAGGAGAGCTAATTTAATCTCACGACTCATTAGCTCATCTATTGTCTGAGATGTAAAACAGATGCAAGACAATCAGTGGAACACAAATTGCCATTTTATGCAGCCCCAGATTTAGGCTGGTCCCCTGCAGCTCCAACCATTGAAACCCATTTGCAATTATTTCTGCGGAGTTGGAGAAACGGGTTCCTGCTTATTAGCTAAGCAGCATCACCATAGTCTACCATTCTAATTTCTCCTCACAAGGGTCTTCCTTTCCTGTGAATTCTCTCATGTGGTTAGGGTAGAGCAGTTTCTGTCTTCCTGAAGACAGCCACCAGGGGACAGCTGATGCACGGTCAGGCCGAAGCTTGTGACCAAGGCAGTGACAATGACCTGGGCCATATGGAATGGAGAAGCTTGGCCATCGATTCATTGCCTCTGGATGAGGCAAAACTGCAAGAGGTTTGAGAAAAGAAGGCAATTGGGAGACAGAAAAATTCTCTTTCCCTGGAAGACTCCCTAAAATCAGAGCACCATGAACAGAATGAGGGGAACAGAGATGATAACTTGCAGGCTGGCTTCTTGGGATGTGAAAGAATGCAGGACACCCAAAGCTGGGCTCACTGTCCCCAAATACTCTCTCACTGTGGACTGATAATACTTCATTCCCTCAGTTTCAGCACACCATCTTGTTCCTGTGAGGATTGATAGTCTGTGTTTATTAATATTTGGGGATAAGCATGCATTTTAAGGTTGCCTGGCATATAGAAGGGAGTTAGGGCAAAAGAGACCCCCCACATACCTTAGTTCCAGATCTATAAGACATCAAATTGGAGAAAAGTCAAGACAGGAAGGATTCAGAGTCAAAACCATACATCTTGATGGGATGGAGGCTACAGGTGTGCCTGAGATTCTGAGCTCCTCGGGGCAGTCAGGCCTGATCACATCTGGCTGCTAGTGGTTCACGGTTACTGCAGTGGGCCATGCAAATATGATTATCTTTCTGTGTGCCATATGTAAAGAGGTTGGGAAGTGCTATTCTAACCAACCCTTCTCTTCAATGACAAAGATAAGGCAAAATGACATAAGCCCAAGGAAGCAGGATCCGGTTCTGCAATGTGAGGCATTGAATGTGATTGGGAGACTCTCAAAGGGACTCAGAGGTCAGGCAGAGCATCTTGGAGAGTTAGAGCTCAGAACCCAGTGAGTGGCCTGAGAAATGGGCATGAGTGACCTGCAAGAAGAATGGATCCTGACGAAGTGTTCAAGGCTGCAGTGAGCTATGATGGCACCACTGCCCTTCAGCCTGGGCAACAGAGTGAGATCCTGCTCCCCACTCTCCAACAACAACAACGACAAAAAGAATGGATCTGGATACTGACCCATCTGTACTCATTTATGTGACACTACACTACCACCCTGGGCTGTGCCCTGACCAAGGCCAGACTGAAAGAGTGGGTAGATTCTGGTTTGCAGGACAATCAGGTAGGCACATTAGGTTTAAATGGGAAATGCCAGATTTTTGTAGCAATGCAGCACATTCAGAGCCATTGTTCTCCATATTTCTCCTCTATGATAATGTCAGATGCTTCCTGATATGGTTTGGCTGTGTCCCCATCCAAATCTCATCTTGAATTGTAGTTCCCATAATCCCCATGTGTCAAGGGAGGGACTCAGTGGGAGGTAATTGAATCATGGGGATGGGATTTTCCCATGCTGTTATTGTGATAGTGAGTAAGTCTCACGAAATCTGATGGTTTTATAAAGGGAAGTTCCCCTACATAAGCTCTCTGACCTGCTGCCATGTAAGATGTGCCTTTGCTCCTCCTTTGCTTTCCACCATGACTGTGAGGCCTCCCTAGCCAAGTAGAACTGTGAGTCCATTAAACCTCTTTTTCTTTATAAATTACCCAGTCTCAGGTATGTCTTTATTAGCAGCATGAGAACAGACTAATACACTTGCCTTGTACTCATATTCAGTGTCCTTTCATCTCCCAACACACACTCAGTTATCTTACTTCCTGAAAGCAGAGCCCAAGACAAGGACTTGAATGCGAGTAGTTTATTTAGGAGGTGATCTCAGGAAATAGAAGCAAGAGAGTAGGAAGGGTGAGATGGGAAGGAGAAAAGGCAAACCTGGGGGTGTGTTATAGAGCTTGCTGCTGTGGGCAACTGGGACTCAACAATGCTAGGACCTCATGCAAAGCATGCAGAATTCTCCCAGATTGATGCAGCTGAAGGATGGGAGGCCCAGTGATCTTAACTTCTTTGCACTTTAGAGCTGTGCATATGTGAGGGTGCTCTGGAACAGAGGGCAGATAGACGCATAGCATGCACTTGAAGCAAGAGGACTTTGAGCACATACAGAATTGAAATGGGCCTTTGGGAATGTGACATGGGCACCAGAGGTGTCTGCTGCTTCAATTGAAGAGGCTAGGTTAGAGCCGTGATTCTCGAAGTGTGATTCTTCAGAATAGCTGCGTCAACATCACCTGGGACTTATTAGAAATGCAAATTATTGGTTCTGAATCAGAAATTCTGGAGGTGAAGCCTAAGTATTTCCCATATGACCCTCCAAGTCAACCCTCACCCCCACCCAACTCCTAGAGGCAACCACTGTTCTTAATTTTTTCTGCTGTAGATTGATTTTGCCTTTTAATTTTTTAAAAAATTATATGGTAGGTACTCTTTTGGGTAAAGCTTCTTGCACTCAGCATAAAGTTTTGAGATTTTTTTCATATTGCTGTATCAATAATTTATTTCTTTTTATTGTTGAGTAATAGTCCACTGAATAAATATATCACAGTTTGTTTGTTCATTCGTCTGTTGATACGTTTTCAGCTTTTGATGATTTTGAATAAAGCTGTAATGAACATTATTGCACAGGCTTTTTGGACAGGTCCCATACTTCTTGCAGCATTATGAATGCTTTACTTCTAAACACAATGGTTATGTAACACTGAATTCTGTGGAAATCATTCTAACCCAATGGATCTCAAATTTTAGTGTGCACATTACAGGCTCCTTGTGCTTAGGAAAGCCAGACAACACTATAGCCCTGTAGTTGAGGGCCATTTGAAATAAAAACAATCGCCAAAACAAACATGAAAAAGACATGGCACTAAAGAGACCTTAAAAAGGAAGGCAAGGGGCTGGGCCTGTGGCTCACACCTGTAATCCCAACACTTTGGGAGGCCAAGGCAGGCAGATCACTTGAAGTTCAGAGTTCGAGAACAGCCTGGCCAACATGATGAAACCCTGTCTCTACTAAAAATACAAAAATTAGCTGGGTGTGGTGGCTTGCACCTGTAACCTCAGATACTCAGGAGGCTGAGGCAGGAGAATTGCTTGAACCCGGGAGGTGGAGGTTGCAGTGAGCTAAGATTGTGCCACAGCACTCCAGCCTGGGCGACAGAGTGAGACTCTGTCACAAATAAAATAAAATAAAATAAAAAATAAAAAAAGGAAGGCAAAGTATCTCTTCTTCGGAACCCAGTTGTGAACATATGTATAGGATGACTGGAGTTTTTCACTACTCTGTTCTTGTCTGCAAAAGTGCTGCTAGTGTTGGTTGTAGGGTTACAAACAAATTTTATCAAGTAGGTACATTTGCAAATATGGAACTGCAAATAATGAGGATCTAGTGTATTGAAATTTGATGCTTCTTTCTTTTTTGAGACAGGGTGTTGCTCTGTTGCTTAGGCTAGAGAGCAGTAGCCTGATCATAACTTACTACGGCCTCTAACTCTTAGGCTCAAGTAATCCTCCTGCCTCAGCCACCCAAGTAGCTAGGACTATAGGGATGTACCACCGCATCCAGCTAATTTAATATATATATATATATATGTTTTGTAGAGACAAGGTCTCACTATGTTACCTATGCTGGTTTTAAACTGGCCTCAAGTGACCCTTCCACGTTGGCCTTCAAGTGCTGGGATTATAGGTATGAGTCACTGTGTCCAGCCCATATAGTAGTTTTTAATCAATGTTTCCTCTACCAGCTTTTCCTTTAATGCTAATGTTACCTCTTTCCCATAGGGGTGTAAATACTTCACTCCCAGAGTGGATAGTATTGAGATATCCCTTTGGGGTCTTTATGATAACCCTTTCACATGCCCCTCCCAGGGCAGGAGAGGGTGCTGCTGTTGGTGAAAGTGTGATGGCCATTAGACTTCTATTAACTGAGGTTAATAGGTTGAATGGTCCATTTCTCTGTTTCTTTCTACTCCATCCCCATCCTTCTTGAGCTTGAAGCCTTGAGCTTAGAGGGCTACTGGAGGGAGGCCTGCAGATCTCCAGCTGCTTGCCATGGGGGTTGCGGCTGTGAAGGATAGGAATACCCTTTTTCTATTTGCACCCAAGACATGCTCTCCAAGCCAGCTTCACCACTACTGAAGTCGATATTTTGAGCTGGCTGATTACGTCTATTCTCAGTTTGATTAAAAATCTCAATTAGAGGAGGATGATTAATCCAAACTCCTAACATGCCAGTTTTCCATTTTGCTTGCTTTTGACTTATTGTCCCAGCTCTAGAATTGAAACATCTGTGTCTCCAGGGGCTGGTCTAAGACTCTTTTGAGCTGTGCTCATTATCATGTATCCCCTTCAGCATCAAGATTCTTTAATCAAGCTGGTGTGCTTTGAACCCTGATGCATTTTTTGTTCTTTTGAGGTTTTCTGACCTACCTCATCAGTCCTTTCGAGAAGTCTGAATTGTAGGGAAAGCTTGGTTTTACTCAACCAAGATCCCCTGCTACTCACGACAAGGCGATAATTATTTTAGTGCAGGGTTTTTCAACTTTGGAACTATTGACATTTTAAGCCAGATAATTCTTTGTTGTTGTGGGGATGTCGTCCTGTAGAATGTTCAGCAACATTCTGGGCCTCTGTTCACACTAGACGCCAGTAGCTCTCCCTCCCTCCCGCACTGCTCAGTTGTGAAAACCAAAAATATCTCCAGACATTGTCAAAGATCTCCTGGGGAACAAAAATCACCCCCAATTAAGAGCTACTTTTCTAGTGGAAAATGTACCTAGCATAGTGGGAGCAGAGTATAGTAGAAAACAGACCCTGGCAGGGTCAGGGGAGGTGTCTCAGTGGAAGTAGCATTTGAGCTGGGCTTTGTAGTATTAGAAAGATCTGGTAGTCACAGACAGAATAATTTTTAAGGTATAAACAGGGAGGTATTCACGGCTCTCTGCGATGCCTTCTTAACCAAAACCACATTTCCGACCAGTCCCATTTATGCCCTCAGACATCCTAGGGATCACCTGGAGAGGCCTGGCTCTTCCTTACCTCAATGGTTTTGTTTATTCCATATGAGTAGGCTCCATCACTATATGTACAAATTCTACTTTAATGAGCTACTTTACTCTACTGAGCTGTGCACCATTTTTGAATAAGGATTGAGTTCCCAAAGCAAATTCCTCTAGAGATGAGTCATTTTCTCTTAAGCATTAAGCCTGCGCTTTGGATAGATGAAGGAGTAGGTTATGCTGTGAGCAGCATGAATATGTTGAATTCAGTGTTATTGGGAATTTTAGGCATCACTTCAGATGATCACATGGTGGCAGTTGTTGCACATTCAGGAGAGGAGACAGGCTCACCTGGGATGTGACTCATCTGATGATGTACTGATTTAGCCGTAGGGTAGAAGGGAATCTGGAAGGAGTGTGGGAGGAAGAAATCGATAGCATCCTTCTCAAGGTTGCTAAAATCTGTAGTAACACTGGTGGGTGGTAGGAGTCTCACAGCAGGGGTAAAAGAATCACACAGAAACATCGATGAGTGTGGCCATTTATTGATGCTACACAAAGGCAGGCTATGATTACAGTTTGGTTTTAAGTACTGAGATACCCACTAAGGTACCCCTTGAGGAGGCTGGGGAAAGGGAACTGGCAAAGCAGCACAAAGATGCAGGGAGGGCAATAGGTTGGGCCACGTATGTCATATAATGCTTTTGGAGGACAGTGATGGGTAGGATTGTGCTTCACCCACCATAACATAACTTAGAATAATAATACTTGAATTAGCAGTATAGACAACAGGAGTAGCATCAAATATGTCAGCTAGGTTGTAGCACCAGGCAGTTCACGTCATGTGATCTCTCCCTCAAAAGTAAATCATTGTGGACTGAGCACAAGATATATCATCCCAGAGATTCAGCTTGAAGTCAGAAAGGAGAAGAGCTAAGACCTGCACTCCCTGGAGTAGCAGTGTGCAGCTTTCAGAGTTTGGAATATTTTAGTCAATTGAATGGGATGTTATTATCTAAAACAATAGGATCCCTCATATTGTGTTTCAGATACTGGCTGAAGGTTATCAGAAGCATTCACTGACTCTCTGAAAGCATCACAGTAGGATGTCAGCGGAGACTTGGCTGTCTCAGGAGATTGGACGGAGGTGTGCTCTTGTTTAAGAAAACCCATCACATAACAAAGCTTTCCTACAAAGGAGGCACTGAAACAATGTCCTGATTTAAGAAAGTAATCACTATTAAGTTTCTTGGAATATTGTTCTCTTATGGTGGGTTTAATCACATCGTTATGTTTAAGAATTATATTAACCCACAGCTTTCCAGAGAAGAACTAAATATACTACTGTGAAAGACAATGTAAACCAAACTGGGTTTTAGAACGTTAATGCAGTTAAGCACCAGACCTTGCAATGGCCCTTTCTATTTCATAGAGATGTGTATCCAGTGTCTCCTGATACACTTCTTAGTTGCTTGCTCCAGTGAGAAGAAAGAAGGGCCTAGATAAAGTAAACCAACAATTCTGCTTCATGTCAGCACCCAAACATCAAAGATGTGAAGACACCATGCAGGTTCCTGCCTTCAGAGTCCTCCTGTTGATCTGAGTCCCCTCTTGTACAGCAAGCACTGGAACCTGTCAAAATACTGATGACTCATCACTGAGTGATTGCCAAGACAACCACCAAAAGGACAGATGATACCAACAGGACAGAAAACAGCAAGCCCTGTCTTCATTGTGGAGTCCAGAATGATGGACATCACACAACTATCTTACAACATAGCTCCAGTACAGGAAGCAAATATCCATGGCAAATAATTAGAGGCCAATTTTCTGCCTTTGAGAAACCTTAGAATGGAGCACCCGGCCAAACCTTCTCCACGTGTCTACCATCTTCACCACTTTATGGGTTGTAAATAACGCGGTCCATTTTGTATACTGAGAAATTTGGCCTAGTTTAGTTGGTTGAGGTCAGTAGGAATCTAAGTTTGTTCCTGAGCTTTGTAATCCTGGTCATACCCAGGTCTCTGATGACATGTATTTGAGTCTATGCTAGTACAGTACCAGGTTAAATCAATCTAGCTTACTAAATGAATCCCTCTAAAAGCCTACACTACACTTCAGGGACAGTCATTGCAAACTGCCTCATTAGTAAATATCAGTTTCTCCTTCACTCATGTCACTAACAATTTAAGTGTCATCTATCCTTGAAAACCATTATTCACCAGAGGCTGCCATAGGCCAGCAATGTTTAAATTTAAAGGCAGAGAATACAATAATGTAATTATCATCTAGAAATAAATTCTCTGGCTTTAGGTAAACATTTCTACTTTCCTCCTGTTTCTGGTCTATCCTGAATTTCATTCCAATCCCACTGTTTTATTTTCCACAGGAATTCATGAGAGTAATACATATTAATGACTTGGAAAAAAATAAAAAGCACATAATATAAAATCTTTTTTTTTTTTTTTTGAGACAGAGTCTTGCTCAGTCGCCAGGTGCCAGGCTGGAGTGCAATGGCAGCTCACTGCAACCTCTGCCTCCTGGGTTCAAGCAATTCTCCTGCCTCAGCCTCCCGAGTAGCTGGGACTACAGGCGCGTGCCACCACGCCCGGCTAATTTTGTATTTTTAGTAGAGACGGGGTTTCACCATATTGGCCAGGATGGTCTTGATCTCATGATCCGCCCGCCTCGGCCTCCCAAAGTGCTGGGATTACAGGCATGAGCCACCGCGCCTGGCCCATAATATAAAATCTTAAATTCAAGGTACCCAAGCAATAAAACTGACATTGGTCAGCAACATTACATGCTTAACAGAAGATGTATATGCAGAGTTTTACATACACTTACCCATTTGTATGCCTATCTATGTTTACGTTAGTTCTGCCACCACCTAGATATTAGCACCATTTTAAAATAGCACCATTCTGCTGAACGGATAGGTAAAGGGAGACATGGGACATTGTGTTCCATGATGAGTGTTAAATTTATCTGCGCATGAGTCAGAAAATATGCTGCCCATCACATGAAGGCCACATCCTTGCCTTTCTCCCTGTCAAGAATCGGTTCTGAGATCTTCTTCAATTTGACGCTTATGTCCCTCCACCCACCCACCTACCCTCTTTCTCTGGGTTCAGGTCATGTAAGTCCCTTCCCTTAGAAATCATTTTGTCTAGAAATGTGCTCTGAATTTGAGGCCAAGCCTACTTTGACTTCTGGTGGGAGGTAAGAACATCCAGAACAAGCATTCTAACTTTCATTTCAGTTTCTTTGGACTCCGTGATCCACCTGTTCTCCCCATGGTGAAAACTAACTACATTTTGGGTACACTGAGGAGTAGATCCTTTTTATCTTACTTTTTAGAAGTGTTTTTTCTCTAGATTAGAAGTTTGTACTATGTTTCTGTACTTAAGTACAATTTACCTGGTTCTTTGAAATATTTCAATATGGAACCTCCATTTTCCAACCTGAGGGGAAGTGAGAACAGGTGGCAGCCCTGGAGCTGGTCATAGTGGCCTTTGTGTATACACTCCCTGCAGCAAGACGATGGTGGGACCTGAGCTTGTGCCTCCCATAGGGACTATACAGAAGAGAGGAAGGCAGCTGGGAAGACTCATTTTCCCTTCTGTGAAGGAGTGTGTATTTGTCAGGAAAGTGGGAAGAATAAAGGCCCACAGTTCCTTTTCTATAATAGTAAGAAATTGATTTCTGCTCATTTGCTTTTTAAGAGTTTTCACACAAACGATCTTCAAGCCAGCAGTGTTTTCTGTGTAAGTGACCTAAATCCCTTAGGCTGTGTTTCCCATGCCTGCTTCCTCTTAGTCTAGTGTCTCAAGGTTGGCAGGAGACTCTAGGCAGCCCAGATACGGAGCCCTACAGGGATGGAGGAAGAGACCGAGGGATGTAACCAGCACTTCCTCTTCCTGCTCCAACTGAACACGGGTGAAGGAAGCAGTCCTCTGCCTAGATGAATTAAAGGAATGTTCCCAAAGCTCCACCATGACATTTTAAATAGCAGCTGCTCCAGGCGGGGAGGAGAATACAAAACAAAACAAAAACACAAAAGGGTATTCATCAAGCTAAATTAAGAATATTATTTGTCCCCTGGGTAAGTGTGGCTCTGTTGCCTGATACTCTTGAGGTAGTTGGGGGAAAAAGATGGTCTCTTTGTTTTCATCTTTAAGGAAGAACAAAAGTACAACATTTCACCAATCTGTCTAACCTGGCACCTTTCCCAGGAGCCAATCCCAGATGCTGCCTGATTCTTCTAGATATTTCACCTTCCAATCAGGGAGCAGCAAGTATGGCAGCCCAGGCCTCCTGTGAAGGACATTTTGTGGCTAGAGGAACACAATGGATTTTGTTTCATTATGACCCAAAGCTGAATCTGAAATATATGAAGCAAAACCTCAATGAAGCAGCTCCCAGGGCTAAAGCATGTCACGGTCAGCAGGCTGCTGCAGTCTATGGTGGAAGGTGGCTTCCTTCTGGGCTTAGCGGGCTTTGGGCTTTTGGAGCAACCATCGCTTTCTTTGCCTTTGGGTGTGGGTGATGTGTGTCTGGGGACACGAGAAGCAGCACTGCACCCTCACAGTGGGCACAGAACATTTCTTCATGGCTTTCAGTGTCTGGCAGAAACTGGCTGACAGCTTGTCCTTGGTGCAAAGTAAATCTGTAGAAGGAGAAAAAGAATAAGAAAAAAGTCCAAAGGTTATCTTTGTAGATATATAAGCACAACTTCTATTAATGTAAGACTTCATATGTCTACGAAGGAGCCATAACAATTCATAACAATAGGTGGTATCTACTAAACATGTATTATATATCAGGCACTGCGTAAAGTGTTTACGCTAACCTGAATTATCAGTCACGATTCTTCACTCCCATGCCATTGTGTGACACAGAACACTCCACCTTGCCATGGCTGCCTGGTGGGTGGAGAATCCTTCCCAACTACTTGCCTTTGGGTTCAACTCTGTGACTTGCTTTAGACAATGGGATGCTGGTAGACACGATCTCTGCAGTGACTTGGAATGTGCAGGAGGACAAGCTTTCCCTGATGAGCTTCTGCTGTCACCATAAGAAGAACCTGGCTTGTGCAGCCACCAAGGGGGATAACAGACACATGGGGCAGACCTAGACTCAATCTATAGTTAGCAGTTAAGGCCAGGCAAAGCCAAGCTCAATCACCTGAACCTTGGCTGACCTACAGATGCTGAGCAAAAAATACATGACTGCACATTATATGAAAAAGACACACACATGTGCATGTTTATAGCAGCACAATTTGCAATTGTGAAGATACAGAATCAACCTAACTGCCCATCAACCAATGAGTGGATACAGAAAATGTGGTATATATACCCCAGGGAATACTACTCAACCAAAAAAAAAAGAAAAAAAGAAATGAAATAATGTCTTTTGCAGCAACTTGGGTGAAGCTGGAGGTCATTATTCCAAGTGAAGGAACTTAGGAATGGAAAACTAAATATATGTTCCCATTTACAAGTGGGAGCTAAGCTATGAGGACTCAAAGCATAAGAATGATATAATGGACTTAGGGGACCCAGGGAGGAAATTTGGGGGTGGTGAGGAATAAAAGACTACACATTGGGTATAGTATACAGTGCTTGGGTGACGGGTGCACTGAAATCTCAGAAATCACCGCTGAAGAACGTGATTTTTGGTTATCCCCCACAACTATTTTGTTACTCCCAAAACTACTGAAACTAAAACAAAGAAAAAAAATATGTGACTGTAGTTTTAAACCCCTGAGCGTCGGGGTGCTTTGCTGTGCAGTATTGCTGTGGCTGTAGTTTTAAACCCCTGAGTGTTGGTGTGCTTTGCTGTGCAGTATTGCTGTGGCTGTAGTTTTAAACCCCTGAGTGTCGGGGTGCTTTGCTGTGTGGTATTGCTATGGCTGTAGTTTTAAACCCCTGAGTGTCGGGGTGCTTTGCTGTGTGGTATTGCTATGACTGTAGTTTTAAACCCCTGAGTGTCGGGGTGCTTTGCTGTGTGGTATTGCTATGGCTGTAGTTTTAAACCCCTGAGTGTCGGGGTGCTTTGCTGTGCAGTATTGCTGTGGCAATAGCTGAATGCAGGGTTTTCCGTGCTTCGCTACATTTAATCTTTACAGCACTGCTAGCAAACAAGCATTTTTTTTCCATTTCACAAACCACAAAAGTAAGGCCTCAAGCACTCAAGAGCTTGTACAAGGTTGTCCAGCTGATAAATGGCATGGCCAGATCTGAACACAGGCAGTCTTAACTCTAGAGCTCATGCTCTCATCAATCATACTATTCAGAGTGTCAAGTCAACAATCAGTCAGCAAAATAACCAGTGCTTCCAGAACAAGTGAGAGATACAGACGTATAAACTGTGATCTCCACCCTGCAGAACTTTACCACATAGATGAAGGCAGATGACATGTACAAATAATTCCCAGAGTAAGTATACAATTAGTCATCTGAGTTCTAACCCTTGTTCTCTCCTAACTAGCTCTGGGCAAGTGTGTCCCTTAATTTTCTTGGCCTTGCTTTTCTCATACACGAGTCAGGGAACGATACTGAGTTTCTTAGGGATTGAACGATACTCCACACTGGGTTGAATGATACTCCACACACCTGTATGGGTGCTACTCAGATGGCAACTGGCCCACAGGTTCTGGATCTGAAAGAAATGCAATCCAATTTTTTTGTCTAGAAAGTGAAATTATTTTATGCTTGCCTTGAATGCCTCTTGGAGCTCTCGTCTTTCCTTCTCTTTTACAGAGAAAATACATTCATAGTTCTGAAGAAAAGCACTTTCATAAACAGGCCACTGTCCTTTGTAAATAGAACAGCCAGGAAAGGTAGAAATGGAAATAATATCCTCTCCATTCCAAAGCTGTGACGGTATCTTTGCCTCTCTATGCTTTTTTCACTTTTAGATCATAAAGGCAAAAAAACTTTTTATCTCCTCAGAACTCCGTATTCTCTCAATTGTGTCTTATTTTTGTGAAGAAATGAATGTTTTCTGTTAGCTTCCAGAGTCCCGCTTGGTGCTCAAGTTATAAGTGCTTAGGAATTGGTAACATAATGCTCCCAGAACCCAGAACCTCAGTCTTCATCTTTCCTCCTTCAGGCCTCTTTTTTAAGCTTCTTATAAAAACCCAGCCTCTCTTAAAACCCCACAGGAAATTGCCTGACACCCTTGGAAGTTTCAGAGAGAGTACATGTTTCTGTTTTTTGAGATGGAGTCTCCCTCTGTTTCCCAGGCTGGAGTGCAGTGGCCCGACGTCGGCTCACTGCAACCTCTGTCTCCCAGGTTCAAGCGATTCTTCTGCCTCAGCCTCTTGAGTAGCTGGGATGACAAGCATGCACCACCATGCCCGGCTAATTTTTTGTATCTTTAGTAGAGATGGGGTTTCACCATCTTGGTCAGGCTGGTCTTGAACTCCTGACCTCAAATGATCTGCCTGCCTGGGCCTCCCAAAGTGCTAGGATTACAGGTGTGAGCCACTGCGCCCGGTCTTGTTTTTCTTTTTGTTTTAAATTTTCTCCTCAAAATTCAACTTTAGAGAGTACATGTTTTGACCAAGCATGGCTCTTGTGGAATATCCCTTCAAGCTCTTCATCTCCCGCATCCCAGCAGAGGAGTAGGTGTTCTTCACGGGGCCTGGGCTGTACACGTGTGAGCTGCTGATCGGAACAAGGCAAGGTTTTCTTCCTAGGTTCTGGGAAGCCCTCTGGCAGGTTAGTCCAAGTATTACACAGCCGCCCCAGTTTCTTAGCCAGCCTCTCCTGAAGTCTCTGTGGATGGAGGCTGGAGAGGGCATAGGTGGGGCGGCTCTTTGCCCCACAGTCTTGTTGCTATGAGTCTGTGAGTGCTCTGGGGCTGCTGTCCAGGAGGAGAAAGACAGAGGAAGCAGGGGGCTCAGTTGGCAGCCACTGTTCCACAAAGCTTCTTCTGGCAGCACGTGAGTCCTCTCTGTCTCCACCTCCAAACAGGCATTATTGTACTACACAGCATCACACTCTCTCTAGAACTGCTCTGTAAATGGAGTGTCAGTCTTTTCTGCTAAGGGCTAAAGTGTGAGCTCTCAAAGGTGTCTGCCATAATAAAAAGGACCTCTAGGAGGCCCCCAAAGTCTTTGCCCTGTTGTGGGTTGAACTGTATGTATCCTTTGCTATGCACCCCAGAGTTGAAGTCCTCACCCTTTGTATCTCTGAATGTGACCTGATTTGGAAATAAGATCTTGGCAGATAGAATTATGATGTCAATTAAGATGAGGTCCCTCTGAATTAGGGTGGGCCCTTCATCCAACACCAGTGGTGTTCTTATAAAAAGAGAAGAGACACAGAGAGAGATACACACACAGAGGAGGAAAAGCCATGCTGAGACACAGACACGGAGAGGCAAGACAGCCATGCGGTAATGAAAGCAGAGACTGGAGTTCAGTTTCTGTAAGCCAAAGAACGCCAGTGATGACTGGCAACCACCAGAAGCCAGGAGAATGACTGTGGCCCGGTCAATACCTTGATTTTGGACTTCTAGCCTCCAGAACTGTGAGGGAATAGATTTCTGTCATCTTTGGTCACTTAGTTTATGATAGGTTTGTTAATGGCAGCATGAATATGAATATGTGTGCTTGTAGTCGAGGAAGCTAATACACCCCTTTTTCCATGAAATTAGAAAAAACACAGATACAAGTTATTAAGCATTTACCACATACTAGGCAATGTTTGATATATACTATACCATTTGGTTGTCGCAGAAATCAATAGTGTGGGCGTGTCTATTCTTTTAGTAACTGAGGGGTCCAGAGAAGCTTAGCAATTCACCCAACATCACACAGCTGGTATATAGATGGTGCTGCTGGAAATTAAATGTTGTCTCAATAGCTCCCAAGCTTTGCCTCTGAGAGAATGTATCTCTTGGACAGTTGAGGGGGCAGGAGAAGATCACATGAATAGGTCTTCTCTGCCCAGAACATCTTCTTTGGCTCAACACAGGAGGTACACTTGTCAGGTTAGGTCAACGCCTAAATGACTGAAAGAGACTCAACCAAGCCTGGAATCCTCACATGCTCTTAGAAACCATGAGATCAAATCCTTGCTTTTCAATAGTCCTTGGAGCCTGGATACATGCTAGGTTCTGGAACCCCACTGTTTGAGAGTGGGGGACCGGAAGGAAGAGTGGAGGATGAGAGTGGCCTACAGTGGCAGTCTGTGTTCCAGGACTATGTTTAGCAGCTCATTTAGATGATGACTGTGAGCCCAACATCACGACAGGGCTCGATTACATCAGTTCTCCCTCTTGCTGTGAAACAACGAAGGCTTGTTGTGTTCATCAGTCAACTGGATTCCACTTCCAAAGTACACGCAATGCTTATAATTATGGGCAACTTGGAGGGGAGATCCCAATTTGCCTCTGCCGGTTCAACAGAAACCACATTTGGAAACTTAAAGGGACGGTTATTACCCCTGTATCTTTGTTGTCAGCTGTGTTATCAGGGGATAATATTTTGTTCACCAAAGAAGCTTGAAAAACAATTTTAATGCTGTTGACAAACACAGACTTTGGGCTCTTTGTTGCCAAGAACTAACTTACTTATGTCTTTATCCTCAGCTCTTAGCACTTCTCTGAGACAGCTTGTGATCAATAATATTTTGTTGAATAAGTGAATGAATGAGATCCTATTCATCTGGCAGAATATCCTTTAGTAGAAAATTTACCGACTCAAATGTTCATTTATGTCAACATTGGATCTAAGTACTATTTCGGCTTTTTTTCCCTGCCTTTTCTACCCCTCCTCAAATTAAAAACAACAGCAGCAGCAACAACAACAACAAAACACCCCCAGGAATCGTAGGCTTAAAGGTTTTGCTTTTGTTTTTTCATCAGTATGAATGTAATGCTGAGAATAAAGCTGACACTTGGTAAATGAATTTTCTTGATTTTTTTCCCACGTAGATACGTGCCTGCTTCTGGGGAACCTGGCCAAAGACAATGGTACTAGATTTATAGAGAGGACCATTTCACACTTGACTGGGCTCCCGAGAAAGGCTGGGATATCTCTCAAGACATGTTTGAAAGCATGGAAGTAATTCTCATCAGTGTTGGATGACATCAGTGTAAACATGCTTAGAGATAGAAAATGGTATTTTATGATAGTCAATACATAATAATAATAAAAGAAAAATGAATGAGATACTTTCTCGAGAAGTTAATATTCAAACCTCACCAAATCAGATAGCTTATTCCTAGGGTTGCTAGTTTGCCTCTTTAAATTAAGAGTCTCTGTTCAGTAAAAGAAATGTAAAACTGTCTACAAGTTGAATCATGCAGGATGACATTTGTGAAAAGATCTCTTTCTCCCTGAGCAAACCCATTCACCCACCAGCACTCTTCTTGCAGGCCTGCTGGTTGCATTTTTTAAATTCTGGAGGTCTGGGTTCATGATCACACAGGCATCGGTCTTGGTCTTCAGTTTTATTGCCCTCTGAGGGCACACAACGGACAGTTCTCTTCTGAAAGCCACCTCCACAGGAAGTGGAACACTGAAAGAGAGGGTGAACAGAGAGTCAGAAGTCCTCCCCACGACTCCCAGGGAAACACCAGTAGAGCACCTCCAACCCCACTGTGGTCAAAAACGGAAACGTCTCATTAACCAGAAACCTTTTTGAAGGAGTCATAGAATAAAGGCATTTAGAATTTGGAGATGTGACTTTATAAAGAATCTATGCTATAGGTTGTGTGGCTTAAATTAGGCTGAATTTATTAGGTTCTCTGCAGAACGTGCTCTTCTTTCACACATTTGAGAATGGCCGGATGCCTCTCATCACGTGGCTACAGCACTGGGCTCCAGGAACCAATGTTAGTGCTGTGGGACCCAGCCACCTGGCAACACTTGATTGGACTAGGGAAGGTCCTTGCATCAAGCTGGGCCAATCGGTCACTTCCTTGGGAATCTGAATTGAGACTCAGCAAGAGATTCCATCTAAGGCTGAAATTCGAAAACTCTGGTGTTGTTGGCAGCCACATTTCCTGCCAAGTAGAAAAAGTGAAAACTAGATAGCAGAAAAGGTGATTGGAATGAAGCATGTGCTTAGAGAGGAACGGGAATGAGGGAGGCATTGCCTATGGGGTTCACACCCTTGGTTCTAGCTAAAACTCCCAACCCAAGTATTTGCATCTTTGCATCATGAGTATGTGGAGTGAAAGATATGGAGGAAGGCTGAATTGCAAGGAAAGCAGAATAAAATTTCACATCTGGGTTGTGGTGTCCCAGTCTGAACTAATTTTGATTTGAGGCTGGGGATTGGATGTGAGGAAAAGGGGTGGAGCTACTAGGACAGCTGAGCATTGGGTAAAAAGAGAAGTGGGAGGGAAAGACCCTGGTGGCATAGAGAGAATGGAGAATGGGGGTAGAGACAGGGCTGAGCATGTGAGGCTGGGGAAAGAGTAGAGCAACAGCGGACCTGGCTCTGTGCCTAGCCGTCCTCTCAAGCCCTTCTAACCATAATGTTCCACTGCAATGTCATGATCGCCCACCTGGCGGCAGGGGGGAGATTCGCTGGCCTGTGGAAGCAGTTTACATGAGATTCTTCAGGATGTAAGAAAATGTCCCTGAATTTACCACATATACTCTTTACTTAAATTATTATTTTTTGAGCTAAAATATATAAAACATAAAATGTAACATTTAAACTTTTTTTTTTTTGAGACAAGGTCTGGCTCTATTAGCCAGGCTGGAAGGCAGTGGCACAATCTCTGCTCACTGCAACCTCCCTCTCCCGGGTTCAAGTGATTCTCCTACCTCAGACTCCCAAGTAGCTGGGACTACAGGCGTGTGCCACCACACTCAGTTATTTTTTTCCTCTGGCACATTTGCTAAGTCAATTGGAAGTTTAGCCATCTGTTTCCAGATTCTAATTTTTTTTTTTTTTTTTGTGGGGGGAGCTAAAGATCAATCAGCATAATTTTACAGATCCCAAAATGGTATGGACCCATCACTCTGCTCTTGTCTCCTGCCCCCATCTTTGTCGTTGTGGGTTTGTGCCATTGTTAGTGTTTTCTCTCTTCTGTCTATTCAGTGGAGTTTTGAGAACAAAGGCAAATGTGTATGTTCAATCCATAGCTTGTATAGTTTCACCTAATAATAGATCATGGAGGTTATGAGTGATTTCAAAGGCTGGTCTGGTAGGTGTTAACCACTCTCCCACCCCCGCCCCCATTCTTTGCTCTGAACAATTGGTGAATTCCTGACACACACTCTTCTAAGGCACTTCCACCCATGTCCACCCCTGACAGACTCACTTGGAACTCCAAGGGGAGATTTAAAAACATTTCTCTCACAGTTTTTAATCTTCCATGAGATTGTTTCCCTGAATGGGCCCAAACCTACAGCATTTTCATGACTTCACATAATATCACGTCTTCTCTTTTAGAGGTCATGCTTGCTTTGATCAGAGATGCTTAGAGCTCTGAGATATTTATGAAGAGCCTAGTCCTGAAATATATCCAGGCAGCTGGGGCAAGGCCTAGCAGGAGTAAGCATGGCCTCTGCTCAGGCCCATGTGGCTGGAGAAGGCCACTGCTGCCTTGATGTTAATAATGTATTTTGTGAAGCTCATGACTATACCAGGCACACAAATCTTGCTCATATCAGTGAATATTGGTTTGGTAACTATTTATTGGGTGCCAACAGATAAACATTCCAACAAAGGGGCAACTGTTAAGTAAATATGATCAATCAACTTGATGGACTATTACTATAAATAAAGGGTTAACATTAGTCCTGGTTCAGAGTACTCGGAGAGAAAATGACCTTGAAGTACGGTTTCCTTGGAAACTACAGAGTTAAGGTAAATGCAAAAGATGATGACTGTCTTGTCTACTAGGAAATTCCGGACCGTAGGACTGTTCCCTACTGGAGGCCTGTGAGTTGGCATGTGGCCTTGGGCATGTGTGACCAAAATAGTTTAAAATATTGGCAAGAAATTGAGGCTGAGGCTTCTTTGTGTCAAGTTTACCTGTGTGCACCTTGGCTCTCATTTCTTGCTACCCATATGTACCATGCTTGACAGACAAGGAAGCAAATGAAGTTATATTCTAGGATAGTTACTGAAATTGTATCATTGGGGAGCAACCTTCTGCACAGGTGAGGCTGTTGTGCCTAATATAATTCCTGCTTGTGTCCTTCTATACACTGAATACACAGCTTAGTGAATTCAGTGTTAGAGTCAAGCCTATTGTGCCTCACATGTCTTACTCCCAATAGATTACCAATTTGACACAGCATTTAAGTGAATCATGGCTCAGCCGCTACAACTATGCAGCTATTAAGAATGAGAATTACAAACAGTATAGCAGCCTACAAATAGCTGGGGGCATTATGTTGGGCAAAATACTGCATTCCCGTGTGTGTTGTAATTACAATCATCAAAACTCACATGCACAGGAACAAGTTACTTAGTGTTAGTAGTTGTGGTGTTAGTGTATCAGACCATCTTGTCTCCCCTGTCTCCCAGCTCCTGGCCCTAGGATCTGCCCCAGCTGAGGTGGCAACCAACTTTCTGAAAGCACAACCCAGTGGCCATCACCTCATGCCATGTGTGTTAGTCTGGTTTCACACTGCTATAAAGACATACCTGAGACTGGGTGATTTATAATGAAAGAGCTTTATTTGACTCACAGTTCCACAGGGCTGGGAGGCCTCAGGAAACT
This sequence comes from Aotus nancymaae, assembly GCF_030222135.1. Taxonomy (NCBI): domain Eukaryota; kingdom Metazoa; phylum Chordata; class Mammalia; order Primates; family Aotidae; genus Aotus; species Aotus nancymaae. The sequence goes on from NW_026988425.1 coordinate 33,003,060, forward strand.
TACAATCATGGTGGAAGGGAAGAGGCATGTCTTACATGGCAGCAGGTAAGAAACAGTGATGAGTGAAGTGGGAAGAGCCCGTTATAAAACCATCAGGTCTTGTGAGAACTTACTATCACAAGAAGAGCATGGGGTAAGTGGCTGGTGAGCCACTCATCTCCCACTGGCTCTCTCCTTTGGCCTGTGAGAACAACAGTTTGAGATGAGATTTGGGTGGGGACACAGAGCTGAACCACACCACCGTGTCTCGTGCCTCCCACTTCTGACTGGGCTTTCCTGTTGCCAGGGAGACATGAGACACAATGGGACCGGCTCAGTGCCCGTATCTGGACAGTTCAGAAGTATGGAGATATTAGCCCTCTAAAGGAAGACTCCATCAATGGGAGACAGGAGCCAGTGGATAACTCTTCTCCCTTCCTATTCTTCCCTCCTTTCCTGGATAAATTGCTGTAACATGTAGTAGTTCACACAGTTTCTAGAAGCCTTCCTGTGAGAGCCAGTAATCAGTTGCTCCTGATATCAAGCGATGGTCAGTTAGGTAAGATAATCAGTCTAGTAACACACCACTTCATTTTTGATTCTCCTTCTTCTCTGCCTCCTTTCTCTTTCCTATCTCCCTTGCTTCCCTGGCATTGGATTTCCTAATAAAGTGTTAGATTTTTTTCTCAAGGCTCTATTTTATAGGGAACCCAGGATACGACAAGTCAGAATGATGGCAGAATCTTTCCATGGGAGAATTTTTTTTTATTTCCTTTTTCTGTCACCCAGGCTGGAGTGCAGTGGTACAATCTTGGCTCACTGCATCCTCCTCCTCTTGGGTTCAAGTTGATTCTCTTGCTTCAGCTTCCCAAGTATCTGGGGCTACAGGCATGTGCCACCATGCCTGGCTAATTTTTGTATTTTTAGTAGAGACAAGATTTTGCTGTGTTGGCCTGGCTGGTCTTGAACTCCTGACCTCAGGTGATCCACCTGCCTTGGCCTCCCAAAGTGCTAGGATTACAGGTGTGAGTCACCACACTTGGCCAGAATTTTCTTTATTTTCAATATCACTGATAGAGTGTTATTTGTGCAATAAACAAACTTACGGAGAATAATACCCATTTCCTTCATTTACTGTTTAATTATTTTGTTCCATCAAACAGGCCACCTATCTGGCAAACTGATCTGTGGGCTGACAAGAGGCCTGAAACTCACTAAGTCCGACTACGCCTAAAGCTTGAGGACAAATGCAACTCCTCTTTGCTCTAGGAAAAGCCAGAGCATCCAAGGTGCTGGGTGGAAAATAGCTGTTTCTTAGGCTGTGTGCCTCTGGAATAACTTTGATATTTAATCTTGTCTCTTTTGAAAGTATTTGATCTTTTCCCTCTGAACTCAAGACCCATAGCAGCCATGGGTCAATTTTTAGCAGACTTAGCAATATTCAATGGCAGAAGACTACTAAAACCAAAGTATATAGAAACATACCGTAAATCAGTGAATGCACTAAATATTTGCAGTGAATATAGATTATTTTTGTAATCAAAAGAAAATGCATGCTATTTAATTTTATTTTTTCTTGCTTAAGCTTAGTGGCAAGAAACTATTTTTTAAAAAAGCTAAAGTAAAAACAAGCATCTATAACTGAGTCTTACCAGGTCCCAGTTCCCAGTGGCCCAGTGACAGCAGAGGTGCTCGTTGCAGGACATGGTGGATGTGGGCCTTTTTGTCCAGTCACAGAAACTTCCTGGGCAGAACACTCCTCTCTCCTGAACTCCGCCCCCACAGGACCTGGAGCACTGATACACAGCAGTGACAAGATTAGGTAAAAGTCAAGAAGTTCTTCCCTTACAATGTTCAATGATAAGGGAAGAACTTTGTACTGTCATTTTTGCTGTGTACGCTGTTATTAGGAATATTGATATCTGCACTGGAATTTACAGCATTCCTGCAGGTTCCTTACAATGACCTCTCACTATTTAGAGAAACAATGGGGAAACAAGAATTAAGGAGAGGAAGAAATATTGAGAAAGCAAATCTTGAAGATACGAGGAGACAAAAAGTCAGAAGATGCCAAATAGTCTGATGTTAAATAATAGGTCAAAAGGAAGGAATTTTGTTTAAAAACCTAAATGAATGATAATTCCAGAATGGACATTATGTTATCTGCATCTTGTCTTCTGGGGCAAGTTTTTAGAAACAAAACTGTAAAATTTAGATTTCGTATAATGATTATCCCTGACAGCCCAAAAGGGGAGTACATGTTTGCAATACCATTTGGTTTGCCTCCTATTAAAATGAGATTCAGTCTTCCTTTTCCACTGCATAAAGTTTTAGGATTAAATTTGTCCATAGTAGGAGTAATAAAATGGATGGATTTGCTCAAGACTCAGATGTATTGGCTGTAATACTCGCAAAATAAATTCAAGATGACAAGTCAGATTTCTAAAAGGGTACAATTCTGAACCATGTCAAGTTTTTGGCTCTAGAATAATTCTATAAGATGCATTATCTCATTTTCATGAGGTTTTTAGGAGGAAATAAAATAATTCACCAAGAATATTTGAAAAGTTCTTTGAGTATTTTGAAAAGCACTTTGAAAAATCTTAGTTTTTAGTGTGGTTACAGCAATAACAACAACAAGATAATTATGATTGTTTTGCAAACATCATGTCCATCACATCAGCCAGTGTGCGTGTGGTAGCACCATAGGAAACAGGGGAATTATATGCCATCAACCTTTTCTGCTCAGTAAAGGAAATAATGAACTAATGTAGTGCCCTCACAATAGTCCAGCTTTGAGATTCAGCATGAACTTTTCCCCACTTATTCAATCTGTTTTTAACCCCGTCGGAGGAGAGAGGGAGCGGAATTCCATATCTGGGATTCTTGTGCATACCTGCCTATGTGTACATAGATTCAGCACCACCTGGCCAAGTAATTTCCAGGAAAAGGGGTTAAAAAATGTGGTTCTCAAATGCGCCTCAGACCAGCAACTTCAGCATCTTCTGAGTGTTTGTTAGAAATGCAAAATTTCAGGCCTCACCTCAGATCCCCAAATTGGCCACTCTGGGGATGGGACCCATCCATCTGTGTGTTGACAAGCCCTCTAAGTTGTCCTGCAGCATGTTAAAGCTTGACCACCACTGGTGTAGAGATGGTCCCACAGCTAAAATGCACCTGCCATGGAGGGTAGTCAGGGCGGACTGATGCTTGTCAAATGGATTTAGAACATTCCCAGGATGACAGTCGGCACCATGAGCAGGGAAAGTACCTAAAGATGCCCAATCCCTTAACAGCAGCTCCAGGTACTCAACTGACTTTTATATTTTCTATCTCTACTGCTGCTTAAGAGGGACCTCTACCAACTTTGTTGTTTGCTCAAAACAGGGCAATTTAGAAAGAAGGGTGGCAGAAGGGCTTCAGGGAACAGGCTTCTGATGGGGATCCTAGAAGCTATTGAGGAAACATAAAGAATAGATCTTTTTCACAACCAGAAAGATTCGATTGCACATCTTTGATCACCTGTAAATGCTACTTCTCTGACAGGGCAATCTAAGCTCCTCTGTGAAATCCTGGATTCTGGAAGCTGCTGCCTGAACAGGTCCAGGCCAGACTCAGCACATATGGAGAGTTTGGAGATCTGAGTTCAGAGCCTGGGAGTAGCAGGTGCTCCATGTATTCCAGAACTGGCAGGGGAAGGAAGATGAAGAGGGGACAGTGGTGGCTACTGCCCCAGAAGGCTCTAGGTAATGGCCCAGAGACTTAGGAATCAGTGTGGATGCTTGGCCAGTGGATGGTAAGTAACTGGGGGCTCAGTCCTCCCCAGGCTTTGACACTAACTCTGTAACCTCAGGTTGGGATTCTCTGCCTTCCCTTCGCTGGCATATGGTAGGTGCCCCTCAAAGTAGTTATTGATTCATTCTTTCTCCTTAGTTCACTTTTTGCTCAATGCCCATTGGGCTGATTTCCATAACATAGCAAGATCAAAGATAGGCAATCAAATCTTTCTGGTTGTGAATGCCTTATGTTTGAATTAAAACTTCATTTATTTTCTCATTGTGTGTCTCTAAGTTTCTCAACCTGAGTCTCAATTTCTTCTCCTATAAAATAGGATTAAAAAGGCCTACCATCCAGGTCATCCAAGTATCATTTACTTGGTTTAATTGTCTCCATTAATTTTACTAGGCAAAGTGCCTAGCTCCTGGACACACTCAAATATGCAGGGTTCCTTTTTTTATTTTTTGGTCTTCTTTCTATCATTCATGGATGTAATTGGGAATATGTTTTAGCTGTTGAGACATTTAAACATTTGCCTGTTGAAAAATAAGATCATCATACTTCAAAGAACTTGTTTTCATGTGCCAAAGTAAAACCAAGACCCAGCAGAGCCAGGGCCCTCACAAAAGAGAGGACACACACACACAAACACACTCACCATTTGTACAGTGATCAGAGAGATGGAAGAGATGAAACTCTAATATTACACATTCTGTGGAAAAGATAGGGCTGTTTCTCTCAGCCTGACTGCAGAAGCCTCAGAGAGCCATGTTGGGCTCTGTCTGTAAATGGCTGTCATCAGAGTCGCCCTTGTTCAAATCATCCCATTGTATTCATTTGTCCAGCAGGGATACCAGCTCCCTAGTATATCCATTGGGAGACCAGGTTGCAACACAACATGGAACTGTTGTGATTAAAACCATAACATATTATCTTCTCTGTAGAATCTTTTCACCTCCTAAAAGTGTTAGACCCATCTGGCTTCCCACGTACAGGGTGAGGTCACAAAACAGAGGCCAGTCATTGGCAGGACACAGTGTGGTCTTCCCTGATTTCTACACTCATGCAGTAACACAGACATTCACGGCTTGCCAGGTTGTGTGAAGACATCTTTCCCTTCCTGGGGATCATACCTGGCTCCAAGGCTCCACCTGCCACTCCTCACAGGGCTTGGGGTTACAGCTCATGCTCAGTGGGGGAGGAATGCCAGCCAGGAACTGGCAGTGAAATGGTCTCAGGTTTCGGTGGTCCCGGCTGTCCACGCACTGAATCTCACGTATCTTGAAGCCCCCACTGCAGTTTCTGGAGCACTGTATGGAGAGCAAGAGCAAAAGCAAAAGCGATCTCTGAGTCATTGGCATCAGGCCTCCCTTACTTCCCCTCGGGCATGGAGGTACCAGGCATCCAGTCATAAAGAGGGGTTAGGTCTAGTTCCAGTGGACTCTACTTTCCCTCCACACCACAGAGCAGGAGGCACCCCAGCAGCTCCCCATGTCGGGAAACACATGCATAGTAGTGTGAGGGTTTTGAGGGCCAACAGAGCTGGGTGAGAATTCCAGTTCTGCACCCACTAGTCATGAGCCCTTGAGCCAGTCACCAAAGTACGCTGAGGCTCAGGTGTCCCATCTGTGAACTGGGATCATAACTGCTACCTCACAGCTGTGGAGAGATTATAGACCCTGGGGCTGGGGTGCCTGCTGGTGAGTAGGCATTCCCTTTAGAAGTCAGTATTCACTGGAGGCAAAGTGGCCTGCCTACCGCTTCCCAGGAAGGCGAAGGCGCGTTGCTGTTAAGCCTTCTCCGCCTTTCCTTCAGAATCCTGGTTTTCTCTATGATGCTGGATGCAGAATAGGTTACTATGTCTCTCTCATCAAGGGCCTTGAGTAGGGAAATAAACTGAATAACTGCTCAGTGGTTTGACTCATGGGTGCGAGCAAACCCTGTCCTTCCCCCCACCCTCACCATTCCTCCTGCAGCCATCACTGAGCGTCTTCTCAGCATGTGCCCCTGATAGCCATTAAACAGGCCCTACTCACTCCCCTCCTCTCTGACCCCACCCCTTGTGCAGAAGCCCAGGTTTGCCAGAAGGCTGCTGACTTCCCTAGGACCGTGATAAACACTGAGGGGCCTGGGTCACCTACAGCCAGAGTTTATGTGGCCTGTTCCGGAGTGCTGCTTTTGTTGACTCTGACCTCTTGGATTTTGGCAGCTACCCCCTCTCCCACCTATAAAGATTTTATCTGATCATAACTTGGGCTTCTAGAACTTGCTTTCTAGTCTGTTTAGAACCCCAGTGCTTGCCATAGCCCTTCTGCTTATCTTCCCTCTGCAGACTGGTGTCTTATGGTCAGACATGGCCTGACTGGTCTAGTCACTGCTCACACTGAGGTGGGGACCTGAGGTAGGTGGGATGGAGGCTAACATCTGTGCTCGTCATCCCCAGGTTCTCCTCGGGTTAGTACAATGTTCTTGGGGTTCCCATGTTCTGAATGTTCCTTCCTCTGTTCTCTGCATCATCCACTACTGCTCTTTTTATTAATGCCTCAGCTTCAATGGCACCTCCTCAGAGGGGTCCTCCTGGAATACCTGATCTAAAGGAGGCGATTCCTCTTGTAAACTGTCTCAGCTCCTCTTCTGTTTTCATCCCAGAAAGCTAAACTGCAGACCATCTTTTACTGATTTTGTCCATCTTTCGATTATCTATCACTACCGTGAAAGCAGAGCCTGTTCCGCCCTGTCCTGCATTGCACCATGAGTCCCTAGCACAGGGACAGGCATGGCATAGATGGCCATTATGCAGCTGTTGCATCAACATTGAATTCTGAGAAAATGCCAGCTGGGAGGGCTCTCAATGGATTAAAAAAGATCTCTGGTAATCACAGGATAAAGAGTATCTTTCTTTACCCTCTGAATCCTTCCATCAGTGATCTTATTGGCAGTCTTGGCCGAGGAAACAAGTCACCAAGAAAGTGTCCCTTGCTATAAGGTATATTTTCATCTGGCTCTTCTCTCTGCAGGATAAAAGACCACGCTGTCTTTCTGCCTATGGTGGAATAGCCATGATTGTAGGGCTGTGGTTGAGGAAAGAATATTCCTCAAGACTTTTGGGAAGAAATAGACTACAAAATGCAGCTCCCCCTTATTCCTCTGATTGGCAGATTTCACCAAGTCACCTGACTTCAAACATTGGTCTATAACTTGGAAACACTTGGGCCAATGTGGCAAGGGGAAGATTGATACTTCCATAAATCAAGTGTGTTTAGGTTATCAGGAATAAGCAACATTTGCCAACGGATTCCTAAAAGTACAAATTAAAAACGTTATTTTCCTGCCACATCTTAAACACATAAAGAAAACCAGTAACAACAAACTTAAAATTCGCCGTACCAGAAATGAGAAAGCATGCTAATAGCTTCCACTAAAAGCAACTATTTGTCTGACAAAATAAATTTCCAGGGAATAGCACATAGTTAAAACAAAAGTACTTTTTATTAAGAAACAGGGATTTAAAAGACATAAGCATAAAATGAGACTTTACTTTTTAATTTTCCATTTGTTTGTCTAATCTGTTATTCCTAAATTTATTTTTCAAGTTAGCATTACTCTTTAGGCAAGAGCATGTTCACATTCAGTGGGAAATAAAATTTAGTAATATGGTGAGGTAAGTAATAAAGGAAGACACTCATTAAATCTATGATTTTTCTATTCCATTTTCAAAAATCCTCTGATTCTGTTAGCAAGAGGGAAGGGAAGTGACAACATAGTAAGTCATTCCAGTCCTAATGCTCTTTTGCTTTTGTGTATATTCATTTTTTCATTGCCTAAGAGGAGGGCCATTTGTATTCCTGTTTTTCTAACCTAAAGCCTGCAAACCAGACTGAGGACAAGAGGCAGGTCGATGAGAACAGAAAGACTGACTAATGCCCTGTTGAAACCAAACAGGCCTGATAGTATCCAGTTACCACATCACTACATCAGTTTGTTTAACTCCTGTGATTTGCAAACCAAATTGAGTTAGAATGAGAACTAGCCTTAGCTTACTGGGGCCACTGGCAGAGGTAAAATGAAATCATAATCTTTTCTTTCTTGTGCTATTTTTGATGTATGAAATCATCCTAATACACTTCCCAGGCTGGACTCCTACGGAGTGTTCAGAGAAGTATAGCACAATTAACACACATAGGATTTGGGGACCAACAGACCAAATCCATGTATAGCCCTGGTATCAAGCGGCTATGTGACTGTGGATTAATCGCTGCACTTCTCTAAGCCTCCATTTCTCCATTGGTATTCTAAAGAGGATAAACTAGATGATTAAACTATGCCAGCATTCTAGAGTGTCATAAATATATGAGATCACTGAGTTTGTGCTCCGTTTGGATTTTAGAATACTTTCTTCCTCTGAAAGTTACACATCAAATACTAAATCAGGATACAAAAAGAATTCCTTTCTGGCCTTTTTCTTATGCTAAACACATGCATAAGACCCTTAAAATAATTCAAAGATCAGATAGTTGTAGGTGTATGGTCTTATTTCTGGGTTCTCTATTCTGATCCATTGGTTCGTGTGTCTATTTTTGTACCAGTACCATGCTGTTTTGGTTACTATAGCCGTGTAGTATACTTCGAAGTCTCTTAGCCTGTTGCCTCCAGTTTTGTTCTTAAGCAATTACAACAAAAGCAAAAACTGACAAATGGGATCTAATTAAACTGAAGAGCTTCTGCACAGCAAAACAAACTATCAACAGAGTAAACAGACAACCTACAGAATGGGAGAAAACTTTGGCAAACTATGTACCTCACAAAGCTCTAATAGCCAGCATTTCTAAGGAACTTAAATTTATACAAAAAAAATATAAACAACCACATTAAAAAGTGGGCAAAAGATATGAACAGACACTTTTCAAAAAAAAAAAACATACATGTGGTCATCAATCATGTGAAAAAAAGACAGAGAAAGATGGGCAGAGGCCACCATGGAGAATCTTGTGGTCTGGACATCGGTGGTCTTGGGGTCATTTCTTATATGGTCCTAAAGGCTTCCATTTAATTGCTACTCCTCTAACCATTTCTTCTTGAGAATCTCTTAATCTGAAATGTTCAGGGGTATCAAGAGAGGGCGATGGTTTAGACATAGAAAAAAATTATATCAAGAGTAAAATAAATGCAGGGATATTCAGTGTCTGGTCCACCTTTCTGCTACTCAATTTTTGCCTTCCAATGATGAAGCTCCCCTATAACATACACTTCTAGGTTTTAACTTTTGCACACTGGACTTTCGTGAATGTTTCTGGGAATATGCTGTGTATAAAAGTATGGTTTGTATATATTTAGGAAAACAAAGGCTATTCTCCCATTTTACTCCTTTGTAAAAATTCAAATCCATAAAATGCAGCATTGTCACAGACAATCTGTAAAATTCAATAAACATGGAGACAAGAACTAGAATAAGAGAGAAGGATTAGCTAGCAAATACATGAAACCAAGGCCATAAGGAAAGCCTGTCACTTCCTGTTATTTTCCAGCAAATAACTTAGATAATAAAGTTAACTACTGTTAAAATAAAATGTCAATGTTGTCTATGTGGGAAGAAAGATTATTACAAAAAAAAAGTAAAAATCTTTCTGATTCTCTTCGGAAATAATCAAGATCTGCTAGACTTAACTATGAAAAGGGCAATGTTCATTCTAACGGAAGTAATAAAAGGGCTGTCAAATCAGCAGTTCCCAAAACGTCAGAAGAAACAGACAGAATGTTCAGTGAGCAGTTCCCAAAACTTCAGAAGAAACAAAGTGTGCAGAGCCGCAGATGATGCATGGTTTTGGTGTCAAACTCAGCTGATGATTTTTCAAGCTTATTTTTCTTTCTTACTACTTTTTCCGTCACAAGAATCACTTTTTCTCCCATATGATTTTTTTTTTTTTTTTTTTTTTAAGATGGACTCTTACTCTGTTTCCCAGCCTGGAGTGCAGTGATAGAATCTCAACTCACTGTAACCTTTGCCTCTTGGGCTCAAGTGATCTTCCCACCTCAGCCTCCGGTGTAGCTGGGACTACAGGCGTGCACCACCAAGCTTGGGTAATTTTTTGTATTTTCAGTAGAGATGGGGTTGTGCCATATTTCCCAGGCTGGTCTTGAACTGCTGAGGTCAAGTGATCTGCCTGCCTTGGCCTCCTAAATTCCTGGGATTAGAGGCATGAGCCACCGTGCCCAGCCTCCCTCATATACATTTTAACATTCTGAAACTGGCACGTGTCCTACAACTGATGGACATATTAATTGTACAGTGTTTTTTTTTCTTTATGAAAAGCTATAATTAAAATGACATAATCCCCAGGTGATAGTTTCTTAGAATTGAGACTATTCAATACTAGTTTTGTGATCAAGTATATTCGGTGATTTTACTCTAAAGCCCTGGTTTATACTAGGCCTATACTAATTTGTACTAGCTTATACTAAAGCCCTATTTAAGTATAAGTCCTATTTATACTCTAAGCCCTAGTTTCCTTAGTAGGAATTATAAAGTCCTGTATTATGGTAAAAATAAAATTGTTTATCCAAAGCTTCCATGCAATTTCAGGCACGTGGCAGTACTAGCATCCACGCTAGGTCAAGTCCTCCAGAGTTAATGAACACATTGAGCACCCTGACTGCATAGTACTGGGGAGTGAACACCTTCTCAGACCAATTTCTCCATTGGCAGGGCTTACTTCGCTATCCTGTGCACAGGCTCACCTCCCAAGTCCAGAAAGCAAGAGATTAGTAAATGTCCAATAGCCAGCCATAACCTTTACCTAGAGCTCAACAATTTTCCAGGGCTTTGTTTGAATGGTCTTTTGTCATGTACAGAGTTTATTACACACATTTTCTCTTTTGATCCTTACAACAACTCTACAAGGTAAGTACAGGCAATATCATCCACTTCATTTCAGGGGTGGGAAAACTAAACCTCCTCAGTAGTTAGACGAATGGCCAGTGTCACATGCTGATTAGTGATTATGAGTAAATGCTCACTTGACTGGCAAAATAGCGTGGGGGACATTTGAAGTAGAGGTACTGGCATGAACAGAGGCTGTGAATCCACATGGCTTGTCTGGGAACAGTAAGCTGGTCAGAGTGCTAGAATAGGGGATATGGGTAGACAGAGAAAGATGGGCAGAGGCCACCATGGAGAGTCTTGTGGTCTGGACATCGGTGGTCTTGGGGTCATTTCTTACATGGTCCTAAAGGCTTCCACTTAATTGCCACTCCTCTAACCATTTCTTCTTGAGAATCTCTTAATCTGAAATGCTCAGGGATGTCAAGAAAGATTAATCCATAGAGATTAATCAATATATCTGCAACCCTATAGGCCATGAGAGAGACTCTACAGGCCAGGCAAGGAGTCAAGCCAGACTTTCCTTAGGAGGCTGGACCTCAGAAATGAGCTTGCTGATCTCTCATCCAGGATTTGCACTGGCTAGAGTCCCTTAGGCTGGAGCTGAGCTTTTCAAAACACAAGCTATTTCACACATCTGTCCTTTTCACGAGCCATGTAATTTCCACTGGAATGATTATTCCCAGTGAGAGCAAAGTGGAACTTTAGGACTTGGTCAACATTTGGCAAGCTCAGGGATAGGACATATTTCTTGAGATTTCTCTGGATATGGAAGAGAATTTGTAGCCAAGCTTTCAGTCCTTATTGGATCCCAAGTTTGTTATGAGTTGGAAGAGAAATAAAAAAGAACCAATATTGATTCTAGAAAGAAAAATGTTATAGAAACAGAAAGAAGATGGTAATTTTCTCAAAGAGTAGCCTCACAACCCCTTTCTTTCCAAAGATGAGAGCCTTGCTTTGGGAAAGGGTCCTAAAGACTGACCATCAGACAGGAGCATCCCATGTCCCTGTCTGATGGTAAGTCTGCCAAGAGAACCAGAGACGGAAATGCCCAGTGCAACACCTCTTGGTCCTGTTTGTCTGGGGACATGAACTCTTCACTGGATGAAGAAACTAATGTCCAGAGGTGACACCAGCCTTCTGAGCTAAACCTCTTGGGAAGCTCTTTTCCTTTATCCTGTGTCTCAGCTGTTAAAAGGAACCAGCTCCCTGGAGAGAAGACAGGGACCCAACAGGCTTCCTAGGTAAACAAGTATATGCACAGCTCACACCTCTGTACTCCCTACCTGCCAACTGGCCCTCAATCTCACTGTGGACCAATGTCTTATAGCCTTGAATTATCCCCCAAGGGCTGGCTAAGCCCTAGTCCAGAGTGACAAGCAGATCAGGCCTAGTTAGTGCCCCAAAGCACCAAGGCTAACTAATGTGAAAACCTGATACATTATTTTCCACCAATAACTATGCAGACAGCACAACAAAATGAGTAGTCACAGTAAGATCTGCAAAGATGGTAAAATTGTGCTTTGAAAATATCACTATGGCTGGGTGCAGTGGCTCATGCCTGTAATCTCAACACTTTGGGAGGCCAAGGTGGGTGAATCACTTGAGTTCAGGAGTTCAAGACCAGCCTGGCCAACATGGTGAAGCCCAACTCTATTAAAAATACAAAAATCAGCCACACATGGTGGTGGGTGCCTGTAATCCTAGTTACTTGGGAGTCTTAGGCACAAGAATCATTTGAACCCAGGAGGTGGAGGTTGCCATGAGTTAAAGATCACAGCACTGCATTCCAGCCTGGGTGACACAGTGAGACTCTGTCTCAAAAAAATAAAAATAAATAAAAAGACCAGTATAGGGAATATACTTTTAAAGACAAAATTATTCTTTATATCTCAGTTTTCTTTTCATTTTGGGTCTGGCAGATTAAACTGTATGTTTGCTTTGAGAAGCACAGGTGATTCATGATTTAATTATATATGTGATAATATAGGATTATTTATTAAAATGCTAAATTTAAGTAATATAAAAATAGTATTACAAGCTGGAGAAGGAATTAATTATGTAAATTTAACCTTTCTGGTTTATCCACAGGTGGGGTTAACACATGTGGGTTAGTAAAAACTGTACTTCTAAGATGTTTGTGTAACTTGAAGTAGGCCTATGGGAATGGCCATGGTTTACTCATCCCCGATTTTATAAGAGGCAGAGGGAAGCAGAAAGGTAGGGGAAAAAAATCGGCGTTAGCAAGTGCTTATATAAGATTCCCTCCCCAAACCACTGCCCACCCTCCACCTCCAAGACACTGCCAAGCCTGATAAGTTACCTTGCTCCAGTTTCCCACTTTCCAGCCAGCACAGGGACGGAGGTGGCATCTCTTTGCAGGGTCAGGTCTCTGGATGGCTGCGCAGTCGGAATCCATCTGGGTGCTGCACTCCACCCTTCTCCAGTAGGCCCCCAGACCACACGTGGTAGAGCACTGTGGCAGGGAAGGACAGAGAGAGATGACAGTGGCTGAGGGCCACCTTCTCACACATGTCCCGTCACTGGGATCCTGGAGACAGTTCTCAGTCCCAGCTGCTCACTAAAATTGCCCATAGAGCTTTTAAAAAATTACCAACACTTGGGTCACCCAACCACACAAATTAATCTGAATCTCTTGGGGTAGGACCCAGGGATGATCAGTATTAAAAATAATTCCCCAGCTGATTTTAACAAACAGCCACAGTTGAGAAACTCTGATTTGTATGTGGAAGGAAAATTCAATGCAAATGGAAATTTGCTTCCCTTTAAAACTTACCCTGGCAGGCCAGGTGCAGTGGCTCATGCCTGTAATCCTAACACTTTGGGAGGCTGAGGCAGAAGGATCCTTTGAGCCCAGGAGTTTGAGATCAGTCTGGGCAACATAGGGAGAACCCATTTCTAAAAAAATTTGAATATTAGCCAGGTGTGGGGGTATGTGCCTGCATTCCCAGCTACTTAGGAGACTGAGTTGGGAGGACTTCTTGAACCTAGGAATTTGAGGCAGCAGTGAGCTATGATTGCACCACTGTGCTTCAGCCTGGATGCCAGAGTGAGATTCTGTCTCAAAAAAAAAAAAAAAAAATTATCCTGGCATGATTGCCCAGGGGGCTGCAGGCAGGTTGTCACATTTCTTACCAATGCTGTTTAGAGTGGATGCCAGGGCCAGGTGTCTGCCCCTTGCCTCACCTCTCTAACACTGAATGACACTACCTCATCTATGTCTCTCCATGACAAACCCATGATATAGATTGGTGTCATTATGGTGTAGATAAAGAAACAGGCTTTGAGAGCTGACTTGGCCAAGGAGTTTTCTGTCTCTAAAACTCAGGACAATATTTGTTACAGTAGTGCACCTCAAACTGTAGAGACCACGTGAATCACCTGGGGACCTTGCTAAATACAGATTCTGACTCAGTGGGTCTGGGGAGGGGAGGAGACTGTGCCTTTTCGCAAGCTCCCAGGTGCTGCCGATGCTGTTGGTCCTCAGATCACACTTGGAGTTAGGAAGACGTTAGAGCATGAGGCTTTTCATCCCGTGATCCACTGGTGGTAAAGAACTCAGTCACCTTTTCCCACACATACACCTCATTCCCCTCAAAGTGTTTTTGTTTGTTTATAATACTTAAGTATCTCTGGTTTAGCATGGGGTCACTTTGAAAACTATACAAATGTCTGCCACATAATTTGTTTGCTTTTATGTGCCTGATTCTTTCCTGTAACTGATTTTTCTTGCATCCCCTCTCTTCTGCTCATTCTTATAAAAAGGGGCTGTTTCTGGACGAGTAGCAGTGCTGAATTAAAAAAACACAGGGCATATGTTCCATCTTTGACATGCTTGAAGGTTTCTTTTGATAGGCTGTAAATAAAGACCAGACTTGTTTTTCTTGCTGTATCTTCACTATCCATATACTTTTTTTTTTTTTTGAGATGGAGTCTTGCCCTGTCGCCCAGGCTGGAGTGTGGTGGCACAATCTCGACTCACTGTAACCTCTGCCTCCTGGGTTCAAGCAATTCTCTGCCTCAGCCTCCTGAGTAGCTGGAATTACAGGTGTGTGCCACCACACCTGGCTAATTTTTTCTATTTTTAGTAGAGACAGTGTTTCACCTTATTGACCAGGCTGTTCTCAAACTTCTGACCTCAGGTGATCCACCCTGCTCAGCCTCCCAAAATGCTGGGATTACAGGTGTGAGCCACCACGCCTGGCCTTCACTCTCCATATAATTTTATGCTTCATTTTGTGCAGATTCTTGTGTTATAACACATATATAACATAATAGAGTTCTTAGGTAGATAATCTGTAGATCACTGAAAGGGAAAAGTAGAAATTATTTTCTACTACATCATCTTTTCCAAGTGGGTCATATATAGAGGTAATATGTTCTCCTCCTTAAAATCGCTTAGGATTTGATTTGTTTCTTTTGTAAGTCCCTAGCACTTTCTCCTTTATATCATATTATGTATCTAGGTAATAGAGATAACAGGTGAAGTGCTATAGATTGATTGCACTCATGGCCTGCGTTGTTCACACTTCCTTAAACCCATGCTCTTTGCAAGGGGACTTTGCAGCTTCTCTCATTCAGAGGTGGAATTTATTTCTCCAGCTCTTGAATCAGGGTCGTTCTTGTGACTTGCTTTCCATTCTTGCTCTTGGACCCCTGCCTCTGCTATGAGAGTAAACCTGAGCTGGCCTGCTGGAGGATGAGGGCTCATTACTCAAAGCTAGCGACCCTGTGGTGACTGACTGACCAACTCAAGGGTCAGTGTCTAGGTGTTCAGAACCGCAACTGATGCTGGGAGGGTCACATCAGCACCATATGAAAACTGCTCTGAAATGCTGTGGAAAATTATGCTGTCACTTCCATTCTACATGACTACACAGTTTACAGTTAACTGACCGGCCCAAGGGATCTGACTGAATTATGAGGCAATTCATCAAAATAAGAGCCATACCCATACACACTGCACAGCACTGAAGTTTTCTGTTTTGTAAATATGGATCAGAGCAAACACTGAGTATTTCCTATGTGTCTGACACTCTTCTGAGTAACTTACATATAGTTATTCCTTTTATCTCCTAAGTCATATGAGTTGGGCATTATTATCATCCTCATTTTATGGATGAGGGAAATGAGGTAGAGTGAGAACGTACAGCTGGTAATTTGCTGAGTCAGGACTAAACCCCAGAAAGTCTGGCTTCAAGTTTTATATCTACTTACAGTGTTAACACAGCTTTTATATTAATTACTTAATATCTGAAAACACAATGAAGGAATGTGCTGTGTCCAGCAGGGCTGTGCACAGCCTCCCACAGACCAGAAGGCGGAAGGACATTGCAAGAGCGACTTCAGATCACATCCAAGGAACTTTAGAAATCACTTCCTGTTTTAGGAATCCCGAAAAGCTTTGTGCAGGATCAGACTCAAAGCTTGATCCTGAACAGGTAGGATTTGAAAGGGCAGAGGAGGAGGGGGAGAAAATTCAGGGAGAGGACCCAGCATGAACAGAGACACCTGACTGGGAGAGGCAGGTTTAAGGCAACTGAGCAGTCTCTATTTGGTGAAGCTTAGGATGGATGAAGAAAAGCAGGAGGCAGTATGTTTTGGAAGCTTGATTATGTAAGATTGGGAAGGCTGTTGGATTAGGGCTGGAGTAAATTTTATCAAAACAACTATGAAATGAGATTATGAGCAGGAGTTTGGAATGATTGGAAGAGCTTTTTGGAGGATGAATTTGGCAGTCTTATGTCTTGTGCAACAGCGTGTGGAAAGATAGGAGAAGGGAGAGGCTGGAAGTGTGTAGACCAGCAAGCAGGCAAGGGCAGGTGTGCTAAGCAGGAGGAGTAACCGAGGTCCTTCACTCTCATCTATTGGCCACCGTTGGCATTTGGGACTCAACAAATCTTCCTTATAAGGGACTTTCCTAAATGTCATAGGACTTTTATCATTCACGGCTCTCAGACATTGAATTCTATTGCAGCCCCTTCCCCGCATTGTTGTAAAAAACAAAAGCATCCTCCTCCATCTCTAAATTCCTCCTATCATTAGATTAAAAACGACTGGACCTTAGAGTAACAGAGAAAATAAAGAGGAGAGGACAGAAATGATTAAGTGACACTGACTTGAAAAACTATTACAACTTTTTTTTTTTTTTTTTTTTTTTGCTGTAGGACAGAGGCAAATTAATATCGATGGTGATTCTAGAGGTTTTAAGATGTGGTGATTGAGAGGTAAGTGACTCATAACAGAGAGACAACTACAAAGAAACAGCTTCAGGAACAGGCAGAAATAAAAAGCAGGGACAATAAGGAACTCAAAACTCAGAGTTTTCATTCTGAACCTTGACACTGTCTGACAGTTACTTATTATTATTTTTTGAAACAGAGTCTTGCTCTGTCGCACAGGCTGGAGTGGGGTGGCTCGAATTACTGCCACCTCTGCCTCCCAGATAAGTGTTTCTCATGCCCCAGGCTCCCGAGTAGCCGGGACTACAGGCATGCGCCACCATGCCTGACTAATTTTTATATTTTTTGTAGAGGCAGGGTTTTGCTTTGTTGCCCAGCCTTGCCTCGAACTCCCGACCTCAAGTGATCCACCTACCTCAGGCTCCCAGAGTACTGGGATTACAGGCATAAGCCACCACGCCAGCCTTCAGTTCTATTTATTAAACGTTTTCTCTCAAACTATGCACAAATGGAGCAGGCACCAGGCCCTGTCACAAGGGGGGACTCCTGCTGAATGTGGAGCTCTATTCTAGTAATAATCCTTACAGCTTTGAAAAACTCTGCCATCAGAGCCAATCTTCTTTTTCCAGCCAAACTGCCTAGAATTAATAACTGCTAATGGTTCCATCACTGTTACCAGTTTTTTTTTTTTTTTTGGTGACCTATAATATATTCAATAAGACAGTTTATTTCTGTCAAAGTCAAATAATGATGTTTGAGACAATTAATTCTCTATTTTGATTTACTATAATCAAAATGTGTTAATTAACCTTTGAGCTCAAACAGTAATCATAGTTGATGCGTAGTTTATTTTGGCTTAGCTAGCATGGATATAGTAATGCTTTGTTAAATTGATTAACATTTATCAATTAATTAACATGTATTAAATATTCTCAAGACAAAAATCATTAAAACACACTTAAATTCCGTAATTCCACAACTGCTTTGGGATTTGTGATGAATGAAAAAATAAGAGGATGGAAAAAAAAACTAATATCTGGATCATGATACAATCATTTTGTTTTTAGAAACAATTTTAGTTCATAGGACCACCACCCAGCAGACACCCAAAATTTAAATTAGTTGATTTAAATTGAATAGTCAATGACAGTCAAAATCCAAATGAATAGTGGTTCGTGCTGATAATCCCAGTACTTTGGGAAGCTGAGGCAGAATTTTGCTTGAGGCCAGGAGTTCCAGAATAGCCTGGGCAACATAGCAAGACTCCCATCTCTGCAAAAAATAATTTAAAAAATTATCTGAGTGCAGTGGTTGGCACCTGTTTCTATCTACTCTGGAGACTTAGTGGGAAGATTGCTTGAGCCCAGGATTTCAGGATTGTTATAAGCTATCATGAAGCCACTGCACTCCAACCTGGGTGATAGAGTGAGACCCTGTCTCCAAAAAAAGAGTCGATGAGTCAATGACAGACTCCTCTTCTCCTCTCTCTTTTTCATACCCCATATCCAATTATTTACAAACCTAGCTGATTTTAAGTTCTAAATATATCTTAGATATATTTTCCCTTCTTCATCCTGAACATTCTTGCTATAGTTCTCATGCCTCATCTGGACTATTGCAATAACCTCCCAATAGGTCAAAACCCTCATCTTCATTGTTTCAGAATAGGCAACCTACGGTCAGCAACAGACAGTGCTAGGTATTCTAGGTACTTACTATAATCCTTTTTCCTCTTCTGGGCATGTAATTGGATTGCATTTCCCAGTTTCCTTGAGTTTGGTTTGGCCATGTGACTTAGTTCTAGACAATGGAATGTAGGCAGAAGTGATTTGTCCCACTTCAAGACTTGGGGCATACAGCCTCCTACAGGAGTGCCTCTATGCTCTTTTCTCTTTCTAATTGACTGGGATAGTGACCCCAGGGCAAATTTGATGATGGGAAGATGATAGAGCCATTGTCAGCATGGGTTCCCAAATGACTGCACCATCCTCTACCATCATCAGCATCGCAGACTGGAATCACCTTGTATTGCCATGTGACGGAGAAGTCAACATCTCTTCCGGTGAGCCATCTCTTGTTGGGCTGTATTTGTTACAGAAGCCTAGCCTTCCTAACATGTGTGAGTGTATGCATGTGTGACTTCCAATTACATGTGCATACTGTACATGTCATTCATACTTTCATGGTTCTGATGTCGATCCTACACATATGCCTTTTATCACCTACTTCTTCATATTCTGTTGACCTAGGCTGTCTTAGTCTCATGGCCCACAGTATCATTAATTGTAGGTGCTTTCAGACCTTATCTCCATTAACTAAATATCAAAGTACAAGTTAATTAGTAGCCTCCACTTCTACAACGTGTTTTCTTTGTTTTTTAGTCCACAGAAGCCACACGCTGTCTACACTGCGTCAACTGAAGGAAGACAGTAGACCTGCTTATCTGCCCTTTAGGGATACCATATGATTTAGGAAGAAAAGATATATCTTGAAAGAACTATTTGAAAGGTGCTGGCAGGTGCTTCTCCCCAGTGTTCCCTCCCCATTCTGTAGGGCATGCTGAAGCACAAGTAGCTAGACTGCCTTTGGGGAATTCTAATGCTATCACTTCAGAAATACCTAAACGGATCAATTTTATTTCAGAATATCCAGCCTGGACCCACTGTGGTAATAGAAGGACAATTTGCCTCTGTGAACTCAAAGTAACATGAGTGGCCTCAATGTTATTTTAAAGAACTTTCTTGTGAACTATGCGATTTTCTCATCTGATTACCCAAGGTCACGACATAACTGGGATTATTTTCATATGTAATATGAGCAAAGAAGAAACAAATAAAATCAAAGGCACAGAGGATGGTAATGTTTTCTGATTTGCGGAGCCGGGGTCATGGGTTCTGAAGTCCATCTGCCTGAGCTCAAATCCCCGTAGCTCACAGGTGTGTACGATTCTGGCTACCTACTTAAATTCTCTCAGCTTCAATTTCCTTGCCTCTAAAATAGGGAAAAATATTACCAATATCCTGGGACTGTGATGAGAATTAAATGAGAGAATGTATGCTCTTTAGCATAAAATCATGCTTATAAAGCCTGATGCATGCTTTTAAATGTCCACTGTCAACATCCTTCTCACTGTCAAGAGCCTGATTAGGAAAGAAACAGGACTAAAATGTCAGGAGTCATGAGACGCATTCATCTCCTTCCTTCAACAAATTGACTTACTGTAAGCATGAACATCTTTTCTACCTCTGAAGGTGAATTCTTTACCTCCAAATGGAGATGGTAAGATGTTGCTCCATTGACAGGAAATATGATAACTCATTTTATAAATCAAACATAAGTCAAAGTGGAATAGTAGCTCAAATGCAAACAATTAGAGTATTTGATGCAAGAAATTTTGGAGGTTTGAATTTACCTATTTATTGCTTCTAGTCAATTCCATGACCAATGATGTTGATTAATTTATAGAAAAGAATTTTATGTAGTTAAGTTATCAGTTGGTGCTAATATCCACTAGAGAGATAGCAGATCAGAGTGGGAAGAGATAGAAGGTTCGTCATCCAACTGTGTCCTCATACAAATCACTTAACTGTTAAGGATCTCTTTTTCTATTAGTAAATTGGTATCAATGAGACACTTACCTACTCATCAGGATGATCAAAAGGAAAAAATAAGAGACTACCTGTGAAAGTGGTTTGGAAATTAACATGCTTTATAAATTATTATACTTACATTGTTATTTTTATATTAGCTGCTAATAGCTTACTTCCCTTCAGCTGGGGAGATGAGTCATGAAGTGTCATAAAAATGCTGATTGATTTGAACGTGTGATTACTTTGCCGCAAAGTCCTCTTTTGCATTGTTACATCATATTAACAAGTTTGTGTACTGCATATTCAGATTTCAAATAGGTGAGAAATGATTTTGATGCTTCAAAGGATCTAATTAGTTCTAGAAATGGAAAAACAAATATCTAGCCAAATTTCTGGAGTGTGAAAATGGAGGCCAGCATGATTTCATCATGTTTATTTTCTTCTTCCTCTATATTCTAATTCTTTCAATACGCCAAAATGATTGTCTTAAATGTAAGTATGCAAACAGACCAAAAAGAAAAGAAAAAAAAAATCAGTGATATGGCAAGCTATACAATTGTTTTAATGACTTTTGTCTTAGATGTCCATTCTATCTGTGATTACTTCACAATTTTAAACCAAATCTCAAAATTAGGTTTCTGACTGAAATGTGAACTCAGGCTTTTTCAGTGGTCTTTCATCACAGGATCGTTGCAGTTTATAGCTGGAAGGGACATTAGAGATAATTTACACTAGGCTTATCATTCTGCAGGCAAAAAGCAGGCTCAGAAAGATAGATGAATTCACCATGATCACACAGCTGACTGACCAGCCTTCCTGGCTTAGTTCAGGGCACTTTTCACTGTATCTTACTGCATTTGTTCTGTTTCTCTATATATAAGTTTTTAGCTTCCCTTTCCAGTGACATTTTAAGTCAACCCCCAAAACAGTTGGCACTTGAACATGGACCACCTATGGGTCTTCACTGGTCATTTTACATGTCTCTGTCATGTATCCCTGACCTTAAAGCAGGTTTCTTAAGGATGGGGACTGCACAATGATTTCAAAAGGCTGCACAGACATTTTCTGTGTGATCCACACAGCATCCCTATGAAATGTACAAGGCAGGAATACTCATTTGCTTGTGGCAGGTAGAATCAGATTAAAAGCTAGACAATATATCCAAAACTTCACAAGTTATATAATTTATAGAATTTTTTTCTATTTGAAGAGTTAGGGGGGTAAGGAGGGAGATGAGAGCATGGTTCTGATTGCTTCCTTTTGTTTTCATAGTAGAATGTTTTAATGCAAGTTCATTTTGAGATTTTCACATGAATTTAACACTCCTAGCTTTTTTCCATGTAAAACCAGGCCTGGGGTAGGAAATGTCTTACCTCACTCCAGTTTCCAATGATCCAATGTGCAGAGCTGTGGCCATTTGTGAGCTGCTTGTAATTGGAGGCATTCAGCAAAAAGCCCTCGGCAATTAGACTTGTTGCATCCTCCTCAGTCAGGACTGGTTGAGAACTTTTTGTTTGATTCATGTTGTTTGGAAGTTCCAGGTGGTTATGGTTTGCTGTCTTTCCTGAGGGTTCTGGCTGGTGGTCTCCTCCCAGAGGGAGTAGAGTGTTGGCTGGCTTTTCAGTAACGATCCCCTCAACTCTGGGTGTCCCATTTTTGAGGATACTGGGCCTTTGACTGGGAAGGAGTCCTTCCATCACTGTGCTGAAGAATGGCCATGGAGACTCCCCGCTGAGATCTGGTGTTAGGGGAGGTGCGAGTGGCATTTCTGTACTTTTTTCCACTGGAGAATCACTTCCAGGTACTCTGATCTTGGTCCATATTACAGGGTTGCTTTCATCTTTGCCCTCAGGCTCTTCCCTGTCTTCCCCTGAACCACTGTGAATCTCCGTTTCTGGACCTTTGGTTAAAGTATTGTAAAACGGAGTCACAGGCCAAGTCATAGGGTTGCTGGAAGATGACAAGTCAGAACCACTTGTTGTTGTAGCTACAAGGCCTCCCTCCCAGGTAGGACCAGTATCTGAACTGGAAACATTTTTATCACTTGGCTGGATGCTCAAGGATGGGGAAGTGGGGATGGGCTGGGAAGTGCTTCCAGTGGAAGTGAGATAGCGAGAACTCAGCTCAGGCTGGGTTGAGCTATTTTGCCACTGTTTCCCATCCAGGTCTCTTTCTTTGGAGGCTGTGGTAGGACTAGGGCTGCTGATTGCTGGAGTGCTTGTGCTCATAGACTCAGGGCCTATAGGTGTGGTCAGCATTCTGGGCCTGGATGTAGGTGGAGGGATGGGCTTTAGGGGGTCTTGCTCAGGTGTTGGTGGGTTTTTTCCATTGAAAATTGTGCCTTTGTTGTGTTTCAGACCCCTCCGGCTGGATGGGCATTGCTGGAGGCCACATAGAGCTCGGCTGTTGGGTTTCCTTGTCACATCGCAGGGTTCATCATGGTTCTTGGCACATGTGACGCTGCGAATCCGCACTCCACCACCACAGGAAACAGAACACTAGAAGAGAGAAGCAGCTGTTAGCCTGGTGAGAAAAGAGGCTTTTTTCTCATGGTCAGGTTCATAACAGATCAAAAGAGGCCTGATGGAAACTGAACTATACAGCTAAAATTGCCTGCTATTGCTACATTTTGTTTCTGTGCTCTTTCAGTTTTTCGTGGAAATATGTATCTCCTGGAGACCAGCTGGGACTCAGACTCAACCGTTTATTCTTCACAAACTGAAAATTTAAATCATGATGTCGTCAAACTGAAGTCCCTTTGGGCTGTGAAAGGTGGATGGTGGGATCCACAATGAGTTCCGTGGTTTACACAAGTTGCCGAATCTAAGTCACATTGTCTCTTCTCTGGGATTGTGATTTTATTAAATTAATGTATAAAGTTTGCATATTCTCTGGACTATTAAATTAGGTACAAGGAACCTTTTCCTTTACATTTAGAAAGCAGCTATCATAACTCACATATTTTTCCCAGGTAGCTTAAGCTCCATTTTTATTTGCCTATGGCAGGTGGAATCAGATTAAAAGCTAGACAGTCACCATAGTCACACAGGTGCATAGATCCAAGACCTATTCTAAAATTTAAAGGTACATGGTTAATCAAAGGTAGGAGATAGCCTTTCCCAAGGAGTTAGGTGAATCCCTTAGCATGGCACTGAGGTGCACACTGGGGTACTGGCAGGTGCCCCTCCCCAAGGTTCCCTTCACATTCTGCAGGCTGTGCTGAAGCCCAAGCAGCTAGACTGCCTTTGGGAGAGTCCTAACAGAACAGGCCTTCCTCAGGATACATGGTAAATCATGTTCATTGCATCAGTTTCAATAGTTGTGAATGGCATATATGGAGTTGCTATAAAACACTACATTTCTAGATGTTTTGAAAAATCCATATTTTGCCAAAAGTTCAATTTTTAGCTCCCCTTTCCAACAGCATTGTAAGTCAACCACCAAACAGTTGGCAGCTGAACACAGACCACCCGGGGTCCTCCTTGGCCATTTTACATTTTTCTGTCATGTATCCCTGACCTCAAAGCAGGTTTCTTAAGGATTGGGACTGCATAATGATTTCAAAGGGCTTCACAGACATTATTCTATATGATATACACAACGTCCCTATGAGATGTACAAGGCAGGAACTGTTATTCTGCCTTCCACAAGTGAGGGGACTCACTTGAAAGGCAGCAAGTCAGTAATAGAATAAGCATTAGATTTATTCCACCCCGATTCCAAAACCTAGTGCAACACATTATAGAGTAGCTGTCCATGGAGTTCACTCAGTGACTTTCAATTTATGAAAAACTATCCAAAGGCGGGAACTGTTTTTTATTCATAATGGAATTCAGAATAGTTCTGAGGACACAGTGATTACCTTGTACCTATGGATTCAGTGACTCTTTTACCTGGAAAAAATATTAGGAATGGAAAAATTCTCACTCATGAGCTTCTGCATTTAGTTGAAGACCCTTGCCTTCTCAAGTTCTATTTTCAATTTTCTCTAAGCAGGAACATAATATTGTTGTAGGAAGCCTCTCCTTTATTTTGTTTCAATCAAGCACAATCACTCACTGGTGTATAACAGCTCTGTGAAATCAGCTCTTTTGAAAAGCAGGAGATGCTGTGAGCACAGGAGAATGTACAGCTGAGGGAGTGGCCAACTGTGGATTTGGGTTCAACCAGCAAAGCTGTGGATTTAAGAAGTTCACAAAATGTTAAAGCTGCTCCAAGATGGAACTTACAGATTTTTTTTGAAATAATAATACTAATAATAATTTGGGTGGAAATGATCCTTAATGCACACTCATTTCCCACCAAAGTGGAGGCTACCAGCTCCAAGTATCGGAGCCCACCAGGGAGGAAACGGTCTCTTCTGGCACCGTCCATGACTCACTTCTCCCCAGACCTAGAAAGGGAAGGCAGGAGGTATTTATTTTCCCGGTTTGCTGCACTACTTCTTCCCTTCTTGTGTAGAACTATTTTATCTGTGCTCCAACTATTTTAGTCACTCTGAATCCCTCCCCATTTGTTACATTCTAATCTGAACTTCTTGGATTTTCAAATCGCCACTTTGTAAAATTTATCGGTTTTGTATGTGTGAACACATTTCCATGCTGCCCACCTCAGGCAGGCTCAGTCTTGAGAGCTGATTGATAACGGAGGCCCCAGCTACTGCCAGCTCTCCTCAGGCAGCAGGTGGCCCTCTTTCGGCTTCCCTTTCCATGAGGTATTAGACTAGACAGTAACATAATAGGAAACGCTTTGATTTTTGTTTTCCTTCTCCTCTTTCCTTTTTTCTTTTTGGCTTGTTTTGATTTGAATGTTGCTAATAACTCTAAGGAAGTTAGCTTTACTTGTACACTTTTGCAAAATTTTTAAAATGCAAAAGTATAGGGGCATATCCCCTCCACCTCGCCATTGAACTATTAAGTCAAAAAACTATAAAACCTCTGAGAAATAGCTTAAGTTCCCTGATCTATCATATTAACTCCCTGCGTGATTCAATGACTAAGCCTCAGCTTCTTCACCTGGAAACTGAAACAGCAGCACCTACTTTTGAAGGCTGCTCTGTGGATTACCTTCAACGATAGGCTTAACAGAGGTGTCACAATATATGAAGACAATTAGTGATTGAAAGCTATTATTATCACTGTTCTAATAATGATGTTGATAATAGTAATAGTGATCACAACAAAAGTCTTGAGGTCCCCCAATTTCTACTGCCCTTGACGGTGACACACAGAAATGTCTTATCAGGGAGGGGTGAAGTGAGCAGCTGTCTGGGTGAGGTAGGTGCAAGCACATGTCTACAAGATACTGTGGAGACCCACACACCCCACACTAGTTTACTGCTGGACGTTTTTAGATTCAGACTTCCTAGAGCTAATAGATGGATGTGAGGTTTTCAAATTTACAAATAACAAGTACTAAGTAGTCTTCTGATGGTGTGAATTTGCTCAACCTAAAAGAGCAAGGCAGGAGTAAGGAATAACTACTGCATTAGTTTGTTTTCATGCTGCTATGAAGAAATACCTGAGACTGAGAAATGTATAAAGGAAAGAGGTTTAATTGCCTCACAGTTCTGCATGGCTCGGAGGCCTCAGGAAATTTATAATCATGGTGGAAGAAGAAGCAAACATGTCCTTCTTCACATGGCGGTAGGAGAGAGAAGTACAGAGTGAAGGGGGGAAAGCCCCTTATAAAACCATTAGACATCATGAGGACTCACTATCACATGAACAGCATGGGGGAACCACTCCCATGATCTAATCATCCCTCACGAGGTAGCTCTCTTAACACGTGGGGATTACAATTTGGATTACCATTCAAGATGAGATTTGGGTGGGGACATAGAGCCAGACCATTTCAGCTACCTAGCTGGTTGCTGAGTTAAAATACATTAGATTTTAATATTTTAAAACAGAAGATGGTTCTTGAAGAGGAGTTCCAAAGTAGCAGCCTAATGGCTATGTTTGGCCCACTGCCTTGTGTCCTTTGGCCTGCTCAATCTTAAAACCTACTAACCTACCAACCAACAAACAAAAACCAAAAACCAAAATAGTAGCCAACATTTTTAAAATGAGCAATTTTATGTTAGCAAAATACCCGATTTTTGACTTCTTTTGGAAAAGCTGATAATCTTCATCTATTGCTCTCATTCTCAAATGGCTACCTAAAACCTGATGAATGAAGACCTGGGGTCTGGGAGTTTATACATTACTCAACACATCAACTTTCCATCCACATCTACTTTCCTTAGCCAGCATACACTGAACCTTTCAAATAACCCACGACTGCCATTCCTTAGTTCTGGGGCACATTATGCCCATCTGGACAGTATTAGCTGTCTACCAAGCACATTGGGCCTGAACACAAATTTGCCTTTTCTCCTACTCACTGCAGAACAGGCAGTGCTGCTTTGTATTCAGCTCCACGCTTCTTCCAGCACATCTTCCAACTGTGTTTATCTCCTTAGGAGCTGTCAAGCCCTTCAGATGAGATAAATACAGTGCACACACCACACTCCAAACCCATCTCAATTGGTAGTTTCAGAATTCTCCAAGCGAACTTCAGCTATGATTATTGTGTGCTCTTACCTTGTAATTTTGAACCCTGGGCCAGACAAGCAGCATGTTAACCTGTTAAGGTGCTCTCCAGGAGTCATTTTGCCCTCACTTGTCAGCACTCCTGGATTCAGGCCTCTTGTGGGGGAACCCACCGAGAAAGAGGTTTGCTGCCAAATTTGTTAACTCCACCCACCTGTGGTGCACTGTGTGGGGTGAGGAGGCTCACAATTGGCACTGAGCTGTAATGCTGAGGAAGACTTTATTCAAAAACACAGTTGGAGTTTATCAGAGGGCTTGGGCTAACGGGCTGAGTAGAGAAACAGTAAATACTTCAGGGATTAAAACATTTAATGCACAATCTCAGAAATTTATAAATGAATAATTATTTCTCATACAAACACCAGCTTTGAAAGTAAGCTAAAAAAAATAGGTATCTGTTATGGGTTGAATTGTGTCCCTCTCAAAAAAGATATGTCAAAATCCCAGTGCCCTTTAACCTCAGAATTTGACCTTATTTAATAGAGATAGGATCTTTAAAGAGATAATCAAGTTACAATAAGGTTATGAGGGTGGGCCCTAATGGTATCCATATCAAAAGGGGAAATCTGAACACAGAGATCACAGGCAGGTAGAACGTCAAGTCAAGATGAAGGCAGAGGCTGGGGTGATGCATGTACAAGCCAAGGAGCACCAAAGATTGACATCAAGCCATCAGAAGCTGGGAGAAAGGCATGGAACAATTTGCCCTCACAGCTTTCAGAAGGAAGCAACTTTGCCAATACCTTGATCTTGGATTTGTAGCCTCTGCAAGACAATAAATTCCTGTTATTTAATCTGTCCAGTTTGTGGCACTTCATTAGGGCAGCCCTCAAAAACTAAGACAGTAGCCTAGATCTTTTTTAAAAATCAGACCTGATGAGAACAATCAACATAGCTCCCAGCTGGTTTTCTGTGAGTAGTTATTGCAGAGGTGCCTATATCTGTTCTCCAGGAACCCTGGAAGAGTACAGGCTACTGATGCCTGGGAAGAACTGAGATGTTGACACTAATGACACTCCACACCAAAAGATGGAGTGACAGAGTCAGAATATCAGATGGCCAGCCCCACAGGAGTGCCTGGAACTGGGGAATCTAGAGGGTCAGCGATTCTCAAAAATGTCCCTATCCCTCCATGCTCTCTCTTCCCTGGGTTGGCAGGGACTTTACATGAGTCTAGCTTTGCTTCCCATTGAGCAATAGACAAGCATTGCCCCTTGCTGTCCTGCCTTCTGTCCTAAGAGCCGGAGAGGGCTCATTTGTGAACATTAGCATTCAGTCTATTGGGTCACTGGGCATTCCAACACCCCTGTGATCCGCTTTGTGCTTTATTGATTCTCAGTACCTTGGTTAAGTGAATGTTTTGTTTGTGCGTTTTGAATGTTTTGTTTGTGTGTTCGTCAGGCACAGGAAGGGGCGATTAGAGATCTTCCTAACCTCAGTGTGTTTGCTTTTAAAGCCTCCACCCCACATCCCATCAAATATATTCAAATGCATCTCTCCTTTCAAGTGAAATGTAAGCTTTTGCTATAAAAAACATTTGAAAGGGTTTATTATTTTTTTTCATTTCACTTTTAAAAAATGTTTATGGGCACATAGTAGGTATATATATTTATGGGGTGCATGGGATGTTTGGTACAGGAGTGCAATGTGAAACAAGCACATCATAGAGAATGGGGTATCCATCCCTTCGAGCATTTATCCTTCGAGTTACAAACAATATCATTATACTCTAAGTTATTTTAAAATGTGCAATTAAGTTATTATTGACTATAGTCACCTCATTGTGCTACCAAATAGTAGGTCTTATTCATTCTATTTTTTTTTTGCACCCATAAACCATTTCTTTATGGTTTGCACCCATTCCTACCTTCCCTGCAAACTCCCACTACTGTTTTTAGCCTCTAGTAACCATCCTTCTACTCTCTATGTCCATAAGTTCAATTGTTTTGATTTTTAGAGCCCTAAAGTAAGTGAGAAGATGCATTGTTTCTCTTTCTGGGCCTGGCTTATTTCCCTTAACATAATGATCTCCAGTTTATCCACGTTGTTGCAAATGACTGGATCTCATTCATTCATATGACTGAATAGTACTCCATTGTGTATATGTACCACATTTTCTTTATTCATTTGTTGGTGGACACCTAGGTTGCTTCCAAATTTTAGCTATTGTCAACAGTGCTGCAACAAACATAGGGGTGCAGGTATCTCTTTGATAGAATGATTTCCTTTCTTTTTGGTATATACCCAGCAGTGGGATTGCTGGATCACGTGGTAGCTTAACTTTTACTTTTTTGAGGCACCTCCAAACTGTTCTCCATAGTGGTTAAACTATTTACATTCCTACCAACAGTGTATAAGGTTTGCCCGTCTTTTGGGTGTAAGCCATTTTCACTGGGGTAAGATGATAGCTCATTATAGTTTTGATTTGCATCTCTCTGATGATCAGTGATGTTGAGCACCTTTTCATATGCTTGTTGCTATTTGTACTCCTTCTTTTGAGAAATGTCTATTCATCTTTTGTAAAAGGCTTTATGATTTTCCTGTGCTTTCGAAATTATTCAGTGAGGATAACATTTAATTTTGGGGAGGCTCTGATTTCTCAGCAATCATTATGCATAGTCTGAAATTCCCAAAAAAATAAGAAAAGCCAGTCTACAAATAATTTCCAAACACAAAACATTTCTTATAAATATTAAGAGCTGTCATATCGCTACAGTTTGCAGGTATTTGAGATGCAGTATGGCAAAGTGTTAAGAGTAGACCCTGTGCTGTCTGTATTCAAATCCTGGCTCCATGGCTTGGTAACCCGTGTGACCTTAGACAAATTTCTAAACGTTTCAATGCCTCAGTTTTTTCACTTGTATTAATGAAATAGGGCTAAATAAGTCATGGTGAAGATTAAATGTGGTACTATTCACAATAGCAATGACTTGGAACCAACCCAAATGCCCATCAAGGTTAGAATGAATAAAGAAAATGTGGCACATATACACCATGGAATACTATGCAGCCATAAAAAGGATGAGTTCATGTCCTTTGCAGGGACATGGATGAAGCTGGAAACCATCATTCTCAGCAAACTGACATAAGAATAGAAAACCAAACACTGCAAATTCTCACTTATAAGTGGGTGTTGAACAATGAGAACACATGGACACAGGGAGAGGAACATCACACACCAGGGCCTGTTGGGGGTGGGGGTTTAGGGGAAGGATAGCAGGGGGTTGGGGGACAGGGGAGTGATGGCATTAGGAGAAATACCTAATGTAGATGACAGGGTGATAGATGCAGCAAACCACCATGACATGTGTATACCTATGTAACAGACCTGCATGTTCTACACATGCACCCCAAAACTTAAAGTATAATAGTAAAAAACAGATTAAATATGCTAATACCCATAAAAGTATTTAATAGATACATACATAATACATAGTAATAATACATACTAAATTCTTGGTATGTATTTGCTATTAACATGTAATTAAATATTGATTTCTGATTTTGCAGGGTCCTTTTGTTTTTATAGAAGCGATGCATGAGTTGTTTTTCAGGTCTCAAATAGTTGTGCAGGCCCTTGAAAAATCTGTAGGCCCTAAGCACTGCCCTTACAGTGTTTTAAGCATAAAATGAATGAGCTCCTTGAGCTCAGGGAGGGGATAGGTGAAAACTTAGGTGGCCACAGATCAGTTCCTTCAGCATATTTGGGTACACTTGATTGAGCAAGGTTTGCAAAATCAGAGTAGCATAGAAAGTAGACCCTTGTCTTCTTGTCTGATAATAAGTTAGTGAACACTTACTATTTACTAGGCACTATGCTAAGTGTTTGCATGAGTTATCTTATTCAATTCTTAGAATAATGCTATCTTTCTAAATGACAACCGGCTAAGAGAGAATTAACACTGGCTCAAGGCCACACAGTTAGAGATTGCCAGTGATGGAAAATCTAGAAAAATTACTACCCATCATTACTATTAGTCTCGTTACTAGGAGAAACAACATGTTGGTTTATAGTTGAGGAAATGGAGGTCCTATAAGGAAAAATCATTTTCCTAAGACTGTATAATGTGCAATACAAGTTTATGCAATACAAGATCAGAACCAAGATGGTTCTCTGTGATCTCAGCCAGGGCTCCTCCCACTTCCCTTTCTGCCAAGGATGCACAAATCAAACATCTATTAAGTACATGGTGCTTATCCATGTATCCATCCATCCATCCATCCATCCAAGGAAAAAGATGGCACAGATTTTTTACAAAGTATCTGCCTGAACATTCTCTAGTTATATCCTTGGAGCCATTATTAAAAGTCTCATATAATTTTTTCAATTTGTTTTAAAGCTCTCCTTGGGAGTAGCAAAGGTGTCTCCTGAAGAAGAGGTACACTTCCATCTATCAGATAGAAAGAATTATGGAACCCACTGGGCTGCCCTTGTTGCCTGGTTGTCTGGATGCACTGGGTTAAACTGAAAGCTTCATCAAAATAACCCTATTATTCACATGTTTAGCATGTTGCTCTCTGCTCCCAGGCATGGCTACAACTTCTAGTTCACCACTTCAGTGTCTAGAGCCCTTTTACTGTAAACTGCCTGAAATGCCTTTGGAAAGAGAAACTGTATAAACAAACACACACATCCTGGCTTCTGGAGTGTGCTGTTTGTCACACTTACACATTTGAACCCAGGAAGCCATGCTCTAGGGGCTGTGCCCTTCACTACTAGACTGGCTGTCTCTCACAAGGGACAAGGCATGTCCCCGAAATGATGTATCTAGGAAGTAAGGGAGCCACAAGAACTTTGATACCTGGTCTCTATTTACAATAACTAAAATTTCCTTCTTTACCCTCTAAGCCCACAAAGTAGGGTGGGCAAAACTAGGATAAGATTCTTGGTAAAACCTGAGATTGGAGGTGAAAGTCAGGTATCATATAGAACATGAGCTTAGAGAAAAGAGGCTGGTCACAGGGGGCAGAAAAGTCCTGCCTGGGGCAGCAGGGGAGAGAGAGCTCCCCTTTCTGATCCCTGCTGGCACAGGGATCAGTATACCAACCTGGCACAGCTGAGGCCACTCTTCCCTCCCTGCTTGAGTTGGTGGAGTGCTTTGATAGGGAAGGGAGCTCGTGAATGTACCTTTTCTTTCTTCTCACTTAGGTCAGCCCAGGGAAGTTCGTTTTATAGGAGTCTAGAGGCTGTCAGTTTTTGGACCTTTTGGACCAATAATCTTACAGTTCCAGATCATGCAGGGTGGCCCAAACGACACAGTGCAGAGCAAATGATGGCTGCAGCACTATCTGCTTCAAATGATGTTGGTCTCCGGACAAAATCCAGATGATAAATACTGCCTACCAACAATTACTATGTCACCTCTCTTTAAAAATGTATCTGGGCATAATTAGAATGTCAAAGACATTTCATCATAACAGCCAAGTTCATTAGAAGGTTATTAGTAAGACAGCAGAGAGAAGACAGGAAGACCCATTTGATGGATATTTTGATACTTATTTAACTAAAAGCCCTTCTAATAACATCTTCTGAATGAAGGCATTGGCTCAGCCTTTCTGCTCAGCTCTGTCAAGTGGAAGCTAGAAACTGTCCGTGTATGGTCCATCAACTATGCAGTGGCCTGTGGGTGGAACCACAGACCCGAGTGCTTCTTACATCATGCCAACTTTTTGGTCTCTTGTTCTCCAGTTAAGATCTGTTACTGGGAGGGGGTGGGGGGTTAGGGGAGGGATAGTAGGGGATGGGAAGATTGGGGAGGGATAATATTAGGAGAAATACCTAATGTAGGTGACGGCGGGATGGAGGCAGCCACCGTGGCATGTGTATACCTATGTAACAATCCTGCAAGATCTGCACATGTACCACAGAACTTAAAGTAAAATAAATAAATTTTTAAAAAAGACATGTTACTATGCTTCCCACAAACATGAACACAATAAGAACACAGCCAAATCTGTAATTGCAGTCCTCTGAAAAAGCATTAAGATGTTAGTAATTAGTAAATTCTACTTGACGAGAATTATTAACAGTTCTGGATGCGGCCAAGACATTTTTGGTAAACAGATTTAATAAACCAGTCACAATACTCCACTCAGCCTTATTTTGACAACATTGTAATTTACAGACACCTAGGTTGTAGTGGACTAATAAGGCAGGCCAGCCAAATGCTGTGATTATACTCTCAGGAATAGCAAAAAGAATGTTTGGCTTATCACTGATGTGTGTACATACAAGGGTGCATGAATCAGTAATACACCCATATTTATATGTAGGTATATTTCTTTCATGCGTTATCTTTGTACTTCCTTTTCTTTCTTTCCTTTTTCTTTTTCTTTTTGGGATCCTATCTCTCCCATTGGATGGAAGTTCTTACCATCTAGGGACCATCCTTTCTATTGCTTTTTTCTTTTAAAATTTCACCTAGATGGCCAAGAGAACATCCTGTAAAGATTCAGAAGATAAGTAAACCTAAACTGTGGCATAAGCTAATAAAATGGAGTCTTGGAAATAAGGTTTTATCAAAGCTGCTGTATTTAAATGAGTGTCTTGCTTTCAAATAGGTGTCTTCGGAGATGGTACCTTTGCTTATACAAATTTTAAAATTCTTATTTCAGAGCATCTTCATAAAGTGAAAAGCAATCTCTCACATATTGATAATCAAATATTATTTTTTAAACACAAAGATTTTGATCACATTACTCATTTATCCATCAGGTTCCATTCTAATTGACTTTCTGTGGCATTCTCCTGAATCAGATATTTTCCATTTTCTCCTGAGTCCTCCCAGGAGTTCCTAATATATCCTGAGCAATGGTGGCATCATTGTTATTATTATTATTTTGGGACAGGGTCTCACTTTCTTTCCCAGGCTAGAGTACAGTGGCATGATATCAGCTCACTACAACCTCTCAATCTCCCAGGCTCAAGTGACCCTCCTGCTTCAGCCCCCACCAAGTAGCTGGGACTACAGGCATGTGCCACCATGCCTGGCTAATTTTTTGTATTTTTCATAGAGATGGGGTTTTGTCATGTTGCTTAGGCTGGTCTCAAACTCCTAAGCTCAAGTGATCCTCCTGCCTCGGCCTCCTAAAGTGCTGGGATTACTGGTGCACGGCCAGTGGTAGCATTATTATGGGAAGCGTATGGCTTTTCAAGGAAGCTCAAAAGATGAAGTCAGTATCCATCTCTAAACTCTGGCCTGTTAAGTTTTAAAAAAACAGGTATGCACTGGGGTCTGTTGGTGGGAGAATAGAGGAGGGACAGTGGAGGGTAGGGAGTTGGGGAGGGATAACATGGGGAGAAATGCCAGTTATAGGTGATGGGGGGATGGAGGCAGCAAACCACATTGCCATGTATGTACCTATGCAACAATCCAGCATGTTCTGTACATGTACCCCAGAACCTAAAGTGCAATTAAAAAAAACACAAACAAACAAAAAAAACAAACAGGTATGTCGTAGTCATTCCTTAGGTTGTTTACTGAACTGCACAGACGGAAGCAGAGCTGAGGCCCTTGGAGACTGTGGGGCCTTCCACTGATAACTGGGAGTATAATAACTGGGCTTCCACTGGTAACTGGGCCTGATGAAACCAGATTCCACAGTGACCCAAAGAAAATTAAAGCCTGGGAGCTTTTCATAACCTTCCAGCTTACTTATTTCCAATTATAGTCAGATAATCAGATCAAATTAATTCTGGGAAAATGCAACATTTATTTGAACATATGTGGTTAATAATAGATGTTTTAAACCTTGGTCTGGTTTGGCCTTGACATATGGTGAACAGATGGATAATTTGAGGGGATTTTTCTTAGTGTCAAGTGACACTCCTTTGGTTTGGGGTAACTACAGTGATGTGCTGGTCAATGTTTTATAAATCACTTTCGGAGTGTGTGGGAGGTCCCTGATCTGCTACCAATGGTTTAACAATGGGCCCAGCCAAACTTCTGATGATTTATTAATTAGTGGTCGTGATCCTGTACCGGGGGGTCTACCTCACCCTTGTCAGGTAGTAAGCTGACCACTGAGCAAGTGAGAGCAAGATCTTGTGTGAATGGAAAATAAGCACTGGACACAGCAGGAAATGCAGGAGACAGGCCAGAGAGGAGGAATGCTGGCTATTTTGCAATTTTACCTAGAGTCACTTTGGATTAGATAATGAGAAGGAAGGCAGGGGCTGATGAAGCATAAATAATGCCAGTTTCCCCTCTGAGCCCGGAGCTCACCTCACTCCAGTTGCCCACTGTCCAGTCCGAGGGGCAAAGGATGTCTCTGTTACAGGAAAGGAGGGTCTTGGGCTTCAGCAGGTGCTGGCAGTCTGTGGGCAGGAGAGCCTGCTCATCAGAGCCCATGGTCTGGATGCACAGCACGGTTCGCTTCTTCTCCCCGTGGGGCCCGCATGTCGCCGAGCATGCTTCCCACTCCCCTGTCCACCACCTGCAGGCAGACATGGACAAGTGAGAGAAGATCACCAACTTACACATACATTCCATTCAACCACTGAGAAAGCAGGGGCGGAAATGCAGACCACAGGGCTGGGAGGGCCATGGAGACCCTCCATAGGGGGCGTGCTGCTGACAGGGCCACGGTGCTCCAGAGGCTCAGCAGAACACATGGCATAAGCAGTTGCTAAATAAGCATGTTTTTGAATGAGAAAAAAATATATATGCATGCCCTGTCTATTCAGTAAGAAAACTGAGGTCCAGGGTTCTGCTGTGCAACTTTAAGCAGGTTTAAGCTTCACTTTCTCATCTATTCAATGGGTGTAAAAATATTTTTTCTTTGTATGAATGTTGTGTTGTTCATTAAATGAAAGACCAATTCACGTAAAGTGCATAGTACAGATCCTGACACATAACAAGAACTCAAGCATTTGTTATGATTTATTGTTATTTTGACCAGGCTATTGAGTAAAAGAGTCCAATTAGACTCTAAGTCTCCTGGCTCTTAACTGAATGTAAAGTAGGTACTTAAACACAAATTTTTTAATTATGTAGGAGGTGATCAATTGGGGACATTGCCTTTATTTATTTATTTTTTATCTCCTGCAGTCTAATTGTTAATATTTTCATTGGTCCCTTTGATAAGAAATGAGTAGAAAAAGAATAAACTTAAATCATTTTTTACTCAAGAATCTGGGATGTGGGCCCACTTGTTACATAAAAGTCGTTTTTGAAAATGGCAGGAAGCCATCTCTTGTCTCTCTTCTCCATTATTGTGCAAATCTTCCCCAATACAGAAGACAGAACAAGTGTCTTCACCCAGTGTGGTTTGGGTCCATTATTGTTCTATGTACAGCCCGCTTGTTCATCCCTTCATATAGTAATAAGTGGAACACTTCGATTTTTCATGGGAAAATAGTACACTGGGCGAAGTCCTTCATTCCTGACTTCAAGAAAGCCTCCTGACTTGAGACAGCATTCTGTTTTGGTAATTTTGAAGAAGATAAAACTTTTACTTTTATTTTTATTTACTAAATATTGAATTTATTTATGTAGAATTTCTTTTGATGATCACACTTTTAATCTCAAGTTAAAAATATCAGAAGAAAGCAATTTCTCAATTCTACCATATTCTTCAGTTAATAAGTAATTGAGATCACTTACTTATTGTCTGATGTTTAACATCAGTGGATAAAGAGCTAATAATATTGGAACAGTATGATGTGAAACCAAATAAGTGCCCAACCATATTAATCTAATTACTTTGTTCTACCTCTGACTTTTCTAAAGGAGGCCAGGCCAAGAGAATATATAAAATGCTGTTCTGCTTGGGGAGAGATATCATGGGGAGAAATGCCAGATATAGGTGAAGGGGAGGAAGGCAGCAAATCACACTGCCACGTATGCACCTATGCAACAATCTTGCATGTTCTTCACATGTACCCCAAAACCTAAAATACAATTAAAAAAAAAGAAAAGAAAAGAAATGCCATTCTGTAGCCCTTAGTCTGAGTTGTTTGAAAGCCTAATTTACCTAAGTACTTGCTACAGGGCTTTCACCTGTATCAGCACACAGTGATGATGGACCTTCTTGTTTTCTCTTCCTGGAGTTTTCTCTACAGTCCCTTAGGGGACATATTGCCTGTGCTTTTGCTGTGGTCTAATGTGTTCCCCAAAACATATGTGTTAGAAACTGAATCCTGGATATAATAGTGTTGGGAGGTGGGCTCTGATGGGAGGTGTTTAGGTTGTGAGGGCTTTGCCATCATGAATGGATTAAGGCCACTTGCAAAAGGATTTGGGGGTGGTTTACCCTTTCACTCTTCTATATGAGGTCATGGATGTTTGTCCTCTGTTGCCCTTCCTCTTTCAGCCTTATGAGGGTGCAGCAAGAAGGCGCTCACCAGATCAAATGCTGGTACCTTGATCTTGGCCTTCCAACCTCCAGAACTGTGAGAAATGTTTCTTTTTAAAAGAAATTTATTTTTTATTTTTATTTTTATAGAGAAAGGGTATCGCTATGTTGCCTAGGCTAGTCTCGAACTCCTGCACTCAAGTGATCCTTCTGCCTTGGCCTCCCAAAGTGCTGGGATTACAGAGTGAGTCACCATAGTTGACCAAGAAATAAAGTTGTTCTGTATAAATTACCCAGTCTGAGGTATTCTGTTATAGCAACACAAAATGGACTCAGCTTAGTCTTAGTCTCACAAGATTAAAGTGAAAACCATCTTCTTTTTTTTTTTTTTCCTGTAAAGGTCTTCCAGGCCCAGGGCTCAGGAGCCATGGTCAAGTTGTTCTCTGCTGTCCATCTCATTCTTTTAGGTGTTTGCCATAATCCCACCTCTTGTAGGAGATTTCTAATAGAACACTGTTTTTATATACATGGGAGATTTTATGTTTTATCTAAATGCCTGTTCTCAGTGTGTGTGTGTGTGTGTGTCTGTGTGTGTGTGTGTGCGTGCGCGCGTGCGTGCGCCTATGTTTCAGATCCTTGGAGAGCCTGTAGTTGTTCTGGAATTCTGGAAAAGTTTACTGTAGTATGGATATGAGTCTTCTCTGAGATCAAGTAGAAGGGGTGGGTTAGAGACTCTCTGAACCTCTCTTTTATCTTTAAAAGAACCCCTTTTGGCCGGGCGCGGTGGCTCACGCCTGTAATCCCAGCACTTTGGGAGGCCGAGGTGGGTGGATCACGAGGTCATGAGATCGAGACCATCCTGGTCAACATGGTGAAACCCCGTCTCTACTAAAAATACAAAAAATTAGCTGGGCACGGTGGTGCGTGCCTGTAATCCCAGCTACTCAGGAGGCTGAGGCAGGAGAATTGCCTGAACCCAGGAGGCGGAGGTTGCGGTGAGCCGAGATCGCGCCATTGCACTCCAGCCTGGGTAACAAGAGCGAAACTCCGTCTCAAAAAAAAAAAAAAAAAAAAAAAAAAAAAAAAAGAACCCCTTTTTTATCAGTACCTTCTACTGATTCCCCTATCAGTACCTGCTCCAACAGCTTTGATCACCAATGAACCAGGACACCTCACCCTTTCTAACCTTCATTACTCAGATAACTGAAAGTCCAAATCTGAATTTGTTAAACTCTTGCTAAGAATAGTAATTTCCTTTAAGAAATCAATTTTTATAATGATCATCTTTCTTTGTACTAATCTTTTTCCTAATAGAATTTACATTCCAAAATTCAATTCAACTGACCATTTCAAATTCTGACAAAACCATGACTACAGTGCAAGCACCCTTACCTCCTGGCCTTGTGTACGCATTGTCTTCACATTCCCATTATATCCCATTCCTCCAGCCTCATTTTCTCCAGCTTTCTTGTCCCCTACACACACCACGCTCAGTCCCTTCCCCTCTTTCATGGGCTTTTCCCAGTCTCAATGATCTCATTCCTTTCATTTAGATCAGAAGATCTCAATCAGCAGAGATTTCTGCAGCTTCCCACCCCAGGGGACATTTGGGAATCTATGAAGACATTTTTCATTGTCACAAATCGGTGGTGACAAGGAAGTGGGGGTGGGTTGCTATTGGCAGCTAGTGGGTAGAGTCCAGGGATACTGCTAAACCTCTGACATTGCACGAGACTGCTTCCCACAACAACAAAAAACTAACCAGCCCAAAGAAGCAATAGCGCTGAGGTTGAGGAACCGTGATTTAAGTCATGTGCCGTTATTTTGTGGACTGATACCTACATGCAGCTGAAAGAGTTTCAAAAAATCACTGTCAGAGGTTTACTGAGTACTTCGGAAATGCTAGGCACCATCACAGCTGTGGCCTAGCCGAGCTTGGCTTTGCTGAAAACCAAAGTTCAGAGAGAAGTCAGTAGGGAGAAGAGACTCAAATAACCTCTTTCTGGAGTCAGATATACTAAAATTTCAAAGAATTTCTTTCTTGACAGCCCACTCTTTCCTGGAACATGCTCTACAAGGCTTTCATCCTGAAAGCCATTGGCTATCCAACACATATTTTTTATGTTTAGATAATCAAAAGCTTTTATTAAATCTTAAAAAAAAATCTGTCTGAATACTCCCTTGGGGAAGAATGCAGAATGTCGAAATTGGTTGTAAAAACAAGATATTACTGAAGCAAAATGACCCAGAAATAAATAAGATTAAACTTTGCACAGGAAATTTTTTGGGAAAGGAAATGACAGCTTTCAATGATGGGTGTGAACTTTTCAGAGATCATGGAAATTAGGTGACAGAAGAAGATATTGCAGCTTGAAATTCATATACAAGGAAACTACTGAACTAAGTTTGCAAAAACAAATAGTATTAGTTTATTATTTATTTATTCTTAAAAAAGCAAATCGCCAGGCTTGTGGGCTCATGCCTGTAATCTCAGCACTTTGGAAGGCTGGGGTGCTGAATCACTTGAGGTCAGGAGTTTGAGACCAGCCTGGCCAACATGGTAAAACACCATCTCTACTAAAAATACAAAAATTGGCCCAGTGTGATGGGGGGTGCCTGTAATCCCAGCTACTCAGGAGGCTGGGGCAGGAGAAAATTGCTTGAACTTGGGAGGCAGAAGTTGCAGTGAGCTGAGATTGTGCCACTGTACTTCAGCCTGGGTGACAGAGCAAGACTTTGTCTCAAAAAAAAAAAAAAAGCAAATCAACTTAATTTCTTTTCCTTTAATCCTTTTAAAACTTTGCATACATGACTTAATTTTGGAGTCAGATTTTTCTTCTGCACATTCATAACATTTGTATTGTGCTTTAACATGGGAGAAATAATTTAAATGTAGGGAATTCTGGTTCTAGCACTGAAACCTGCATATCCTCAGATCCGGGCAGCAGCATGGTGTAGCAGCACATGCAGAGGCAGCACAGTGGACAGATCTGGGTTCAAATCCCACCTCTACAATTTGTAGCTAAGTGACCTAGGAAAATTTTTGTGAAGGATTTGGAGTCTTCATTTATATAATGAACATAAATATATCTACCAATTAGGGTGCTTACAGGATTAAGTGATATGTTTATATGGAAAGAGCTTGGAAAATACTGAGTTCTTAAAAAGTGCTGGTTTTTAACACAAGAACAGAAAACCAAACACCGCATTTTCTCACTCATAAATGGGAGTTGAACAATGAGAACACATGGACACAGGGAGGGGGACATCACACACTGGGGCCTGTCGGGGTAGGGGCAAGGGGAGGGAGAGCATTAGGACAAATACCTAATGCATGTGGGGCTTAAAACCTAGATGACGGGTTGATACGTGCAGCAAACCACCATGGCACATGTATACCTGTGTAACAAACCTGCACATTCTGCACATGTATCCCAGAACTTAAAGTAAAATTAAAAAAAAAAGTGCTAGTTTTCTCTGCAGCCCTTTTCCCTGGGGTATGGCATCAAATTTCTCTGAGCCTTAATCTCCTCATATACCACCTCAGAGTAATATCCATACCCTGTCTTATGACAATTTCATAAATATTTGTAGAAGCTGAAATGCAGTCATAAACACGACAGACTTTGGTAAAGTGGCCATTGATACAGTTTGGCTGTGTCCCCGCCCAAATCTCATCTTGAATTGTAGCTCCCATAATTCCCATGTGTTGTAGGAGGGAGCCGGTGGGAGATAATTGAATCCCAGAGGCAGTTTCCCCCATACTGTTCTCGTGCTAGTGAATAAGTCTCTCGAGATATGATGGTTTTATAAGGCCACACCCCCTTCACTTGGCTCTCATTCTCTCTTGTCTATAGCCATGTAAAACATGCCTTTCACCTTCTGCCATGACTGTGAGGCTTCCCCAGCCACAAAGAACTATGAGTCCATTAAACCTCTTTTTCTTTGTAAATTATCCAGTCTCAGGTATGTCTTTATCAGCAGCATGAAAATGAACTAATCCAACCATTATATCTGAGTGTTTCATGGAATTCTACTTAGTTTATCACACCCTGCTTGAGAGTGCATTTTCAGAAATTGTACCTGTATGTATTATATTATGCTTAACTAACATTCTCAGAAGTCAAAAATCTCTCAATTCATGAACTCTGTGGAGTAGTAGGTGATGGACTAGCTTTAAGAAAGGCTCTCTTTCCTGGCTCATTCTTCCCTGAGAAGGTAACATAACTGCAACTTCATATAAAACCTAGTGCTAGCCTAACCTTCCCTTGTCATTTCTAGTTCTTCCTGGCAAAAGAGCCATAGGAAGGAGCTACAGCAAGGTGAGGCAATGAAACATTTCTGTCCTCCTTCAATAGTGGTGGGGTCCAGCTCCTACCCAGAAAAAGGCACAGAACTGAAGAGAAAATAAATCTCTGTCTCTGAGATGAGAATATCCTGGCCTCTGGGTCCTGCCTGTTTGGACCAAGGCACAGAACTGAAGAGAAAATAAACCTCTGTCGTCTCTGAGATGAGAATATCCTGGCCTCTGGGTCCTGCCCGTTTGGACCAAGGCACAGAACTGAAAAGAAAATAAACCTCTGTCTCTGAGATGAGAATATCCTGGCCTCTGGGTCCTGCCTGTTTGGACCGCTAAGAGACTGACAGCTCTGTTTTCACCTGGCTTTTCTGACTCTGCTTTCTAACCTAGTTCTTGGATATTTATCACATTGCACCTCTTCTTTAGAATCCACCCTGTTACCTGTTTGATTTATGATATCAATGAGTCTCTCCCTCGTTTAAATGCCTCATAGTGTGTCTGCTTAGAACTGGGATGAATGCTTGGTCGACTCTGCAGCATAAATACATCCCTGTTTAAGGTCGCCAGAGAATGAAGACACTTTCTGGAAATCAACCAATATTCCTTCCTTTCTTCCTCCCTCCTCTACCTCTTTCCCTCCCTCTTCTTATCTCCTTCCCTCCTCTTTCTTCTCCTCCTTTCTGCTTTCCTTTTTATCTCTTTCTTTTTTACACATAAGCCTGTCATAATAACATCCCAACTACCTTCTATGACTCCAATCTCTTGAACCAATGTGGTTAGCAATATC
The DNA here is from genome assembly GCF_030222135.1 of Aotus nancymaae. Taxonomy (NCBI): domain Eukaryota; kingdom Metazoa; phylum Chordata; class Mammalia; order Primates; family Aotidae; genus Aotus; species Aotus nancymaae. The sequence goes on from NW_026988425.1 coordinate 33,045,462, forward strand.
CTGAATATTACTGAATATCTCTACAACAGTGGCTGCCAACTGAGGATGATTTTGCCCCACAGTGATATTTGTCAATGTCTGCAGACATTTTTAGTTGTCGTAGCCTGGATAGGGAGGGAGGGAGTTCTACCAGCATCTAATAAACACAGGCCAGCAATACTGCTAAGCATCCTACAATTCACAGGGCAGCCCCCGGCAACAAAGAATCAGCCAGCCACACAAGTCAGTAATGTCGAGGTCGGGAAAACCTGCTCTCTGAGACCCCCTTCCAGGCAGCCTGAAGTACAAGTGGGCACTGTGATCCGAAGGTGCCAACATTTTGTCTGAAGGCTGCAGTTGCACTGGTAAAGCCCTTGGAAAAGACAACCCTATTAGTGAAACAACTTTTGGGTGATCTACTTAGCATTCTCTTCACCAGTGCTTTGGGACATAGTCTTGCCAAATAATTAAATACAGAACACATCACCTTGTGAAAATATTGCTCTTGGGAGACTATGTCCTCACAGCTTGCCAGAGGCTCCAACAGTATAGCCACAGAAATCTCTAACAGCGTTCTTGTATTTATCCAAATAACAAAGCCACACAGTATTTCTTTATCAGCAAGCACTGCGTTACTCTTGAGTCAGACATCACTGTAGGCAGACACACAGAGCTCCAGCTGTTTGTGATGGTTACCTGGGAGGACAAGCCTTTTCATGGCACTTCTTCTGTCTCCCATTGGGCTGTGTTTCTGGGTCACAGAATGTAGCTTTCACCATCCCACGGCCCTTCTTTACACAATGGGCAGTCTGGCGGCGGATACCTGGGAGTCAGACAGAAAGATTCACATGTATTAAATCCTGAGCCCACATGCTCATGGTTAGGTGAGGTGTCTGATTGTGTCAAATGATCATGCTGACGGCTGATGGAAAAGTTGTTCAAAAGTTACTTGGTTTTTAAAGGAGGGATGAAGAATGAGGACCTCTTGTAATTCACCCTCATGCTGCAGCTGACAAGGGGAGGAGGAGAGCTTGCCTAGGAAAAACTGCAGGTCATAGAGATAGTAGATAAGTCTGTTTCATAGGTTTCTGTCCAGTTTCTGTCCTGCTGTGGAGATAAGACTAACACACACACCCCAGACGGAAAATAAAATGAGATTTAAATAATGAAAGTAGACCAGACATGGTGGCTCGCACTGTAATCCCTGCACTTTGGGAGGTGGAGGCAGGTGGATCGCTTGTGGAGGGGAGTTCAAGATCAGTCTTGCCAATATGGTAAAACCTCATCTCTACTAAAAATGCAGAAATTAGCTGGGTGTGGTGATAGACTTCTGTCATCCCAGCTACTTGGGAGGCTGAGGCAGGAGAAATGGTTGAACCCAGGAGGTGAAGGTTGTGGTGAGCTGAGATTGTGCCACTGCACTCTAGCCTGGATGACAGAGCAAGACTCCATCTCCAAAATAATAATAATAATAATGAAAGTAGATATCATCACCAGGCATTATGAGGCAATTGCTAACTTATTAGCTTAATTAAGGAATAGAGAAGATAGATATCTTTATATTAGTTGAGGTTAGTAAACACTGAAAAACTGAAATACAATTTAAAATAATGTTGTGAAGTTTGAGATGTTGCATTTTTTAAACACAGGGATTTGATAGCAAGGATTAATAATCCTGCTGCCTTCAGAGACCAGGTAGCTAATGTAAGTAAGGGACTCACACAGGGTCTATAGACAAATGAAGCCTTGTCCCAGGCACTGTTCTAAACTACATGTATCTATATCAGTAATGTATTTCCTGTTATCTATGATGATGTATAACCCAAACCTCTCAACAACCCAATGAGATCAGCAGCATCATTATCGTTAACTGACAGGTGAAGAAACTGAGGCACAGTGAAGTCACATAGGTTGAAAAAGGGAAAGGACCACTGGCTTTGTTAACTAGGACATCATTAGCAAGGGAACATAGAGGAGTGGCCAGACTGTCATGGACTGAAGTGAAGGGGCCGTGAAGAAGCGAGTCAGCAGCTCCCTTGAAAAGGCTAGTGCTTCAATTTGACATGCGAAATACTGGGTGAGAATTCTAAAGACTAAGACCCCTGAAAGGCAAAGCAATCTGTTTGTAAAGGGTTGACACTGTGAGCTCTCAGGATATCCAGACCTTGTGTGGGCTCATTGGTGTGAAGAACTCCAGAATTGGAAAGGTCCTGAGTAAGCCAATGAGCTGGTCACCTCCTCACTTTACAGCCAATGACACCAAAGGGCTTTCCCGCAGTCACACAGCTGGCAGGACTGACCTGGAACCTGCCGTCCTACCACCCACCACCTCCCACTGCCTCAGCATGGACTTGCTTCAGCCAAATCTCCCGATGCCAGATGTCATCTTGTCACTTAGGAAGGGGTCAGAGGGAGTTACAAAACAGTAAGTAAATCCTTTAAAAAATAATCAATAATTTTTTTTTTGAGAAAATTCTAGAATAGAGACTGGAATCGTTGACACCAGAGAAGCTGACATACATCTGCCATTGGAGAGTGGGGAAAGAAAAAAGTTTAGCTGCTTAGAAGTTTCATTAAAGCTCGGGTGGTTTGGCAAATCTTGATGTTAAAACATAAAAAGGACGACTGGGTGACTCTAACAGGTTGGAAACATTCCCAAAAGCCTTGTATCTGTGCATGAATAGCAAAGATAAGTGTGTTTAGTGTTCCTGTCTCCAGAAGGGCACAAAACATTACATAAAATCCCCTTCGGAAAATTAATAACATTGCACGGGTCAATCCACTGCACCAGCTGGAAGATGAGTGGATAGACCAGGCAGACATCATCAAGGGCAAAATGGAAAAGGGATAACTATGTGTCAGAGTTTCTCCACTGACATTAACAGTTCTGGTGACCATTACTCTTCTATTGTCTGGGCAACTGCATTCTTATATATGCCAGCTACCAAGCCAAACCCAGTCTTCCAGTGAGGGCCCCAACCCAGTAGGTAGATTACCCCTACATTACAGGATAGCAGTAACTGGCCAAGTGCTTCTTTCTCAAGTCTGAAGCTTGTGTGTTTATTTGGTAAAATTTAACTTATCAATTCACATCTTATCTATTTCTGGTTAAATATATTTAAAAAAGAAAATAAATCGAATCCAAGGGTCCTGAGTTCTAGTCCCTACTTTCCCTTCTACACATCACTGGGCCAAGTCTGTGGGAAAATGAGAACAGTGATATTCACACCGTTGGAGGGCAGGAAGCTCAGCTAGTTGATCCTGGAAGCATCTCTTACATTTTAAAAGCAATAATCCATAGAGGGAAGACAAAGTTTAATCATTGGAAACCTTGGATAATGAAAGGATCTGGTTAATATAATTCTACGGTTAACCTAAGAAATAGTTTGTTGCAACTATTGTCAGAGTGTTTCAAAATGATATTAGTTCATATTGCCTTCGTGAGTGTGCATATGGCAGCTCATATTTTCCAAAGGTGGCTGCAACAGTATTCTCCCATTCAGCATGCTCTTCTACAACATGACCTTCTCATCCCTGGCTGAGACACACAGTCTAATTCCCCTGGCCTTGAACTAAATGCAGAAGTGATGCTGTGTGACTTCAGAAGCCAGATTAGAAAAGTCTGAGCAACTTCTTCTGCAGCATCTGTCCTGCTCTTGGGACACTCTAGCTACTACCATAGTGGGGAAACTCAGTGCCCTTGGAAAGGCCACTTGTAGGTGCTTGAGTCGACAGTCAGTCTCAGATGAACCCAGCCCCTGGATCAACCAGCTCAGGTGCCAGTCACATGAATAAAAGAGCATTCAGATGGTTTCAGCCTCCAGGCATTTGAGTCTTTTTAGCCAGGCTGCCAAACATAGTGGAACAGAGGCACAGCACACCCAGTGTGTCCTGTCTAAATTTCTGACCCATAGGATCTGTGGCGTAATAAAGGGCTGGATGTTTTACCGCACTAAATTTAGGGTGGTTTGTTATATGCCAGGAGTAACTGAAAGAAAACTCAATAAATGTGAGCTTTCTTCCTTCCTCCAGTCAAGACCCAGAGCTGCAATCAAACTTGGTTTGCTACAGTCTAACCATGATTGATTTTACTGACTTTTCATGTTCTCTTGTCTTGGGCTCCAGTTCTATTTTTCTCTCCAGATCCACTCTGCCCCTTTCTCTTCCCTGCTCTAAACCTCAGGAAGCTGATCCTGTGGATTGCTGTGGCTTCCCATGAGATTTGGGAAAGGGAGGCACAATCTCTTTGTTTAACTGCTCCTTCCCTTAATTCTTTAGACCTAGGGATGGTAGCCTTATTCTCCCAACCCTCTACTGTCAATGGGCAGGGGCCATCAATTATCTTTCCTAATTTCCCTAAACCCTACCCATACCCTTGAAAGTAGGCAAGGTTGTCAGTTTGACTGTGCCAGCTGTTTCCTGCTGGGGTCCCTGACTGGTAACGTCTCCCTTGCAGTAAAAATCCCAAACTATTCATCTTCAGTGACACACTCATTAACTCTGAAAATCAACTGCTGAAATAAAAAATCTTTCTTTAACATAGGATATTGTAATATCTCTTGTGGAGGGGGCTGGAATCAGTCACCCTAATGCAGGAAATACAATACGTTCAGCTAAGTCTATGTGGCCTTGATCTTTCCCTGGAAATTAAAGAAAGATAAATGATATTGGCTTTTTATTTGGCTTGCTATTTTTCCCTTTCTCTTCTATACTAAATATAGTCCCCAAAGAAATTCCAGCTAACTAAGAATGCCAATCAATCAATATGTTGCCATGGCACTAAGTTAACTGTTTATCTGGAAGCACTTACTTCAAAAGACACGAAGTAGAAATCAGTCACATTCCAAAATATATGAGAACTAAATTCAAAATGCTATTTCCAGACAATTCTGAATGCCTTTCCTCATGTAGCAACCAGAAGCTTGCCATGCAGGAGTAAATACTTAGTAAATCTCATTGGATACTAGCAGTGAAAGGTCAACTAAGTGCCTTTTAAAGAACTGTCTTCCTGTGCTCTAAATAGGAGTACTCATCTTGAATGAAAATTATGCCTCAATATAAGGAGCAAGCAATATTCCCTATGCCTAAAAGAAAATGACATGGCTCATCATATTCTCAATTCAATATTGAGATTGTAAAATAGAGGGAGTTTGTTTTGGTTAATTTAGTTTGATTCAAAAAATTCAGTTTAGGCAATTGAAAGATGAAACAACTGAAGACATAGCTTATTATAATGATTTATCGCAAAAAATTACAGTATTTCTTATTATGTATAAACTTAAGATTAGATACTTAAGACAGTGAACATCTAATCACAGCATGGAAAAGTTTCAAGGCATTGTATACTCAGTCTTTAAAATACTGGTAAGATCTCTTTTTAAAAAATAACCATTTAAGTGAGAATGATACCAGTGCAAGTTATATTTCACATTAGCAGATACATTATAATCTTCCCCAAATTAGACATAACATTGATTTTAATCATAAAAAATGATAACAATTCTGTGACTCAGTAGAGAGCTTGTCACTTACAATTCCCCTAAATATGTAGCAAACATTAACTTCACAGGAAGAAGAGAAGTGTGGGAATTGTGTACATCCATCTCTCTTGTCAATGAGTCCATTCCTAGCCACCTTTCAATTTTGGTTCCCACTAAATATTTACCTTTCTTCTTTCTGGCTCTCTTGGTTTCTTCACCTGTTTTCATACTCTATGAGTTCAGATCTACCCTTCATAATGAAGGCTCTGTCAAGGACAGCTTGGGTCTCATGACTACAAAAGCTCAAACACATTGAGGTGTGTGTGTGTGTGTGAGAGAGTGTGTGTGTGTGTGTGTGTGTGTGTGATCAACAATCACAACATCAACAGCACCATCAAAACTGAAACTGGTTTTGAATCCTGCTTTTAACATTTACTTACTGAGTGATCTTGGATTAATCTACTAACCTTCTCAAGCCTCGGTTTCCTTGTCCTCCTCTTCATAATGGCAAAAGATTATAGTATAGGGTTGTTGTTAGGACAAAATGATGTATGCATCCTCACATGCCCACCATGTACCTTAGTCCTGGTCCTATGCTGAATGCACACAGTAGGACCTTGAGAAAAGTTTTGGAACTTGAATCCAAAGCCTCTTTGCAACCCACTCATCCAATCGTGAATATTAAGTGCCTCTAAAATTCTGCTTCCTGCACCTCATACGATCAGGGTTGGCTTCACACACTGAGACTAGGGAATAAAGCAAACTCAACTCATCCAGTTCACTGAAGCCCTAGTTTTCATACTCCTGTGATGTAAACTCCTTCCTACAAACAACTAGACCCTTACGACACAATCCATTTTTATTTCCTAGCTCAAAAGAACATTGACATTGACTTCAATAACTATAAATATTGCTTGATTGTACATTAGATAATTAGATTTTATTTTACTATCATCCTTTGTTGAAAGCCATACCTCTCACATCAGTAAAACTCCAAGCCACTACTTTTTCTCTCCCTGAAATGCCAATGAACTGGCCACATAAGCTCATAAGCTAGCTGTCATGGTTACCTGTAACATAAGAGTTTACCTAAAAAATGCTTAAATAAGGTGCTTAAAGAATGTTTAATAGTGTTAAGTAGAAAAGATTCTGCCTTATGAAGGAGACATTTTCAAAATTCACCATACTCAGGAAGTATTCCTGCCTGATTATGACTCCCCTTCTGAGTCCAAGTTAGGGACCTCATTCACTTAAAATCATAGCCTGCAATGTCTCACGGCTCTCATGGGTTAACAAGAAAAGCAGGCAGTCAGCATTCCACAGAGTACACTGAGCAAGGCAAAGCCTCACAGAAACCAACTGAGGAATTCCAGGCAACTGCATTATTAGAGAACAAAACTAAGGACTTGAAATAAGGGTGGGATGAATCTCTGCTAGCTGCACAGGGTAAAAATGGAACTAGGAAGACTGGCTAAATAAAAGACCATTAGATTAGCCATACTGATTAACGATTCTCATTTCTTCATTAGTGAACTACAATAGAAAGGTTATCAGACCTTCACTATATATTACTAGTAGTTTATTTTATATATTTATACATTTAGTAAACTATATAATCCTCATTCCAGAGCATCCATCTCTCAATTTCAATAATTTAATTTTATTAAATTCATCTGAATACATCCTCCTATTATCTTTATGAAGTCCTACGTTATGACAGCTCAATATCTGAACTTGGTTGATCCTTCCTGACCATTATGGTGGACAAAGTCAGATGGATTAGCAGCAAGATGAGTGCACTTTGAAAATACTAAAGAAGTATCTGACTCTGAGTTTCCAAAGAAGTGAGTTCTGCTTTCTAAATATCAGTATATAGTCACAAATCAGGGTTATAGTGGAATAGGTGCTTTTATTTATGAATCTCTTGCTTTCTCAAGAATACGGGGACATTACTTCAAGCATGGTCACACTGAGCTTTAGTAGGCATATGACTGGATAAATCCTGTAGGAACTGGTTTCAGTAAACATAAGTATCTGCTCCACACTAACTTATTTCCAATGAATGTGATCTAGTTTATAATTCAGTTTAGAACAGTTGAATAATCTCCAGCAACTTTGCAGGCATGGTCTTTGCAGTTTTCAATATTTGACATGACATTTTTTGAACAAAGGGACAATGACTAAACTCCAGAGAGAATTTACCCAGGGGATAAAGGAAAAGTGGAAGTCCAGGGCAGGGCAGCAGAAAGTGTTCTCTCTTTTGTGTAGGCCACTGTTGTACCTACAAGCTCAAAATAGCAGAATCAAGATCACTGAGCACAAAAATGGCAAAGGTCACATTCAGAAGTGAGGAGCTGCTTTCCAGCAGTAGGGCCATTCTAGGACACAGGAAATTTTCCTTAGACTCTGTTATAACTGACATAACTCTGCAGTACTAGGGCTGCAATGAGGCAGAAAGGTGGCTTTTGCATTTCTCTAAAAGTGATCCCGAGCTTTTTGCCAAAATATTTTCTTATAAGGAGTCCTGAAGCTTCCTGTGGAGATGAATATCTGTATCAAGCCATTTCTGCAGATGTTTCTTCACAGATAATCTATTGGTTGAAGTTTCATTGGTGATCTTTTGATGGATGACTCAGATAAATTACTTTCAATAAGCCTTCCGTAAAGCATGGCAATTCTCTTGCAAATTTCCTGCGGAGTGGTGAGTCCTAAATTTCCCTAAAGTCAGAGTGTCACTTCCCATGGTAAGGCAGAAGTAAACGCAAATGTGGCTGAGGGGAGAGAAGAACAGACACTGGCATGGAAACAGGCTGAAGCTGGTGTCCTCTGAGAGTGCCCTTTACCTCTGAGGGGTAAACTGTGGAAAATGGCCTGCTCTCACACCAGTTAGCTCAGTTTAGACTATTGTCTTGCCAGTTTTTCACATGGATCTCTGATCTAGAACAAAGGTAATAAAATATTTTAAAAATTCAAGATAAGAAAACAACATCTTAGTGAATTTATGCTTAAATAGTTCTTTGTTCCAAATGTGTAACAGTAATATATAATATGTAAATATGTAAAAAAAAATTAGATTATAAAATAGAAAAAATAAGGCACCACATTCAAATGTAGTCGTGCAGCCCTGAAAAATACTGAGCAGAAGTTAAGGAAAGCGTTTAACTTAAGCAGAGCTCTGTAAGGCTCCTGGGCAGAAGCAGTTAGTATCTTACTCCCTTCCTAGGCCTGGAACTCATCAAGAGTGAATGCAGTTAATACAAGTATGAATTTAAATTGTATTAAGTAAACTTTATCAGTTTACTTAATACAGTTTGTACAGTTCAGTAACAGAAAATCTATTTGTGGAATAGCCAAATTAGCACAGTAATAGATGTATGATCATCTCAGTAGATGCAGAAAAATATTGGACAGATTCAACACTCATTTTTAATGAAAGATGTCATAAACTAGGAATAGAAGAAAATTTATTTTCCCTGATAAAAATCATCTGAAGGAGCAGGACTGAAGTGGGCAGATCACCTGAGGGCAGGATTTTGAGACCAGCCTGGCCAACATGGCAAAACCCTGTCTCTACTGAAGTTACAAAATTAGCTGGATGTGGTGGTGTGCACCTGTAATCCTAGCTACTTGGCAGGCTGAGGCAGGAAAATCGCTTGAACACAGGAGGCGGAGGTAGTAGTGAGCTGAGATCACACCATTGCATTCCAGCCTGGGCAAAAAGACCAAAATTCCATCTCAAAAAAGAAAAAAAAAAAAGAAAGAAAATAAGGAACCCCCCTCCCCTGCCCCAGCTACTTAGCGCAGTCAGTCTTGAAGAGTTTTAGGCCTGGGAAGTTGGCAAGATGAGGATTCTATTTCTCAGTCGAGAGCTCAGCTGACCTACCTACTGGTGGCATCACTTTATCCAGTATATTGTCAATGTCACCATGAGTCAGCAATTCTAAACTATCATGACAAATCCTGGTCCTGAAATGAGGTCCTACTGTGTGGTCAGGTAAAACTGCAAAGTGCTAGAAAGGGTGGGGTGCATACAGAGAGAAGATAAGAGAAAAGAGGCAGGAAGGAGAAAAAAGAAAAAGATAATAAAAGGAAATCACATTCTAATAAAGCCTATTAGTCAAGCACAATAAACTGTAAAAATGGAAGAAATAAGAATAGATAAATATAAAAACGACAAATAGAAAATTTGGGGAAAAACATAGAAATAAAAAATTCTGTGGCGAGGGTAAATTCTAGACAGAACACAGCTGAAGAGTAAGTTAGTGATGTTGAATACAGTTCTGAGGAACTCAGGATTCAGTTCAAGAGGAAAAAATATTTGAAAAATATAAAAAGGAGTTAAGATGTGTACAGGGTGGATTGAGAAGTTTCAGCATTTATATAATGGGAATCACAGAACAGAGAATAAAGATGATAATCTATGATTTAAATATCTATAATATTTAAATAGATAAGTACTAAGAATTTTCTGACACTGCTTTTTAACAATTACATTTTATATATATTCATTCATTTAATTCTCATACCAACCACACAAAATTTCTCATATTTATAGATGAAGAAATTGAAGCACAAAGAAGTTACACAAGGTTATACAGTTGATAGCTGGCTAAGCTGGGGTTTGAATCTGAACAGTCTGGTTCCAGAGGCCACAATCATCTTCTTTCTTTTTTTTTTTTTTTGAGACAGAGTCTCACTCTGTTGCCCAGCCTGGAGTGCAGAGGTGTGATCTTGGCTCATTGCAATCTTTGCCTCCCGGGTTCAAGTGAATCTCCTGCCTCAGCCTCCAGAGTTGCTGAGACTACAGGTGTGTGTCACCATGCCCAGCTAATTTTTGTATTTTTAGTAGAGACAGGATTTCACCATGTTGGCCAGGATGGTCTCAAACTCCTGACCTCAGGTGATCTGCCCACTTTGTCCTCCCAAAGTGCTGGGACTAAAGGCATAGCCACTGTGCCCAGGAGAGAGGCTACAATCTTAATGAACTACCATGACATACTAATAGGACTATTTATTACTTAAGAATGAGAAAGCGAGCCATGGGACCAGGGAAGATTTTATACAATTGTAGGGGACACTTACCTGAATGCATTACTATCTTAAAGGAAGACAGTAGCCAGTCAATAGGAAGAAAGAATAATATAAATGAATGAGAAAATGAGGGGTACCTTTTGAGCCATATGGTCAAGAAGTGTGAAGAAACTCTAAGGATGAGTTGCCATCATGCACAGACCACTGCATGACCACTCTAGCCACCTGATCTGCAGACAACCTGACTTTGAATGCATTTGTGAGTCCTATGTGATGACAGAAGCGTGAAGAAAAATCTCCCCACCTAATCAAAGTGGGACTGACTAGAACTAGAGGAGCAATTTCTTTGGAAGCAAGAACAGCAATGGACACAAACCATTGCTATTCTTATTTTATATAAAGTTGCAGAGAAAAAAGAGGAAAAGTAACCTAAATCATTTATGAGTGTTCTGTAACTTTGATACCCAACTGAACAAGGAGAGTGCTGGAAGGGAATATTAAAGATAGATCTCATTCATGAAGGCAGATGCAAAAGTCCTAAGTGAAATATTAGCAAGCAGAACTCTACAGTGCATACAATATATGTACAAATTTATACCACATTAAGTAAGCTTTATCAAAGGAATGCCAGTACAGTTCAATAACAGAAAATCTATTCATGAAATAACCAACTCTTTTAGGATATTAACAGAGAAAGACTATATGATCATCTCAGTAGATGCAAAAAAAAAAAAATTGGACAGATTCAACACTCATTTATAATAAGGTAATAAGTCAGAAATAGAAGAGAACTTTTTTCGCTGATAAGGATCATCTGAAGCATTCTTATCAAAGTCAGGAGGAAGGCATACATGTCCCTTATTGCCTATCGTGATCTATTCAATTCAGCACTCTGTTAGAGGCCCAAAGCAATGCAATGAATTCAAAAAACAAAAAGTAAAACATCTGGAAAGAAGACAAAAATTTTCTTACCACTGAAACAAAAATTCAAAAAATTCTACAGACAAACTTATAACTAATAATAGAGTTCAGCAAGGTTGCTGGATATAAAATTAAAACACAAAAATCAATAGCATTCCTATATATCTCTAAGAAAAACATAATTCTTAAAGAATCCCAAAGACCTGAATAGAGAGATATACTGTTTCATACCTTGGCTATTCCGGCTCTTTTTTGGTTCCATATAAATTTTAAAATAGTTTTTTTCTAGTTCTGTGAAGAATCTAAATGGTAGTTTAATAAGAATAGCATTGAATCTGTGAATTGCTTTGGGCCGTATGGCCATTTTAATGATATTGATGCTTCTTTACCATGAGTATGAAATGTTTTTCCATTTTTTTGTGTCAACTCTGATTTCTTTGAGCAGTGTTTTGTAGTTCTTGTAGAGATCTTTAACCTCCCTAGTTAGCTGTGTGTACTCAAACCCAGAAAAACCCACTGTTTTAAAGGTATCAATCCTCACATAAATAATATATAAATTGATTACAATTCCAATAGGGATTTTCTTGGAGTTTTATAAGTTGACCCTAAAATTTAATAAATAAGCAAAGGCCTGGAATAGACAAGAAGATCTTTAAGAGAAAGAACTAGATAAGAAATTTTAACACTAAAACATATATAAAGCTGCAAAAATTAGAGAACTAGATCAATGCAACAGAATAGGAGCCAGGAAACATGTCCACACCTATAAGCAAATTGGATAAATGCTGATGAAAGAACTTCCAGATGGTGGAACACAGGGAAGTTCTTGGAGGGTGGAGCACCCAGAGAGGGCATGGAAGCTCTGTCACCTTTCCACATGCCTTGCCCTATGCATCTCATCATCTGATTCCTTTGTAACATTCTTTATAATAAGCCAGTAAATAGCACTGTGCCATACCTGGGAAGGAGGAAAGACATACAGAAGCATCAAGCACAGAGCCTGTCATCCAGGAGTTTATAGTCTGGCAAAGGAGATAAGACGTGCACACAAATACTATAATTAAAATTACGAGTTGGCAAATAATCAGAGGCAGATGAAGATGGAATTCAACCATTTTGACAATGGAATTCTGTGCTTTAGAAACCAAGTTAATAAGATTTTAATGACTACAATTCCTAAAAAGTTGGGTCTTTTTACAGATGTGCTTACAAAACTAGATGGAAAAAGGAAAACAAAAGAAAATCATCACTTATCACACTTAGAGTTCTCTCAGATAGGACACAGTGAGTTTGTTATTTGAGATACAGTCCCTTTGACTCTCTGATAGTGGTAAAGCATCACACAGCAGCCCCAGAGAAGCCACAATGAACAACATCTTTTCACATGCAAGTGCAGGAACAAGAGGAAAGAAAACCAATTCCACCCAGAGGTACAGACAAAGAAAAGCAGCCTCCCAAGGAGCCTGCATTATAAGTGACCACGGAGAGCATCCCTCTGTCAGAAAGGCAGGTGAGTTCTTAGCTTAGTCCTGGACCTCCTATTTAATGCAGCACAGTGGTGATGTTTAACAGACTCTGGCTGTGGTGACAAGCCTGGGATCTCCTGGAGGAAATCCAATTGAAAAGCAGCCAAGAGAAACAACAAGCTAGAAGCAGATGTTCCAGCTACTAAGATGCGCACACATTTAACCTGAATTACATGTAGTTGGAGTGGATGAGAGGATTCATTTCTAAGTACTGTCTACAGATTTCACCTCTTTCCCCATACAGACATTATCAAGTACAGTCATAGCCATCCACATTAGTTCTGTCAAATTCTCAGCAATTTCTTTAAAATATTAAAATAGTAACAGCTTTAAAAGTGCCAACAAGGAGCGGGTGTCGTATTTAATAAATGTGGTCGGAATAGTTGATTATTCCTAAGGAAATTGGATTCCTACTTTATACCTCACACAAAAATAAATTTAGGTGGGTTAAACTCTCTATGTGAAAATCAAAATTTTAAAACTTTTAGAAGAAAATATGGGATCATATCTATATACGGGATAGAAAAGTATTTTAGTTAAGACACCAAAAGCACAAACTTTAAAAGGAAAAGAGACAAAATTCATTATATTAAAAATTTAACCTTTCTTTTTTGAGATATGTTCTCACTCTGTTGCCCGGGCTGGAGTGCAGTGGCAGTGTCTAGCCTAAACCTCCTGGGCACAAGTAATCCTCCTGTCATAGCCCCCATAATAGCTGGGACTACAGGCGCCCACCGCTACCACCATGCCTGGCTAAGTTTTGTATTTTTTGTAGAGATAGAGTTTCACCATGTTGACCAGGCTGGTCTCAAAATCCTGGGCACAAGTGATTTCCTGCCTCCCAAAGTGTAATATTTCTACTTAATATGAGTTCTGCTTAATGTAAATAAGTCGTTAACATAATTTTTTTTTTTTTTTTGAGACAGAGTTTCACTCTTGTTGCCCGGCCTGGAGTGTAATGGCACAATCTCAGTTCACTACAACTTCTGCCTCCTGGGTTCAAGTGATTCTCCTGCCTCATCCTCCTGAGTAGCTAGGATTATAGGTATGCACCACCATGCCCAGTTAATTTTTTTGTATTTTTAGTAGAGACGGGGTTTCTCCATGTTGGTCAGACTGGTCTTGAACTCCCGACCTCAGGTGATCCAGCTGCCTCAGCCTCCTAAAGTGCTGGGATTACAGATATGAGAAAGACAAGCCAAAGACTAGAACAGGGACTTGCAACATTTTTGGTTCATAGTGCCCTTTGTGTTTGGGTAATTTTTCATGGTGCCTCTAGGCAAAATAAAACATTGAACAGTTCCATTCATTAAATAATTAGCTACCAACTTAATAAGGATTTATGGTCCAACAACTTAGTAGCCATCTGAAAAAAATAATACACATAAATTGAAAAACAAAGTAGTACTTTTGTTTGATTTTCAATTAAGTTACACTCATGCGATGTGTGTATGTATCAGATACTGTACAACTTTTCAAACCTTGGAATGAGACTAGATACCACATTTCCAGTTTCACATTGATTTTCAGGTGGTACTTGATTTTTTAATCACAGCAACCACTGAAAAACCAGTTTCACAAACATAGAATGTCATTAAAAAGAATGCAGTGTGACCTAACCTTGAACTACCTCGAGCTAGCAGTAGACACATGGTCCAAGAAATGTTAACTCTTGCTGTTTCCCTTTAACATTTTGTTGTTTCCCTGGAAAATATAAAATATTCAATGTCACCCTATGAGTTCATGGGTTTATTCCCACAATGTGCACAGACTATACGACCCAGGAATTTTACTTTTAGGTATACAAATTAAAGAAGCCCAAATATTGAAGTAATAAGGGAATTATTATAAGATACTCATTACAGAATTGCAGAAAGATTTATAGTTGCAAAATAGTAGAATGTATAAATAAATCATGATATATTAATGTAATAGAATAGTACACAACCCTTAAGATAAATATATGAGAGGCTGGGCATGGTGGCTCACGCTCGTAATTCCAGCACTTTGGGAGGCCGAGGTGGGCGGATGACTTGAGGTCAGGAGTTTGAGACCAGCCTGGCCAACATGGTGAAACTCTGTCTCTACTAAAAATACAAAAATTAGCTGGGTGTGATGGTACATGCCTGTAATCTCAGCTACTTTTGGAGGCTGAGGCAAGAGATCACTTGAACCTGGAGGCAGAGGTTTCAGTAAGCTGAGATCACGCCATTGCACTCCAGCCTGGGCGACAGAAAAAAAAGTACTAAGGCTACTTTAATCAATGTGGATTTATCTCAAAAGCATAATGTTGAGGGAAAAAAAGACAAAGAATGATATAATGCATATGATGCTATATGTAGAAAGATTAAATGCCTGAGAAACAATTCTATATAATGTGTATGCTATACGTATTTAACCACATACATGGTAAAAGTATTTAACCACATACAAGAGAATAATAAATACTAGTTTCATGACCCTAGTTAACTCTGGGAAAAAAGTGAAGAAAGTGGAGATGGGATTTTTTTTTTTTTTTTGTCTTTAAAAGTAAAGACTGAAACAAAGGGATTTTTTTTTTTTTTTGTCTTTAAAAGTAAAGACTGAAACAAACAACAAAATGGTAAGAGCAATAAAGCTGAGTGGTATGAGGGAATTTGTTGCTACATTCTCTGTTTTGCTAGTATGTTTGAAATGTTTCTCAGTAAAACTAAAATAACACAGTAATTAAAAAAATGATTGCTACTACCTATTTGTAACCCATTTACTATGGAAATCAATTTGGTAATAAGTTAATATTATCTGATAATTTGGTGTCAGTTAATTATAATATTTATGCTCTTTGAATCTAGAAATTTCACATAGAAATTAAAACTAAGGAGACTATTTTTTGCACGGGTCCTCAAATGCTCATCAGAAGAACAGCAATAAGGAATCATAATAGTACCCTATTGTGATAAGTGAAAATATATGTGTACATATACAATGTGCATAAATGCATCCATATGCACACAGCTATATACATCTATGATTAGAAAAAAATGCTTTGGAAGGAAAGCAAAGTAGCAAAAGTACATGTGTTGGGGGTGACAATTTTTCATGTTTCAGTAATGTGTTTAACTGACTTTTACAGTGTTGAAAGTTTTACCTTAAATAAAATAAAAATCCGTCACTGAATTATTCAGTGTTTCAGGAAGCCTTCCAATGTTATATTTAGCAATGGTGTGTCCTGTGTGAATAATAGCATTTTATCATTTATGTTTACGAATCTTGCTGTCTTTCTTCTTTGCCAGAGTAAGAGTCGCCCTCACTCAAACAAACAATGTGGCTGAAGTTCAGGTGAGCATGTGAGCATTGTGATCTTTCCCAGCAAGGCTTAGTAATCAGAGTGACATTTACCTAGGTAGGTGGAAGTGCTGCTGAAGGCTTAGGCTGTAACAAAACCAAATGTCTGATTCACATCTGGTAAGAATGTCCAATTTCCTAGCTGACTTCAGATGTCTTTTTATGATTACTGCACACGTCATCCACTTATCTCTTGATACCTGCTGCTCTGAAATATTGTGTGTGTGATGCAAAGGGTCCATTCTATCTTGAAGTAGAAGAGAGTGGAGGATGTTCTCTTGTTTCTTTCAGGAGTCCCTGTCATCAGCATTGGCTGTTTCATTCTATGGTGTCTTGGGGCAAATGACTTAGAGTTAAACTTGTACTTCATAGAAAGATGAGAACACAGGGGATGACAAATTGACAAAGTATTTATGACTATAGTCACAATGACTTCATTTTCCTCCCATTGCTCCTCAGGGGAAGTTTTTCTCACCCTGTTATTTTCTGCTTAAATTGCCTTTTCCCAGCCCTGCACCCTGGGCAGTGGTGGGCAGTATGTTTGGAAATACTAGAGGCAGCAGTAGGAATGGCAGGACTGACTCTCCTATCAGCATCACTCATGGCTGCTGCCACAGACTGCACCTTTGACCTTGACAGATTTTCAGGGGGTTAGTTAGCATTGTTAAATTGTCACACAATTTAGAATGAACATTTTATTCTTATGAATTCTAAAAGCTAAACTTGGTTTTCTATGCTGAAAGAGGGAAAGAAAGAAGTTGATAATACAAAAATTGTTCATAAGGTTGATGGTGCACAGCTCTCAGGGGTGGGAAAGCCAGCGAGCAGGTGATGCAGAGACCAGGTATGTGAGAGGGAAGCCTGTTGTGGAGTGGACCATGGTCTTCCGGTCCATTCACTGCTTCACTTTTCTTCCCTTTTGCTCTGTCACCAATTCTGGCACATCACTCTGTAGCTGGCCTAGTTTTGCAGGTTGCAGTTACAGGCTAGAGGCAAGAAGTTTCAGAACAGACCTAGACATGACCCAAAGGAGAGAGAGAGGTGGAGGCCCCCTAAGTGAGTGATACAGCCCCAAGTATTCAACAAGTCCTGACCTCTGCCTTCACAGGCTTTGGGAAAGTTCATCCAGCACTGCAGCGGAGCGATTCCATGCTCCTCAAATGTCCACGTGCCCCTCCATGATTGTTAGCCTCCCTTTGCAGTTAGATGGTACCCATGTGACTAAGACCAACCAATGAGATGTGCGTGGAAGTGACTAGCAGCATTTCCAGGCCAAGGCTATCAACAGAGCCAGGCTGCCTCTTTCATCTCTTTCTTTCCTTACGGGGCAAGCTGGAAGTCATGTGTTTTGGATGTCTTATATAGGAAATGAAGCAGAGCCTTCCAACCTGCTTCAGACATACAATGAGTTAACAATCAACCTGCATTGTGTTGAATTACTAAGATTTCCATTTTTTTGTTCCTGTGCAGAACTTACCCCATCCTGACTAATACTTGGCAGCAAGTGAACTTCTCCAGTGCTTGATTTTGTGAGAGAAAGCTACTCCCCGGCTATAGTATAAAAATGGATAAATAGGAGATGGAGTAAGAACACTGGGTCAGGAATCAGAAGAGCTAGTTATGGTTTGAATTTGGCCATGATTTATGGTACATGTTTGAGCAGTTACCTGCTTTTGTGGTCCTCAGGTCCTCAACCAGAGACGTGGTTGTTGTTAATGCTTTTTGTTTGACACGTAACAAAACCTTTTACTGGCCTTTTATAGAGCGGATAAAAACCTTTATGAAAGTTTTTATCAAAGTTTTTATCAGCTCTATAAAAGGCTAGTATATAGAGCTGATAAAAGAAAAGCTGCCTCTTTTCAAACCATGCCCCTGCATGCTCACTGTCCACAGAGGCCCCTGGCCGTCTCGGTGGATCTGCACGAGCACAGAGCACAAAGCAAATCACTGGGTTAATCGCCTCTGCAGCTGGCTCTGAGGCTGGCATGGCTTCATAATGAGAGCAGCTGTTTCTCACCCGTCCCGCAGGTCACACTGCACTCTGTCCAGCGGCCGTACTGCCAGAAGAACATCTGCTGCTCAACATCATTGTCAAGGCCGTCTTTCTGGATTGTGTACTCATACTTGATGCCAGGGTTAGTCACCTGGAATAGGAGCTAAAAGGCAAGAGAGGGGTCATGTTAAACTGTCATGACTTTATACCGTAAACCAGTCACGTAAAAAGACCACGCAATGTCAGTCATCTAAAACTGGTTACAGGAGCATCCACTGGAACAAATGCCATTAAATAGATCTCTGCCTATGTCTATGCCTAGGTCTATATCTGTGTCTGTGTCTAAGTTCATATCTATATACCTGCCTCTACCTCTATAGCTATATATTCTCCATTCAATTATTTGTTAGCTGGATTCCATGGGATTTTCAGTTCTCATAAATAGGGAGATGAAATCATATGGGAAGTACTCTGTGGAAATGGCAACAAGTGTCTTTTCCAACAATAGGCTGACAGGTCACTTTGTGCCCTTATGTACTTCCCAGCTTGGTGAATATAGGTAAGTGCTATAGTTTGCCCATATACAAAGTGAGGGTAATAAATAGTGCCTATTTGTAGGATTGTTGTGAGGTTAAATGAGTAAACACATGTAAAGTGGTTAGAACAGTGTCTGACGTGGTAGTTAGCACTCAGCGAATGTTAAATGGTAAGCAATATGTACCGGTCGTACACTAGTTAAACCAGTTCCCAAAACACAGGATACATGACCTTGTCCCCATTGCTGACTCGTAAAGAGTGCTTTTGAGCTTATTTCTATTTTACTAGTGAACAGGCACCATCTGCCTGTTTGGTCTATCTTTATTCTGTGAAGAAACACTGAACATCTGCTTATTAAAAATAATAACTTGTTCACAAAGAATAAATATGTGGGTCAGAGTCTGCTCTGGGCTCTCAGCTCTGAAATGCTGTGAGTCCCCTGAAGTCCCACTCTCATTCCCACTTTTGCACTCTTTGTTTCTGTTTCTTAATTCCTTTGGCACCAACTGGTTTGGGGTCTCCATGACAGCTGGTCTCGGCAAGTACCTTTAACAAATAGTAGTTCTGAGATAAAAATGGTCATGGGCTTTAGCTTAGGTATGCTGCTCTTGGGATCTTCCCCTTACTTCCCTCTCGTGCAGGCAATCTACTTATCACATGTTGACACTGAATTCACCTTAAACATAGAGGCATTGGCTTGGTTGCTCCCTGGGACTGGGGATTCTCATGTGTAAATCCTTGCCTGTGTCAGAAGCAAAGTCTCCTGACACTCACGGATGACAGCTGCCATGCTTGACCTTCGGCTTCTGTGAGTCTTCTGATATCTGGCTCAGAAAGGATGTCTCTCTAACTTTAGACTGTGGCTGGATCTAACTCCTTGGCCATCTGTCATCCTCAACCTGCCTTGCTGCTATCGGTATAATCATTCCTCTCTTTTCCTACAGTTCTGTGCCTAATGTGAAAGACTAATTTCTTGTGCTTTTGAAGAGCACATACTGTATTCTAACTCCTCCTTCCAGCAAGAATTTCACAAAGCCAAATGCTTTGCCTGAGGACAACATACAGTGACATGTCAGTTTATCCCCACTGCTGGAAAGCTACTTAGAAACCCATGCCACAGTGACAGTAGACTTGAGGAACTCAAACCTCCCAGTGGGTGGTTTTAGGGCACCTTGCATTTTGTTATGGGGGTTTCAGCAATATCTAGGCAATAAAGGAGTAACAGCACAAACTTATAATATCTCATTCCCCTCCCTGCTCCTTGTTAAAAGAAGTTTTTTAAAGATTCTTTCTTAATGTCCCCTAGCAAATACCTTGGGGAAAAATGAGAAAGATTCTAACTAGCACACATGTCAGCAGTTTCCCTCCTTTCTGCATTACCTGGATCCACACAGACTCATTGGTGGGACCTGTGGCCATCAGCTTTTCCAGGTCTCCTTTCCTGTCATACTGAAAGATGGTTCCTGCCAGCTTGTAGTTTCCATTCCACTGGATAGCAAACCCTCCATTGAGGTAATATTTTTCAGGGTCTTCACTCCTGATGGCCAGGAAGTTTCCAGCTCCCTCGATTTCCACCACTCTTATGTCCCTTGCTCCTTTTGGAATGAGCCCAATGTCAACATAACCTAAGGAGAGGAGACACAATCATTAAAGAGGCACGCCAACTTCTCAGCTGAATGCAAGCTATTTCTGACCCATTGTTCATCCTCTTCCCAGCCTCCCCATCATCTGGTGCCCTTGTTGGGTGGCCACTGGGATTGGCAGAAGCACTAATTATAGGGGATTTTAGAGAACTTGGACAGGAACAGAATTCTCAGGAGTTTTATGACTCAATATGCGCCCAGTTTTGTAAGGAATGTGAAATAAGCGCAGATTGGATTCTGGAGATTTTGTGGTTAATCTAGCATTTATTTTTCTGTGATTTTATGTTGATAGTTCAAAACCCTAAAGCTCCTACCTGGCCTCCTGCTAGTATTTCTGCCTCCCCATTTATTGCTTCTATTAAATTAGACTTCCTAAACATTGCATTGGATACATACTTTTCCTCTCCCCCCTTGCCAGCAGGTTAAAGACTGACTCTAGGAAGTAACGTAATCCTAGCTTCCATTCATTAGGAAAATCTGGGAGAGAATCTCTGATTGTTTGCCACCTGGCTATCTTGAATACAGCCTGTGATGAGGAACTCAACTCTGAGCACAGCCTTTTATACTGTTGGATAATTCTCTTCATTAGAAAGTTTTCTTTCTGATTTTTTCTTTTATATATTGCTGAAATAAGAATTTATAATTTATTCTCATGTGTTCTAATTCAGCCTTCTCAAAAAGCATATGTTGACATTTATTTGAAGATAACAATCAACTCTAGCCACAGTCTTATTCTTGTTTAATGGTTGTTATGGTAAGAGGCATACTGGTGAAAAAAGGAATGAACACTTTAGTGGTTGCTAGTGTTTGCCAGGCTCTATGCTAAACATTTAATGCGTTCATCTTATTTATGCTTCTTGAGAACCATTATCTCATAAAATGGAAAGAACATGGACTTGCAGGATGGCATTGTGGAAGGAGTTCTGGGGCAATGGAAGTTGAAAGACTTGCATTCTAGTCTCTGCATTTCTACAAATCAGCTCTGTGCTTTCATTGATTCATCTAACTTCTTTGAATCTCATTGCACAGAAGGGGATTGAATGATGATGTCTGAGGTCCCTCTCAGTTCTAATGGTCAATGATTTTCCTCTTTTGTAAGCTAACCATTCTTTGTTCCTCAACTTTTTTTTTTTAAATATAAAAAAAAGTTTTAAGATGCTGATGATATTGGTCATTTTTTCACTGGATACACCCAAGGTGCTTCATCTTCCTCTGGCGCTAAAGAAGTATGGGGTCTTGGAGGTCAAATCCTGCCCTATCCAGTAAGAATAATTTGCTCTGAAACTGGATACAGATCACAACCTCAGCCTCAGTTTTCAAATTGGCAGCTCTCATCCAGAGGAACAAAAATGTGGTTTGCCTGGTATTTAATTAAATTCCATTTGGCTCTCACATACTTGCCTAGAACAGCTGATTGAAACCACTAATGTAAACCACCTCAGGGAAGATATTGATCACATGTAATTGAGACTAATGTTTTTTTAAAGTAAGTGCCCTCTGAGTATTGCTATCTGCAGACATTTTCTTACTTAGGATGCTGCATGCCTTCTCATAGCAGAGCTCATGCAGGAAAATCAACTGGTATGAAATATTGTGTCTACCACCTTGTTCCTTTCTTAAAAAAAATGAAAACATAAACAGAGAAAAACAATAAACAACAGAGTTCACTTTTTATTCTTCCACTTAAGAGAGAAAATCCAAAATTAGAAATATTTATTATGGGTAGATTGAAAGAGGCATACTTAATTTAAAATAAAAGCTCTCAGTGAATGTAAGCACTGCTTCTGAATTGTTTGTAGATAAAAGAAGGATTGGTAAGAATAGTTGCAAAGTACAAGTGATCTTTGAACAACACAGGGTCAGGGCACCAAGCTCCTATGCAAGTAAAAAAAAAAACCTGTGTGCAATTTTTGACTATACCCAAACTTATCTACTAATAGCCTACTGTTGGTCAGAAGCCCTACAATTAACACAAACAGTCCACTGATACATAATTTTTGTGTTATATGCATTGTATACTGTATCCTTATGATAAAGTAAGCTAGAGAAAATAAAACGTTAAGGAATTCATAATGAAAATGTATTTAGCATTCATTAAGTGGAAGTGGATGATCATAAAGACCTTTATCTTTGTCTTCATGTTGAGTAGGCTGAGGAGGAAAACGAAGAGGAAGGGTTGATTTTTCTCTCAGGTAGCAGAGGTGGAGACGGAGGAAGAGAGGTAGACACACTCTGAAACTTTGCAGAAATTCATTGTAATTTGCCTAACATTTCGCTTTTTCATTTCTCTAAAAGTATATTCTATATGGTACCAATCCTTCTTCCACCATTTGCTTTAGTTTCAGTGCCTGTACTGTAGAAGAGTCTATGTCATAAAATAAATTGAAAGTAATCTTCAGTAATCAGAACCCTTCTGCTAGACTGTCCAATGTCTGTTTGTTTTCCAGCACTGTTTCTTCTCCATCTTCTTTCCAGGACCATCATCTGGTCCTGGTTCGGAAGAACGCTTTCATCAACTCGTCCTCTGTTAATTCCCCTGGTGTCTAACAACTCTAGAATTTCTCCAAAATCCATGTCTTGAAACTCTTCACTCCCACATTTTTCACATATTCACAACCTCTTTCACGATTTCCTTGATTGTCTCTGTCATAAGTCCTGTGCACAACGTTGGGACACAGTTTTCTCCAGCAGAAATTGGGCTTGAGGCTTTCTTGGTGTTTTCTATGACAATAGCATCTTCAACGTTGTAATCCTTCCAGACTTTTATGATGTTTTCTATGAGAGTTCTCTTTCACAATGTTGACACTCCTTTCCATAGAGTATTGTGTGTAATGAGCCTAAAAGATCCTTATGACCCTCTGATCTAGAGGCTGAATTAGAGACATTGTGTTTAGGGGCAAGTAAACCACTTTGATGCCTTTGGTGTTGAACTCATGGAGTTCTTAGTGGCCACGGGCATTGTTCAATATCAAAAGAACTTCAAAAGGCAGTCCCTTACTGGCAAGGTACTTCCTGATTTCACGGACAAAGTATCAGAGCATCCAATTTGGAAGAAGTCCAGGCCTTCTCCTTGTACAACCGAAAGGCTGGCAGCTTGTGTTTATCTTTTCCCTTCAAGGCTGTTAGGTTAGCTCCTTTATAGATAAGGGTAGCCTGATCACGAACCTGACTGCATTTGCACAAAACCATAGAGGTAGGCTATTCCTTCCTGCCTTAAATCCTGCCTTAAAAATTACTAATTTACTAATCCTAAATTAGTAAAGAAGATAAATTCATTTATCTTCTTTACTAATAAATGTTCTTTTTACCATTTTTTTCCCACAATAGGACACTTTCATCCACATTAAAAATCTGTTTAGGCAGACATCCTTTCTCTTCATGGATTTTCTTAATGGCATCTGGAGACTCATCTGCTGCCTCTTGCAGAGACTGCTTCTCCTGTTATCTTGACATTTTTAAAAGCAAACCTGTTTCAAAAATTATCAAATCATATATCCAAAGGATTATAAATCATTCTACTATAAGGACACATGCACACGAATGTTCATTGCAGCACAGTTTACAATAGCAAAGACCTGGAACCAACCCAAATGCCCATCGATGATAGACTGGACAGGAAAAATGTGGCACATATACACCATGGAATATTATGCAGCCATTAAAAATGAGGAGTTCGCGTCCTTTGTAGGGACATGGATGAACCTGGAAACCATCATTCTCAGCAAACCGACACAAGAACACAAAACCAAACACCACATGTTCTCACTCATAGGAGGGTGTTGAACAAGGAGAACACATGGACACAGGGAGGGGAGCACTATACACGGGGGTCTGTTGCGGGGGAGTGGGGGGGACAGCGGGGGGGGGAGTTGGGGAGGGATAGCATGGGGAGAAATGCCAGATATGGGTGAGGGGGAGGGAGGCAGCAAATCACACTGCCATGAATGCACCTATGCAACAACTTTGCATGTTTTTCACATGTACCCCAAAACCTAAAATGCAATAAAAAAAAAAATTATCAAATCATACTTTGCAGGTATTAACATCTCCAGCTTTAGGTCCCTCTCCTTCCTTTTGCTTTAAGTTGTCATATAATGACTTTGCTTTATGTTGAATCTTATCAGAGTCTACAGATATGTTATGCCTTTCTGTATCAGTCCTGCACTCACGTGAAAGCTGTATGAAAGATAAGTTTCACAAAAAGTGCAAGGCTTTTGTACCTGCTGGCATAGCTGTAGTGATGACTTTACAAATTTCCTTTTCTTTATTTTATAATGATACTTACACTAGATTCAGTTATCTTGAAATAGCAGACAGCTATAGCTGCAGACCTGAATCTGTGGTACATATCAAGCAATTCAACTTTTTCCTATAATGTCATGACTTTTCTCTATAATGTCATGACTTTTCTCTGCTTCTTAGAGCATTTCCAGCATCACTAGTGACACTTTGTATGAATCCCATGGTGTTACTTAAGGTTTATGGTATTGTACTAAACACAATGACAAATATCCAAGATCACTTTTTACTGTAATATGCAATTACTGTACAAATGAACTACTCACATGGAGATGATTAGCATTACACAGTGTTTTAAGCATATATTTGCAACACTTGAGCTCACCACAATAGCAATAGGAGGTGGCTCTGAAATTATTATGGTAGTACAGTATTAACACAGTCACTTTTATGCAGTTATGACTTAATACTGATCTTTGACTTGTTTACATTTCTCTCAATTTCAAATCGTGCCATGTATGGTCTGTAGGTGTTTGTGTGCATAAATTTTAATACATTTTAACATTTTATAATATATTTGTGGATATATTATGGTAGTAAATGATAAAAGAGACTAGTATCTACATATATTTTATGCATTCATGACATACCTTTTTCTTAATTTTTCTGATATGTCTAGGCTACACAGTTCATCTGTGAGTTTTCTCAAATTGTCACAAATCTCCAAAAGTTTTTTCAATATATTTATTGAAAAACATCTTCATACTAAGTGGACTCATTCAGTTTGACCCCATGTTGTTCAAGGGTCAACTGTATTAAGAATGATGAGCACATTTGTTCAGCAAATCAAGTTCCTCGCATCTTCCCCAGTGTAAGCATTAGCCACTTGCACCAATGTTAGGGGAAGTGGAGAAACATAATTCTGACCTCAAGAAAGAAGTCTCTGGGTCCAAGGAGACCAGCTGGGGAAACTATCTCATCACTATCTCAGTCTTGAGCACCTTGAACTAAAAGAATACTCAGGATGCCTGTAATCCCAGCACTTTGGGAGGCTGAGGTGGGTGGATCATGAGGTCAGGAGTTTGAGACCAGCTTGGCCAACATGGTGAAGCCTCACCTCTACTAAAAGAAATACAAAAATTAGCCAGGCATTGTGGCACACACCTGTAATCCCAGCTACTAGAGAGGCTGAGGCAGGAGAGTTGCTTGAACCTGGGAGGCAGAGGTTGTAGTGAGCCAAGATTATGCCATTGTACTCCAGCCTGGGCCACAGAGCAAGACTCTGTCTTGACAACACCAAAAAAGAATACTCAGGATGTTTGAGGATGGGGCAAAAAAAGGGCTCTCATTTCTGAGACATTGTGATAAGAGACATCACGCATTGTTGGTGCTAACACACATCTTATCCAACTGTTCTTTGTGGTCTACAAAAACGGACTTTACTCGCTCACTAGCATATTTGGTCTCCAGTCTTTCACATTTCTAATAAAAGTGTGCTCATAAAGAGGTTATGCCATTAACCCTGGGTGATTTATCTACAATGACCAGCTTGTCTTTTTAAAGGTTCATGCTGTCTATTTGAGACAATGCTCACTGCAGGCCAATATCTCACGATTTATGTGTGGAGGCTCCTGGGAAAGGCTGGTCCATGTCTGTTCTCAGGCTTGAGAGCAGTGACACATAGGTGTCTGGTTCAGATACAAACCAGTGTTTGACAGGCTTACAAACCACAGAGTGAGGAAGAAATATATAAAAATAACAGTACCTGGTAGACGTTTTGAGAGGTTGAACTGCCTTGCCTTAGATTTAGATTCTTAGTCTCAGTTATCTCAAAAGAGGATGGTGAGGGAATTGGAACTTTGTAACACACTGTGAGCAATCATAACCCTCTTGTTAGAAGCCGGTGGAAAGGAATTGTAGGGAAGGGACATGGGAGAAAGAGAACTGAAAGCACAAAGGCACAGGGAGATGTCCAATGCTCTCAGTGGTGGGCATGTGGCCAGAGGTACTGAGATCTTGGAGGCAGGGGTGAAGGTGAGAGGGGAGAAGAAGACATTTATAACCCATTTTCTCATTCCTAAGAGATCAGGGCAGTGGAAAGAACCCAGAATTAGAGTTGGATTTCCTAAGGGATTAAAAGGTTAAGTGGAAGAGACTTGGGGACAACAAATCCGGTTTTCAATCTAGTTATCATAATATTAGAAGAACAGCACATCAGATGCCAAGATAAAATTAAAGAAAATTAAATAAAGCAGGCTGAAATTTTAAGTGTGACTTTTTGTAAGTCAAGTAAATAAAGCCACATCTAAATCATGAAAGATATTTACAAAACACCTTTGTAAAGGTTATAAAAACATTGGCTATCACAGAGTGTTTAATCATAAGCTTAAGACATACTTGATTATTATTCACATTCCTAATAAGTAATCCAGAGAATAGTTTTCATCCATCATAAAGCTATCAATCGAAGACATGAAATACAATCTTCCAGTGATAATTCTAATGGGCAGGACAAGCATTACATTTCACAATTTAACCTTAGTAATCCAATAGTCAAAGATGAAAAAATAAGGATGGAAATTAAATTTAGATTGTTTGCTATTATGATCACTAGGGAACAACAGGTCACGTAATTTTCTTTTTTTTTAATGAAAGAAAGAAAGAAAGAGAAAGAGAAAGGGGGAGAGAGAACAGGAGTCTTGCTCTGTTGCCCAGGCTGGAATGCAATCTAAAAATAGGTATTAAAAACCTCTTTTATGCTGATAATTGTGCTTAACAGAGGAGACAGGAAGGAATAAGGGAAGAAAATAACAAACAAACAAACAAACTAATATTTCATTTAAGTCTGTGAAATGCTATGCAAATGCTGAAGAGTGATTTACTTCCAATTATGTGGTCACTTTCAAAATAGGTGTAATGTGATACTGAGAAAAATGTATGTTCTGTGGACCTGGGGTGAAGAATTCTATAAATATTCACTGAGTTTACTTGTTCCATGTCTGAGTTCTAATCATAGATGTCCCTGTTAATTTTCTATCTTGTTGATCCATTGAATATTAACAATGTGGTGTCAAAGTCTCCCGCTATTATTGTGCGGGAGTCCAAGTCTCTTTATAAGTCATTAAGAACTTGTCTTATGTATCTAGGTGCTCCTATATCGGGTGCATATATATTTATGAACACTGACTCCTGTTGTTGCATTGATCCTTTTACCATTATGTAATGTCCTTCTTTGTTTCTTTTAGTCTTTGTTACTATTAAAGTCTATTTTGTCAGAGACGAAAGTTACAACTCCTGTTTTTTTGTTTTGTTTTGATTTGTTTTTGCTCTCCATTTGATTGGTAAGTCTTCCGCCAAACCTTTGTTTTGAGTCTTTGTGTGTCCTTGCTTATGAGATGGATCTGGATACAGCATACCGATGGGTTTTGACTTTTTATTCAATTTGCCTGTCTGTGTCTTTGATTGGGGCATTTAAACTATTTAAAATTAGGATTAATATTGATATTTGTGAGTTTAATATTGTCATTTAATGCTAGCTGGCTATTTTGCCCATTAGTTGATATAGATTCTTCATTATGGAGATACTCTTTACCTTTTGGTAAGTTTTTGGGATGACTGATACTGGTTGTTCCTTTCTGTGTGTAATGTTTCTTTCAGCTCTTGTAAAGCAGGCCTGGTGGTGATGAAATTTCTGAGTGCTTGCTTTTTCATGAAAAATTTTATTTTTCCTTCATTTATGAAGCTTAGTTTGGCTGGATATGAGATTCTGGGTTGAAAATTCTTTTCTTTGAGGATATTGAATATTGACCCCCACTCTCTTCTAGTTTGTAAAGTTTCTGCTGAGAGATCTGCTGTGAGTCTGATAGGCTTCCCTTTATGGGTAACCTGACCTTTCTCTCTAGCTGCCCTTAGAATTTTCTCCTTTATTTCAACCCTGGTGAATTTAACGATTATGTGTCTTGGGGTTGCTCTACTTGAGGAATATCTTTGTGGTGTTCTCTGTATTACCTGGAATTGAGTATTGTCCTGCCTTACTAGGTTAGGAAAGTTTTCCTGAAGAATATCCTGAAGAATATTTTCCAGCTTGGATTCATTCTCTTCATGATATTCAGGTACACCTATCAAACGTAAATTAGGTCTTTTCACATAGTCCCATATTTCTTGGAGACTTTACTCATTCCTTTTTACTCTTTCTTCTCTAATCTTGTCTTCTCATTTCATTTCATTAAGTTGGTCTTCGACCTCTGATATCCTTTCTTCTGCTTGATCAATTCGACTGTTAAAACCTGTGCATACTTCGCAGAGTTCTCGTATTGTATTCGTCAGTTCCATTAATTCACTTATATTCCTCTCTAAATTGTCTATTCTCGTTAGGATTTCATCAAACCTTTTTTCAACGTTCTTAGTTTCTTTACGTTGGTTAGAGCATGTTCTTTTAACTCACAGAAGTTTCTTATTATCCACCTTCTGAAGCCTAATTCTGTTACTGGAACACACTCGTTCTCCATCAGGCCTTGTTCCCCTGTTGATGAGGAACTGTGATTCCCTGTAGAGGCAGAGGCATTCTGATTTTGGGTATTCTCAGCCTTCTTATGCTGGTTTCTTCCCATCATTGTAAATTTATCCACCTGTCATCTTTGTAATTACCGACTTTCAAATTAGGTCTCTGAGTGGACATCCACCTTGTTGATTCTCAGAGCCGGAATCTGAGCAACCCACTGCACTGGCTAAAACAGTGGCATTAAGATTCATGGTGCTTTTCTGCCCGGGAATCTCTGGTCTGACTTCCCTCTTGAGTCCCTTTTTCAATCAGCTGAATGGGTGACTCTGCCCTCCCAGAGCTCCAAACATCGACGAGCAGGGGACCCAGTCCCGTTTACTCTGCACCGAGAACCACCGTGCCGAGGCGCTGGCAAAACAGCCACACCAGCCACAAGAGCCGCACGGGCGACCTGTGGGGCTCCTCCACTGGGAATCTCTTGGTCCGTGAGCAAGAAAAATTCATCTGAAAGTGTGGTGTCCTCTCCTTCTCTGTGCTTTCACTGGGAGCTATAATCCTGAGCTGTTAGTAATCAGCCATCTTGGATCTCTCTACCTAGGTCACGTAATTAACTGAAGGACACATCTGATACTCTCAGGGTCCTACTTAGTAACTGCATCCTGGGTAGGAAGGATGTCTAGGAGAGAGATGTTGTTTTTCTAGGATCTAGGAAAACAGGGCTTTACCATCTCTGAAAGTGTTTATCACTTCCTGTCCTGGGCATCACCCCATGTAGCACACACTGCCCCTCTCCCCTCAGGCACGACTGCAATAGTGCATGATGGATTCCCTACTCCCAGCATTTCTATGGAATCCAGAGAATTAACAGTCTGATCGCCCTAGAGTAACCTCAACCCATGACTGGTGGAAAGTGGTGTATATTATCTCAATGTCTTCACCCCTCAGGTGGGGGAAACTCAGAGGTGCAAGCTGTGCCATGGCTCCCATAATATGGTTGACTGTTTCTTAGCTGCCTTCCTTGGGAACTGACTCTTCCTTGGTGTCCACCCTTCAAGGTGGACTCTTCCTGCCCTGAGGAATATCCATAGCCCAAAGCTGCGCAGAGAAGAAACTCTGCAAAAGGTGACTATGGGAGGAGAATAGTAGAGTGTGGGAAGAAGGGGATGCTAGGTGGAGGAGCTGTCTGGAAAGTCATAAGGGAGCAGTGGGTGGGACCCTCTCCCACTTGGGAGCAACTGAGAATAAAAGAGATTTGATGCAACCCTGTCTTGCTTCTCTTTTGACTCTCCCACTTGGGAGCAATTGTGAATAAAAGAGATCTGATGCAACCCTCCCTTGCCTCTCTTTTGACTTTGAATTGAAGGTGTACCCCAATTCTTTTCCTTGTAAATCCATTGCTGGCTTCTGTATCCTCACTACAGAATCTGTCCTTGTGTATGCAGCCTTCTCAGCTAGCTTCTGATCTCCTCTCTCCCCTAGTTCTTGGTCTGTTCCAATGCTATTGGCTTTAACACCATTGGCTTTAGTGCTGGATCCTCTTGTGATGCCTGCTCCCAGAGGGGATCCTCTCCCCCGGATCATGCTTTTACACCTCTTCCTGTGCACAGCCACAGGCCATTTCAGTTCTCTCTCTCACTGTGATGCATCCTGTATTTTCTCAGCAATCAACTCCTTCCCTAAAACTGCCAAGGAGCACTTAACTCCTTTGTGATAAAGGCTACATTCCATTTTGAATACCTTGTAAGTTACAGGCTGTTTTAAAACAAATAAAAACAAAAACTAAGAATCAATCGAACATTTATCTTGCCCCCCTACTTTTGGTCCCATCACTTCAATTATTTATTTGTTTATTACCTGATCCTTCCTTCTGCTTAAACATCTTTCTCACAGTTTGGCAGGAAGAGCCATCTCCCAGGCACACGCCGCAGCGATCCTCTGTGGCATTGGAATCGATCTCATAGTCACAGCCAACAATCTGTGGGGAAGAGAGGTGGAGGATAAATGCTGAGGCAGGAGAGGCCACTCTTGCGTGGATCTGTGACTTCTCCTTTCCCCCTTGGTCCTTTATAAGACTGGGCAGGAGGTACCAGGGCACAAGGACAAATGTTTGTTCCCGTGGCAGCAAGAGGAATATTCAAGCATCCACCAATGGTGGAGGGACTACTTGCTCAGAGGCGAGGGAGGCACACATTGAGTGAGGTCTAATTTCCTGAGTCAGAGGCAGAACTGAACAAAATCTAAGAAAATGATCCAAAAATCTAATTATGAAAACATCTTGGAATTGAAGTTGATATAGCAGCAAGTCTCTTTCAGATGTGTTCTCATCCTGGAAAAGGAGAGCCATGAAGTGTGGGGTGTTCTGTAGGAGTGGATACCAAAGAATCATGACACTTAAATTTAAAGTCATGAACCGTATCTGACCTTCGCCTGGACTTTTCTGTTGCTTGCTTTCTTTCATGACCACAAGGGAAAACTATACCATATTCCTTTTGTGATTTTCTTTCTTGTTTGGGAAGAATTGTGCCCAGATAGTTTTATTTCCTTTTTGATCTTTAAAGATCATTTTCTTTCTAACTGGAAAGCCACCTCAAATCTATTTAAAGGAAGAATGGTTTGAATCAGTTTTTAGAGAGAGATGGGATCTTGCTATTTTGCTCAGGCTGGAGTGCAGTAGCTATTCACAGTCAACAGCCTTGAACTCCCGGCCTCCCACCTCAGCCTTTGAGTTACTGGGACTGCAGGTACCACACCAGGCTTATTTTGAATCTTTAAATACACCCTATACCGGCTAATCGGAGAATGAATGCCCACTAATAGAAAATAGCTTCCTTCTTTAGGTTAACTGTCTTTAATTTCCTTTAGGTCCAAAGACTGTGCTGCTTGACCCAGTTGGGGAAACAAAAAAAGTGCTAAGAGATTTTTTTTTAAAGACACAAAACTTAATTATGCTAATAACAATGGGAAAAAAAGCATTGTGCGAAAAAGATGCCTTCAGTGATTACTAGATTACTAGTAAAATGCCAACCCTTCACAAACAATACATTTGCATCCAGTGTGAGCACCCTCTAATAAGCTGAACTTCACAACCATATTCCCAGTGGCCTTCATTCCTTCACTGATTTGGGATGTGCTAGGAAAATTGACTCTGAGGTATGTTAATTTTAAAGTATTTTCTCTAACCTCTACCAGCAGGGAAACAGATATAAAAAATGTGAAGAATAGGGAAATAGGGGAGGGACAGCAGGGGGTGGGGAGTTGGGGAGAGATAGCATGGGGAGAAATGCCAGATATAGGTAATGGGGAGGAAGGCAGCAAATCACACTGCCATGTGTGTACCTATGCAACAATCTTGCATGTTCTTCACATGTACCCCAAAACCTAAAATGCAATAAAAAAATGTGAAGAATAAAGGAAAGAAAGTCAGAAAAGCAAATATCTGAAGCCCAAGTCTTTCTTCTTGAAAGGGTGGTAATATTTCTAAAGTAATATTTGCCTGCCTAACAGAGAGACAAAGGTGGGGGGAAGAAGACACACCCATGTCCCCCCAACATTCTGTCCCACAGCAAATTAAATGGGTTCCTGCAGAGACTCACCCAATTTGTTTTCCTGTGAGCTGCATGCAGTACCGTAAAAACTGAATTAAGTATACAACAGAAGGTCTGTGAAGACATAAACCAGTCCTTCTTGTTGCATATAAAACATAAGGGGCTGTCAGGGGAAGAGAAACGAACTTCACTCCCCTCCTTCATCACACGTGCTCTGGCAACATGGAAAGCCCACAGCGGCATGCTCTTCTGCCTTCAGCAGAATCAGAGGTGGCTCCACTGCTGCTCCCCAATGTGGAAAATGACTTCAGCATGACCCTTCTCTGATGTGACTCTGAAGAGGCCAGGCAATCACCCCAACAGGCAGTGTGTTTGTGAAAAAAAAAAAATCACTTTCATTTCCCAGCTTATCATCAATTCTTGACCCTGAGACAATTGCACTGATGAGCATGCTACCTGGAGAAGGACTTAGGGAAATCAGGTCCTTGCCTTTCTCTAGGCACTTAGCCCTTCCTGAGTGAATAAGTAAGAGATATCTTTATCGGTTCTCATTTTTTTTCAATAAGGCATTAATATGATTTTACTTTGTAGATTTTTAAGTTACTAAGAACTAAAATATTAACTGACCTAATCCACCTGAATATGGTCATTTCTTTCTAAAGTTCTTGGCAAAGGTAGAGACTGGGAGAATGTCTGGTTTATTTCCAGCCAATGAAACTTAAAGTGTCAAGATACTTAGGGCAGAGCTATACTTAGCCAAAAAGAACAGGTAAATGATGTTGCCATGTAACAGATGGGACAGTAGCAGAAGGCTTTCCTCACCATAGCTTTTTAAGGTAGGTGCTTACGGATTAAACTGGGTTCCCTAAAAAATATGTTGAAGTCTTAACACCTGGTACCTGTGAATGTAACCTTATTTGGAGACAGAATCTTTGTAGATGTAATCAAATGAAGATGAGATCATACTGAATTAGGTTGGCCCTAAATCCAATGACTGGTATCCTGATAAGGAGATAGAGGTTTGGAGACAGAGACATACAGAGGGAAAATGAACAGGTGAAGATGGAGGCAGAAATTGGAGTGACATAACTCCAGGAATGTCAAGGATTGGCTGCAACCGCCGCAAGCTGGGAAGAGACAAGGAAGGGTTCCGCCCTAGAACCTTCAGGGGGAGCATGGTCCTGCTGACAACTTGACTTCAGACTTCTAGCTTCCAGAACTGTGAGACAATGCATTTCTTTTGTTTCAAGTCATTCAGTTTGTGATAATTTGTTAGAGCAGCTGTAGGAACTAACACAATGTCATTTTGCCCATTAGAGTGGTGGTGGTGATGTGGTAGGGGTGGTGATTTGATGGTGGTAGTGGTAGTGGTGGCTATGTGGTAGTGGTAATGATGATTTGATGGTGGTGATGGTGGTGGTGTGGTGGTGGTAGTGATGATTTGATGGTGGTGGTGGTAATGTAATGGTCGTGGTGATTTAATGGTAATGATGGTGGTGGTGGTAATATGATAGTGGTAGTGGTGATTTGATGATGGTGGTGATTTGATGGTGGTGATGGTAGTAGTGGTGATGTGGTAGTGGTGGTGGTGATTTGATGGTGGTGGTGATGGTGCTGTGGTAATGGTGGTAGTGATGATGTGGTAGTGGTTATGGTGGGGTGCTGGTGGTGGTAGTGGTGATGATGGTGGACTGGTGGTGGAGGTAGTGTTAGCGGTGATGATATGGTAGTGGTGGTGGTAATTTGATGGTAGTGGTAGTGGTGGTGGTGATGATGTGGTGGTGATGGTTGGGTGATGGTTGCTGGTGTTGATGGTGGTGATGTGGCAGTGGTATTGATTTGATGGTGGTAGTGATCTGATGATGGTGGTGGTGGTGATGTGGTAATGGTACTGATTTGATGGTGGTGGTGGTAGTGGTGATGTGGTGATTTGATCGTGGTGGTGGTGATTTGATGATGGTGGTGGTGGTGGGTGGTGATGATGTGGTAGTGGTGGTGGTGGTGATGTGGTAAAGGTGTTAGTGATGAAGTGGTGATGGTGGTGGTGGTAGTGGTGGTGGTGATGGTGGAGTGATGACGGTGGTGGTGGAGGTAGTGGTAGTGGTGGTGGTGATGATGTGGTGGTGATGGTTAGGTGATAATTGTGGTGGTGATACAGTGGTGGTAATGGCCACAGTGGTGGTGATGGTGGTGTTGATAGTGGGGTGATGGTGGTGATGACGGTGCTGGTGGTGGTGGTTGTGGTGGTGGTGGTGGCATAGTGAGTAATTAACTGTGAGAGGAGAGTTGAGAAGGACCCAAGAATGACTTACTGATTTCTGGCCTAGATATCTATATAGATGGTTTTAGCATCATTCCGAAAAGAAGTACTACAGAAGAACAGGTTGGGGTAAGAATTAGGTATAATTTTAAATTAGAAATGTTAAGATTGAAATAACTATTGTGTCTTTGAGGGTCAGGAGATAGGACCTGGTATTCTGGAGGTAGCTCTGACTCAGAGCAATTGATTTAGGGATGTGTAGTATATTACTGAGATGGCTAAAATGGCCTTGGAGATCAAAGAAGGTTCAGAACAGTTTTTGAGAGAAATGAGTGAGGACACTAACTTGGGACAGTGGGAAGATTGTCAGGTAAGGGCAAAAGCTTAGGTGGATTGAAGACATTGACTTTGTGAGGACACCATTCATAACACTGAATTTTTATTTTAAGAAGTGCACAGTAGGCTAATGGTAAGATCAAGAAAGGGGTGTGAGTGGGTGGATCCAGAACCTTATCCAGAACTGGGGTAAGAGATTGGTGGAAAGTTAAGAGAAGGTTAGGGAGCAGCTGATGGATAGACCAGGGCATCTGGTCTATTCTGGAAGGAAATTCAGTCAACGGTATGCTGACTGGGTAAAGAGGTAGGAGTCCAGGAGCTGAAGTCAAGCAACCGGTTACTGGGAGAAAGAGGGGAGAGAGCTGGAAGGCTAGCAAGCTGGACTCAGGCAGTGGGTATGACAGTGAGAGTTCAGAGCTGGAAGTGGGTGGAGGTGAGTAGGGCATTTGCTCATTTTTAAAACCTTATTCTGGTAATTTAAACTGGAAGATGTCCTGAAAAATCAAAGTTTAAATCTATATCTTTGATAAACAAGCTTACTAAAAAAATCTAGGGGGAAGGGCACAGACAGTTACCTCCCAGAACAAATTCAGCTCTGATCAGGGCTTGATAATTTCCTTGACAATATAATCTGCTACTCTAACATACCAAAATTGGCAAATATTATAATTTAAAAATAGGCAAAATAGACATGGATATAAACAAACGTATTTTTATATTCACAAAGAATGTAGATTAGACAAACACTGCACACATTTTTTTCCTGAAAGCATATCTTTTTATGTCAATGCATGCTCAATCCCCTTTGAAAAAAACTAGTAAATGAGGCTGGGCATGGTGGCTCATGCCTGTAGTCCCAGCACTTTGGGAGGCTGAGGTGGGAGGATCACGAGGTCAGGAGATTGAGACCAGCCTGGTCAACATGGTGAAACCCCGTCTTTACCAAAAATACAAAAATTAGCTGGGCATGGTGGTGGGCACCTGTAGTCCCAGCTACTTGGGAGGCTGAGGCAGGAGAATTGTTTGAACCTGGGAGGCAGAGGTTGCAGTGAGCCGAGATCTTACCATTGCTCTCCAGCCTAGGCGACAGGGTGAGACTCTGTCTCATAAAACAAAAGACAAAAAACAACTAGTAAATGAATAAGGAGGGTAACAGTACGACTAACAAATAAATAAGGAGCCTGGAACTACTTACAATCTGGGTACTTAAAGACAAAGTATTTAGGCTATTATGTATATTTGATTTGACACCATTTTTCAGTTTAAAAGCTCGAATCAGTATTGTGTAGACAGAAAGTGGGCAATTATAGCTTCTAAAAGGTCTTAACTGGCTCCCAGAAAGAGGAAGGCAAGCTAATAAAATCTGGCTTATTCTATTAGGCTCATTTGATTGGCTTCAAGAAAGACATCCAACTTATAATGGTTCTCAATCCTGGCTACTTATTAGAATCATCTGGAGAGCTTTTAGAAATTACTGATGTCTGGGGTCCATTTCAAACTTATTAATTCAGAATCTCTGGGATGTGTGGTTTATTGATGTTTTAAAATCTCCCCAGGTGATTATTATATGCAGCTAGGTCTGAGGACTTCAGTCACTAAGGAGTAAATGTGATGTTGAAGTTATCTTTTAGATCGAAACAACTTAGCATTCATAGAAACAGTATCTTTAGCCTGTGATGGAAAACAAGTGCTTTGAAAAAATACATGAAAAAGCAACCGCTAAGGGAAATATGCATCTTCTCAGTGTGCTGAATATTTAGGGGTAAGAGCATGTCACAGGGAACTATTTTGTCCAGTGGAAAAAAGTTATCATAAATACTTCTTTAAAAACAAAATTTATTGAGTTTACAAATCTGTTTTCTGATAGTTTATTTTACACTGGGGCCTCTGTTAAGAGCTTAACATATATGACCTGTGAAAGTTGTCAGAATCAAAATGGAGCAACTAATGTTAAAAAAAAATGTAAATGTAGCCAGGGAAGGATAGGAAGAATGAGTTCTCACCTTTTTATGCCTGATAATGTAAAAGGCTCTGCAAAAACCACACCCTTGCACAAAGGCTATTATAACCTTACACAAAAAATACTTTTGCAATGACATGTGCCCAGCAACTTCCTGAGCAACCTTGGATTGGTGTCACCCTTGTTATTGATCTCTGTAGAAAATAATAATTATTTAAAAATAATTTTGCAATCCTCTCCAACTTTTTTTCTTTAAAAATTTTCATTTTCTATTAAAAACCTTTGTCTTCCTTCACCTTCCTAAGTATGCACATGATTAATTATGGTATACATATTCCCATCACAATGCACTATTTCCAAATAAGCTTCACTTTCTTTTAGAGAACCTCTCTCTGTTTGTTATTTAGGTTAGCAGACCTAAAGATTAAATAAATCTTTTGACAACTCCAACTAGGTAGATACATAAAAGTATCCAAATTTTATGATAGAAAACTGAGTCTTAGAAAGATGTATAGGATCATACAGCGAGTAAATGATGCTATTGAGTTCATATTCTAAACCCCCAGTGCTAAACCATTATGATTTACTAACTGATTAAAACATCATCCTTTAAGGGATTAAAAACACTTTCTCTTTAAACTGAGATTTATGCTTGGTCATTGGATCAGAAATCCTGCTCCTCAGTTCCTTGTAAAATAAAATGCAAGCAAAAAGAAGGAATTCTTTAATGGTTACATACTTAAAAGCGTTAACACATCAGGTCTAATGAAGTGATTGTGAAAAATTACATAGAAATCAGAAGCCTGTTTTGAAACTGCTGTCATGCCATCTCTCTAGGAAGCTCATGTTGATAGTCAATGGAGAATTAAATGTGAAAATGCTTTATGAAAATTACCATATAAACTATTATTAATTTCAGTTTTTCTGGAATTCAATGCCACTGAAATAATCTGGGCTGGCTTTGCCTGATAATTCCTCTTTTTCTGCTCAATGTCTAAAATAATATCATAATGCACAGCAACTAATCAAGAAATAAAGATGACAGAAGAAGGAAAAAACTATTTAATCTAAAAACTGTGACTTTGATGAACACTGAGAAGTCTTGGTTTTTTGTTTCATAAACTATACATAAAAAACATGGCCGGGCGCGGTGGCTCAAGCCTGTAATCCCAGCACTTTGGGAGGCCGAGGCGGGTGGATCACAAGGTCAAGAGATCGAGACCATCCTGGTCAACATGGTGAAACCCCGTCTCTACTAATACAAAAAATTAGCTGGGCATGGTGGTGCGTGCCTGTAATCCCAGCTACTCAGGAGGCTGAGGCAGGAGAATTGCCTGAACCCAGGAGGCGGAGGTTGCGGTGAGCCGAGATCGCGCCATTGCACTCCAGCCTGGGTAAGGAGCGAAACTCCGTCTCAAAAAAAAAAAAAAAAAAAAAAAAAAAAAAAAAAAAAAAAAAACATATGAGGTGTAAATGCTGTGAAAGCACAAACTTAGAACATCTGACTTCCCAAATTAATAAAAGTCATGATTTTGTAAAGTTGTAGATTAAGGAAACATACCCAATACCTTACATATGCCATTAATACAGACATTTCTGCTGTTGCCGCCTTCAAAGCAAGGGGTACCATCAATGACAGCATCCAGCATTTTCTCAGAAAACTTGCCATCTATGGGTCGGCAGTAGAGCTCACAAGGATGTGCTGAAGGAAAAAAAGAAGGCAAATCCTTGCAAGTTAGCTTTTTAGCTCAGCATCCTCCCCCAGGATTCCTCCGTATTTATGACCCCCAAGTGTTGTTTAATCTAGTGATCTCATCTTTTTACCTTCTTGAGACACATGCTGAAATATGGGCTTTTTCCTTTTTCAATAAAAGTTTTATAATGAATTAAATTAAAAGATTGCTTTAAAATGTTCTGTTCTTTGCTGTAAACAGTGACTCCTTTCTATTCAACGTCGAATTGTGCTTATAAAAATAAGGCACTGGGCATCTGGGGTTAGCTTAGAAAATAAGTTATTGCAACCAGCCATGCAGGACTTCAGGCAAGCAGGATGCCTGCTCCTTTCTTGCAGCAAAGTAAGTAGCCTGCAGAGGACAGGTATCCCCGCCCATAGGGCCAGCTCATTACTACGACAACCTCCATCACCACCAGCATAACCCTGCCCCAACAAATGTCCTCCTCCAGTCTAAGAGGTGCTTAGATTAACAACCATGTAGAAACATTTTTTGTTGAAGCTGAAGCCAACCTGCTTATCATAGTGATCCATCCCATCATTTTGGGTCCTACACTGAATCCAGTCTAAGGTTCAGTTTTCTACTCCATTGTGAATGAAGACAGGATGATCTAGAGCACAGGAACATTTACTTAATAAAATACACACCCATATGTGTGTACACAGAATAACCAGAAAGATAGATAACCGTCAAATCACAGGTTGCCTTAAAATTTTTAATAGCTAATATATGTACATGATAAGAAGAATCCAAGTGATAATTTTCTTATGAATGTAATGAATGTTTTTCTTTAAGTGAGAAACACAATAATGTCTTCTTCAGAAGGGATTTCGGGGTCTCTTCTGGATGTGTTTAGTATGGGCAGGGCTGCTATTTGCTTCATCATATGATCAGCTGAGGACTCAATAGTACCAGCCATAAGGCTATTCATCATGGGCCTACCTCACTGGGATGTGCACCAAATGCCAAGCCTGAGTGCACAGTGATAGCTGTGTCTGCTTGAGGATGCAATGATCCATGTGGCCAGGAAATGAAAATGCAAAACTCACACAAATATAACGATGAGCAAAAGCTCTGAATGCTGAAACTCTGAACAAACTTGAGACTGAGGTCAAAAACATCTGTTTAAAGCTTTAAAGGGATAAGTGAACTAGTTCAGAAGGAGAAAATTAGATATCACATGCTCTGACTTTTAAGTAAGAGCTAAACATTGGATATACATAGACATAAAGATGGAGATAGACTCTGGGGACTCCAAAAGCAAGGAGGGTGGAAGGAGGGTGAGGGTTGAAAAATGACCTATTGGGTAGTGTTCAATGTTTGGGTAATGGGTACACTCGAACAAGTACATGTTCCCTCGAATCAAAAAAAAAAGCTTAAAAGAGAAAGGTAAATGGAAATACACAAATAAAGAAAACGAACTGATTTCATATAAGGTGCAGTGGATAAGCTGTCTGACAAGATAGACAGGGTCAAAATGAGTTGAAGAGATCAATGGACAAAGTGCCAGTGGAAAAGTGTCAAGACCCTGGGACAAAGCATGACTTGGGATTATTGTTTATCTCCATTTCTGGCAGGATGATTAGCTCTGTTACCGCCCAAATTGGAATATAAGTACTAGAGGGAGCAACCTGCGAATAATTCTGTTCTCCCAGGGATGAGAACATCAATCCAGGTGCTGAATCCAAGGACTATTTTAGTAAGACTTTGGTTTAAACTTTAGAATTGGATTTGGGATTTTGTGTTTGGAATACATGAAGCAAAAATAGAAAGCAGCTTTGAATAATTCTGGAGCTTTTGTAAGGAATTATCTGTTTCAAGGCTGCTGGGAACGGTTGGGACCGGAGCATGTTCATTGTGGCAATGGAATATTTATTCAGAGAGAAATGGACAGATTCACTAAGTTGCATTGACATAATGGAATGCTATGCAGTCACTAAAAGGAGTGAGGTAAACCATGATGCCACGATCTACTCAATGAATCAAGTTGCAGAATTGGCAAATTATGGTTCTATTTGTGTGCAAATGAAGACCTGCTGTCAGCATGGTTATCTTGGAGGAATACATTAAATGCAGTCGGATAAGAATTTATTTTTGTTTCATTCTATTATGTGCACTTGCATTTTTATAAGACACATATATTCCTTTTAATAATAATAAGTCTTGGGTCTCAAACAGGAAAACTGGAAAAATCTTCTTTCCTCAGCAATAATCATGATACATCTTCATGAAGAGAGGACCTAATTTCAAAACTTCCCTCCACCCTGTTTCCACAACACAGGACTAGCATCCTTCAAGGTTAGACAGGTTAAGTGAAGTACATTGCCCACAAGAAACACACGTGTGTTAACTATAAATATAGTGGTTTATGGAGTCTTAGAAATCATCTAGTAACATTTGTGACAATGACAATGACAGCGTAGATCCTCTGCTGTGACTCTCCCAGAGCTCCCAACACCATGACCTATAGGCATGCCTCAGGCCAGGGAGAACACTGTGTTTGAAAGCAACCACTGTAAATGGAAGGTTCAGTGCTATTCAAGCCTTTTATAAGGCTGAGCCTGAGGTCCTCCTTCTCTGTCCCCTCCTTCTCTGGCTGTTGTCTTTCACAGTGCTCTGGAAGGACTCTGGTTATGTCATTAAGTTGTCCTGTGACACAGGGATCTGCAGGATGAGGCAAGGGTGGTAATGGATGGTCTTAATTCTCAGGAGTCATCACGGGAATCAGAGATTCTCTGTGCCAGTCATCAACCTTGTTAAGTCTATCATCCCTATAGAATTGAACACTTTCCTTGTCTCACATGTATTCACCTGCCTTGACACATCCTTTTGTAGGGTCATGTAAGTTTTTCCCCTCTAGCTTTCAAGAGCTTTCAAGTCCATTTATAATTCAGCTAAGTGAAAGCTCTAAAACTAATTTATGGTGAACTTCTACCCTCCCACTGTCTGATTAATCCTCTCAAAGGGAGCTTAAGAAAAGAGATGAACTTAGTGACTCAAAGTTTGCATTTTCAATTTTGCGGCAACAGGATGGCTCAACGTTTTTGGATAATGATCTTCATAAATGATAGAAATGAAAGCTCTAACTTGCTAAGAAGGACAAAAATATTTCTTAGGCAAGGAAAAGTTTTGATGCATTTCATGTTTTGTGAATAGACTGGAATGTGTTTACCATTTCAAAGAATGCAGTTTCTAAACTCCATTCATACGCAGGGATTCATGGGCATAACACCTGTGCTTTTATCCAGGACCTCACACTTGCTTGAATACCTTCGTCTCTGTCTTGAAATTCTTAATCATTTTACCTTTGAACTTGTGTTCGGTAAGGGAAGGCCAAAAGGGGAAGGCGGTGTGCACATGAAGAGAAGGGACCTGTGGTGCGCACCCCTGCCGCTCCTCAACAGATCCCAAGAAATGCTAAACCTCAAAGCAAAAGGTGTAACTTAAAATGTTTTAATGATGCAAGAAGTTATGTTTAACTTAAAAAGGAAGCTCAGCTTAATAACTAAAGTCAAATCAGCTTGAGGGACAGAGCAAAAATGAAAACTTCTGACTCTATCACAGTCCTAAATCAGTCAAGTAATTACCAAGAGTCTGAACTCTTTGGCTAGTCTAAAATGGTATTCTTGTACTTTCTAATATGGTAATGCTATTGTAATCCCCATAATACATAGAAATATGTATTGGTGAAATATAAGAAGGCATTAAAATGAACATATTCTATAGTAACCACAGACAGTTATAAAAACAAAAGTAGAAATAATTTTTTAAAATGAATTAAACCCTTTTCATTGATGTCTTATTTTTATTTTATTTTTCTGTAGAGGCAGGGTCTTCATAGGTCACTACAGCCTTGAACTTCTGCACTGAAGCAATCCTCTCACCTCAGCCTACTGACTAGTTAGGATTACAGGTGTGTACCGCTATGCCTGGCTGTGTTGACGTTTTAGATTAGGCTAAGTGCAGTAACGAGTTTTCTATATACTGTGTAGTTTTAAGTTCTGTCTTTTTGGTTAAGATGCTTAAGAAGTAAACTTTGAATCACAACTTTAATTATTTAAGCAATGTAATAATTAGTCATCAATGCTTAAATGCTTAGAAAACACTGGTTTTCAAGGGTAAGATTTATAGGTTTAATAAACTGAGCCTTAATCATACTAAAAATGGTGGTTAGGTTTTCTGCTAGAGATCCCGGCTTATGAAATAATGGAAGGTTTTAGAGACATGAACATTGCCTTAGGGAAAATTCAAAATTCAGTGCACTGATATTAAGGAAATGAACTTCACCCAGTCCCTGTTTGTTTTCGTGCTTAACGATCAGGCTGCAGAGTCAGGCCTGGACTAACTCTTGGTTCTATCCTATAGTCTGAGTCTGGGCAAGTTACGTAGGACCTCTGAACCTATTAGCTCATCTCTAAAAATTGGGTCAAAAATAGCTTTCCTTGAAGGATTTTCTTGTGGAGATAAAATTAGAGAAAGCATATAACGTGCTGTGGGAAGTATCACTGTCCACTGAGGGGGAAGAAAACTGTGCTGTATGTTTATTTCATCCTCTGGTGACTTCTAAAAGGATGCCTGGGAGGCTGTAAGGTACTCGATATTTGGCACAGAAAAAATGCTCCATCCATCCTTGTTGACATGAATGACCTACTGCCAGGGATACTGTTAACTAAGCAAATAGCAACTCTGTAGACAGAGCATAATGTGGAGAGTAATCAGTGTGCTGTTCAAGGTAGTAGTTATTCAGGTTAGCAGGTAAGTCATTATCTGCTAATGACCAAATAATAGCCTAGGGGTCTGTAAAGAAACTACCTGGATAGAGGATCAATGCTGATTGACCAGGCAGGGAGTAAGGTCAGCGGTGGCAAACTTCATCTGAGTTAGAGATGCAAATCAATCACTCCAGAGTGAGTGGAATTGATGTCTACTTGTACAACTCTCACTTCTTTAGTACCTATTACTATGCTAGTCAAAAAGTAGGCACATGATGAATGCTTGAAAACAAATGAAAAGCAAAGCTGAATCAAGTCTTTTTATTCCAAATCCAGCTGCTTGAGCCATCAGAGTTAGATACACACAAATCCAACTGTATATCTGGGAGTGGGGATATCATACTAAGCACATGTGATATCACTGGAGCAGCTATGCTCTCTTAGCTCTGACAGGCTGCTCGTTCAGAGTCGACAGGACCACTGACCCGAATGGTTTTAACAAAATAGAAAATGTGCAGGATTTACGTATAGATAGCACTGACTGGATGTACCTTTCGTCACTTGTTAATTTTGGAGTACACCTGGGTATATGCATGAGTTTTCCTGAATTCAAATGCCTGACTCCTGAGGCTAAATTGCACCAATAACTGAAGGTTTTTCTCCTCTAGAGCATAAATAACACTGAACAATTGAGGGCAACCAATTGTTGCTGTTGACAACCCAGAGCCATCGGGGTATTTTGGAGACCTGAGCTGAGCAAAGCACTGCAGAGTCTTTCCTTCAAAAGCTATTGCATAAGTCATTGTTCCAACAGCCAAAATACATGATTCTCAACTCTATGATTTTTCTTGTGTCTGTCATACTGGATTTTGTGGAACTCAAAAATCATGAAAAATTTGATTAGCTATTTTTTACTATCTTGCCTTAAATTTCTTTAGCTCAGGAAAATCTTTTCTGCTCCATTTCCTAATCAGGTAACAACAAACAACACCAAATGTTATTTGATGTTGATTTCTAGCTGATGGTCATTGATTCCTCTTCATTTTAAGGAGAGAATGTGTAACTGGTCCTTACTCTGGAAGTTTTGCCAAGGCTGCTACTCCATTCTCCAACTCCATTATGAGTCCGTCCTTGACTTGCAACATTGAGATGTTTGATTTTACTTTTTACCCTTCTCATATTCTTGTACATGTAAAATGCTAATTTCTGGCCCAGAGCTGGCTCCTGTTCATTCA
The DNA here is from genome assembly GCF_030222135.1 of Aotus nancymaae. Lineage (NCBI taxonomy): Eukaryota > Metazoa > Chordata > Mammalia > Primates > Aotidae > Aotus > Aotus nancymaae. Next base: position 33,090,417 of record NW_026988425.1, read on the forward strand.
TTCCTATTATCTTGCCTTTCCTCCTGTTAGTCTACTCCCACTTGGAATAAGTCTATTTTGAATGCCTTCCCTTTTCTTTCTTCCAGTGGAAAGACTGCTCATGAAAGCATGAGTAGTCTTAAGAATCATCAACTGCTTCACTGGAAGCCTTTTTTTTTTTAAATTTTTTGCAATTACTCCATACCCACAATGACTTTCTCTTCTGAATTTCTGAATAAATCACCATCAGTTCCTTGTGCCCATCAACAAGCAATTAGTTATTGAATTCCTCCATGCCCCATTAATTGATCAATTGCACCTCAGCAGTTTTGAAATGAGTCACCATGTTTTATAAACTTCTTTTATCTCCCACAAAGCTCAGACAGAATTGAATGTATTCAGCCTTCAACATTTACTGATCAATTTAACCAGGTCAGTGTTTCCATCTTCTAAATTACAAAACTCCTGGTGGTACCATTTTCTTTGTTAAACTTTGTATATCATAGAAACCCTGACTGACATACAAATGGTTTGAGAATGGCTGTTCCCTATATCTGAGATACACTATTACAGCTCCTTACCTGGGTTAAAAATTGGAAACCAGTGGTAGAATTCATTCTTGTAGGGGACGGTGTCAAATTCACTGCACTGCATCTGCCGAAATGTTGGTGTATCTGAGCGACAGGGGTGGACGTTGCACAAGCGATAGCGTTTTCTTTCTCCAGTGCAGTATTTCCCTCCAAATTTTGGTCTACAAATGAAATAGACAAGCTATTATTTTAGTATGCCTAAAGGCCAACATTTTTCTTTAAAACTCCCCTCGTATCTGGCCTTGACAAACGATGTCTCTCTATGCCCTCAAAACTTACCCTTTAAATAAATACTTCATATTTTACACATTTTTTTTCCTTTCCTGCCAACATTTCAGTCCTTGCTTATTTTGAAATAGTTTGTGTACCATTTCTACCTGTATATCCTCCAGGTGAGCTGAAAAAGGATACATCATTTTTTTTTTTTTCAAATATGCTTCTTCTCTGATTCATGTCTGGTGAGTTAAAAGTGGTCAGATTTCAGAATCACCCATCTTTGCCTTCCTTGGATCCCACAGTCAATCAGTTGCCTGGTCGTCAGTTGTATATGTACATTTGTTTCTTCCTCCTCAACTCTACAATAATCAAACCAGTCCAATTCTTATCTCCATTCCTATCCCCCCTCTGCCCACTTTTAAAATTAAACTCACAGTACAACCTATTATCAGGTTAAAATTTTTAGATTACCTTATTATTTTAGTTTTCTGTCTTAAAATCTCTAACGGCATCTAATGGTCACATCAGCCTCTCGAGCTTGACATTCAAAGCCCTCACAATCCTGCCTTAACTCAACTTAACAATTTACTTCCAACACTCTGCTTCATCTTACACTGCTCCAGTGGTGCCAACTGCCTTATATAATATTTCTTTTCTGTACCGTTGGATAGATTTTTTTCCTCCCTTAAAGTCTCCATATGTCTACATACTGCCCATGTTTGAAGAACCAAATGAATGCTACCTCCATCAGGAATCCTTCCTGGATTTCCACCAGAAGTAATTTTTTTCTCCTCTTAAATGACATTTCGTGTACCAGCTGCCTGCATGTCCTGAACTTATCATTGCCAAAGATAGTTCTCTTTGATGGCACCATCCAAGCTCTGTGGTGCCTAAGAGTACTCTGGCACTTAATAAATATCCAATGAGTGAATAAATTAATCTTATTTTAGAAAAATCACTCTTTGATTTTTCTTTCCTTTGTGATACACTTGAGGGCATAACAACCTTCCTATCAGGAACAATTGATCACTCAAAATGGGAGACGGTATTCACGGCTCTCAGAGAGGTGAAGAGACTAAGTGTCCTTTGAGAGGTTCCAAGGCATGCTTTCTGGTCTCCATCTTGCCGCAGTATCTGAATCAGGGACTACGCCTCCTCCTATTGCAGGAGTGCCAATAGCCTGGAGTTTGAATCTGGCATCACCTTTTTGTTAGCTGAATCTGAACAAGTTACCTTATTTCTCTGAGCCTCAGTTTTTTTTTTTCATTTATAAAATGAGCATAATAGTTTTTATCTCACAAGTTGTGAGTACTGCATGAGACAATACACATACAGATTTAGTAGGGTAGCTAACAGAATAAGAGCTCAATAACTGATAGCTTTTTTTTTTAGTTGGTGTGAATAATAATCAATCAGTATTTATATGCTATCATGTGCTCAACACTATGTTCACAGAGAAGAGAGTGCAAATGGAGGTCAAGCCATGCTCCATGCTTCCTAGAACTTTACAATTTAGTTGAGGAGAAAAAAATAATCTATATAAGAAATGAGAGAAAATTTAAGACAGCAACTATGTATCCCAGACTGAAAGTATAATGAGAGTTTTGTGAAGGGAGAAAGCCATGGAAATGAGGCTAGTTGAAGATTTACAGAAGGGTTTGTCCTGGAGAATGATCCTAAAGGATGGCTGGAAAGTGGCTTCTCGGTGCAAAGACAGAAGGCATGTTGAGTGAGCAGTCTATATTCCAGATGAAATCATATTCCAGATACACAGAAAGCCAGAACATCTCCCAAGAGTGCGCCAGTGGTAGTGGCAGAGCCAAATTTGAACCGTCATCTTCCTTGATCCAAAGCCTGAGCTCTCATCCACTGTGTTACACCGCCTGACTGCAGAATCCTGAGAGACCGAGTCCTCAAATCCTGGCATTCTTGTCAAGTTCTGGTTGCAGCTGTCATTCTTTTTGGTTCTGCTGTACTTCGTTCTCCTTGAATGTCCATGAGATTTTCTATACCTCCCCTCCCTCAGTGTGGCCTGAGTAAGCTTCTGTTCCTCGCTCATGGAAGAGTGAAATAGCTTTGACCAAGGCAGTTCACATAGTAGGCTCCTCATTTGTTGACCCCCTGTAGGAGGTACCAAGAATTGTCCATGATATTTAATGTTAGGCTGCTTTTCTATTTGTGATGATGGAGTGACACTCTATGATTTGGTATCTCTCCAATTCATTTCCATCCAACCAATATTACTGACAGTCTCTTATGAGCCAAACCCTGCTGGGTTCTCACTAGACAGTTGACCTACAGCAAGGATACAGTCCAGAAGTCAGCTGGCTCATGCAGTAGCCTGAATCTGTGACTTGAATCACAGATCCAAATCGATGACTTGGTTCCACTGACAGTGTTCTAATGAATTTAAGCAAACCAGCAATGAAGAACAGGCATGTCCACTCACCCAAGGAGACTCTATGACAAACTGTGGCCTTGGAGATGAGAATTAGAACTGTCTTTCTCCTGAAGCCAAATTAGAGATTCATCCTTCAGTTCCTCAACTAGCAGTTCCCTTCTCTGATAATCACAGGTCACTGACCAGCCTCCTAAGAAAGTTATACACTGGTGGTGGCTGAATATACAGCATTGACAATGAGTCCCAGAGCAAATTGCCTTTCTTTTCTGATCGCTCAAATGAAAATGGAAATTACAGTTCTGGATTAGAGTGAAACAAACTGTTAAATGACAATTTTCTCTAAAAATAAAGTACTCTATGAGAAACTCTTGGTTTTGAATTTTGGAAGTCACAGAAACTCTATATTTAAATGAAAACAACTTTTATCAAAGGGTGAAATTTTTAAATAATTTTGTGAAGAATTTCCAAATGCATGTTTATAAGTGTGGTAAATGATAAAGATATAATAACTACAATTTATTGACACTTTATTATGTAGTAGGTACTGTGTTAAATTCTTTACACATAGTAATTTATTAACCCTTAGAAAAAATATATAATATATAGTGTATATATGTATAATATATACATGGATATATTATATATATATAAATACTATACATCTAGGTAATACGGTTATTAACAAAAAAGAGAAATAATCTTCGGAACTGAGATACTGAAGGATAAAATCACTTTTATTGCTTGCCTTTTAAAAAATGTGACTCTTAACTCTTCAAAGTAGATGAATGTAAATTTAGCTAAAAGAAACAATATAATTTCCACTTAAAGAAGGCATAACATATATACTTCCAAGAAATTACTTAGGAGACAGTGCATCAGAAAATAATGAAATTAAGAATATAACGTGTATTTGAAAAACAAGCAAGTTTAAATTTACCTCATATATAATATTGTCATACAAATGGAATATGTGAAAAATTGAGCAATTTGCTTAAAAAATTGAAAGTCATTTATAAAATAGCATTTACAGAATCCTTAACAGGCTACTAGGAACTTTAGGTTTTATAAAAATCCTTATGTAAAAATATTAAAAATAATTATTCTAAAAAATGTACCTATTTTACTAGTTGCTTAAGGAAAGAAATATTTTCATAAAATTGTATATTTATTATAATTGAAAGCAAGCTGTAATTTTATCAGCAAAATTGGGTTTCACTAATCTCTTACGGATAAAGTAGAGTTATTTAAAAAGATTTAATTGCATAATCTCCTAGAAGCTTTCACATAGATTGCACACTTAAAATAAAGTTGCTTATTTCCCCAAATGATAAGATCAGATTACTTATCCAAGTTTTACTAAGAAGCCAGTGCCAAGCCTAAATGAAACAAAACAAAACAGAACCTTTTTTTTTTCCCACTCTCTGTGAATCTTTCTGTTTCTTTTTGTCTTGGGAAACCCATTTAATTTCCCTCGAGGGGGCTTGGGATCACTGAGGTCGTGCCATTCAAGACTGCCCCATCAAGCATGTGTGGAGGGAAGGGAAATCTATTTAACTGGACTTACTCAGGGTTGTTGCACAGCCTCTCTGCACTCTGGACTCCAGCCCCACAGGTCCTGGAACAGTGGGACCAGGGTGACCAGCGGCCCCAGCCTCCAGGAATGCTCTCTGGTTTCTTCCCCACTGTGATGCATTTGCCTGCCATACACCACTGGAAAGGGAAGAGGCAGGAGATGGATGTGTCAGGAAGGTTACCATAGCAAGGTGCATCAAGAGCCCTAGAAGTCTAAACCCAATTCTCTGCAAGCAAGCGGACTTTCTACAGTCACACATCGGATGTAAAACAAAGAAGGGCCCATACCAGTTTTTGCCAAGAGTCTTGGGTTTTAGAGTCAGAGAGTTTCAGGAATGGAAGGAAACGTTATGTTGCCTAATCACAGCCTAATCACAGGGGTGCTACACAGTGTGGTTGGCAGATTGCACACGAGAATGTAAATCAACATGCTACTTCCTTCACTGAGAAAGTCTTGTTATGAAAAGCATGTCAGCTTAGTATGTCTAGTAACATAGTTGCTTAGTAATATAGCCGATTTACTTTCTGGTGCAAGATCCTTATCTTGTTGCAAACGACAATAGTTCACATACTGGCATGGTGAATAGCACTTCTTTATAGCTTTCCGGGTATTTAATGACTGCGACAGAGAACTCATCCTCCTGCAAAAAGTCAATTTCACTGCTCAGATACACTAGTTGTTAGGAAGTTCTTCATTATATCAAGAAAGAAATTCTGTTTTCCTTTAACTCTAACCACTGTTTATGACTCTAGCCTTTCAAGCAAGTAGGGAAAAGTCAGCTCTCTTTCCTCTTCAAGGCAATCCTTCCACAACTATCAGTTTAGGAGAGTGAATATACAAAAATGAAAACAAAGGGAAATGCTACATGGTTGTTGTGAAAAGCCACATTTCATTTGGACATGTTTTATTGCCTGATAGCCTTTTTTTCCCCTCATTTTTTCCAGCCACTATGTATTTGTCAGGGTTCTCTAATCTCAATGAGGGGTCCTGCCACACTCAAGCTGCATAAAGATGCCCACTAAACACATATGCTCTAGGCCCACAAGACACCCAGTCTGGAGGGTGTCAAACATCTCTGAGTTCTGAGGTGTCTGACGTTCCTGTTTAGTAAAGTAGCAGAACTTCAAGAAATGCAGTCACATCAGATGATGAGAAAGAATGATAAGTGACCTAAATCCTGCATTTTTGGAAAGAAGAAGCCGCTGGCTTATCCTTTTCAATCTTCAATATGGGAGGAAAAAAGTCAAAAGAAAGGCTGATAATAAGCTTAGAAAATGTTGACCACAAACTCCACAGAAGTCCATCAGGGAAAGATGAAACACATGTTTTGCAAGTGAAGCTTGAAACTGGGCCTAGTCCTCCTTAACTACCTGCTTCCAACGCAGGTTCACCAGGAGTGGTGGGTGTGGGGTGCTCTCCTCCAGCTGGTCTGACTGTGCGACCTCCATCCACTGCCGTTCCCCCAGAGAGAACTGCCCTCTAGGGCCTTATCCTCAGCTCCTTCCAAGAACTCTGTGCCCACCGCCACCCTCCCACCTAATCTCTCAGCCTGACACATCACCTTCTTCTCACCACATTGAGTTCCGTCTGCAGCAGCATCCAGCTTAGAGCGACAATAGCCTTTCACGGAGCACCACAGTGTCTGGCAGACGTTCTAGAAAACAAATTGCACTTTTTTTGAATTTTCAATACTTGCCCCAAAGCATTTCTATAATAACGGTAAAATATACACACTCACAATAAATGCCACTGTTGTTAGTGACTAAGAGTGACAGATAGTAATCATTAGAGTTTTCAGGTCAAGCTTAACTTAGACTTTGTCATCATTCATAAACAATGTTCTATAGATCATACTAGGTAATATGGAAATGAGAGATAAAACCTGTTTTCTAAGGGTTGAGATGGTCATTTCTATAAGTTTGGCACAATATCCAGCACTCATTGCCCTTGGGAAGGGTAACTGTTGATTGTCTATGAAATGTAAATCTAAACTGTGGCTGGAAGGCAACCTTATCACTAACAGTTGGGGGTGGTTATAACTTTAGTCTGCTCAGTGAAGAAAATGGAAACTCTTCCACTTAGAAAGCTTCAGCTTGTTCACTTATTACCCAAAGTAGTCAGCTAGTTTCAGTTTCCAGGTAAAGAACTGCATATTCCTTCTTATTTCTACACCTGTGGGGACAAAGGAAGGTTGGCAGGATTCTCAGACGTCATCTGAAATGGCTTAGCTGCTTCCATCTACCTATTAGTATTTTCTTTCTGTCTACTCATCTTCCATTGTTTTATTCACTTATTGTGTTCTCCACTGAATGTATTTTTTCATTACACAACTTCATATTTTAAGCCATTTAAGAAAATTATTAATCTTTCTCTCTGTAAATTTTGCCTCTCCTTTTGGAACTTGTAATTATTGTTGATGGACCTTCTTATTTTGTGCTTTATGTTTCAACCTCACTTTCATATTCCCCAGCTCTCAATCTTCTTCTATGTGAAAATTGAAGAAACTTCCTCCTCTATCATACACCCCTAAGAAACATCCAAGTGGGATGGGAAGTAATTTTCTCAGCTCTAAATTCCAGTTGATTGATTTTCTTTTCAACTGTGTCAAATCTGCTGTTTAATCCATCCACTGAATTTTTAAGTCAATAATCACACTTTTCATTTCCAGAAGTTGGATTTATTCTTCCACATATCTGCCTTACATATATCTTATAGTATTTTTTCTCATATACAATTCATTCTTATATATTTATTTTATTATCCCTATATAAAAATTCAATTTTTGAAGGTTCTTAAGGACTCATTGTCTCTTTTCACTTAGGTGAAGATAGATTATATTATATTTTGAATTAGAGGCTGAATTATGAACTCATCTGAAGGGTAGCTTTTTCTATTGGTGTTTTGTGCCATCTTGGATGTGTGTTGATTCCTCTGGGGCAGTTTCACCTTTATTTCCAGGCATCCATAGTATCTCCAGGCTAAATGTTTTATTATTATTATTATTATTATTATTATTATTGTCATGGAGGTAATCAAGCTATACAGGGTACAGATACAGGGTCTAGATTATCATGAGCATGGCCTGTAGTGAAGAATTTCCAAGCGAGAAAGTTATTTATCAGTATTTCCACACACCCTCCCACTTCCCCACTAGAAAGCAGGCTGAGATAAAAGATGCTTCTCTGCCATCTTCCTTTCCTTTTGGTTGATTTCTTCTAGCTTATCCTTTCATTGAAGCATACCTCTTTGAGAATCACAGCTTTATGCAAAGGTCTCGGTTCTAAATCCTGGCCCTGCTCGAGGAGAATACGTAATTGTCTGTTCCAATTTGGATGTGAATACCGAAGCCCTTTTATCTCCACATCAGCCTCAATATCTATTCATGCTTGTCACTCTCCTTTTATTATTTTTCCCTTCTTTCTGAGGATTTCTTTTACTTTAAGTTCACTGAGCATTTAGAAAGGATGATATGCTGGGTGAATGCTACACAGAAACTTTGTACTAATTTTTTCAATTTTTTGGAATTTAAACAATTTCAAAATAAAAAGTTATAAGATGGACAATGCTCCATTTTCTGGTATTTTAGCACGCTGTTAATATGGAAAATGATGAGGTTAACTTGGCTGCCATATAAAGGCATCTGAAGTCTTCATTCACTTATCTATTGAGTGCCTACTATGTGCTAAGCATTGCTGAGTGTCAGGGATAAAAATTTCCTCAGAGAGTTGACATGGTAGGAAAGGAGACAGTTCAGTAAACAAGAACCTAAAATATAGTCCAATAAGGCTTTGACAAAGGAAATTCAAGATAGGATATGAACAAATATTTAAGCTGAGACTCAAATGATGAGCAGAAGGGATGGTTCTGAGGAACCAGAGTGTGCAGGGTTCTGGAGGTTATGGAGAACCCAGCACTTTCAGAGAATGGAGGCTGTTAGATAAACACAGAGTGCAAAAGAGCTGACCAGAGGTAACTAGGGTGTTCTGTTTCTAGTAAACAACAAGATACCCTGAAAACCCTTACCTCTATAAATCTTCTAAAATCATGCATAAAATATTTTAAAGTTTTAAGTGAATCCTTGAGTCACCAAGAAAGTAAAGAAACTCCCCAGAGGCTAAAAATGTAGCAAAAGTGTTAAGCTGGAGATGCAAACCTAGTCACTTAGATCTTAGATTAGTCACTTAGATACTGGGGACAATGCCTAGGGCCTGTGTGAAGTGGGAAGTGGGAGACTCCTATTTCTTATTGGAGAACTTCATATAAGGCCATGATTGAATCTAGGTACACAGAAAACACTTCTGTTTTGATTTTAACGCTAGAAGGACGGGCCAAACATTACTCCTGAGAGTTTGTATCCACACTCGCCCCCATGCTGCTCATGAAGTCAACACATCAAGTCAGTAGCATTTTAAATTGACCCAGAGATAAATTTCTCTGAAAGAATGTACCAGCCGTGTGAGCCCTAAAGGAAAACTGACATAAAGTTTTATAACTAAAAGCTCACAATAAAAGCAAAAATCACAAAAGGAAATATCATATAATATGTGAGAGTCAGAAGAAACTCCAAACAGGAGAAAAAGATGCACATAGATTTTGAACACTAAAAGTACTCACTATAAATTGCAAAGTAAGTGTGTCATATGTTATTAAAGAAATAAAAGATTACATCAAAAGTTTAAAATTAGAAACAAAATACCATGAAAATGAGAGAAAATTTAGAAAAGTAACCAACTAGACTCCTATAAATAAAATATGGTAAGATTATGAAGTTAATAGGTAGGTTAAATATAACGCATAACTGGAAAAATCTGAAGAGAGAACTAGCAAACTAGAAAATAAAGGTAAAGAAATGATATAAAGTACAGAGATATAAAGAGATGAAAATATGAAGGAGAGGTTTCCCAGCTAGGGAAGATTAGTGATAAAGTTCCCTATACATATAATCAGTACCAGACTAGAGAGGGAAGGGCTAAAACAATATTCTAAAACATAAGGCCAGAGAGCAGGAGGAGAGTGAACTCTGAAGCCCCTTCTTAAGCCATTTTAGGAAATTCGTACTTTATTGCAAGAAAATGGGAAGGCCATGAGATATTCTACTCAAAGGGGAGTGAGTATTTATAAATCCATTTATAAATGGATTTCCATTTGTAAAGTTTACTTAGGCTGCATTTTGGAAAATGAATCAGAGTTAAGCGTTCAGACTCCACCAGCCAGGGAACTGCTGTAGTCATCTAGGAACAGGTAGATTTTAGAAATATTTAGGCCGGGCTGGGTGGCTCACACCTGTAATCCCAGCATTTTGGGAGGCTGAGGCAGGTGGATCACCTGATGTCAGGAGTTCAAGACCAGCCTGACCATGGTGAAACCCTGTATCTACTAAAAATACAAAAATTAGCCAGGCATAGTGGTGGGCGTCTGTAATCCCAGCTATTCGAGAGGCTGAGGCATGGGAATCATTTGAACAGGAGAGGCAGAGGTTGCAGTGCCCTGAGATTGCACTACTGCACTCCAGCCAGGGCAACAGAGAGAGACTCTGTCTAAAAAAAAAAAAGAAAGAAAAGAAATATTTAGGAGACAGAATTGGCATAACTTGGTAGCCAGTTAGAAGTGAGGGGAGAGGATTTTTATATCAACTTTACTTTCTTTGCTACTTTGCTTGTTCTGTCTAAGCACTGTTATTTATGCCCCCTTTTAAGTTTTTTCTATGTTTTGTTTTGAATTTCTCACTGTATGAAAATTTTTATGCCTGCCTTCTCCACCATGAGCTCCACGAGGGCAGAGACTTTGTCTTATTAATTTCTGAGCACTTATCTTTTCTCCTTATTCAGTACGTAGCACAGAATCTGGCAGGGATTCAGTGAGATTTGCCTCGTCCATATTTATGTGTTAACATGGATACTTCTGCATTAAAAGAGATGAGTTCAGAGAATAGACAGGTTCCACATCATGAAGGACTGCCTCAAAAGGAGCTGGGACTTTATCCTGTGGTCATCGGGGACTCTTAACAGCAGAGAAGACCATGGTTAGATTGTGGTTTAAAAAGACAACTTGAGCAACAATTTGAATAGGAGGGAGACAAGGTAGGAAGTAATTACTAGCAAGGAAAGATGATGAGAGCCTGAACTGAGGCCGTGGCAGTGGTAAAGAAGGCTCTTCAGAAGGTACAGTGTCAAATCCTGAATTATCATTTGGATGTTGAAAATAAACAAGAAGAACGAATTGGTGAATAAATCTTATTTCTACCTTTGGATCTGCTGGTACAATTCAGCCAGATGTGAAATTTAAGAAAGGGAGCAATTTTAGGGATTAAGTTGGTTGCTATGGAGTCTGCAGGTGTGAATCACTGAATCTTGAAAATCACTGTGGAACTGTCTCAACCACCACCCAGTTGTAACGGAATGTAGGCTTCGTAGACTACCAAGGGGGCAATGTCAAGGAATATGACTCCAGCTTAAGACACGCCTTGCCTTAAATATAAAGCTTCAGATTTCCAAATATTGCCCTGGCCCTTCCTTCAGCATGCCGGAGCTCTGAAGCCCTGCATATACCCAGCAAGTGGCACCAAGATAGCCAACACTTACTTCTACTTCCTGGCAGAAGGTAGCATTGGGCCCATACTGTAGCTGGCACTGGTGGTGAACATCGTAGATCACTCCTGGGGCAATGACCTTGGACCTCAAGCCTTTCTTTGTGGGTATGTCATCAAGACAGAACCCCCAGCCTCGGCTGAAAACAAGTTAACGGAAATGAGAGGAGTTGTTTAGGAGTCCCTTCACCTTCAGCCTTTCAGTCAAACTTCCCTCTGGTTTACTGTTTGTCCTTTAAGACAACTTTATTTTTTACAAGGCAGAGACCCTTCTAGGCCCAAGGGGGGCATTAATAAAAGAAAATGCAAATCATATCCCACACCATAAGCTTAGTTTATCTAGAAAATACAAGCCATGGTAAAATTTGAAAATCATTATCCTACTCTCGATGAGGTTTGAGTGACCACTTCTGACCTGTGTTGGTTGTTCCTGCCAGTTCCCAAGGACTTAATTCATAATTAGCTCATAAAAGGCTGTTTTGGGGCAGGAGCAATTGGGATGGGACAGGATGCTCACCTGGCTGTGGCCAGAGAGCAGGGCCCATCTAGACCTCAGGATCAGAATACAGAAGTGAAATCCGCCCCTTCTGATGCCACCCAGACACTGTGGCCTGTGGGATGGAACCCAGCCTTTTCCAGGCATCGGCTTCTCTATGTAAAACTCAGTGCAGCTTCTGAGTTAAAGAGACTCAAGTGAGGGCATTATGAGGCACATGACACTTACTCCAAGAAGCGGGTGATGTACTCCTTGCTGCACTTGGACCACGTCAGCGGAGTAGGATCGTACTGAAGCTGGCGGGACATGATGTACGGGTGTCTGCCCACAGGCTCACAGTCATTTTCTTTCCCATCATGCTGGATGCCGAAGCTGGCAGGGAGGAACCAAGCACAAGAGCCAGCAGGCAGGCATTAAACAGGGAGAAAAACCACAGTTTCCCTAAAAGCATAATAACCCACAGAGAGCCACATTTGTGCAGGAGGCAACTGTTTGCAAAGTGAGACTTTGAAATTGGAGGGGCATAGCTAATTTTCAAACTGAAAAGCACAGGGAACACTGTAGGCATGCTTTATGTCAAATATGCATCCATGGGGGCCATACAGCGAATTCAGAAACTTCTGCTTGGCAGAAGGCTAAGAGCTCTGTCTAGGTTTCTTTCTATGAGTCAGGAGTCAGGAAGGCAAATCCTGCCCTCAGCTATTTGCTTTCTCCTGCTGCAGCAACCACAGTGCACAGAACAAAAGAACAAAACCTTCCTTTTCCCTTTTCATCATAATTTAAGAGAGGGCATAAAAAGAGAAGCCTCTGGGAGACTTTGTCAAAGCCTACAAGCTTTGAGGGATAGATGTCTTTCTACTATTGCCACCTGAGTCCTCCAATAGTGGACACATTAAAGAGACCTCCTAATTCAGTGATTAAGAGCAGGGTTCTTAAGACAGATTATTTGGATTTGAATTCCAGTCTTGCCACTTAAATGACCTATAAATTATCAAAACTTGCCTCATTTTCCTTTCCTAGAAGATGGGGTAGTCATCCTAGTGCTACGATGAGATCTGAAATTGAAAACCACTTAACAAGGTACCTGGCAGATAATAAGGGCTTCATAAATGATACAATTAAAAAAAATTTTTTTTTTTAAATCATGATCTAGCTTATTTTCCTTTTCCATATGAAAAAGTTTAGACTTGGAGATTTGTCAAAAGTCATATAGCTTGTTAGTGGTAACTAAGTTTTAGACACAGATCTTTGTGCTCCTAACACAGTGCTCTTGTCCATGTGTCACTTGGTTTGTCCCCTGACCTTCCACTGCCAGAGTTGACCCAGTGAAGCAGCCTTGAAGGGCCTTAAAGAGCTTAACCATCCAACATGGCACGGGGGTTCTTGGGGGAAGAAGCCAACTCAGAAGCCTTTGTTTATAAGCTACATTCTCAAGATCACCCAAAGATGCTTTCTGAAGATTCCCAGAACTCTCTCCATTGGGATGGACTTTGAGACACTGGACATTTAAACCTGGAGACATTGGCTTAAATTTCTAAATCTGTATGACCTTTTACTCTTTGTAGTGAAATTTAACTCCTCTGACCGGGAAGCTCATATCCAACTTCTAATCACATTCAACGTGAATACAAAACTCACAAAGGAGTCAGAGAATTAATGTACAAAGCTCTTACCACTCACCCACAAGGAATATGATTCAATGGATTCAATGAAAGCTTCCTTCTGAGCAGGCTTTCCCTAGCCTGTTGCAAATCCAGCCCTACCCAGCTCATGAAGTACTCCACAGGTTTAACTGTTCAATAGTTAAAATTCTAAACTGCAAGCAAGGTTCTAAAAACCTACATGAATAATGATCCTCTTAACTGTGGATATTTCAATATAGCAAGCCATATAATCTAGGACCCTCACAAATGGATTTTTAAGTTTTCTCTCAAAATAAAAGTAAAATTATTCACTTGGATTTTAGTACAAGTTACTTTCTCTTTTGCATTATATACAATCAGTGATGAAACAAATTTGAAAAAAACAAAGTGATATCTTTATTATTAAACTATGATGAGTGTTTTCTTGGGATACTGATTTATTATATTTTTCTCCTTATGGGCTGTCCCAGGCCATTTCACTGATCTGCCCAATGTTTCTTAGTTTGGTCCACAGCTAATTATAATATACAACTTAAGAAAGAAATACCTGAGGGGCACCTTAACATTTTTTTTCTATTCTTTATTTGTACAGATTCAGGGGGGGTACATGTGCAGATTTTTTACACAGATACTTTACAGATACATTACACAGATTTTTTACACAGATACTTTCCATCTCTCAGTCTTCCTATGTTTGTTTTGATATAGTGTTCAGCATTTTTCATCATACTTAGTAGAAGGAATAAGGAAAAGTATGTATATTCCATCTGCCGTGACTTAAAATCTTTTCAAGGGGTGGCATTTAATGCCCCTGAGTAAGCTATTGGTAACAGATGCTGTTGGTACCTGTTCACAGACTCACCACTAGTTGACTTTCAGCTGCTAGTATATGCATCTCTTTACCTGGGATTTCTCCAGAGTCAAGTTAGACTGCTCTGCTGAGAGTGTCAGGGAACTATTAACAGCAACCTCTGGGAATAGCCTTTAACCAACAACTTAAGGGTGTGGCATATAAAACAGCCCAGTTCTCACCAACTCCAACTCATTTATTGGAGTTGGTCCATGGGATTAAGGTTCAGTTGCTCAGAGTGGAAGCTGAAATAATGAACTGTTTATTGTCTCTACCTTCCCTGTTATGTTTTACTACCCTAATTCCCTACTGATATTTCCTTTACCTTCCAAACAAACTAACTGCTCTCAAATCCTTGTCTCGGGGTTGACTTTTTTTTAGCTATATACAATTATTTATATATCTTTATTTATTTTATTTTATTGTACTTTAAGTTCTGGGATACATGTGCTGAATGGGCAGGTTTGTTACATAGGTATACATGTGCCATGGCGGTTTGCTGCACCTATCAACCCATCATCTAGGTTTTAAGCTCTGCATGCATTAGGTATTTCTCTTAATGCTCTCCCTCCCCTTGCTCCCAGTCCCTGACAGGTCCCGGTGTGTGATGTTTTCCTCCCTGTGTCCATGTGTTCTCATTGTTCAGCTCCCACTTATGAGTGAGAACATGAGGTGTTTGGATTTTTGTTCCTGTGTTAGTCTGCTGAGAATAATGGCTTTCTGAATGAACTCAAAGACTGTTCTCTAGTTCTGCCTTAAGTGTTCTTTAATTCTTTAACTTAGAAACTTGATATTTAAAGAGTTTTTTTAGACGCTAGATCCTCATTGCTTTTTTCCTACATAATTTGAAACAGAACAGTAACATCAAAAGCATAGGTAATGAAACCTTATAGTAGTTTTATTTTCACAACGCATCAGATATTTCTGAACTAGTGTTTAGTTTAACCTTACTGTAATATCAAATTGATTCAGGTAGTGACCTAGTTCTAGTCTATTAAGTAATCCACCACATCCCACAACTACTAAACATCTACAACTATTTGTTTTTAGGTGTTCAGGGAAATTGTGCCCAAGTAATGTTACTATGAGGTTCTCAACTTTATTAGAGAAATTTTGAAATCTGAAAGGAGTATCATACTTGCTCTTAGCTTTGTTTACTTAGGTGGCCTTCC
The DNA here is from genome assembly GCF_030222135.1 of Aotus nancymaae. Taxonomy (NCBI): domain Eukaryota; kingdom Metazoa; phylum Chordata; class Mammalia; order Primates; family Aotidae; genus Aotus; species Aotus nancymaae. The sequence goes on from NW_026988425.1 coordinate 33,105,923, forward strand.
TTACAAAAGTGATGTGTCCATGCCCAGAGAGTCAGTCAAGTCGATGATTGTCTCAAAAATTGGGCAACATTGCTTTTGAAGGGCATGCTTAACATATTTCTTGTTACAAGATCAGACTGAACTTGAGGATATAAATAACCCTTCCTTGGAACACAAAAAGTGAGGATTTAAGAATGTCTTTTATCAAGCAAAGTCTTTTCCACTTCTCTTTGGTTTGAGCATACCATTGCTGGGATGGCTTGAGTGATAACTTCTCAGTTTGACCCAGTTACAATCACCTAGCATTGTTTGGCCAGGAGGTGCTGTTGACAACAATGTCTTGACTGAAGGCTACAGGGACCATGTCCTTCCACATATCAGAACTGGAGACTCCTGTCTGTTTGCCTATAGCATAACTTACATTTTGCCAGGTTTTATTATTGACATGCCAACAACTATGGCTTAGTCTTATCAAGATGACCAGCTCCCCTTCATCTTTAATTATTATTTAATTAAAGCAGTCACTTAGCTTCTCTCTCTCTGAATTTTTGACAACCAAGCATACTGAAATATATCACATTTATCACCAAGGCTTTTTTGGTGAAAATCCAAATAATCACCTTAGATATTGGCTAGTTCAACCTACTCATTTTATAGATGAGGAAACAGGTATAGAGTGGTGAAGGGAATTATCTAAGATCATAATATTCATCAGTAGAAAAGTCAGAACAAGAATTCTCTTTCTCCAATTCTCAAGGCAATGCTCTGACTTTATAATGCAGGTAAAATTGTTTTGGAAAGTCCAAATGTTATATTAGGAAAATGGTGAGCAAGCCGAAACTGGAGAGGCCAGGTCTGGAATAATTCAGTCTCCACTGTTTTATCCAATCCTGACTCTTTTCTAGTTGTGCCCTAAGAATTCCTCAGCATTTTTCCTTCTTCAAAGGGAGGAGTTCCTGGCTGGTGGATACATGACAGGCAGGAGATATTACTGTTCATGTGGTTCCTCACCCAGTTTCCTATTAGTATAATGCTCTCTTATTTATGGTTAGCAAATATAACAGCAAATAAAGTTACAAATAAGCAAAGATCTATTCTCCCTGAAAACCTCTGATATCTGGTGAATTCTGAATCTTATTATACCTTCACTCAAGCATTCTGAAACCTGCCTTCAAGGAATTCACCTAATCAAATTTACACAATTTTGTGAACAACTTGGACTTCCAGTTAACTGGTGTTCACATTATAGTCTTTCCAAGTTTACAGCAGTTTTCAATTTCTTATTTATTCCATGTCATCCTTTAATACACATAAGTAAAATGGGACTAACAGTTCTACCTCAAAGTGTTGTTGAGCAGATTCAATGATGCAATAAAAAGCACAATGGCACAAAGTAAGTGTGCAAAAATACTAAGTTTTGTGACTTTTTAGTGATATTAACATGGTTATTTCATAAGAACTAACCAAGGGTTATTCCTCAATTAAACAACTGAGTTCCAGCTTATCTCTGTCCTTCCTCTATTCTAATCCAGAGAATTGGAGTGGCCTCTTGGGTTCTGTGATGTGTGTGAGTGTATGTGGTCTGGGTGGAGCAGACTTTGGAGCCCATGAGGTGTGTTACTATCCCCACTTTACTGATGAAAGCAGAGGTTGAGGAAGGTGAGTCGCAAGCCACAGCGCAATCTGAGTCTCCTGACCTCCAATTTGAGGTGCATTCCATTCTCTCTGCTGATATTGACACATAAACATAGTGAGCAGACTTCCCTATGGTTGGTCCTTTACCTGTGTCCTAGCTCATGGGCTATTGTGAAAGCCAGGGGGAGTCCCGAATCTTCATTGATGTTACAGCTGCGGTGAGGCTGGCACATTCCTGAAAGGTGAGACAGACCCAGGGTCTCGCAGGGGCGATTGGAACCAGCACAGATGTCCTTTCTGAAAGCAGATAATAGAGAAGCTCAGGTACCCAAAGGAACATCTGGAAAAACCTCCTGGAAAAAAATCTGGATATAAACTCACTTTCAATATGTGGTCTGTAAAGCATGCTTGGCAATTTTTTAAAGTCTACATGAATGTAGGCAGCAATTTTGAATTCACTAAGATGATTTTGATTGCACCTTTTGATTACTGAATTTCACCAACACGGAATGTGGGAAAATGTAGCAATTGTGTTATTTTGAGCTTTTTTTGCTCTAGATCTCAGGAGGTCAAATTACATGATTTGGAAAACAAAAGATTTTATTGAAAACTGAAGTTAATTTGAACTCTCAAATAGGGAAGGAACAATCAGCAGTGACTGGAGTTTTTCAAATATAAAACTCCTTTTTAGTCTTTCTGAGGTCTGTGTTTGAAACTCATCTAGGAACTTCTTTTTCCCATTGATGAAAAAGACAGTTGGTATATCAACCTATCCAGAGATCTAATTATTGTCTATCCAGCCCCATTCTACTAATAATATTGCACATGTGAGAGAATGCATGCCTGTGTGTGCATATACACTTCGAATCTCAGAAAATACTAATGATAGATTTTAAATAGAAAAACCTGCTCCCATAAACTGGTGGAGATTATTTCAATCAAGGACAAGAGTTTTGAAAGAGTCATTAATTAGTCACTTAGTTTTCTTTAGTACAAAAGGAGCTCTTTGCCAACAGTGACTAGCAGAAATGCCCACAATTTTCTGAGCTCTAGTTAATTGAACACCAGCAGCTAATGGGGTTTGTGTGGGCACCATTTCTAGCAACAAATGGTCTCCTGATTTTGTCATTCATTGAGCCATGGAAAAGATCTAGATTTCTAGAACTTATGTGAATCTTCAGTTCTCTAGGTGGCAATGGCTGGGGCTATAGGACAGGAGAGAGCAGGCCCCGTCTCAGCACATGCACCACAAACTCAAATCCACACTCTCACTAGCAGCAGCAGTTACTGGGGGCTCAGTACTGGAGAGCTAGATTATACAGTCCAATCATTTATGTAATTTCTGGGTCTGTAAGAGAACCAGTCAAACACTTTTCTACTCCTGCTGCAGGATGCACTTGTTATTACTTCATTCAAAAAGTCCAGCTCTGCATGAAGCTGCTGGAAAATGATGAATGGGGCTCACTTCTGATCCTCTGACTTTCTCATTTTGATATGGCAGGAGGTCAGGCACATTAAATACTGATTGTAGAGTGCTATGAAGTGTCTAGCACTAAAGAAAAAGGGAGCTAACAAAAGAATTATAGGAACATGGTTCTTACAGGTAAGCAGCTTAAGTTCTACTTCCACCATGCACTGGGGCCATTATGTAACAGAAAATATGCCTTGGCATGCAGCCACTAGCTGCACATGTGGAACCCACATGGGGTGTGTTCCATGCCAAATCCGCCTTCTACTGAATGCAGTTCTGTCTGCTAATGTGGATCTCAGGATAGCCCCTCAGAGGCAAAACTCATTCCCACACCTCCTTCCCTGTGTGACCCTACCTATTTTTTCAGACAAGTGGTTTTCAGTGAGGGTGGGAGATTTTGCTCTTCATCTCCTCCTAAGGGACGTTTGACAATGTCTAGAGACAGTTCCAGCTGTCAAAGCTTGGAGGAGAGTGCTACTGACATCTCATGGGTAAAGGCCAGTTATGCTGCTAAATATCTTTCAATGCACAAGACACCCCCAACAGCAAAGAATCATCAGCCCCAAATGTCAATAGTGCTAAGGGTGGAAATACGGCTATAGAACTTGAAATGTTCTCCACCATCTAGAAGCTGTTGAGGTTCAACATGCTTTTATGCAAACAGACTGCTGTTCTAAGGAAGGAAAGTGATTATAGTACAAAAAAAAGGAGAGCAGATCCTTTGTATTCATATTGGGTGATAGCTAAGGGTATGGCTGTTGGGGTCAAACTATGTGGACTTAAGTCCCAATTGTACCTGTTAACAGCAATGAGATTTTGGGCAAGAGACATAACCAAGGCTCAGTTTCCCTATATGTAAAATACGAATGATTAATAGTAGCCAACTACTAGTGTTCTTGTGGGAAGTAAATGAAACAATGGCTGTTCTAATAGACATAGCACAGAGCCTGGACCATATCAAACATTTCACATGTGTAAGCTATTATTATCTCACTCATTTCTTTAGGTGAGAATGACAGGAGCATCTGATTCTGCTCTCAGGGGAGGAAAAGACTTTCTGAGACACAACTTAGTGGCCAGTGCCATTTCCTGACTCCAGGGGTTTCCCCTGTAGAAGTTTCTGTCTAACTGAAGCCTTTACCTGGCCTCTTGACCAGGTCCTTGGTGTCCTTAGGCTGTCTGCTAGCTCCCCAAAGCCCCTGTGCTTACATTCCACACCCACACTATTTCCCAGGGGAGTTACTGATAACTCAAGGTGCTTTAGATCCTAATGAACCTACCATTACAGGTTTATATCAAAAACTTCCCATGGGATACACTTGCATTTAACCAGTGTTTTAACACTCACACTCTAAAGAGTGATTCTGATGACTGGTGTTTTGGATCAGGGCAAGGTAGACATTTGGTTAGGGCAGGGGCTGATTATCCTTCCTTGTAGGCACCCTATGCATTGACATGATCCTATCACAGGGCCAGATCACAGGGCCAAAATGTTCACGGGCAGCCTATCCTCCACAGGGACAGTGCACACCCAGGGTCTTTCAGTGCTTGAGGTTCTCTGTGGTTGGAGGGCAGGGTCAAGAGGCCTCCTCTACTGTACATCCCTGGATTTCTGGACAAATCTGCACAGGGAGCCCAAGAAGAATTTACTTTACCCCATCTAATATAAGTCCTTCTTTCATCTAGATTAAAATAGTGCCTAGTATATAGCAGGTGCTCAATAAATATTTATTGAATCAATGAGAAAGCATAGCCTTCAAAGAGCAAGAGTTGATCAAGAAAGTTGATTTTTACATCTATGAGTCCTGGAAGGTTTGATGGCTCTTATTAGCATTATATGCTCTATTTGTGATTAGAACAAAATGATATTCTCATGGGAGTAAAATGGAGAAATGTGTAACCAAACCAGTCTGCCTACTCAACGGGGACCTGCTCCCCATGTCCTATCCTCAACATCAAACAGTTAAAAAGTAGACTGATTTCTGTAAAGATATTTCATGTTTCTAAATTGGAGAAAAATAAAATAGCAAAGGATTGGAAATCCCACTGGTAAAAAGTAACAGGAGTCTTTAATGAAGCTCTGCAAACAAGCTTTCTGATTGTTTATGGAGCTACATGAAGAAACCAGTTTTAAAAAGGAAATCATCAGTGAGATAGGAAAGATGCCTGTATTTTGCCAGCAGATGCAGTTTATTAACAAGGAGAGCTCTGTCGTATTAGCAGGTTAGTTATGCTGTTTCCTCTACTGATATGGAAGTCAGGAGTTGACTAGATCAAAGACACTGTCTTTACGAGAGCAGCAAAGAAAAATGAGAATGTCATGGGTTTGAATATCTGGTAAGTCTTTCACCTGCCAGCCCTCCCTGCTTTACTGCCCCTGAGTTCCACATAGTCTCTGGTGTACCTGGTGAGAAGGACAGCCACATCGTGATGAACAGGGTTGAGGTCACTCTTGGGATTGATATTCTTCTGCCACTTGCAGAAGCTAGACAGTGTCTTCTCTGCATGATGAACTATTTTCAATCCTTGCTGGAGAAGGAAGAGGAAGAGATTAGCATGGGTGAGCTCACTGTGGTCAGGGACCATTGCACTAGACATTCATCTCCGGAGGTGTCCAAGTGAGATGAGTTCAGAGTGGGTGCATCAGATATTTGGCAGTCATGTGGCAGAGGCCAACTGACTCTTCTTGACTAATCTGCCTTAAACACTACCACTCTAATGACTTCCACTAGGAGAATCTGAAGGGGAAAACTCTGGGACAGAAATTATCACTAGAACAAGCAGCCCTTGGAGAAAAATGAAAATATATTAATAATAACCAAAAGCAATGTGAAGGTCTATCTCTGTGTCTCTCTGCATCCTAAGCCAATGCAATATCAAAGAAGCATTTTTTATTTTGAATGCAAAATAAGCAGATTTTCAACAAAAGTTTTTTCTTCTCATGAGACATCCTTCAAGGTTAGGGTTGCACAGGATGTTTTCTAATTCTTGATTTTTATCTTGGTTTGACACCCATGGGTGAAGGACAGAGGATGACATAATCTGTCCAAACTGCTGACCAGTTAGGAGAATTGGTCACCTGACAAGTAGGATGCTATAGCAGATGCACCAGCCTGCAGCTTCAAGGGCTTCTGAGGCCCAAGCCAGCACTGCGGCATCCACTTGGCTAATATTGGGGCTAGGTAGCTAATATTGAGGCTAGGAGAGGAGGGATCACTCCAAATTATCTGGATGAACACTTGTTGAATGGGGAGAAGAAAGATAATCAGCTCTTGAGGGGATCCAGTTTAATTTGAGTTTCTAAAGGAGGAATTATTTTCCCTTGCCTCATTTCTTTGGGGCCTCCACATAAAGCCATCCCTGGTATAGGATGGATTCCACCAGGAGGATGACTAACCTCCACTGGCTCAGTCTCATCTCAGCCTTGCTCTGGGCTTGGCCCAAGAACTCCAGGACAGTCTTTGCATCAAATTATGAGTTTGCGTCTCTACCATTCTGCATTTTGCTGAGGCCCACAACCAAATCATACAAGGCCAGAGGGGCTTCAGCTACTTGTTAGAGGCATTTTCAGGTCTCCTCATCGTAAGTAACTATCACAGACGAGCTTCCTTTTGTGAAAACACAGACAGGTGGCTCATGATGTGTTAAAATTCACTGAACTGCTCAGCATAAAGAATTTAGATGGAAGAAATTGACTTCATTATTAATAATCTTCATCATTACATCATCCAGCAGAATGATATATGGTGGAGGGATTCTGGGGGACAAGCTGGAAATGAGGGAGTCAGCCTCCAATTCAACCAGCCAAGCTGCTGCTAGACTAACGGCCCTCCCTAGATGGGAGCAAACATGCTCACCCATCATACAAAACTGGCCAGGTGGCATGAGTCAGGAATAAGGGGAAGGGAAAAAGAGAAACGGAAATAAAAAGGGAGGGGGGAGGGAGGAAAGGAAGGGAGGAGAGAGAAAAAAAAGGAAACATTTCTTGATCATTTATTATGTGCCAGATACTTTTACATATGTTGTCTCTTTTAATTGCATGTACTCAGTATTATTTGTAAAGAAGACATTATCATTTTTATTTTATAATAAGGGGAATTAAATTTCAGAGAACTGAAGAACTAGCTCAAGGTCACTTCACTCAAATATTGAGTCAAAGAATATAAGAAAGATTCCTAGATAAAACTTGGAGTTGCAATTGGTCACCAACCTCACTGGGAGGGTGCCTCAGTTCCAGCTCCTTCAGGCAGGAAGTCATATTATCACATAAAGCATCAACTATGATCAGATATCTTTCTGGTCTGTTTTTAACCTTACACTTCTTTGTTATGTTTTGGGAGAGGTCTCTTAGAGAACACTCATGAATTTAACATTACCATTTACAATTACCAATAGTATTACCACTTACAATTGTTAGAAAAAGTGAAATACTTAGGTAGAAATTAACAAAACTTATACAGGATCTGTACCCTGAAAATTATAAAATGCTGCTTAAAGAAGTCAAAGACCTAAGTAAATAGAGAAACATACTGTATTAATGGATTTGAAGATTCAAAGTAATAAAGACATCATCTATTCTCCCAAACTATGAATGTATAGCTTTATTGCAATTCCTATCAAAATCTCAGCAAGCCTGGTGTAGATGCAAAAAAACTCATTCTAAAATTTATATCAAATTTATTTAAAAAGTTCCAGCCCTCAAATTTAGCTAGAGCAATTCTGAAAAAAAAGAAAAAGAAAGTACTTTACCTCATATTAAGGCTTACTGTATAGCTGTAATAGCCAAGACAGTGAGATATAGGTGCAAGGATAGTCACACAGATTAATGACACAGACAGGGAACCCCAAAAGCGACCCACCTAGACATGCCCAACTGATTTTTGACAAAGGTAAAAAAGCAATCAACTGAAGGAAAGATAGTCTTTTCAATAAATTGTGTTGAATAGCAAGAAAACAAATAATCCAATTGAAAAATGGGCAAAAGACCCTAATAGGTATTTCTCATCATATATATATATATATATATATATATATATATATACACGTAAATTCAACATTACTTATCATCAAGGAAATGCAAATTAAAACTACAATATGATATTGTCTCATACCTGTTAAAATGGCTACTATCAAAAAGATGAAAGATAAGATTTAGAGAGGTTATGGAGAAAAGGGAACCATTGTGCGCTGTTGGTGGACATGTAAATTAGTAGCCATTATGGAAAACAGCATGAAGGTTTCTCAAAAAATTAAAAATAGAACTACCATATGATCCCACAACCCCACAGGGTATGTATCTTAAGGATATACAATCAGTATGTTAGAGATATCTGCTATGTTCATTGCAGTATTTTTCACAGTAGCAAGATACAGAATCAATCTAAGTGCCCATGGACTGATGAATGGATAAAGAAAATATAAGATATATATAAATACTATTCAGCCTTAAAAGAAAAGAAAACACTGCCATTTGTGACGACTTGGATGAACTTTGAAGGTGTAAGTGAAATAAGCCAGGCACAGGAAGACAAATCCCACATGATCTCACTTACGTGGAACTAAAAAAAGTAAAAAGCAGAAGCAGAGATCAGGGGCTGGGGAGAGGTTTGTCAAAGGATTCAAAATTTCAGTTTAGATAGGAGGGATAAGTTCAGGAGATCTATTGTGCAATATGGTGACTGTTGTTAATAAAAGTATACTGTATTGAATATTGAAAATTGCTGAGAGAGTAGATTTTTTAAGTAGTCTCATCACAAAAAATAAGCATGCAAGGTACTGTATGTGTTAATTAGCCTGATTTAGCCATTCCACAACATACACATATTTCAAAACATGTTTTACACCAAAAATAAATACAATTTTTGTCAATTAAAAGATAAATTTAAAATGTATCAGAGAGAAAGAGAGAAAACAAGGAGAAAGGCCTAAACAGAAGCCAAAGTCATGAGCAACAGCCAACAATTACACCAAATGTGATAGAAAGATGTTAGGTGGAAACCGCAGATGTGCCAAACCTCTATTAACCTCAATAGGGAAGGCACCAGGTTCAAGAGGCTGAAGAAGAAACCCAAGGCCAGCAATGAGATACAGGGTTTTATTACGGGTGTAATGATGGGGAGAGTCCAGTGGTGGGCTGGACAATATATCTGCCTTCCTACCATTGATCCCTCTGCCTCCCATAAAGATTTACAGGGATCACATCTCTCAGGTGGAAGATGAGGCTGGAAAATAGGGTCTAGAGGCAGGGAAATAAGGCCCATTCACACTTCGGCTATAACAGGAAATATCCTCTCCATAGGGCATATCCCATAAATGACTTTGTAACTTTACTTCATCCTCTCCATTTAGATAGGGTATACCCCAAGTAACCAATGGGGTATTGGTTACCCTCTAAGGAGTATTTAAAACTTCCCAAAATTCTGTAACAGGGACTTTGAGTCCCTATGCTCAGTCCTGCTCCCACACTGGGGAGTGTACTTTCATTTTCAATAAAACCCTTCATTCCTTCCTTGCTTTGCCTGTGTGTTTTGTCCAACTCTTCATTTAAGACTCCAAGAACCTGGACACACTCCACCGTTAACATACATAGTCCAGTGGCACAGGGCTGGGCAGAAAAACTACAACGACCTGCTGACATCAGGTAGTATTTTCACTGAACAATCTCCTAGCAACTTCCACCTGGCAACCTTCATTTACTACAAAACTCAGGGCCTCAATCCCCTGTACCGCCTGTGTTCCACAGGATGGGGGAGAGGCTCAGGTGCTTATCACAGATAAGGAACTAATCTTTGGGTTGGCTCCTCCTGATCCCCTAGCTTGTAACTCACATTCAGGTGTATCTTCTATACAGGGTCTTTTTAAGGGTATGCTTAAATTATTGCTACCAAACTATTATACTGATTAATCTAGTGTAGAATAAACACAAGATTAATCAGTTTTTCATATATGTGAGTCCCAATGAGTTTCTACATAATAATAAATCCACATTTCATGCTTAGTGTGTTTTGGCATATCAATTACTCCCACATGCTTCATCTTATTTGATTTTGCCAACGACTATGTGAACTATTAATGGTTAGGAGAGTAATGATTAACCCCTGTCTACTAATAAGAAGAAAGTTTACATTAGTAATTGAACTGATCACTTACTATTTGCAAGTGGTAAAGCCACAAATAGCACATAAAACGTAAGACTTCTCACTTACTGAAACCTAGTCTTTACCAAAAATACAAAAATTAGCTGGGCGTGGTGGTGCACACCCGTAATCCCAGGTATTTAGAAGGTTGAGGCAGGAGAAGTGCTTGAACCTGAGAGGAGGAGGTTGCAGTGAGCCAAGATCACATCACTGCACTCCAGCCTGGATAATAGAAAAAAAAAAAGATTTCTTACCTACCAAGACTCACACTTGAAAAAGTACACATACAACCTCATTAATAAGAATATTTCTGTATGGTTGCAATTGGTTACACCAGTGGTTGTATCTGTAGCATTTTTGGCATATTTGTATGTTTCATAGGTCCTTCATTATTTCATATGCACCTCAAAGACTACATTTTCTCTATAACTCTCTACTTTGCTATGGAGGATGGGAGGATATTGAAGCCCTGTTGATGAATAAATAATCTGAAAACTTACCAAACTCTGTATAGAGCCCCAAGACTGCCTAGCAAGGCTCTAAAATACCTGTGGCTACTTATTAATGACAGCACTCATTAAACCAAAGACTTGTAAAGATAGCTAGATAATTAAATATCTATGTATCTTCTATCTTCTAAAAATAATTAGATAACCAAGGATCTCCTCAGTTCTCAGCCACATTCTCCTGTCCTTTGAACTGGAGTGGAACTTGGCACCAGTTAAAAAGTCATTCTCTATTAATTAGGCTACCAGAGGCAAGATAGGGAAGCTCAAAGGTGACAGTTTTGGAAATCAAGATTCCAGAGCACCTTTGAAATACTTTTCTCAATTAACTTCACCATGCTACTGCACCTGCTTCCAATATTTTTCTATCCTAGCATTTGTTTTATTGTGTGCAAGATGCTAGGAAGCAAACCTGACAAATTCTCACCCCAGGCAACAAGAAGTAAATGACACAAATACTCCTTGACTTACAGCTGGGCTACGTCCTGATAAACTCGTCATCAACTGAAAATATCGTAGGTCAAAAATGCAATGACTACATCTAACTTACCAAACATCGTAGCTTAGCATGGCCTATATTAAATGTGCTCAGAACATTTACATTGGCCTACAACTGGAAAAAAATCATCATATGTAATTTACTGAATACTGTACTAAAAATGAAAAGATTATACAGGCACTCGAAGTATGATTTCTACTGAATGCATATTGTTTTCTCAAGTCAAAAAATCATAAATGGAACCATTGTAAGGGGACACCTGTGTTTGTGTTCTGATATTTAGTGGTCCCGGCATCTATTTTGGCCTAGGGGGTCTGTTCCTTGATGACTGATTTACTGATTTATATCACAGTTAAATCTGCCCTGGAGAATTTTTTTTTTTTTTTTTTTTTAAGGCAGGGTCTCACTCTGTTGACCAGGTGGGAATGCAGTAGCACAATCCTCCAGGGTAAAAGTAATTCTTGTGCCTCAGTTTCCTGAGTAACTGGGACTATAGGTCTACACCGCCACATCCTGCTAATTTTTTTATTTTTTGGTAGAGACAGGGTTTCACCATGTTGGCCAGGCTGTTCTTGAGCTCCTGACCTCAAGTGATGTGCCTGCCTTGGCCTCCCAGAGGGCTGGGATTACAGGTGTGAGCCACCACACCTGGCCTCTGGAGGATTCTGATAAGATACTTAACTGATTTGTTCCTTCCCCTTACCCTGTAAGTCAGTCCCCATTTATCAGAATTGTAACTTTCCCACTGATGACACAATCAAGTTCAGAGAAAATATGTTAATTCAATAGCAACTCAGGTTCTCAATTTCCTTGTTTTATGGAAGAAACTGCAGACAGCAAGCAGAGTCACCCCAAAATAAAAGGTGTTCAGACTAAAACAATAATGAAACATGCATTTTAATAAAGAGATGTAAAGTAAACCAAAAATAGGGATTTGCCTTCATTTGAAAAATAAAAAAACAATGGTCTGAATGTAATCAATACAATTGTTGGTGGACATAAACTTTTGAACAAATAAAATTGAATTTGTCTATGTTCAGCAAATCATAATTCTGTTTTTTTTTTTTGTTTTTTTTTTTGAGACGGAGTTTCACTCTTGTTACCCAGGCTGGAGTGCAATGGCGCGATCTCGGCTCACCGCAACCTCCGCCTCCTGGGTTCTGGCAATTCTCCTGCCTCAGCCTCCTGAGTAGCTGGGATTACAGGCACGCGCCACCGTGCCCAGCTAATTTTTTGTATTTTTCGTAGAGACGGAGTTTCACCATGTTGACCAGGATGGTCTTGATCTCTTGACCTCGTGATCCACCTGCCTCGGCCTCCCAAAGTGCTGGGATTATAGGCGTGAGCCACTGCGCCCGGCCGCAAATCATAATACTTTACAGTCCTCCCTCTATTGTGGTTATTTCTAAAGCTCTTTTCCATAAAAGGAATACTCTTCCTCCAGTCTTTCTCCTGTTTTCTAGCACAGTCTTTTCTTTTGTTTGTTGCAATTATATCATCCAGTTTCCTAAAACTTTTGATGTTTCACATTGCCCATGAGGATGTTGCCTATGAGGATGGGGAAGCTCTTACCCGAACCATACTCAATCTGTGAAACATTGCACAATGAATCCTGCACCAATGGGTAAAGTCCCGGCATCACATAGGATATGTCACTAGTTCTACTGTGTGTGTTTATTGTGTGAATATCATGATCTGAGAATTAATTCCATTTGCTTTTGAAATGCATCACTATATTTGCACTCTATAATATAGTAAATCTGTTAAACTTTTGCTTAAAGTAATGTTATATTTATTCTGCATTTCTTGAATATGAGTTGAGGCCAGGAGGTGTAGCATTAAAAGAAAGGCAAAAGTCTTAGATTAAGAAATTTGTAGCAAAAAATTCAAATCCAGATAATAAAGTATTATTTGCACTTGGGAAAAATAAACATATGGTGCTGGAGCAACTAGATATCCACAGGCCAAAACCAAACAAACAGAGAGAAAAAAAATTTCAATCTAAACCTCATATCTGGTACAAAAATTAACTCAAAATAGATCGTAGACTTAAATATAAAATGTGAAACTATGAAACTTGTAGGAAAAAAATAGGAGAAAATCTTAGGAACCTAGGGATAGGTAAAGAATTTATAGACTTGACACTAATAACACAATTAATAAAAAGAAAAATTGATAAATTGGATCACATCAAAATTAAACACTTTTACTTTGAGAGAAACCTTATGAAGAGGATAAAAATATGAGCTACAGAGTGAGAGAAAATACTTATAAATCATATATTTGACAAAGGACTTATATTTAAAATATGTAAAGAGCTCTTAAAACGCAACAATAAATAACAAACAATAAGAAAATAGGCAAATGCCATAAAGAGACACTTCACCAAAGAGGATATACACATAGCAAATAAGCACATAAAAAGATGTTCAACATTAGCAGCTATCAGGGAATTACAAGTTAAAACCACAGTGATATATTACTACACATTTACCAGAATGACTGAAATAATGAATTATGACAACACCCAAATGCTGGTGAGGATGTGATAAAACTGAATCATTCACCGCTGGTGAGAATGAAAAATGATGCAGTCATTATGGAAAAACAGTTCGGTAGTTTCTTAAAAATACTGCATAGGCAATGATCATATAACTTAGCAGTTGCATTCCCATGCCTTTATCCCAGAGAAGTGAAGACTTACGTTCACACAAAAACCTGTCTTTGAACATCCATAGTAGTTTTATTCATAATAGTTAAAAACTGGAAACAACCCAAATGTCCCTCAGTGGGTAAATGGTTAAACAAATAGGTACATATCATAGAATACCACTCAGCAAAAAAGGGGACAAACTCTTGATACACACAATTTGAATGGATCTCAAGGGAATTATGCTGAATGAAGCAAATCCAGTCTCAAAAGTTACATCTGGTATTATTTCATTTGTATGACATTCTTGAAATACAAAAATCATACAAGTGTATTACAGAACAGATTAGTGCTTTCCAGGGATTAGGTATATAGGTAGAAGGGAAGTATAAAAGGTTTAAAAGGGTAGCACGAGGGACCCTTGTGAGGGAACTGTTCTGAATGTTAATTGTGGTGATGGTCACACAAATCTGTGTGTGACAAAATCACATAGAACTAAATGTATAAACACATGTTCGTGCACATGCACACACCACTGAAGGTAGGTGGAATGGTTGGAATATCACTTTCTGGGTTGTCATATTATACTAAGACTACACAAGATGTTACCAATAGGAGAAAATAAATGAAGGGTAAAAGGAATTTCTCTGTACTATTTTTTACAGCTGCATGTGAATGTACAATGAACTCAAAACAAACAAACAAAAAATACAAAACACCTCAAAAATAACTGGTCTGAGCCAAGGCTGGAGAGTTGCAATAGAAGATCTTATAACACTTTCTGGTATGATTCTATGCAGATTACTCACTGATTATATGTGAAAACTCATACCTTTGAATCAAAGGGAACCTGTAGTCTTTCAGACAGGTTACAGTGGGTAGGAAGAGCCATGCACTTACACACCCACACACCCACACACATCCACACACATCCACACACTCACATACACACACCCCCCCACATACAGACACACACATCCACATACTCACATACACACACATCCACATACTCACATCCACACACACATCCACACAATTCTACATCTACATATTCACACACCAATACACCCACGCTAGTTAATTAAGATCCCTAGTTAAATAACCATGAATATAAAAGCTTATTAGAGTTGAAGCGCTACATAGGCAGAAATAGAGGTCTTGTTCTCCCTTAGCTCACAGAGTCCCCGGCAAGGGCACACTGTTCAAAGTGGGATTTTATTGAAAGCTCGACCTTTCAATATTGTCCTTTCATACACTGGCTTGAAGCACCATTTTGAAAAAATTACATTCCAATCCATGTGTGTTTGTTTGGAAAAAGTGAATGTTTACAGAGATCCAGTCTCCCATATTTCTGAAGCAAATTCAGTGTCAGCAAGGACCCACCTTCTGGTTGTGGAGAAAACAGAGTCATCTTCTAGATGTTACACTCTAAATGCTGCCTCCATTGTTTTCATCATAATGAAAAGCCCATTTCCCCAAGGGCCTCAGGAATTATACATTTAATACCCTCATGTAAACGGTGAGAAGATCCAGGTCACACGAGGGCAGTACCTTAGCAAGTCACAAAGCAGGCATTGGCAGAGCAGGGCTTGGAACACAGGTTTGCAGATACGAGTTTAGGACTAGTGGTTTCAAAACCATTGAGGACTTCCCTAAACTGCTTTGAATAATTGGAAAGACTTAGCAATTAACCAATGGATGATTATGGCTTATTTCTTCTCCTCCACCTCACAATCCTACCCTCAGTGAGGAGGAAAACAGAAAAGCAGATAACTTCTTCTTTCGAGATCCTTACCTCTGTCCTCTTTCTACTCTCTGTCCACTTCCCAGCCTCCTCTATGAGACGATCTTCTTCTGCCCTTCCTTTGGTTCATTGCTTAGTTCACCCTCAATCAGTCATATTTTTGGAAATCTTTCCAAAATGTGATTGTTGACTCCCACATCTGTATCTCATTTCAAACCTCTCCCAAAGTTCAAATATATGTACCTAAATCTCCTGATAGTCACCTCCACAGGTACTTTCAACTCAGCATCCTCAAAATCCTTTCCTCCCGTTTTAACCTGAGATTCTTTCTGTGCCTTCTCTGGTTGCAGGAACCACCATCAACCTAGTTGCCCAGTCTAGAAATGCCAACGTCTTGTTAGCCCCTCTCCTCCCATATCCTGCATCCCAATCTGTCATCACGTGGTGACTGTACTTCCTCTACATCTTTGTTACCTACTGTCCTTAGCCCAAACCCTCATTCTATGCTTGGTTTACGATATTCTGGCCCTCTTCAAATCCATCCTCCTCACTGTTGCCTGGTGGATCAAAACAAAAGTCTGCCATATCATGATTCATGGCTCAAAATTCTTCAAAGTCTAGCCTCAAGGAAGCTCTCCCTTCATTTGCAACCTCACAGTTTATGCTCCAGCAATGACTGCTGGTATTAGCATGCCCAGATCCCCCTCACATACTCCCACAGGCCTTCCTTTCTTCAAGATGCTCCCTCTTTCTAGATTGCCTTTTTCTCTTACCCCCATTTAACCCATTCAATCTCTATTCATTCTTTAAGATTTAATCTGGGCATTTTCAGGAAGCTTTCCATGCCCCTAGTCTGGATTGGGTTCCTGTAAGTATACCTTCTTCATACTTGGTTCACAGCACTTGCTGCGCTAGGTCATAATAATCAAATTGTATGCCTGTTTTCCTCTTAGCTCCTTTAGAACAAGAATTTAGGTTTGTTCTTCTTCTCATCTCAGGCACTGAATATATCCTGGTTTACAGCAGGTATACTGGCTGACAAAACTGAGGATGCACACCATCCATGAAGGAAAGGAGAAAAGGGACAGAATATATCCACTAGGCCAGGAAGAGTGATGATTAGGTGAATGGGAAGTTTTGTGGTAAGTTAGTAAAAAGGCAAGTTCTCCTGTAGATTAGGGAAGGGGCAGTAAAGAGGCCAGAAGTTTGAAAACTCAGCAGAAAATCTGCAATAATAATTCCAGTGCCTATGATAGGAATGGCTAGTAGATGATTCTACATGGGTGTCTCACGTTTCTGCACATGATATGAACAAAGACACAGGTTTTGTTCCAGAGTATCCTTTGAAGGATGTTGTAAAGCAAACAGCCTTAGAAGATAGTCTTTTTCCACCGAAAAGCAAAACTTTATATCCATAATAATAAAGGTGATGGCTTCCTCTGGGGCAAAAGTTGGACAGGTTTGCTTACAATCTGTTTTAAAGGATTGAGGTTTTCATATTTTGGGTGTCCTCAGCTGAGATAAAACCCACTGTATGCATGGCATACACTTGGGCTGCCTGCAACACCCTGATGCAACTTATGGGACAAGAGGGACAGCTGCAAACAGATGCTCATGCCCCATTATGCTGTGAGCAATAAAGTCCTTTGTCTGTGACTCAGGAGTTTCATGTCTTCTGCCAGCACTGCATTCATGAAAGCATGGCAGACTAACCTGTTAGCTTGCAAGCAGGATAAAATCTCAGATTGTTATACTCAAATGTCTCCTCAAAAAATCCTGTTGAAATTTGATTGACAATGTAAAAATATTAGGAGGTAGGACCTTTAAGAAGTGACCAAGAACCTTCATAAATGGATTAATACTGGGTTAATAATCAACTCAATTAACTAATTAATTGATTGATTAATACAAAGCAAGTGCATAATTAACTGAGTTAATGATTACCTACAACATAAATGTGAGTGAGTTGTTATTGCAGGGATGAAAAGGATGAGTTCAGCCATATTTTCTCTCTCTGTCTTGGATGCTTCCTTGCCATGTGATGCCTTCCACCATGGAATGACACTCACCAGATGCTGGTGCCATGCTCTTGGACTTCCCAGCCTCCAGAACTATGGGCCAAATAAACATCTGTTCTTTATAAATAACCTAGTCTGTAATATTCTGTTATAGAGAAAGGAGCAGCAGAAGATTGACTAAAACACAGACTCTGCCTAGTTATTGACAGGAACAAGGAGGATAATAGAGAAAAAGTGACCAAGCAATAGTGAGAACCATGTCAGGGTTGGATCATCTAAATATATGGGCCAGGTCTGCATGATTCTTGAGATTTTCTGGCAGCAGGGCTGTTGGGAAGGAGTAAAGGAGAGAGAAAGAAGGTGAATAGCAAAATAAAATCTCAACATAGAAGATTCTTCTTACATTCCAATTTTTCTACAAAAGTACATCTGGGATAACCTCAGTCATTGGTGAGGGAAAAAAAAAGCTAGGGTCCTAAATCTACTCCCAAAATCTTTCTTGCTTTCCTCCTATTCCTTTTTAAAGTTCCTCATGCAGACAAAGCAAGTGCACAATTAATTGAGTTAATGATTACTTATAGCTTGATACTTTGCCCTGTGTAGAACTTTCATCTGCAATGTGACATTTGACGCAAGTTCAGTGACAGCATCTTTTCTATTAAATGTTACAACTCTTCCAGAAAGCTGTAATTGAGTACATTTTTTTCAACCTTTTCAGCTTTTTAATCTTCAAGTCTCAGAAGGGGTTAAGTCTAAGAAACACTCATTTAATTTATTGAATGCTCTTGATCACAGGAGCCTTGAGAATAGTAATTAGTTATGCATTAAAATGAGGTAGCCCTAAGCACACAAAAGATGCAACAGGACTTCAGAGAGACTATGATGGCTCACAGCAAATGCGAGGGAACTTGTGCTAAACATTTTCCATAAAGCATCCTGGTAACTATTTGAGCATGTCAAAACCTCCATTCACAGTATTTTTTCCTCGTTTCCTTTGCAAACAAAAATAGCTTTCTCTTTTTGTTTATTTTTTTCCACTTCCTCTTCTCAAGCTAATCCAATTCACTTTCCGCTTCCCCTTTTCTATGCATTTGCGTATGTGAATTAACTGGACGGAAAGTTGACCTAGAGGAAAAAGCTCACAAAATAGCTCCACATGGGAAATAATTTTGCAGGAACATGGCTTTTGTTATAAATTGTCCTCTGTCTTTGTAAGCACTCTCTATAATGAAAAGAATCTTGTATTGATTTCTCTTGGAATTTCTGATAGCAGTTTTTGACTCAATGTACAATCTGACCATGCTCTGCTAGTCAGGCTTAGGCTACTGAAAGAAAGAGGATGAGCAGAGAAGAGACAAGCTGTAAAAGACTTAATCTGAAACCTCTCATGTGTCTAAGGGACAACTTATCTGACTACCAGAGGAAAGGATAATTTTTTTTAAGGTTCAAGATCAGCCCGGGCAACACAGTAAGACCTCATCTTTTTTTTTTTTTTTATTGCATTTTAGGTTTTGGGGTACATGTGAAAGACATGCAAGATTGTTGCATAGGTGCATACGTGGCAGTGTGATTTGCTGCCTTCCTCCCCTTCACCTATATGTGGCATTTCTCCCCATGCTATCTCTCCCCGACTCTCCATCCCCCGCTGTACCCCCTCACTCCCCACCAACAGACCCCAGTGTACAGTGCTCCCCTCCCTGTGTCCACGTGTTCCCATTGTTCAACACCTGTCTATGAGTGAGAACATGCGATGTTTGATTTTGTGTTCTTGTGTCAACAAAGATCAAAAGAGACAAAGAAGGACATTACATAATGGTAAAAGGATCAATGCAACAAGAAGAGCTAACGATTCTAAATATATATGCACCTAATACAGGAGCACTCAGATACATAAGGCAAGTTCTTGATGACTTACAAAGAGACTTAGACTCCCACACAATAATAGTGGGAGACTTCAACACACCATTGTCAATATTAGACAGATCAACGAGACAGAAAATTAACAAGGATATCCAGGAATTGAACTCAGACCTGGAACAAGCAAACCTAATAGACATTTACAGAACTCTCCACCCCAAATCCACAGAATATACATTCTTCTCAGCACCACATCACACCTACTCTAAAATTGACCACATAATTGGAAGTAAATCACTCCTCAGCAAATGCAAAAGAACGGAAACCATAACAAACAGTCTCTCAGACCACAGTGCAATCAAGTTAGAACTCAGAATTCAGAAACTAACTCAGAACCGCACAGCTTCATGGAAAATGAACAACTTTCTCCTGAATGTTGACTGGATAAACAATGAAATGAAGGCAGAAATAAAGATGTTCTTTGAAACCAACGAGAACAAAGACACCACATACCAGAATCTCTGGGACACATTTAAAGCAGTCTCTAGAGGAAAATATATAACAATCAGTGCCCACATGAGAAGAAAGGAGAGCTCTAAAATTGACACCCTATCATCAAAATTGAAAGAGCTAGAGGAGCAAGATCAAAAAAACTCAAAACCTAGCAGAAGACAAGAAATAACTAAGAGCAAAGCAGAATTGAAGGAGATAGAGACATGAAAAACCCTTCAAAAAATCAATAAATCCAGGAGCTGGTTTTTTGAAAAGATCAACAAAATAGACAGACCACTAGCCAGATTAATAAAAAAGAAAAGAGAGAATAACCAAATAGATGCAATAAAAAATGATAAAGGGGATATCACCACAGATGCCACAGAAATTCAAACCATCATCAGAGATTATTACAAACAACTCTATGCACATAAACTAGAAAACCTGGAAGAAATGGATAAATTCCTGGACAGTTGCCTCTTCCCAAGCCTAAACCAGGAAGAAGTCGAAACCCTGAATAGACCAATAACAAGGTCTGAAGTCGAGGCAGCAATTAAGAGCCTACCACTCAGAAAAAGCCCAGGTCCAGATGGGTTCACAGCCGAATTCTACCAGACATACAAAGAGGAGCTGGTACCATTCCTTCTGAAACTATTCCAAATAATCCAAAAAGAGGGAATCCTTCCCAAATCATTTTATGAGACCAACATCATCCTGATACCAAAACCCAGCAGAGACTCAACAAGAAAAGAAAACTACAGGCCAATATCCATGATGAACATAGATGCAAAAATCTTCAATAAAATACTGGCAAGCCGATTACAACAGCACATCAAAAAGCTTATCCACCATGATCAAGTAGGATTCATCCCGGGGATGCAAGGATGGTTCAATATATGCAAGTCTATAAATGTAATTCACCACATAAACAGAACCAAAGACAAAAACCACATGATTATCTCAATTGATGCAGAGAAGGCCTTCGACAAAATTCAACAGCCTTTTATGCTAAAAACCCTCAATAAACTAGGTATCGACGGAACGTATCTCAAAATAATAAAAGCTGTTTACGACAAACCCACAGCCAATATCATACTGAATGGGCAAAAACTGGAAGCATTCCCTTTGAAATCTGGCACAAGACTTCATCTTTAAAAAAAATAGCAAGGTGCCTGAACCCAGGAGGCGGAGGTTGTGGTCAGCCGAGATCGTGCCATTGCACTCCATCCTGGGTAACAAGAGCGAAACCCCGTCTCAAAAAAAAAAGAAAAAAAAATAGCAAGGCATGGTGGCAAGTGCCTGTATTCCCAGCTACTTGGGAGGCTGAGGTGGGTGGATGGTTTAAGCCCAGTAGTTCAAGGATACAGTGAACTATGTGCCACTGCACTCCAGCCTGCTTGACAGAGTGAGACCCTGTCTCTGTTACACACACACACACACACACACACACACACACACACACACAGACATACACACACGAAGTCTAAAAACTCTTTGCCAATATTTTTGACATTTACTCTGAAAGAACAATACAGACCCACACATCAGCTGGGGAGAGGGGTAAACCAGCAGCCTAAATTTTTAAAATCAACAGGCTTTTAACTCCAGAGTTCCAAAAAAAGTAAACTCAACCCTAAACCACTCAGTAGACCAAGAAAAATTTCTTTGTGAAAGTAGTTATCTCTGCCCTGCTGTCAGTCCTACTGCTGTACCTTTAAGCTAGCCCAACACCATCAGGCTCCTCCACTGGATGGCACAGTCACTTAGGATGGGATTCGCTTGGCTTCATCCAAGGTTTGTCTCTATCTTGTTCTTAAAAGAAGTCTCCAACATTTTATTATCCTAATTTTGCCCTTTAGGACTTTTATTTTCCTCCAAGGATTTTGAAGTCCTTGTGAAATGAGCATAGTATTAATAAGCTCACAGGGTTTTTGTGGGAACCAAATCATGATGATAATGATAAAAATAATAAGACTGGTATTAACAAGTAACACTTATTGAGTGGTTTCTACAAGCCAGATGCTATGCTAAGTATTACATGAATGAAGACATTTGATTCTCACAACAATGCTAGGAAGTACATATAATTATCACTATTTTACAAAATGAGGAAATGGAGACACAGACAAGTTAAGTAACTGATCAAAAATTATATGGCTAGCAAGCAGTGGAACTAATGATAAATCTTGTAATCGCCATGATATCAAGCTGCTCACGAGAATTGGAGAGAAGAGTCTAATCCTGTCACTAACTCCTGGCCCAAGAGGGGAGCGGGGGTGCCATCAAACAAATTGGTCTAAAATGGAAAGGGCTTAGAGGTCAAGTTTGTGTCCAAGTCCTAGGAGAAAATTAAAAGGATGGAATTAGGGCCATAAAATGAAAATCAGAGCTCAATTCAGGTGTAGACAGGGACGTGACAGGAGTGAGAGCACGCTGGCTCCTATATGAATGCACTGTTTGTTTTCTTGACCCATGGTTTCTTAATACACTTGACATGTCTTTTCAGAACATGGTTTTGTGTACCTCAGTTTCCACTGCTTTGAAATATGACAATCTAGCCTTTGAGAAAGCCTCCAAATTGCTCCAAAGTGAATTTTACACCCAATACTCCAATTTATTCTCAAAATGTGATGAAATCTCATAGTGACTTTCAGGTGGTGGTAACTGACAAACAAAAGCTGAATTTTATGTGAACAGCCTAACCTCAAAGTCTCTTGAACCTACCACAGAGAAATAAAGCCCCAAATGGTGTTACCCATGAGATGTATTTAGAATAAGAAAGACAAGAGTGATAGAAAGTCACTAATAAAAGGAATCTATTTCAGATACCCAATCTCGGGATTCCCCACCTCACACACTTTCCACAGAGCCTGAGTGATCTCTCTAATTTCATTCATTGGTTTGGAATAATCTAGAGCATCCCACAGGATTAGATCCAAAGCCCGTATGTGGCCACAAGGCTCATGGTAACTTGGTTGCCACAGACTCTGGTTCACTGACAGACTGCTGGCCTCATTCACATACTTTCTCTTATTTAATATTTGAACAAATATTTATTGAGGGTCTATTATATACCAGCAGAGCTAAATGGTGAGCAACACCAAACTCAACCTTTGCTCTTAAGTCTCACATACTAATTGAGGAAACTGTATTAATCACATAGATCTAAGATAACAACTGTGAAACATGTTGTGGAGGAGAAATGCAGTTTTATGGGAGTAAATAATAGAATCTTACTAGGAAAGGGGGTCAGGGAAGGCTTCCCCAAGGAAGTGACACTGGAGCTGTAATCTGAGAGATTGAGCTGAACAGCTTAAGTACTAACAGCTTAAGTGAACATAAAAAGACAGTCCAGGCAACAACAAGACCAGTGGCAGGCCTTGAAAAAGCATGATGAGTTATTGCCACCTCTCAAGAGCAAAGGCAGGAGTAGCAACAGATGAGACAGGGAATCAGAAAACCACTGGACTAAACTAAGCCAGGTATGGGGGTTGGAGAAGGGGTGGCAGGAGGGTGGATATGATCAGATTACCATTTTCAGAATATCCTGACTACATTGCGGAAACAAGATGAAAGGAAATCCAATTGGTTTTAAGTAGACTAGAAAGTATACACCACTGTAGTCCAGAAAAGAGATAACTGTATCTTGAACTGAAGTAATATAAATGGAGATGGTCAGATAAATGGTCAGTACCTGATAACGAACTTGACATGGGAGGGAGAGAAGGAGTTATCATCAGTGCATTCCATATTTCTGGCTTCTGCAACTGAAAGGACAATAATGTCATGTGCAGACATGAGAAACACTGGGACAAACCCAAGTGTGAGTGGAGGTGGGCAGGTTTTGAGTGGCTGCTTCCTCTCCTGCCTCTAGCATAATCACTTTATTTCCTTTCTATCACAACAAGACTTCTCAACCTCCCATTATGTGGTCCAATAACAGTGATACATCCACTATCTCTCATATGCATAGTGCTGGTTTAAGAATAAAGCCATTGCCCATGCAGGTCCTTCCACTTGAAATTTCCTTCCTGTATTAGTCCATTTTCACAGTGCTATAAAGAACTGCCTGCCACTGGGTAATTTATAAGGGAAAGAGATTTAATTGGCCCAGGGGAGGCCTCAGGAAAGTTACAATCATGGTGGAAGGTGAAGGGGAAGCAAGGACCTTCTTCACAAGGTGGAAGGAAGAAGTGCCAAGCAGAGGGGGTAGAGCCCCTTATTAAACCATCAGATCTCATGAGAACTCATTCACTATCACAAGGACAGCTTGGGGGAACCACTCCCATGATTCAATTATCTTCACCTGATCTCTCCCTTGACATGTGGGGATTATGAGTCTTGAAATTCAGGATGAGATTTGGGTGGGGACACAAAGTGTAACCATGTCACTTCCTCACTAGTTAATTCCTTTTTATTTTCTAAAATCCCAGCTTAGATATCCAAGTACCCTTTTCTATCCCAGTAGTTTTATACTCATGCCAATCTCAACTTGAAATTTTCTATTTTTGTGCTTTTGTGCAGTAGCCTTAAAGTTCCTCAGAATCAGGAAATGAAACTTGTGTTCATATTTGCATCCCTGGTGCTAGCACAGGGTTTGACATATATCTGATGTTCCACAACCCTCTTTTCATTATGGATAAAGAAAAATGGGTATGGATCAATGATATAACTTCCTCAGAGTTACTGAACTCAGGTCTACTTGTTTGAAGGAGTCACAGCACTGACCTCACACTCTACTTCCTGTGTCAGCCATGTTGACATTAGTTAAGGGCTGGAACCGTTGCTGTCTATTATTGGGGTGCTTATTAGTCACAGATATGAAGAATGGCTTGAGCCATTTCCTGGGAGTCAGGAAAATGGAAATTGTGAACTGCAATTCTGCTGTTAACTTGTGAAACTTGTACCAATTAGAGACTCCAGAAAAGCTTGAATGAGGATAATATTTGGCAAGTGGGAGACAGAGAGCCATAGCTTCCTGAAGCAAATCATGTGTCTCTTTGCACTTGCAAAACCAGATTGGTAGGGAAGAGGATAAACAATGTCATTGTGATGGAGTCGGGGCACTGGCCAATCAAGCTCCTTCAAATGACTTCACTGGCATCAACATGCCATGGAGATGCCCTGGCAGCATTATTTCTTGGGAATTAAGAGATGCAGAGTTTGAAGGGGCCTGATCCATGGAGGCCACATTATGAAATCCTACCAGTGGTGCTGCTGGGACTACAGAGGGTCAAGATTTTTCCTTCTGTTTTTCATGACAGCAGTTTAAACCCAAGGATTTTTCCTTCTTACACCCAGAAATATTTTTCTTTTTCTTTTTCTTTTTTTTTTGATCTGAAAACACTAAATATTTCTTCACATTTGTATCTAGGAATGCCTATGTGCTCAACCATTATGAAAAAGTAAAATTTTTTCTCCAAGTTATCAAAGTATGCTTTTCAAAAATCAAAAACATGGTTCTCATACAAATATTTAACAAGCATATAGTCAAGATGTATTTAACTCATTAGTGAGGAGACAGGCAAGATAATTTTGTTCATTAATGAGGAGATAGGCAAGATGGAAAAGGTGGTTCAAAGGCAGATGCAAAAAACTGATGCAGCTATAGCTAGCAGGGGAGAACCGCTGAACGAGATGGCTGAGTTAGATACAAAATTAGATACCGATTTTTATTGGTCTGGTTCCACCAACCAATAAAACCATCTTCAGAATTGTCTTCTCTGCTGGACTCGAATCATTTTCACCTCTACTAGGCAAAAACCATTTGTACTATATCATTTTCTACATGTCAACATCTAACTTGACCACATCTGTGCCCCAATCGATAGTAAATAACCAGTTACATTTTCATAGAGTCAGATAGGTCTCTTTAAACATTAAAAGGATATATAATTTTCATGTTGCCTGCTTTCCAAGTTTTGAATACATTTTCTTAATTAAAAAATCACATGAAGGGACATGACATACCCATTGGTATTCCAAGATACCCAAAGTATGTTTCAGGTGGCAAAGGGAGATGGGGTTATAGGGGAAAGAAGAAAACATGGACCCTGGCTCCAGAGATTGTTTTTTTAAAAAATCTTCTAACTGATCGTGGAGACTTTTCCTGTCAAGAAAACAATAAGCCCTCCCTTGGGATTCTGACTGCAGGTCTCTTGCTGATGGGGAGCTGAATGACGCCATTCTTCACATATCCCAGCTGCTAGTTAAGCTCTATAGATTGCAAGGGGATTTTATCAGTTGGCTGGTCCTTCCAGTCATTACATTTTACTTCTTTCATTTATTTGTGTCCCAGGCACTGTTTTAGGTGTTAGGGATCTAACAGAATAAAGACATATGGCTTCCACCCTCATGCAATTTACATTCTGGTAGAGACTGTGAAAAGCAAAAAAAAAAAAAAAGTAAACAAATACACAGAATCATGATGAATTGTGAGACTGCCATCATTCTGTGATGAAAGCAGTAAGAGGGGTCTGCTTTGAATAAATTGGTCACTGTGACCTTTCTGAAGAGGCAGCATTTACACAGGGCCTGAGGCATGAGAAGGTGTCAGTCATGTGCAGAACAAGGAGAAGGATGTTTCAGGCATTGGGAACCATAAGTACATAGACAGTGAGTGTGAAAGAAGGAAACAAGGAAGAGAGTAACATAAGCAAAGACCAGAAAGGTGGACGGAGGCAAAATCATGAAAGTCTCCACAGGTCACAGAAGAAATTTTGAATTTGTTCTAAAAGAAACAGAAAGCCATTAAAGGGTCTTGTGCAGTGTAGCACTTCAGTTTGTATTTAAAATGATCAATATTATGGCTGTATTTAAAATGATCGTCCATGGAGAATGAATTCTGATGGCAAGGCTGAAAATAGGAAGCAACCATTTGGTAGTTCACTGCGGTAGCCTATACAAGATCTGATAAGGTCAGACCAATGTGATGACTGCAGAGATTATGAACAGTAGGTGGTTTTGAGATGTATTTTGGAAGTAGGATCACAGTAGACCTTGCTATTGGATGTGGAACATGTGAAAAAAGGATTCAAAAATCTCTCCTAGGTTTATGTAACCAATGCATAATAGTACTATTCACTGAGTGAGTAAGATGGCGATTTGCGGAATAGAGGTGTCAGAATTGAGATGATTTAGGCAGGGAGTAATCAAAGTTCCATTCTGGGTTTATGAAGTTTTCAAGATTGAATGGATTTTGACACAGCCAGGTGGAGATTTCAAGTAAGTAATTGGATACGAGCCTGAAGCTTAATGAAGAGGTCTAGTCTTTAGGTATCAATTGAGAGTCTCAGAACATACATGACATGTAAGACTCTGATAATAGATGAAATCCCAAAGGTAAACATGCAGATAGATAAGAGGTCCCAAATCTGAGAGACTTGTGTTAAATATGCAAAAAGTAAATTAACAGTATTGAAAGTTCAACATTTCCATGTCTTTCTTAACTTTTACTGAAACCATCCAACCATGTCGTGATTTAGTCTATTCTTTTGCAGAACATCCTTAGTGACTGTGGTAAGTCTCATGTGCATGTTATTAGATGCAATGACTGTCAAGAGATTTCAACTATGCATATTTTGAAAGTGCTATCCATCTCCTGCTCAGTATCACTGAATTCCCAAGAGAATAACATAGAAATGATATTTTCCTTCTCAATGGGCTTCCAAACACTTTCTGGTACTCTCTTTCTTGTCTACCAAGAGCTCTCCTGAGAAAAAGGAGGTAGGAAGTGCGAGGATATCAGGCAGAAAAGTGGAGGGAAAATGTTACCTCTTCTTCTTCAAGTAGAATGAGCCGAACCACAACAATGTGAATTGCATTGCCAATACTTGGGTTATGGAACAACCCAGTGACCTAGGGTCAGAAAGAGAAAACCATTAGACCCACATAAAGGAATGATAAATAAATACCAGAGTAGAAAATAGCATTGTAATGCACATAAGATAAAGGTTTTCTTAAAGGTCAGAAATGTTTGGTGGTGTGCTCAGAAGAGTGAAATATGCCCACAGCTCATTCCACATTACAGTATTTAAAGACAATCTTTCAGGGTGATTCCTTGGCTGTGTGTTTGAGGGATTAACATTTTTCTTTTCTTAACTCAGGCCACAGTATTCTCCTCTTTTATTATCAGTTACTCCGGCAAATGCCTTTTCCCATCTCAACAGAACTAACATCCTCTTGAAGGCAGAAAACATCAATAATGCAAAGAGGAAGCTCAAAATTAGGAGTCATTAACTTCATTCCAATTCTATTTCTAACTACTTTGAGGAAATTATGTTCTACTTCTTTGCCTCAGTTTACTCCTTGGTTTACTAACATAAACCAATGAGACAAAGCCACACTAAAAGGACTGAGTCACTTGTAAATACCTATCAGAAATATGTAACTACGAAATTATAAAATGTTCCCAGGATACACATTTTTAAGGGAAAGACTAATTTATCCTGAATTTTCATCCATATTCATCCTTAGGCAGGTGCTAGATTCACATATATATTTATAAAAACTAACTTAAAAGAACCAAAAAAGGCATTTCTTATTTGTTTATGTAAGCATTTCTAATGACATCTATTCACCAGCTGCCCCACCCCCCATGTAGTCAGGCATACCATGTTCATGATGGTGAGGATGTAGGACTCCACAGTCTCACTCCCATGGTATTCAATCATCTTTGTGTCAGCTACCACCAGCGTCTCCACCCATCTCTCCTTGCTGATGGAACGCCGAGAGAGGCTTCTGCTTGGCAAGTTGTGCCTCTCCCACTTCTCCCGCCATAGCTCTTGCTTCTGGGAGATGTTAACACTGTCTAAACAGTAAACAGAAGACAATGGTCTAACACTGTATATGTCTCATATATTATCTACTTATATTTGTAAAGATGCAAGACCGTAAGCTTAATTTACATTTAAAAATATAAACGCAATGTTTTTATATACATGGTTGAAATAGATCAATTTAAATGACTATGACCAAGAGAAATTTGAATCTTACAGAGAGATTCCAACTATGTATATTTTGGAAATGTTTTCCATCTCCTGCTCAGTATCACTGAATTCCCAAGAGAACAACACAGAAATGATATTTTCCTTCTCAATGGACTTCCAAACACTTTCTGATACCCTCTTTTTTGTCTACTAAGAGCTCTCCTGAGAAAAAGGAGGTAGGAAGTGCAAGGATATAAGGCAGAAAAGTGGAGGGTAATGTTACAGAGAGGTTCAAAAAGTACTTTATAAAAATGTTTGTTACCTACTACATTAAAGTATGTCTTCCACTATTGAAAAGACAACCAACAATGGGAACTTTCTCTTTCTTCTCCTCCTCTAAATTATTCAGTGCCTACTGAGTGCAAGACAGTATACCTGGCTTTTAAATGTTTATCCTCATGAACGGGTTGTTTATTCCATTGTTTATCCTCATGAATGACTGAGGTGGAAATGATACTCAAAGTGGCTGGTTAAATAACTTTCCCAAAGTTGGGCAGCCTATCAGTAAAATATCCAGTATTTTCTATGCCCTAAAATCAGCATTTTAAAAAAATATACACCACACTGTTTCCTGTAGAGTAAACATGTATAAAACTGTAGTACATATAAGTTGAAACTGCAGAAGGTTCCAGGGATTCCACCTGAAAAAGGCACAAAAAGAGGTGGAAAAGATCCAAAGAAGGATAGTGAAATTATCAAGGTGACTGACAGATTTTAGTATGAAAAGGATTTGATGTATGTGGGTTATGGTTTGGTAGACAAAATCTAGGAGGGGCTATAGAATTATAAAGAAAGTCAGACAAATAGCTACACAGAATCATTCTTAAAAACCCAGAATACCGTAAGTAGGGAGCACGTTCTAACTTGAAAGAGGTCTGTTTAAAACCAAAATTAGTTAAAGGCTACTTCACACATCAGGGAGAAAGTACTTAACCCAAGTGGAGATCAGGTGTAAAAAGTTCCAGTGGGCTCAGAACGGCTTAGGGTGCAGAGAAAAGACAGATTGACCAGACGAGAGTAAAGAAAGATGCTGGGGCTGATACAGGGGCAGCGTCTGGGTCTTTGAAGATTCCTATCAGGATCACAGTCACAAACACTTCCTGCCTCTCCCTCATCTGCACCCTGGGCCCCTGGCAGGGGCAGAACATTGAAGCAGACTGGCAAACTTCATGTCCTTTTCCTAATCTCTGGTAATGGCCATCTAGTCTGATCTTGATACCTTCAGCAGGAGGAGGGGACACTCGGCAACTCATAGGGCATCTTGTTCTGTTGGGAAATTCTCAATTGCACTGAGCTGAAACCTGCCTGTCTGTCATTCCTCCTCGTTAGTTCTGGTCCTGTTCTCTGAAGCATCTGAAACTACACCCCCTCTTGAGGCCCTGCCTCAGGCTATGAGTGGGGACAGCTAGCACCGTATCCTTCCCGTTCCCCTGGTGCCCTCTGGGTCATGGAGTTGTGTATACTGGTTGGTGTGTAACCCTTCCTGGCTCCTCAGTTTCACTGTCCATATGAAGTTAGAACACATTCAGCAATATTGACAAAAGAAATGAAACATCATCATAGATCTAAATAAATTCAAACTTTAGCATTGTGAGTTTTACTTCAAAATAATAATGCTGTACATTATAACACTTTTGAGAAATAATCTGGGATTATGTAAACTTTGGAGGGAAGTCCTGTGAAGGTTTAAAAATGGGGAGGTGGTTAACCCCTCATCTGCACTAGAACCATTTTCTGGTTTCTTTCTCCAGTCACTTTGCCTGGGGAAGCATGAATTCCCTAAGAAATGTCAAGATTTTATCAATGGTTTCTAACTTTCTGCCCCCGTCCTCCCTTCCCCGATCAGCCTTTGGTCCCTTTTTGAATCTCATGGGAATGTTTTCAAACCACTATCTGCTTTCAGATGTCTCTGTGTAAGCCAAGCAGCCAGCCACCTTTGAGACCACGTGGGCTGATGTTTTCTGAAAGGGCCATTACAGGTTGGGCTAAGTATAAGAATCCTGTCAATGTGGATTCAGTTCTGTCTTTCTCTCAGGCCCCTCCCATCCTGCTGGGTGGGATCAGGTCTGCCTTAACCAGGAGGCTGCTCCCTGCCGCCCTGATCTTGTGTGTGAGGGTGACTGGCAGGCAGTTTTCTCACCCAGTGCCCTCACCAAGCTCTTGAGTTCTTGGTCCTTCTTCTCCCTTGGCCCCCGCAGCCTTGGCCTCCCTCCCCTGGGTGCCAGCCCCTCACAGAGCCCCAGCTCACCTCAGCAGGTAGACTGCGGAGCACAGTCCTTCATTAAAGCAGAACCCTGTGCTCCTGGCTGCAGCCTCCATCCCCACCCTCAGATATCTACGGTTAGGTGCCAGTAGGAAGCTGTCATAGGTGAGAAGCGTGTAGAAAAAAGTAGTTTCTCTGCTTCCCTTAGTCCTGTATTTCTCTACTTACTTCTTTATTCTCCCCTTTTCTACCTTTTATCCCTCAGTGTTGAAAAAGAGAGTTGCTGGGCACTGAATGTTTGCGTCCCGCCAAGACGCAGATGTGGAAGCCCTAATCCCCAGAGTAGTGGTATTTGGAGGTGAGGCCTTTAGGTGGTAGTTAGGCTTAATAAGCTTGTGACAGTGGAGCCCCCATCATGGGATTAGTGTCCTTATAAGAAAAGGAAGAGACATCAGTGCCCTCTTTTTCTCTCGGAGAGAAACACAGATAGATGGGGACACAGCAAGAAGATATAAACATCTCTCTCTCTCGATATAGGTATCTATCAAGAGATATCTATATCAAGAGGTATATATATATATATATATATATATATATATATACACACACACACACACACACACCCCTATGTATTGATAGGTATATAGATATGTCTCTCTATATAGATAGATATATATCTCTTGATACAGATATCTCTCGATATAAGTGTATATTGAGGAAGAGAGCTGTATATATCTTCTTGCTGTGTCCTCATCTGTCTGTCTCTCTCTGAGAGAATGAGAGGGCTCTCATATATATATATATACACACACATATATATATACACACACACATATATATACACACATATATATACACACATATATATACACACATATATATACACACACACATATATATACACACATATATATACACACACACACATATATATGGAGAGAGAGATACATTCTCTCTATATAGCTATATGGAGAGATATCTATATCTAGCTATATAGAGAGATACATTCTATATAGCTATATATACATAGCTATATAGAGAGCTATGTATATATATATAGCTATATAAAGAGCTATGTGTATATATATATATAGCTCTATATATTCTCTCTATATAGCTCTCTCTATATAGAGCTATATAGATACATTCCTCTCAGATATATGTATATAGCTATATAGAGAGAATGTATCTCTCCATATAGCTCTCTCTCTCTATATATATATATATATTTAGAGAGAGAGAGAGCTATATATACATATGAGAGGAATGTATCTCTCTATATAGCTAGATATAGATATGTATATATATAGCTCTATATATCTACATATATATGTAGATATATAGAGAGTGAGAGGGAGAGAGATCTTGGACTTGGACTTCCAGTCTCTAGAATTGTGAGAAATAAATTCTGCTGTTTAGGACATCCGGTCTATAGGATTTTTTTATAGCAGCCTGAGCTATCTAAGACACGAGGTTTTTTTTAAAGACATCTTTAAAGTCCATCAAGTTACTTTCATTTTTCTAGCAGATAGGTAGATACTCAGTAGTAAATGTTCATATAGCAGGAAATATGGAAATGAGAGATGGGGTCTGGTAAAGGCATATATATATATACACACACATATATATTTTAAATTTTTCAACAAAACCTACATTAAGCACTTATTAAAGTTCAGGTTCTATACTAAGCACATAGCTCATTTAAGTGTGCCAACAAATCTAAGAGATAAGCCCTCTTATGATCACCATTGTATAGATGAAGAACTTTAGGTTCAAAAAGATTAGGTAATTTCCCCAGAGTCACATAGTAAATGACAGATTCAGCCATCTGTCCCTACAGCAACAGCAAACATTTATACAATAGATTCCCTGAGCAAGGCCCGAGTTACTCTCCTGAATAGAGACAAAAAGTATGTGACATGATTCTTGACTTTATTCAACAACCAATCTACTTGTAGGTAATGAGACATGAACATAAGAAAAATTATCATCATTGGGTTTCAAGTAATTCCCAAAGAGAGATATTAGTTCTATTATAGATAGTGCCGGGAGCTTTGCAGAAGTGGTAGGATCACTGGGCCCTAACAGGACTGAGCTGGGGGAGAGGTCTGTATATATGTGGGCTGACTCTGCAGAGTTCTAGTGAAATCTCAGATTTGGCGGAAGAGACGTTTCTACTAAGCAATTTCAGGAAGTATGAGAAACTAGCCCTACACATTTATCTCCAAAGCTGATGAAAAAGCCAGCTAGTTCTTTGGGTCAGGTGAGGGGCTGATGATTCTGGAAGGCTCCTTTCACTATTTCCCACCATGCACACACACTCTGTTTAGAGATCCCTCTTCTCGACTGGCATAGCTTCTGGTCACACCTCAACACTTTTTTGTTTTTTTGAGATGGTGTCTCATTCTGTTGCCCAGGCTGGAGTGCAACGGCATAATCTCAGCTCACTGCAATCTCCGCCCCCTGGGTTCAAGAGATTCTCGTGCCTCAGCCTCCTGAGTAGCTGGGATTACAGGTGCTTGCCTCCGTGCCCAGCTAATTTTTTATTTTTAGTAGAAACAGGGTTTCACCATCTTGGCCAGCCTGGTCTTAAACTTCTGACCTCGTGATCTACCTGTCTTGGCCTCTCAAAGTGCTGGGATCACAGGAGTGAGCCACTGCCCCAGGTCCAGAGTACTTTTTATATTGCTATAATTTCCTGTTACTTAAGGCGCTCTCTAATTAGGCTTTAAACAACTAAAGGGCTAGAAAAACATCTCCTTTGGCCTTTGTTCTGATCCCAACACCATACCTGGCAAAAGTGGCACCCAGTAAATACCAAATGCACAAGCGAAGAACTGAAGATGAATCAGAACCGATGTATGAACCACACATAAGTAAGAACTGCAAGGGTTGTCAATTTTTCCATTTGATGACTTTTTTCAATTAAAGAATTCTCCACACTGAGACCATGAAGTGTTTGTTTCAAGCAGAGAGATCCAGCCAAATGGGCAGTTTAAGTAAGAAAAACTTCCAGTACTGAGAGAGGACAGAGGACTGACTTTCCTAATTGGAAGCTAACAGAGTGCAGATGTCTGTCCAGCATTGGCTTAGGTGTCCAGGATACCTGAGCACTGACAGAGCAGAAGTCCTAGAGGATCCCTGGAAAATGAAATTTACTGAGTACTTTTCCATCCCAAAATACTGCAGGCAGCTCTTCACAAAGCTCTATTTAGGGATTTTGCAGGTAGCAGAAGTCCCTAAATAGAGAGAGCTAAATAGAGATCACCCACTGCTGATCTCTGAGTCAGCGTTCACTGCAGCCACTCATGGATCATGCCTTGAAGAAGCCACACGGAAGAGCCTGGAGTAATACTAGGGAGCAAAGAAAGTGAACACAGACAGTGGAAGGCTCTGGAAATTACAAAGTTTCCAGTACATTCAGGAGTGATTTTTAACGAGCCAGTAGCTTCCAGTGTCAGCAATGAGGCTGCCTCTCCTACTTAGAAAATTGCCCAAGGCTTTGCCTTCAGCCCAACCCTTCCCGCATCTGGATTTTCTTCTACATCCTTATGTCAGATTTCCAACAGAGAAGGAAGATTTCTGCCCAGCCCATGTAAGTTGACCACTAAATGGAAATTGGCCACTAATTACTGCTGCCTTATTTGAGGTCTAGTTTTCCCCAAGATGACCTTTTCAAGTGGATCTTCTCCAGCCCACAGTCTGAGGCTTCCAGACAAGTAAGATCCAGTACCCTAACTCCCTCCCACCTTCCTGTCACCACCTCTGCAAGGTTCCCAAAACATGACACCTGGGCAACAATGGAGACACTAACAGCCACCTGAGATCCGGTGCCTATCAAGAGCCCAGCTGGTGCTAAACACTCTTGGATTTGATCACTTGTCTTCATTCTCACAATAAAAACATGTAGCAAATTTTATTGCCATTTTTAAATGAGAAAGCTGAGACACAGAGAGATGATAGAGTTTTTTCAAAGTTTTGTAGCCGGGAGACAGTAGGAACAGCATTTTAGCTGGGTTAGTGTGAATCTTATTTAACTTAGTAGCATGGAGATGGGGATGGGGTTTCTGGGATCACCTGCCTAGAAATTTCAGCGTGAGGAACGGAAAGGATCAACTCAAAAAAAATATCATCTATAGAAGAAGTTGGACCCAAAATTAGCTGAGTCCTTGTCCTCCAGGTCCCACTAGTCTTAAGCAATGCATGAAGGACGTTTGTCTGGGAGTGCAGTAGGAGGTAGGTGACTTTTTGATACTGGATTTCTGGAGACAATGTCCTGTTTCTTTATACAATTCAGACAAGTGCTACTCAGTGAAGATGTTCTAGACCCCGTGTTGAGGGCTGGAGAGATGGTACAAGGAAAAAAGAAAGAAAGCATTTTAAGACTAATAGGTCCTATCCAGGCCCACTATTGATAGCTGCTCACTCCTCATGCCTGCTAGCCTGGCCTAAACCACCTGTGACTTGGACAAATATTCCTATCTCTTCCTCTGTCTAATGAAGAAACTAAATTGAATTCCTATTTTTTTTTAAGAGCCATAGAACCTTTCCTTCATACAAAGATGATGCAAAAAGTAAGGAAAAGAATGAACCCTAAAGCTGCTGGGGTCATGGGGTGTGGTGAGTGGCCCTGAAGGGGATTCCACATGGTGTATCTTTAAACCGCCAGATGACACCATCTTTGGGGTTCTTCTAGCTCTAGGGTTGTCTGAGTTGGGCAAACACACCTTTCCACTGCCAAGGCATAATTGCGAGCTATCTGCTGCTCCGCACACTTGCACCCAGACCCTCTTCTTGGCAGGTCATGATGGCCTTCCCCAGCAGAGTTGAATACCGGTGCAGGTGTGCTTCCATTCGCAACAATGGCTGAGCAGCGTGAGGGGCCCATTTCTCCAAGCCAGCTTTGGGTAGATTTGAAGGTTCTCAGTAGGAGGCTCATTTTCACTCCACAGAAAGTTTACCTCATTCACTGTGAACAAAAAGTATTTTTTTACATTTAAGTAATAGACTGTCAATGTCTCAAAGCTGGCCACTGTTGAAGTACAAACAGCTGTCTTTAAAGAAACAAGGGAAGCAACCTGAGTCTAAGTGTAGGAAACGGCTAGATCCCCCAAACAAGTACTTTCCAGCTTAAGGATATGGACAGAAAGTATAAGCACCTGAAAAAAAAAGAGAAAAAAGAAATGTATTCCCAAAGGCTGGATGGCCATGCCCAACACTACACTCACTTTATTCAGAGTATGTAAAAAAGGAAGATGGAAATGCTAGATCATTTGGGACACATGACTCTTTCCCAAAATACCAACATAATTTCATCAAGTACAGTTAAAAGAAATAATTCAAGATCCTTCCAGAGAGTCAATAATCAGAATGAGTTGAGAATTTTTAGGACAATTACATCCATCATTATTTTGTTAATTATCTATTTAATACTTGTAATGCAAAGTAATTCCACTGATTTGAGGTCTAACCCCACATACTTTTTTCCATTCCATACTCTCTGATAGAAATGTGCTGATGCATTTCTCACAATGAAGACCAGATGTGGAGGAGGCTGCTGGGGGCAGAAGGAAGATAAACAAGAGATGAAGTAATCAACAAAGTGGATAATGAGTCCCAGCATGCTTAAATCTCGATAGAACTCTGCTGACACATTTCCCTTAGCTTAGTGTTTTAGGATTGAGGAATAACTCAGGGACTTTTACATTTCACCCAAACGTCCATAAAACATTTCTTATAGTCTCTATGTCCTCAGTGGTGAGCTGGTCATTGCTGCAAGTGTTCAAAAAGAGTTCACTCCTGCACAGTTACACTTCATGTAGGGTATGGAGTTTCTACCAGCCTATAAAAGACTGTGATATATTGTGGGATGCATGTTTACAAAGCTCTCTAGACAATGAGTCCCACTTTGTTTTCAGAGCTCCCATTAATACCTAGTGTTCTGAGGAAGATCACCAGAAAAAATATAACTTTTAAGGGATACTAGCTCAGGAAGGCAGTGAGATTCAATAAATACTAAAGTCTTGTCATATTATAAGCCTGTCGTTCTGTGATGATCTATATGGAACTGAAGGGGAACAAAGTCTTATCCAGGAACCACAGAGTGGGAACAGAATGCTTTCTTCTTAGGATTCTCCCTGGTCTTAAGGACTGTTTACATCTTGCTGGACCAGAAATACTGTTAGTTAAATAGAGCCACTAGGGAAGCAGGGGAGACGTGGAAGATAGGTCTCTTGGAAAACGGAATTATCTTCCACCTGTGGAAAGATGTGATAGAACAGCAGTGAGCCATGCTAGCATTTACTTAG
This sequence comes from Aotus nancymaae, assembly GCF_030222135.1. Classification (NCBI taxonomy): domain Eukaryota; kingdom Metazoa; phylum Chordata; class Mammalia; order Primates; family Aotidae; genus Aotus; species Aotus nancymaae. The sequence continues at coordinate 33,143,408 of NW_026988425.1, forward strand.
GGCTGGTCCTGAGCTTCAGCAGGACCTTCCAAAGACAAGACATGCTGGAACTCCATATCTACCTCCTTACACATCCTGGCAGCACTTTTAGAGATTAATCACTAAGATACCTACAAGCATAGTAAGTGCTTAATAAATACAGCACAAACTGCTTGAGAGGCTTTTCTTAATATTCGTACCAACCTAAGGTCAATTATTGACCTAAGAAGAAAAAAATTAATTAGTGCTGCCTAAATAGATGTAGGCTATCTTAAGGTGAGCCCTGTCTCAGTGTCCCTACTCCACTGGCCCAGGCCTTTCTCTGTTGTTTGTATCAAGTCCTTAAAACTTATCAGGTCAAATACTGAATATGCCTGATGCAATTTGTGCCTTCCTGTACGATGACTGTGTTAGACTGCCAATTGCCCTCAATATTTGTTCTTCCCTTCTTCCTCCTTGATTTTTTTTCTGAGTGCATGACTTCCTAGAATACAGATGAAATTTCCCAGCCTCCCTTGCAGCTAAATTCTGTTCAGTAAGACACAAGGGGGAGAGCTACATGCAACTTTCAGAACTTAAAGGGAAGGCAGAGGCCCTTCTCTTCCTTTTCCTCCTTCCTGGCCTGGATGTAGATGGTTTCAACAAAGTGGATGCCAGATGTTGAAGAAAACAGTTTAATATAGAAGACAGACAATAGAAGGAGCCTGTGCTCCTGATTGTGGAGATAAAACATGGGATGTTTTATCTCCATATTTCATTTATATGTGAGAAAAGTAAAAGTATTTTTTCAACTTAAATAAAAGAGGGCTGTTTTATCTGTTTTGTTTACTCCTTTTATTCCCAGCATTTAGAATAGTTCCTTATACTCATTAACGATATTTTAAATAAATCAATCTTATGTGGGGTTTTCTGTCACCCAAAACCATATTATCCTAAATAAGTGACATGATGATTTAACTCTCCTCTTTATGTTTGTAAGAACTATGTCTTCTCAGAGCCCATAATCCTCAGGAGTGGGTGGCTTACATCGCCGAGGGGTAGCATTCGATCCATCCCTTCAGATCAGCAAGTTAATTAAGTATAAATACACAGTGAGTTCTCTTTTACTACCTTCAATCTGTTAACATATGAATAAGACTGATTTCCCCCAATGACTTCCAGAAATAGTATTTTCTGAGAAGTCATATATCTTCTCTTGTTCTAGAGATAATAATCCCATTAGTCCTATGTATATCTTCTTAAGATAATTGAAGGTACCAAGGTTTAGTTGAAAGGGAAAGTAGACACTATTCATGGGTGGGAACCTCATGTGTACTTTCAAATGAAGCAAGAAAATTCTGGGTGAGTCCTGCTGGACTGCTTATTTAGCAACACTCTCTCCACTGTCATCAAAGGGTTAGCATGTCTGTTAGTAGAAAGCCTGCAATACAGCTATCTCTGTTGCTGCTATACCTAACTCAAACATAGCTGCTTGATATTTCATTTCACCTGCTTGACTGCAGGGCATACATAGATTTATGTTCTTCCCATACTCCCAGATTGGTAAATGTTAACTTTGAGTTAGCAATAAATAAGTTGAAAGTCAAGAGTGAAAATTCTCTATAATTAGAGAATATATCATAGAGACCTTGAGAAACCATCTGCTCTGTCTTTGAACAGACAGCAACAAAATAATTCCATGCTGATGAGACTTTATTTGTAAAGAAGGTGAGAGATCATATTTACATATGGTTATATTTACATGTATATGGGCTTAATACATACCTATGTACATGTGAGCATATTTACAGTTATTTCTAATTCTCTAATTTCATAACAATACAATGTCCTACATGTCAACTTATTATAAAAATAGTATTTATGTTTATTTCAGTTTTAAAATGTTCTGTTTGAACTAAAAACAAAAACCATATGATCATCTCCATAGATGCAGAGAAGACTTTTGATAAAATGCATTATCCCCTCATGTTAAAATCCTCAACAGACTAGGCATTGAAGGAACATAATTCACTATAATAAAAGCCATCTATGACATACTCACAGTCAATATTATATCAAATGACCAGAAGCTAAAGGCATTCCACTTGAGAACCAGAACAAGATAATGATGCCCACTCTGACCACTCCTACTTAACATAGTACTGGAAATCCTAGCCAAAGCAATCAGGCAAGAAAAAGAAATAAAAGGTGTCAAAATAAGAAGAGAGAAAGTCAAACTCTATCTGTTTGCAGATGAGATGATTCTATACTCAGAAAACCCACTGTCTCCTAGATCAGATCCATGACTTTGGCAAAGTCTCAGGATACAAAATCAATGTACAAATTTCAACATTTCTATATACCAACAACATCCAAGCTGAGAGCCAAATTAAGAATACAGTACCATTCACAATAAAGTAAAATACTTAGGAATACAGCTGACCGGGGAGATGAAAGATCTCTACAACAAGAATTACAAAATACTGCTCAAAGAAATCAAAGATGACACAAACAAATGAAAAAAAATTCCATGCTCATGGTAAGAAGAATTAATATTGTTAAAATGACCATACTGACCAAAGCAATTTAAAAATTCAAATTTCTTCTCCAATTCTTTTATTAATGTCTGACCTTATAACAGAAAAACTAAGGGCTGTTCTCCCAATCATCTAACTTGGTCCTCTGGCAAGAGCAATCACATAATAACCTATGTAATACCAAGAAATATGAACCTATCCAGTCTGAGTTTTCATTGATTTCTTGGTTGTTTAAAAGGTAGAAAAGTAAACCTAGGGAAAAATGCAAAATCAAGGAGAGAAAAGGGAATTATTCCCTTTCAGTAATAAGCCAGCCATTCTTCTATGAAAGTACATGACTAGTAAAAAGGTTTACGAATAAAAGCCAGCATTTCTATTAAGGAAATAGTGACACATAAAATATAAAGGGAAAGGTTGAACTCAGATAGCCACATGAATGCACTTTCCAATGAAAGAAAGAGCACTTTGGTCTAGAAAAGTCTAGGCCAATATGGTGGCTGCCAGCTACATGCGGTGAGGGAGGCTTGAAATGGGCTGTGTGCAAATTGAAATGCGCTGGCTAGATTTCAGAGACTTGATGTGATAAAAAGAATTTAAACTATCATATGAATAAGATACATGGATTACATGTTGAAATAATAATAATCTGGATATCTTGAGCTAAGAAAAGTATTAACATTTATTTCACCTTTTTCCTTCACTTGGCTGCTAGAAAGTTGAAAATTACCTATGAGACTTGCATTGTGACTCACATATTTGTATTGTAGAGCATTGGTTTAGAGCTCAAGACACTTGAATATCCATCTAGGGTCTCCTAGTTATTTGCTATTTTATCTAAAGTCAGATTCACAGAACTGCTGTAAGAAAGGAGTCAAGCATCATACTTGCCACAAAGTAAAGTCGCAGTATGTATTATTCTGTTTTCTTCAATCCTACTTGCAATGAAAGGGATGAGGTCCATAACAGATCAAAACTCTAGTTCCTTTTGTTTTCAGTTAAGGTTTATTTAATTCTGATTAGGGAGAGCCCTGTCTTTAATCGGCCTGGCTGTTTTATCCTCACCCTCATCTTGTAAAATGGCTGCCTAGTTCCTCACCCACTAGAACAAAGGGATGAGAAAGCAGCACTCCGATAAGAAATTTTCATCATCAGTTATATTTTTATTCTCTTTTTTAAAGAGAGAGGGGAAGAAATAGAAAGAGACAGAGAGAGAGAGAGATCAGTAAGTCATGATATGGAGATTTATTTTAAAGAGTAACTTCCTGTCCATAAACAAATAAAATGTTATATACACAATATAATGAAATATTGTTCAGCCTTATAAACAAAAGAAATTCGGACACATATTACAACAGGGATGAATCTTGAGGATGCTGTGCTAAGTGAAACAAGCCTGTCACAAAAGGACAGATACTGTGTGATTCCATTTACATGAGGTACCTTGTGTAGTACAGTTAACAGAGGCAGAAAGTAGAATGCTAGTTGCCAGAGGATGTGGGGAGGGGAAGGGAAATGGGAAAAATTAATTTGTACAGAGTTTCAGTTTGGGGAGATGGAAAAAGGTCTGGAGATGGATGCATGGTGATGATGGTTGTCTAACAATAGAATATACTTAAAACCATTTTAAAACTGTACATTTAAAAATGGTTCAAAAGGTAAATTTTCTGTTATGTATTTTTCATCAAAAACTTTCAAATCAACTTTCTAAAAAAGTAACTTCCATGGTAGATGGTGGATGTTGAATTGAATACAGATTCACCCAATTTCCTGCATTTCTATCGCTGTATTGACAAGTCCCATAGTGTTCCCAAAGAGACCCAATCCTTAATCTCTGTTTCACAATCACTAACCTGTGTTTATCAAAGCATTCATATTTCAATACTTGTAATTGGATTATCAAAATAAGGGTTTTTTGACTAAACATCAATTAACAAATTATAATTAGCCAGAAAGTCCATTGTCCAAAGCCTTCCGGTTGTCCAAAGCATTCCAGTTAAATGAGGTTTGACAATAACATAAATTAAATATTCTTTTCTGGGACCCTAACTGGATCCTTGTTGGCAGCCTGGTTGGTTTTGCACTCATCTAATTAGAGATGGAGAACAGAGATAGTGCCACAGCTGGTGAGGGCAGCAACAGTCTCCTTGCATCATACAGCTGGCTTTCCAGAAAAAGCAAGGGAAGGGAAATAACTCTGCACTGAGAGGCTGCTTCCAAAATTAGAAAAGCTATGTAAAGGCTCAAGTTTGAGTGGAGTTTTTCAATAGAGGTATTTACTAAAACTTCATAACCTCTGTGACATTATCAATGCTGACAAACCAGTCTTGGCTTCACCTATGGGCCTCTGCCCACTTCTGCCCTCTTGAAGCTATTCCTAGCCAGTTCTTTTTGGCTTAAAATGGTCAATGTGAGATGCTATTCTCCATAGTTCAGCTTGCTTTTTTGGACTATACATTTTAAGCATCTAAATTTCATTGTCTAATTTTCACTCCACTAATTCCTTGTTAGCCCAAGAAAAAAGGTTTTATTCCACATCTCCCTCTCCAACTCCTTCTAACATGTAGCTTAAAGCCTTCAGTTTTTTAAAATAAAATTTCTGGAATGTCCTCTTCTAAAATATGTGATAATGAATTCAATATACTTGAACTGTGATATTTAATTAGGCATAAGGTATTGTGTATGTATTCAGAAACTGCCAGCCTCTCTAGGGAAACATAAGGTACAAATAATGCCTTTTAATCTCAAGATGTTCTCTTATTTATTGGAGAAGACAAAAAGCATCAGTAAGAAACACAATCACACAAATGATGAATGATTAAATGTCACTAACAGTGAGGAGAGGCATTTAAAGGGAAAAAGAGATCAAGGTAAACTGAATTCAATGAGTACCTGTTTGTTTCCTGTCGTTATGCAAGGCCCAGAAGTTACAGAGATGAATAAAAGCAACTTTACTGCCATTAAGGGACTCACTATCTAGAGAAGCAGATGGAACAGACTTACTTCTCAGGGTGGTAAGCATGACTTTTGGGGTGTGCAGAGTGCAACTAGGCAGAGGAGAGAGGAGAACAGACTGAGTAAGAGCAGGATGAACAAAGGTGTGGAGAGAAGAATGAACGTCTGGCTTTTTGAGAATTCAGAATAGCCTGGATAATTCCAAACTGCCCAATTCTAAGTTATTTTCATTTGCCAAGTGACCAGGGGATATCAGCTCTCCTTTATAATAATGTTACATTTTGCTTATTAAAATCATCTTATCTTTCTGAACCTACACAAGTTTGGGTGATGACAGGAATCTAGCAAGCCTGCAAAAGGTCTGCAGATAGAGGCTGAGCAGGATCCTAACTTTGCTGCAAAGTTTCCATACGGTGGACCATTCTCATGTCCCTACCTGAGCAGTAACTCATTCATCATGGTTCCCAGAATACAAATATAGAAATGGAAGAATGCCAACCAGATAAGCTGAAAAAATATAAAGGGGGAATGAGTGACATCTCTATATTCAATTCTTTTCAGTATTAATATATTACATTCACATATTGCTTTACACCTCACAGAGCTAGTGCCTTTAACATGGTAGTTGCTTCTTTTTGACAACCTAGGAGTAAGAGAGCTGATATTACCAGTCCCATTTCCCCAATAGGTCCATTACATTTTGAAAAGCTTAAGTTAAGCCCGGGCACAGTGGCCTTTAATCCCAGCACTTTGGGAGATCAAGGTGGGCGGATCACCTGAGGTCAGGAGTTTGAGACCAGCCTGGCCAACATGGTGAAACCCTGTCTCAACTAAAATTACAAAAATTAGCCGGGTATGGTGGTGGGTGCCTGTAACCCCAGCTACTTGGGAGGCAAAGGCAGGAGAATTGCTTGAACCCGGGAGGTGGAGGTTGCAGTGAACCAAGATCACACCATTGCACTCCATCCTGGGCAACAAAAGTGAAACTCCATCTCAAAATATAAAAAATAGAAACAAAACAAAAATTAAAAGCTTAAGTTAGGAGGCATAGACACATAGGTTAATGGAGCAGAACAGAGAACTCAGAAATAGACCCACGGAAAGATGCCTAAAAGGTTACTGACAAATGTGCAAAGCAATTCAAAGGAGAAAGGATGATCTTCTCAACTAAGATGTTAATGTAACTGTGAATTCACAGGCAAAAAATAAAATAAATAAATAAATAAAAACCTTGACCTAATCTTTACTTCTTATGTAAAAATTAATTCAAAATGGATTATGGACTTAATCATAAAATGTAAAACTATAAAAATTTTTAGGAGAAAATATTTGGGATGAAGGGCTAGGCAAAGGGTGCTTAGTATATAAAAGAAAAAATTAATAAATTTGATCTCATCAAAATTAAAATTATTTTCTCTGCCTATGTGAAATCTGGAGTTATATTTTGATTGATAAAAAGCTCTAAAATTGATTTTGGTGATGGTTGTACCACTCTGTGCGTATTCTAAAAATCACCAGATCGTTGTACACATTAAAATAAAGAATTGTATGCAGATTATATCTCAAGAAAGCTTCTACTAAAAAGAAAAAGCCCATTTGAAGAGAATAAAAAGACAAGCTACCTACTGGGAGAAAATATTTTCAAACTATATATTTAACAAAGGACTAGTATCAAGAGTATATAAAGAATTTCCAAACTTAAAAGTAACAATAACAAAAATAAGCAACATACACAAAGAGAATTTTCATTGAAGACTATATCCAGATAAAAATTAGTCGGCCTCATTAGCTACCAGGGAAATGTAAATTAAAGCCACAATGAGATATTGCTACATGTCTATCAGAATGGCTAAAATAAAAAGTAGTGACAAGACCAAATGCTGCTGAGGATGTAGAGAAACTGGATGACTCATATACTGCTGGTGGAAATATAAAATAGTCTAGCCACTGTATTTAACAAACTGTTTGGCAGTATCTTAAAAAACTACACATGCAATTACCATTCAACTCAGTAATTTTACTCTTGGGCATTTACCCCAGAGAAATGGAGACTTACATACACATAAAAATCTGTAGCAGCTTCACGCATAATAGCCAAAACCTAGAAACAAGCCAAATGTGCCTCAACCAGTGAAGGGTACGCTCATACTGTGGAACATCACTTGACAATGTAAAGTAGACCAAACTTTTGATGGACAGAACAACTTGAGTGACTCTCCAGGAAATTATTACGAGTGGAAAAAGCCAATCCCTAAGGGTTATACACTTTATGATTCCACTTATATAATATTTTTAAATGACAAAATTCTAGAAATTTTAGGACAGATTAGTGATTGCCAAGGGTTAGGATGGAGGGATGAGAGCATGGTAGGGAGGTGGGTATGGTTATAAAACGTCAATATGAGGGATCCTTGTAGAGGTGGAGCTGTTCAGCATATTGACTGTCAGTGGATGCACAAAAATATAATTGTAGTAAAACCATATAGAACTAATTACACACACACACACACACACACACACACACGCGTACAGGTAAAATGGGGAAATCTGAATGAGACCAGTGGATTGTATCATCAATATCCTGATTGTGATATTATACTATTGTTTTAAAAGATATTATTGTTAAGTGAGACTGGGTGAATGGTACATAAGATCTCTTTGTATTATATCTTACTGTATGTGAATCTACAATTATTTCAATAAAAATTTTATTTCAAAGGTATATGTCTAAACTTACACAATAATAACTTAAACAAAAGCTACATGTAAATCTCCAAATTCCTAGTGTGGAGCCAGTGGTGAACTACAACTCTGGCTCAGACAGCCCTTCAGAGCTCCCGTAGGACCAAGAACAGCAACTTCTGAGGAATGGAAATGAGGGAGGGAAAGAGAAAATGTCCCTGATAAAAACAGCATATAAAATATAATCCCAAGTCTGGGAAATTATAGATGTGTGCATAAATAAATGAAAACAAGATAAAGTTAATGAAATACAATTAGCCTCTGAAAGGGCCTAGTGGGGCTGTCATCTACTAAGGGATTTTTCTCCACGTTTTACTTCCCAACATCTGAGCACCCTTAGAACCTACATCCACTTGTGATTTCCCTGGTGATGCAAAGCTACTGCTCTCTTTCAAAATCTGTTCTTTCCTCCTTCCTTACTAGCTGGGCTCTGGCTGCCTGGCTGTTCTTTTCATTAAGTATGACCCGATGAATTCCATCTGCATTCATCATAGACCGACCAAGCCAGTATTCACTTCTTTCTCTTGAGCTTTCCCTGAAGCTCAAAGGGGAGTGCCATTGACAACCACCCTACATACCCCAGCATAGTTCCTGGGAGAAGATCTGAATCAATAAGTTACTCAAATCTTAACATGTAGAATTACTGAGAAGTTCTCTTCAGATTTTAAATGGTCAAAATATAATATAAAATTAAACAAAACAAGCAAGCTCATCCATCCCATGGCAAAGGTGCCTTGAGATTCCCATATAAAGTGAGAAGAAACCCCACAGCCTTGACCTTCTAAATAACCACTCTCAAAATTGGCAACCCAGGCAGGGTAGACCCTGGTCTCCCAAGTGTTTTGCAAACTGGAGACTTAACTTGTGGTGGCATTCAGCTTGAAGATACAAAGCCCCTACAACCTTCAGCACAAGATCTTTTCCCAGTGCCTGCCTTAAGCCATTTGAAATGAAGATGGAAAATTCCCCAAAGCCACAAATCCTAAAACATCCTCATCATTTTCCTTTTTCAAATTTCCTCTTAATGTGAACTTAAAGGAGAGTGACAACTTCTGACAGCAATCCTTAAGGGACTCTGGTGGTGCATGCAGTGGACTAAGTGGACTTTTTGTTTCAAAGATGGCTAAAAACTAAAGTCTCCCATAACCCATCCCACAGAAGAAGAGTGTTATTAACATGGCACTAAATGACTGTGTTCACAGAACCTTAACGAGCACAAAGCTCAATTTAATACATAACTAGAAAGTCATTTCTCCCCTTAGACACTTTTACAAAAGAAGGGAACTTGACTAAATAATAAGGTAATTGATGTTAATAATTTATATAAAGCAACTTCCAGCATTGGTTCTAGAATCAATCAGCTTAGCATCTCTACAGGGCATTCTTTCTTCTCCTGCAGTATTAGCTGGTATTGATGCTGTTCATGAATCTTTGAAGACTTACACAGGTCTTCCCAATCATCGAAGGAATACTTGTGCCCATCTGAGTTCTCCTACTTCTAATACTTTCCATCATCTCCTGTGTTTTTAAACAATGGGGATGTGTGGTGGTATAGACAGGAGTGTAAGCCAAACAGAAGGTGTAACTTCCCTGATCCTTCATTAGCTAATATTTTTAGATAAACAAGAGTCTACTGTACAATGAGCTTCAGATGAATTCGCTCACCCAGTACAAAAGTGCCCCTGAGTGGCAAATGGCACTCCATCTGTTTTTTCACCTCAGTCACCACAAATTCTACTTAGGTGAGAGTTGGCTTCTTTTATAAATCAACTGTGCATTTTTTCATTGACAAAACCTGAACTTTTATTAAACATTCCTTTAGAAAGCAGGCCCAGGACAGTTTATAAAACTGTGAGCTTAATGGATTCTACCTCTTGACTAGAAATTTCTCTTGAGGCAGAAGTAATGACATTTCAGATGTAGGACCCTCATGCCTTGGCATTAGGAAGCCAGAAAGCCTCCTAATGAGTGGCTAGCAACAAGACTGTCTGTAGATGGTACCTCAGTGCCATTCTACAGGCACAGCCATGGGTCTCACTGGATTCCGATAACCTGTTCATGCACAGGTGGGGAGCACCTTGATGATACCCAGTTTCTTAAACTTGAATACCTTGAATCTTACCATCGAGAATCTATTTTGATGTGCATCACATGATTAGCAAGTCTCTCATTTCCCAGTAAAACCGTTTCTGACATTCTCTGTGCTAATTTTCAAAGCCTCAAGTGATGATTAAGATCTGAAGAGTTACAGTCTTTCTAATATAGTACCAACTGACCACCCCTGGAGGGTGAATTTTCTTTTCTTTTTAACTGTTTTATTCGAGTAGACTTGACACATGAAAAGCTGCACATATTTAATGTGTACAACTTGATGTGTTTAAAGATAAGTATATACCCATGATACCATCAAACCATCATCACCATAAATGGCATAAACTCATCCATCACATCAAAAAGTTTCATTCCATTCCCATCCCAACCCCCATCCATATATTGTGGTAACAGCACATAATATAAGATCTGCTCTTTTATAAAATGTTTAAGAATATAATACAGTATTATTAATAATAGGCCCTATATTGTATAGTAGATCTCCAGATCTTATTTATTTTGCATAATTGAAACTTTGCACTCCTCGACTAACACCTCCCCATTTCTTCCTCCCCCTATCCCCTGGTAACTACCATACTACTCTCTGCTTCTGTGAATTATTTTAGATTCCACACATAAGATCATATGGCATTTATCTTCCTATGGCTGCCTTATTTTACTTGATCTAATATCCTTCAGGGCCATCCATATTGTCATAAATGGTAAGGTTTTCCTTTCCTTATTTTTAAGGCCGATTGGTGTTAAATAAAATTTATAGGAGGCATTGGTTTGGGCTGAGCTTCTGCACTAGGCCTGAGAAACCAAGTCAAAATGGAATCACTTATGCTAAGTTCCATGCCATTGAGACAAAACTAAGTTGTTACCTGATTTTCCACCAAATCAGGAAAGAAAGCAATGAAAGCCAAAACCCCAAACAAGCCAGTTTTAGCTAGTACAATAAGAAGGCTCTTCTGCTTTAACCTTTACAAGGAAATTAACTTTTAAATGACCAATAAGCTTTTTGTTCCCTCTTTTTACATTCTTCAGCCCTTTTCTGCTTATAAAACCAAACTTCTTAGCGCAGCTTACGGGAACACTCATTCTAATCTGTAGAATGAGGTGTTTGATCCTAGAATCACAAATAAAAGCCTATTAAGATCTTTAAACAAAATTTGTTGTAATTTTGTCTTTTGACAACAGCATTCCATTGTATGTATATACCACATTTTCTTTATTCATCCGTCCATTGATGGAAAGTCAGGTTGCTTCCATATCTTGGCTATTGTGAATAATGCTGCAATGAACATGGGAAAGCAGACATCTCTTGAAAATCCAGATTTCAATTCCTTTGAATGTATATCCAGAAATGGGATTGCTGGATTAAATGGTAATTCTTTTTTTATTTTTTAGGAATATTAATATTGATTTACATAGTGTCTGCACCAATTTACATTTCCACCAAGAGTGTAAGGGATCTTTTATCCACATCTTCACCAACATTCATTTTCCTTTGTGTTTTTGATAACAGCCTTTTTAATAGGTGTAAAATAATGTCTTATTGTAGTTTTGCTTTGCATCTCCCTAATGATTAGTCATGTTGAGCATGTTTTCGTGGACCTGTTGGCCATTTATATGTCTTCTTTAAGAAATTCCTATTTAGGTTGTCTATTTTTAAAATGGCTTCTATGTGCTATTGAGTTGTAGGGATACATTCTGGATTTTAATCACTTATCAGATATGTGGTCTGTAAATATTTTCTTTCATTCCATCAAGTGTCTTTCATTTTGTTAATTGTGTCTTTCACTGTGCAAAAGATTTTTAGTTTGATATAGTCCCACTCGTCTATTTTTGCTTTTGTTACCTACACTTTTGGTTTTATAACCAAGAAATCATTTCCCAGGCCAATGTTTAGAAATGTTTTTTCCTACCTTATATTCTAAGAGTTTTATTTTTATTTTTATTTTTATTTTTATTTTTTTTGAGACGGAGTTTCGCTCTTGTTACCCAGGCTGGAGTGCAATGGCGTGATCTCCGCTCACCGCAACCTCCGCCTCCTGGGTTCAGACAATTCTCCTGCCTCAGCCTCCTGAGTAGCTGGGATTACAGGCACGCGCCACCATGCCCAGCTAATTTTTTGTATTTTTAGTAGAGACGGGGTTTCACCATGTTGACCAGGATGGTCTCGATCTCTTAACCTCGTGATCCACCCGCCTCGGCCTCCCAAAGTGCTGGGATTACAGGCGTGAGCCACCACACCCGGCCCTATTCTAAGAGTTTTATTGTTTCAGTCTTTATATTTAAGTATTTCATCCATCTTGAGCTTATTTTTGTATAGTGTGAGATAAGGGTTCAACTTTATTCTTTTGCATGTGGGTATTGCTTTTTGTCCCTTCCCCATCTACCAGCCTTCCTCCTGAGTCCCCAAAGTCCATTGTATGATTCATGTGCTTTTGCATCCTCATAGCTTAACTCCCACTTGTAAATAGAACATAGAGTGTTTGGTTTTCCATTTCTGAGTTACTTCACTTAGATTAATAGTCTCCAACTCCATCCAGGTTGCTGCAAATGCCATTATTTTGTTCCTTTTTATGGCCAAGCAGTAGTCTATGGCATGGTCTATTTAAATATACATATATATATATATATATATATATATATATTTAAAATACATATATATAATACATATATATATGATGTATTTTCCTTATACATTCCTTGCTTGATGGGTTCCATACTTTTGCCTTTGCCCAATTTTTAATTGGATTGTTTATTTTTTGCTGTTGAGTCGTTTGAGTACTTTGTATATTCTGGATGTTAATGCCTTATCAGATGAATAGTTTGCCCATATTATCTCCCATCCAACAAGTTGTAAACATATAAAAATCAGTAATTTTCTTATATGCTAATAATGAACTAGCTAGCCTGAGCATGGTGGCTCACACCTGTAATCCCAGTACTTTGGAGGCTCAGAAGGGTGGATCACCCGAAGTCAGGAGTTTGAGATCAGCCTGGCCAACATAGTGAAATTTTGTCTCTACTGAAAATACAAAAATTAGCTGGGCATGGTGGTGGGTTCCTGTAATCCCAGCTATTTGGTAGGCTGAGGCAGCAGAATCGCTTGAACGTAGGAGGCAAAGGTAAGGTTGCAGTGAGCTGAGATCATGCCATTGCACTCCAGCCTGGGCAACAGAGCAAGATTCCATCTCAAAATAATAATAATAATAATAATAATAATAATAAACTAGCTGAAAAAGAATTCAGGAAGGCAATCCTCCTTAAATAGATGCAAAAGGGCCGGGTGCGGTGGCTCACGCCTGTAATCCCAGCACTTTGGGAGGCCGAGGCGGGTGGATCACGAGGTCAAGAGATTGAGACCATCCTGGTCAACATGGTGAAACCCCGTCTCTACTAAAAATACAAAAAATTAGCTGGGCATGGTGGCGCGTGCCTGTAATCCCAGCTACTCAGGAGGCTGAGGCAGGAGAATTGCCTGAACCCAGGAGGCGGAGGTTGAGGTGAGCCGAGATCGCACCATTGCACTCCAGCCTGGGTAACAAGAGCGAAACTCCATCTCAAAAAAAAAAAAAAAAAAAAAAAAAAAAAATATGGCTGCAAAAAACATAACATATCTACAAACAAGTTTAACCAATGTGGTGAAAGACCTCTACAAGAAACTACAAAACACTTACTTTCACAGAAATAGAAAAAACAATCCTGAAATTTGTTGGCACCAGAGAGTCTTTTTGTATGCTGTTTGTTCTGCCTGGAATACTCTTTCCTTCCGCCTTCATCTCATGAACTCTCAGTCTTTTATCACTTGATTAAGGTGATATCTGCCAGATTTCCCTACTTTATAGTTACTATTTGCCCCTTTGTAATTAATGAATATTTTATAAGGAGTTACTTATAAAAATTATAAAAAGATCCTGTTTCTCATCATATCTTTACTCACTAATGATAGGAAATGCTGGAGAGTCTTACCTTCAACAATTATTAGTCAAATAGTGATAGTCAAATAGTGATTTTTTCTTTCTACCATTCCATCTATATTTATTAATTAGAATTGTACTGTAAGAAAGAGCTGTTCTTTTGCCACCATTAAAAAATTATTTATAACAGTATGGACTTCTGAATATTTATTTTATACATTTTAATCTAGTGTTATTATTTTGTGGCTTAAATTGTCTTAGCTTGGGCTGTTGAGAGTTTCTGTTGAGTTGGCTCTGCCCACTTTCAACATTTGCTACACTTTTGAATACTTACTTTCTGGCACCATAACTTATTGCAAGTTCATCTTGTATATTCTAGGCCCCAACCCTGGAATCAATCACTTCTCCAACAAACCCTGGTTCTTTTTGTTGGAAAATGGAATTAGAAACCAAAATATGGATGCTAGATGTCCTCATTGTTACTTGGGTGTCATTACTTCTAGGCCCTCTCAGCAGAGGAAGGTAGAAAATATATGTCTGCATGCATAGGTGTACACACATCTATATCAATATCTATCTGTCTATCTATCTATTGTCTATCTATCTTCTATCTATCTATCTCTTAAGATACAAATTCATGCTCATACCTCTGATTCCAGTCCAACACTACAGAGCTTATTTTAGCTTTCCTCTTTTCTTTGTAACTCCTTTCTCTGCTATTTAGAAACCTAATTCTCATTATCTTCAATATATTTACTTATTTTCTTGGTTCGCTAATACATGTAGTTTCAGAATTGCCAATGAATATCTCTGTGAAAAATAAATTTACTAACTAGAGTACAGTATTTATGTACCTTTCTTTTTTGTCTTTAGCCTAACAACATAATCAAGACTTTTCTAAAGTTAGTTCCATTAGTTCTTTTCTTCCCCCTCTACTTCATTGTGATTGTTACTTATTTATAATTAGGTTAATTTGCTACTGTTGTATTCCATTTTGACTCCCCAACATCATGGTTGGTTTCATATATGTACCTTTCTGAAAATGTGAATCAGTATGATTATAAAAGTCAGAGCTACACACAAAGGCATACGCACAGTTATGAATACGTGAGAGGGACCACTGGGTCACAGAGTCAAAGCTGTGGACACTGTAAGAGATAAAAATTTGGTGTCAACTCTTAAGCAAACAGAACAAAGCTAGAGACATCATGCTACCTGACTTCAAACTATTCTATAAGACTGCAGTAATTAAAACAGCATGGCACTAATACAAAAACAGACACATAGACCAATGGGACAGAATAGAGGACTCAGAAATAAGGCGGCACATCTACAACCACCTGATCTTTGACAAACATGACAAAAACAAGCAATGGGAAGAGGATTCCATATTTAACAAATGGTGCTGGGAGAACTGGCTAGCCATATGTGGAAAACTGAGACTGAACCCCTTTCTTATACCTTTACAAAAATTAATTTAACATGGATTAAAGGCTTAAATGTAAAACTCCAAATGATAAAAAACCTAGGAGAAAATCTAGAAAATACCATTTAGGACATAGGCATGGGCAAATATTTGATGACAAAAATGTCAAAAGCAACTGCAACAAAAGCAAAAATTGACAAGTGGGATCTAATTAAACTAAAGAGCTTCTGTACAGCAAAAGAAACTATCACAAGAGTGAACAGACAACCTGCAGAATGGGAGAAATTTTTTCTCCATCTACCCAAATGACAAAGGTCTAATAACCAGAGTCTACAAGGAGCCTAAACAAATTTACAAGGAAAAAAAAACTTATTAAAATGTGGGCAAAGAACATGTGGTTTTTGTTATTCATTCTGTTGATGTGATGGATTATGTTCATTGAGATGTGCATGTTGAACGAGTCTTACATCCTAGGGATGAAGCCAACTTGATCATGGCGGATAAAGTTTTTAATGTGCTGCTGGATTTGGTTTCCCATTATTTTATTGAAGATTTTTGCATCAATGTTCTTCAGGGATATTGGCCTGAAATTTTCATTTCTTGTTGCATCTCTGGCAGGTTTTAGTATCAGGATAATTCTGGCGTCATAAAATAAGTTAGGGAGGAGTCCCTCTTTTTCTATTGTTTGGAATAGTTTCAGAAGAAATGGTACCAGCTCCTCTTTGTACATCTGGTAGAATTCAGTTGTGAATCCATCTGGTCCTGGGTTTTTTTTTGCTGTTGTTGTTGGTAGGCTATTAATTACTGCCTAAATTTCAGAACTTGTTACTAGTCTATTTAGGGATTTGACTTTTTTTGTGGTTTAGTCTTGGGAGGGTGTATGTGTACAGGAATTTATCCATTTCTTCTAGATTTTCTAGTTTATTTGCATAGAAGTATAGTATTCTCTGATGGTAGTTTGTATTTCTGTGAGATCAATGGTGATATCCCCTTTATCATTTTTCATTTTGTCTATTTAATTTTTCTCTTTTTTCTTCTTTATTAGTCTGGCTAGCAATCTATCTGTTTTGTCAATCTTTAAAAAAAAAATCGGTTCCTGGATTCACTGATTTTTTTGAAGGGTTTTTTGTGTCTCCATCTCCTTCAGTTCTGCTCTGATCTTAGTTATTTCTTGCCCTCTGCTAGTTTTGAATTTGTTTGCTCTTGCTTCTCAAGTTCTTTTGATTGTGATCTTAGGTGTCGATTTTAGATCTTTCTGGCTTTCTCATGTGAGCATCTAGGGCTATAAATTTCCCTCTAACCACTGCTTTAGCTGTGTCCCAGAGATTCTGGTACATTGTGTCTTTGTTCTCACTTGTTTCAAAGAACATCTTTATTTCTGCCTTAATTTCATTATTTACCCAATAGTCATTCAGGAGACGTTTGTTTAGTTTCCATGTAGTTGTGCAGTTTTGAGAGAGTTTCTTAATCCTGAGTTCTAATTTGATTGCCCTGTGGTCTGAGAGACTGTTTGTTATGATTTCCATTCTTTTGCATTTTCTGAGAAGTATTTTACTTCCAATTATGTGGTCAATTTTAGAATAAGTGCTATGTGATGCTGAGAAGAATGTATGTTTTGTTGATTTGGGTTAGAGAGTTCTGTAGATATCTATTAGGTCTGCTCAGTCCAGAACTGAGTTTAAGTCCTGAATATCCTTGTTAATTTTATGTCTTGTTGATCTGTCTAATACAGACACTGGGATGTTAAAGTCACTCATTATTATTGTGTGGGAGTCTAAGTCTCTTTGTAGGTCTCTAAGAACTTGTTTTATGTATCTGGATGCTCCTGTATTGGGTGCATATATATTTAGGATAGTTAGTTCTACTTGTTGCATTGATCCCTTTACCATTATGTAATGCCTTTCTTTGTCTTTTTTGATCTTTGTTAGTTTAAAGTCTGTTTCATCAGAGATTAGGATTGCAACCCTTGCTTTTTTTTATTTTTTATTTTTGCTTTCTATTTGCTTGGTAAATATTCCTCCATCCCTTTATTTCAAGCCTATGTGTGTCTTTGCACGTGAGATGGGTCTCCTGAATACAGCACACTAATGAGTCTTGACTCTTTATTCAATTTGCCAGTCTGTGTCTTTTAACTGGGGCATTTACCCTGTGTACATTTAAGGTTAATATTGTTATGCATGAATTTGATCCTGTCATTATGATGCTAGCTGGTTTATCTCAATAGATGCAGAAAAGGCCTTCAAGAGAATTCAACAACCTATTCATGCTAAAAACATTAAATAAACCAGATATTTATGAAATGTATCTTAAAATAGTAAGAGCCATTTATGACAAATCCACAGTCAATATCATACTGAATGGGCAAAACCTGGAAGCATTCCCTTTAAAAACCTGAACAAGACAAGGAAGCCCTCTCTCAACACTCTTATTCAACATAGTATTGGAAGTTCTGACCAGGGCAATCAGGCAAGAGAAAGAAATAAAGCGTATTCAAATAGGAAGAGAGGAAGTCAAATTGTCTCTGTTTGCAGATGACATGATTATATATTTAGAAAATCCCATCACCTCAGCCCAAAAATTCCTTAAGCTGATAAGCAACTTCGGCAAAGTCTCAGGATACAAAAGCAATGTGAGAAAATCACAAGCATTCCTATATACCAGTAATAGACAGAGAACCAAATCATAGGTGAACTGCCACTCCTGATTACTTCAAAGAGAATAAAACACTTAGGAATACAACTTACAAGGGATGTGAAGGACCTCTTCAAGGAGAACTACAAACCAAGGCTCAAGGAAATAAGAGAGGACATAAACAAATGGAAAAACATTTCATGCTCATTGATAGAAAGAATCAGTATCATGAAAATGGCCATACTACCCAAAGTAATTTGCAGATTTAATGCTATTCCCATCAAACTACCATTGACTTTCCTCACAAAATTAAGAAAAACTACTTTAAAATTCATATAGAACCAAAAAAGAGCCCATATAGCCAAGACAATCCTAAGCAAAAAGAAAAAGCTGGAGGCATCATGCTACCTGACTTCAAAGTATACTACAAGGCCACAGTACCCAAAACAGCATGGTAATGGCACCAAAACAGATATATAGACCAATGGAAGAGAACAGAGGCCTCAGAAATAACACCACACACCTATAACCATCTGATCTTTGACAAATCTGCCAAAAACAAGCAATGGGGAAAGGATTTCCTATTTAATAAATGATGTTGGGAAAACAGGCTAGCCATATGCAGAAAACTAAAACTGGACCCCTTCCTTATACCTTATACAAAAATTAACTCAAAATGGATTAAAGACTTAAACATAAGACCTAAGACCATAAAAACCCTAGAAGAAAACGTAGGTAATATCATTCAGGACATAGGCATGGGCAAAGACTTCATGACTATAACACCAAAAGCAATGGCAACAAAATTGACAAATGGGATCTAATTAAACTAAAGAGCTTCTGCACAGCAAAAGACACTATCAGCAGAGTGAACAGGCAACCTACAGAATGGGAGAAAATTTTTGCAATCTATTTATCTGGCAAAGGGCTAATATCCAGAATCTATAAGGAACTAAAACAAATTTACAAGAAAAAAACAACCCCATCAAAAAATGGGCAGAGCATATGAACAGACACTTCTAAAAAGAAGACATTCATGTGGCCAAGAAACATATGAACAAAAGCTCATCATCACTAGTCGTTAGAGAAATGCAAATCAAAACCACAATGAGATACAATCTCACACCAGTCAGAATGGTAATCATTAAAAAGTCAGGAAACAACAGATGCTGAAGAGGATGTGGAGAAATAGGAATGCTTTTACACTCTTGGTGAGAGTGTAAATTAGTTCAAACATTGTAGAAGACAGTGTGGTGATTCTTCAAGGATCTAGAACCTGAGATACCATTTGACCCAGTAATCCCATTACTAGGTACATACCCAAAAGATTATGTTATTCTACTATAAAGACACATGCCCACATATGTTTATTACAGCACTGTTCACAATAGCAAGGACTTGGAGCCAACTCAAATACCCATCAATGGTAGACTGGATAAAGGAAATGTGGTGGATATACACCATGGAACACTGTGCAACCATAAAAAAGGATGAGTTCATGTCCTTTGCAGAAACATGGATGAAGCTGGAAACCATCATTCTTAGGAAACTAATACAGGAACAGAAAACCAAACACTGCATATTCTCACTTGTAAGTGGAAGTTGAACAGTGAGAACATATAGACACAGGGAGGGGAACATCACACATTGGGGCCGATCAGGGGGTTGGGGGCAAAGGGAGGGACAGCATTAGGAGAAATACCTAATGTCGATAATGGGTTGATGGGTGCAGTAAACCACCATGGCACATGTATACCTATGTAACAAACCTGCACATTCTGCACATGTATCCCAGAACTTAAACAAACAGAAAAAGAATAATATGGTTCACCATATTAAAAAAAATGTGGGCAAAGAACATGAACAGATACTTCTCAAAAGAAGACATTAATGCAGCCAACAAACATGAAAAAAAAAACTCAACATCACTGATCATTAGAGAAATGCAAATCAAAGCCACAATGAGATACTATCTCATGCCAGTCAAAATGGTGGTGATTATTACAAAATCAAGAAACAACAGATGCTGATGAGGTTGTGGAGAAATAGGAACACTTTTACACTGTTGGTGGGAATGTAACTTAGTTCAACCATTTTGGAAGACAGTGTAGTGATTCCTCAAAGACCTAGAACCAGAAGTACCATTTGACCCAGCAATCTCATTACTGGGTATGTACCCAAGGGAATATAAATCACTCTATTATAAAGATACATGCACACATATGTTTAATGCAGCACTATTCACAATAGCAAATATATGACATCAACCCAAATGCCCATCAATGATAGACCGGATAAAGAAAAGGTGGTACATATACACCATGGAATACTATACAGCCATAAAAAGGAATGAGATAATGTCCTTTGCAGGGACTTGGATGGAGGTGAAAGCCAGTATCCTCAGCAAACTAAACACTATGTAAGGAACAGAAACAGAACACTGCATGTTCTCACTTATAAGTGGGAGCTGAACAATGGGAACACATGGACACTGGGAGAGGAACAAACACAGAGGGACCTATTTCTGGGAGGCATGTGGGGGTTTGGAGAGCATCAAGATAAATAGCCAATGCATGCTGGGCTTAATACCTAGGTGATGGGTTGATAGGTGCAGCAAACCACTATGGCACATGTTTACCTATGTAACAAACATACACATGTATTTCAGAAGTTAAAATAAAATAGAAAAAAATAGAAGTCAAAAGTAAATCAATCTACCATGAAAATAACATAAAATTAAAACAAATATTGTCTGAAACATATAGTAGAGTAAGCAATCCATGCAAACCAAGTGTACCAGATCTAATTCCAGCTATTCATTAATGGTAAAGTTATTTAAACTCTTCGAAGCCAATTCCTTATCTTCAAAATAGGTTTAAAATTGTGTGTCTTTGTGCCTTCCCAGGACTGTTAAGGTGACTTTAAGATATACTATGTATGATCATTCCATAAAAAGTATTATGTATATGGGAGGACTTAGTAACTTATATTATTTCAGAACTATTTTTAGAGTTTTATTTTCAGAAAGTAAAAATTCCTGAAGGCTCAAGCAGCTCATTAGTGTTTTCCAAGGCACTAATCAGATAAAGTTTCTGCTTGTTCACTCGGGTCTATACTCCAACCATTGCGTATAAGAGATCCTGAGAATCTGCATGTAAAAATGATCCTAAATCCAGTTTCTCCCACTGGAGCATGGTGTCAAGGAGGACAAGGTTACAGGCTGGAACCCATCACAACACATTTTAGAGGCCCACCACATCTCCCTTTTTTGATCCCAATTGTCAAGTCTTCTTGTCATTCTTTCCCTTTGAAACAGTATTTATTATGCCTCTGCCATGACCTAGTCATTGTACTAGAAATTGAGACGATATCAGTGAGCAATAATGACATGGCTTCTGGCCTCGTGGAGCTTGGAATTTGATGGTGAAGACCCACAACAAACAAGTAAGACAAACTTCTCAAGTTAGAGGTTGTCCTATGCACTATGGAAGACATGGACAGGCTGTTCAGATAAACAACAGTGTAGGAAAGAATGCATTTTAGATAGCATGATCAGGAAGCATCACTTTGAAGGTGTGCCATTTAAACTGAGACCTCAATGACTAAAAGCCTATGTGCAGACACACAGAGATAATATTTCAAACATAGAAAAGAGCAAGTGTGGAACTTCTATAGCAGGTAATGAGTACTAAAATTTTTCAGAAAGAGGATTGGTTGTGAATGTGGGGCAAGTGGCCTAAGAGACTCCCCTGCACAGATAGGCAGGGCCAGATGATATACTATCTTGAGGGATGGCAAAAATAAGAATGGAAATGATGTGGTCATTTCTTCCTCTTCTCTTTTACACTGAAGATTCCAGTAACAACTTTCAGCACCACCATTTTCAAATACCATGTCCTACTCCTGGACCAACTTTATCACCAGCTCAGGACCTAGACAATGCCTTTTATACAGAAATCACAACACGGAGAGAGACTGACTAACCCCACTCAACTTACTCCCGGAACCCTGAAACTCCTCTCCTCTTCCAGCCACATCTCAACCTCCCCATCCAAATTAACATGGTGCTTTCCAAGGCTCTGTTACTGATTTCTCTCAGGGGTGTCAACCCGTGGTGACCTGGCCCAGTTGCTAGATATCATACAATTTTTACAGCTGACTGGCTGTTTTTACTTCCTTTTCAATTATTATTTTGAAATACATAAGACATATTTTGGAACCACAAGTGGCTCAGGAAATTGTAAATTAAATCCCTTGCAGGGCTGCAGCTGGCCCAGTCAGGTCTCACACCCCAGGGGCTACACAGCACAAACATATTTTGGTGTCCTTCCAAACTCACTGCATGCTTCAGGCACCACTCCCTACTGTTACTCTCTTAAAGAACAGAATTGTGTAAACAAACACACAAGTAACATCCTCCCAAAGAAGACATATGTAAAGTCAGTGTTAATAAATGAGTATGAACATTGCCTCCCTCATCACTCTTCTAATGTTCTCTCTGAAAATGTCTAGAGTTAGAATTTTCAAATTTATTTTCTTTCAAACTCAGAAGTACAATTACTACTTAAACATAGAGAATACAATGGATGCTGGAGAGAAGGAGTGACTCTAAGGACATGTGCGGAAAGCAGATCATTAATCACTTAATATTAGTTGTACTTGGAATCTTCAAATATCTGCTCAGTCTCTTATACTTGAGTTTGTAATTTTAAAAGAGTAGTATTTCCATATCTTCTGAGGATGCCGTAGGTTACCAGTGAAGGTAGGATAGAATGATGTTTGGGCACAGAGTTTCAAAGCCAAATTAGTATTACCTCTTAGTAATTCCTAAGTGACTTTGTATAACTTACTTGACTTTGCTCAGCCTCAGTTTTCTCATCTGGAAAATGGAGACATATTGGAATGTATCTAATAAAATTCTGAAGATTAAATGAGTTGATGCATAAACCACAAATTACAATAGCAGGCACACTATAAATACTAAATGTTAAATATTGCGATTAATAATTGATCTAACAAATAAAATCTGGCTGGAAAACATAAAAAACCTCACTGTCAATTAATAAGGCAGCATCAGGACTTTGAATGATGGCAGCAGGTCTCAACACGTTCTGCAGGGGTGGATGTGTTTGCGATACTAAGCCACAGAGATTCAGTTGAGGGTGCTGAGTGAAGCAGTTACTACAGGTTTTAGGAGTGACAGAAGTGGGAAAAAGAGTTGGTGAAGTTTGACAAGGTAAAGGATAGAGACGAGGCCAAGTGTAAGATCACCGATGTAGGTGAGAAGCTGTGATGATGTACATAATAAACTGGCAAAGATGAGCTAGTTTGGCCTCTCCACTCAGTCCTCACACCCCTTCAGATGGGTTAGTACCATGCTGTCCTCCTGGACACTGGGACTTTGCTTTCCTTGATTCAACATCTGGCTTTGGGGCTGCAAAGCTGCCTATAAAAAAATCAATGGGGTCATGGCCTAGATCCAACAGCAATCATCTAGTGGCAGAATATGAAATTTCGCTAGACTTTGTGTAGCTTGGCCAAATTTTAAAATAAATTTAGGACACGTTAGGGATTTGCATTCTCGATTTTAAACACATACTGGTCAAATACTCCAGACTTAACATTGGAGAAGAAATTATGGAAGGCTGGTAATCTGAGGCCTTAAGACTCTGAATGCATGTTTCCAAAAAAAAGATGTTTTCCAATCAGTTCTTAGAGTTTGGTTCATAATGTGAAATGCAACAAAGGGAATAATCAGTATTATCAAAAGGGCCAATCAGGGAGCTCTACTTATACTCCTCAGCACACATTGTTTTGTCAAGATTTATTGTATGTAGATATGCCCAGTCAGCAATAGCAGGAGTGCTATTAGCTCACTGCTGAGGAAATCAAGTTCTAGGGAGCAAAAACAGAACCAAGTAAACAGAAACCACCAACACACAAAGTAGTGTCCTCATTAATTCACAAAAGTTTTAACAAGAGCTTTTTAAAATACATATTTAAAAGCTAGAACAATTTGTCATTGCTGATTTTAAAGCATTTTTAATCCTCAAAACCGAAAGACATCACAAACAGAAATTTGGAAATGGACCCCAGTGTGGGAGTTTGATTTATATATAGCCTGTCTTATTTCACAAAACAATTAATGTGGCTTCCAAAATTTAGACAGGATGGCCAGATAAGTTAAATTAGGAGACAACAAGAAAAAAAAAAGAAAATTGAGGTGGAGAAGATAAAATAAACTCAAAATAATTAAACTACTGAAAAAAATGGGTCACCATATTCTATTGATTCACTCGTTTGGTTAGTCCACAAAGTCGGTTCTACTTGCCACTGCTCAAGTCAGACTGATTATATGACAAGAACCTACTGTCAATAGAAATAAGTCTATTTTGGGGACATAAAAAGAACCAGTGAGAACTAGTTGTTCTGGTCATTATCATTCAGAGTAAGAGTCTTAAAGATCTCGTTTCTGACACCAACCTCCTTTCACAGATGAGAGCTATAGTAATCTTGGTTGGACACCTGTCCTCCAGGAAGAACCTGAAATCTTGATGTGGGCTTGTGATACTAATTGTTTTTATTTGAAAGTCTGGACGATTCAACAGTTAGTGTCTTTCAGGAGTTGGTGTTTCTTTTAGAGAGCTTTACAAATTGGGGAACCATAGATAGGAGATAAAATAATAGCCTACAGCTCTCTATATGTTACAGCTGAAGAATGGTATAAGCCCCTTTAAACAAATTTAGGATGAGTCAATGGGATATCATCTCACACCAGTTAGGATGGCTATTATCAAAAAGACAAAAAGAAAATGCTGGCAAGGATGAGGAGAAAAAGGAACTCTCATATGCTGTTGGTGGCAATGTAAAGTAGCAAAGCCATTATGGAAAACAGAATAAAGGTTTCTCATAAAACTAAAAATAGAACTACCATGTGATCCAGCAACCCCACTACTGTGTTATCTAAAGGAAAGGCAATCAGTATATCAAAGAGATACCTGTACCCCATGTTTATTTCAGCACTATTCATAAGAGCCAAGATATGGAATCAACCTAAGTGTCCATCAACAGATGAATAGATCAAGAAAATGTGGGATATATACACGACAGAATACTATGCAGCCATAAAAAGAATGAATCCTGTCATTTGCAGCAACATGGATGGAACTGGAGGTCATTATGTTAAGTGAAATAATCCAGGCACAGAAACACAAAAATGACATGTTCTCACTCATGTATGTGGAAGCTAAAAAAGTTGATATCATGGACGTAACGAATAGAATAGTTAACAGAGGTTGAAGGGGGTAGAGGGAAGACAGGGTATAAAGTGAAGTTGGTTAATGAGTACAGACATACAGTTACATAGAAGGGTTAAGTTCTAGGGTTCGATAGCATAGTAGGTTACTACACTTAAAATAATCTATTATATATTTCAAAATAGCTAAATGAAAAGTTTTGAAATGTTCTCAACATAAAGAAATGATAAAAGTTTGAGATATTTGATATCCTGAATACCCTGATTTGATCATTGTACTTTGTATG
This sequence comes from Aotus nancymaae, assembly GCF_030222135.1. Classification (NCBI taxonomy): domain Eukaryota; kingdom Metazoa; phylum Chordata; class Mammalia; order Primates; family Aotidae; genus Aotus; species Aotus nancymaae. The sequence continues at coordinate 33,169,216 of NW_026988425.1, forward strand.
CATGTATCAAAATGTCACATGTACCCCATAAATATATACAATTATTATATAACAATAAATAAATTTAGGATGAGTGACAATCCATTTTCAGGGCCTGTTGACTTGAAGGGGCTCTTTTTTTCTTTTTAATCCGGGCAAGAATGTTATAATTGAGTTAAATTTTATTTCATGCAATAGGACAAACCCACAATTATGGAACAAGGGTTGAGCGTCATATGTGGAAATAACGTTTACAAAACCATGCTGGGAAATCAGTATGTGTCTATTCTCTGGCTTGTAGGCAGTAAAGAGGAAGTCTAAGGACTTCTTAACAGTCTTCAAACTTTAGCAAGTTTGGGGTGACCCTAAGAAGAGAATTCATATGCAATTGTGGGCATTGTTGGTGAACTCTAGATGGAAATAATTTTTTTTTCTTAATTTTGTTTCTCTAGCATTAGAAAAAATAAGCATATATGAGTGATTTTAAAAATAAGTTTAAAAAAAATCTTTGGTTAGGGGAATCTCTGGAATGATAAAGGTTATTGAGATGCAATCCCAGATGCTTTACAAACTCTTCAGACCAAGCTAATTCTCTGGCTTTTGTAGTTGCTGGGGCTTCTCATGGCTGTAGATTTGCTGACTCTACAAGAGGGTAGTAGGTGTTCTGCATGCTTCTCCTCTGTAAATGAATCCCGGAAAGAACACAAAACACAGTGAAACCAGCCTTTTTTGTGATAAAGAATAATCCTAGGAGACTATATCATCACACAAGGAACTATTTTTAAAAATTAACCAAAACCTGGGAGAAAGGCAAAAAGATGACTGTGTAACCTTTGTTGTCAGGCCCGGGAGTTGTCTAAGAACCCCACCCAAGTTTCTTCTGACTCTCTAGAAGGGGACTATAACTTTGTTTGACTCACAGTTTACTGTTGGTAAGAGCCTAGGCATTTTGCAGCTCTGTAAAGATAGATGTTAACTTTTAGAAACATGATAAACTACAAATAATTTTTGTCCAGTAGATAAGATACTACGATCTGAATTTCTGTGTCCTCACAAAACTCATTTGTTGAAACTGAATCCCTAGTGCAGAGGTGTTGGAAGGTGACTAGGTCAGGAATGTGGGACCCTCATAAATGAGATTAGTGCCCTTATAAAAGAGGCCAGAGAGAGCTTGTTTATGCCTTCCACTATGTGGAGACACAGAGAGAAGGTACCATCTTTTTTTTTTTTTTTTGAGACAATTTCATTCTTGTTGCCCAGTCTGAGGTGCAATGCTGTGATCTTGGCTCACTGCAACCTCTGCCTCCTGGGTTCAAGCAATTCTCCTGCCTCAGTCTCCCAAGTAGCTGGGACTACTGGCATGTACCACCCTGCCCAGCTAATATTTTGTATTTAGTAGAGACGAGGTTTCACCATATTGGCCAGGCTGGTCTCAAACTCCTGACCTCAGGTGATCCACCCACCTCTCAGCCTCTCAAAGTGCTGGGATTACAGGTGTGAGCCACTGTGCCCGGCCGAGAAAAAGAACCATCTTTAAAGCAGAGAGCCAGCCCTCACCAGACATGGAATCTTCACCATTATCTTGGACTTCCTCTTCTCCAGAACTGTTAGAAATAAATTTCTGTTATTTGTAAATTAACCAGTCTAAGGTTGTTTTCTCACAGTAACCCAAATGAACTAAAGACACAAAATAACCCCAAAGCTTATGGTTTTATTGTCTTGTAGAAAATCAACCAATTGTGTATCTATCTAATTCAGCAATCTTATTCCAATTTCTCTTTTATCACAGGGCTTATTTTGTTTTTTCCCTCACTTGTTATATACACATTAGTTTCTCCTGTCCTCCTATGAATCAGCCTTGTCATCCTGCTGGTTCTCTCACTATTGAGGTAATGAAAACCTGACACGTATTCAATATGATTTTTATCAGAATTGTGTTTTCCTATTTATTGAAAATTAAATTTCAACATGACCAAAGGAACATAGTTCAGCCACCAATAAAATATATTTTTTAAAAACTTAAGTAGTTTTCTTGCAAGGATGGATCATCATGATAAAGATCATTTTCTTAAACTCAAAAGATTCTTCCAAAATCCCCTGAAAAGCCTCTTTCCCTGACCAAGCCCAAAGGCTTTAGATTCTTCGCCACTTTCACTTTTCTCCTAATTCTACAGTATAAAATAAAGTATGAGAGAGCTTGTCTAATAGGACTAAATCCTACTCAGAGGACAGTGGGAGGGGCATTGAACTTGCCAAAGCAGAATCCTTATTTTATTGGTTTGGGAAGGGGAAAAACTAGCAACAGTCATACAATAATAACTTGATCCTATCCTATAGAATTGTGACTCTATGAGTTAGGAAGCTGAAAAATCGGTGTGAGTAGAGACTGAGAAAGAAATGGCTTTTTAAAAATTTTAGTTCTTTTTGTGCTTGTCACAGGAGAGAGGTGTAGGACTGGGCCTGTCCCATGTCCCACACCTCTCTCCTGTGACAAGCAGAAGGCTGTCCCATGTCCTGGCATCATGAGGGATTGCATGGCTTATCTTTCTTTGCTGAACCTTTCCTTGCTGAAGTCTTCCCAGGTGGGCCATAAGAAGAAAGAAAGAGGCCTTATTTTATGCTATTCACTGTGTCCATCAGTAAGTGAAAGACTGAGGCTTCTGTGGGTAATATTATGAAATAGATAAGACAAATTTTGCACCCATTCCTTGCCACTTTCTTTCAGCACCATGTTGCCTATTTTGCTGGGCAGAAAAGCTTTGTAAGCAAATGTCCTTACAAAATAAACCACCTCTTTCTGCATCCAAATTTCATCTGGTCTTCTAAGGGGAACTCAGAGTAGACTTTCCAGCCTCTTTTTCAATGGAATAGTTAAGTGAAAAGTATTCCAGAAGCAATAAACAAATAATGATGGCCCTGTGCTACATCCTATCAGAAGTGCTTTGCATATATTAATTCATTAATCCACACAATAACCCTGTGAGGTAAGTACTACTATTGCCCTCATTTTACAGATGAGGGAAGTTAGTTTCTGTCTCTTTTAAATACTCTGCTTCTCCAACAACCACCCTGCACTAAGTAAAAGGCCTTGATCACTCTGAATAATTTAGTGACCTTAATCTTAATATCTTTATCATTTCTACATGCCTTCCTCAACTTACACAACTGTGTCTTCCAGAAGTTATTGTGAAATTAAAATTGTCATAAGCCCAAACCCATAAATGATGAGCCATAACTGATTAATATATTTTTCTATATTTCTGCCTACATTGGACTGAAATAAAACAAGTTGATGTGAAGAATTTGCAATAGTAAGAAAAGAAAATGACATTGGAAGTGGAAGTCACTTTGCCATAGCTGTGACCCACGCTACTCCCTAATTTCCCATATTTATCTCCACAACAAACTTCTGTGTATTCTGTGTGTTCCCATTTGTGAGGCAAAAGCTTTACACAATCCTAACATTTTAAATTGTGCTTCTCATGTAGCAGGTTGAATTTGCCTAGGTTAAATACTCTGCTATCTGAGCTTCAGCTGTAATAACACTGGCAAATAATATTTAAAAGTACAATACAGGCTAACATGGACCACAGAATCACAGATCGTAATAAATAGGGCACCAAAGATCATCTATCTCCATATGTATGATTATATTCAATTGTATATGAGAACATATTAAGCAAATGTCCTTTCTCCAGATCACATGGCTTCTGAGAACAAATTTAGAAAATTGCTGTAAAGCAGGGGTCCCCAACCTGCAGGCCATGGACCGGAATGATCTGTGGTCTGTTAAGAACCAGGCCACACAGCAGGAGGTGAAGTGGCAGGTGAAAAAGCATTACCATCTGAGCTCCGCATCCTATCAGATCAGCAGCAGCATTAGATTCTCATAGAAGTGCGAACCCTCTTCTGAACTGCATACACGAGGGATCTAGGCTGTGTGCTCTTTATGAGACTCTAATGCCTGATGATCTGAGGTGGAACAGTTTCACCTCAAAACTATCCCACCTATTTAAGTGGGAAGATAGATGCTAAACCCTCATACACTCTGGGTTGGGTGAAAACTGATACAACTGTTTTTGGACCTCGGTTTGGCAATGTCTGTAAAACATTTACATGTACTTACCCTTTGACCTAGCAATTTCATTTCTAGAGATTTAGCTAAGAAATAACTGTATACATGATTAACCAGATCTCCTGACCAGAGAGCAATGAGATGTGGCTCAGCTGTCTAATGAATGTCTATCGAGTAAATGATTTCACAGTTCCATCCGCATCTAAAAATCTTAAGGGGGCTCATCTTGCCAAGTGGCGTTTAAACCCCTTAAGCCTAATGTTTTACTCATAGGACAAAAATTCCTCAACTCTTAGCCACCGACTTTTGCCATTTTGACTTGCTGGAACTTAAGTTTATTTATGAGCTTTAAGGGAGCATTGAATCCAGAAATCTTATTATTTCTCTTAAAAGTGAACTTACTATAACAGATGGATGCTATATACTTTTTAAAGGCCTTTTTGCCCATAGCCTAATACAAAGAAAAAATTGTTTTAAAAATTATTGAAAGATGGAAACCAAAGGGAAATACTTGGTGGGGGTTTTTAGGGGAGGGATTCAAAGCACTCATGTGTATCTACTTTAAATATCTGAATGTTATTTGTTGGCTGATTTGTATGGTGACCTTATCCATCTGTATCCACAGTCTCAAATCCAGTATCTTTATTACAGACATTTGCCAAACATTCCACAAAAAATATGCTCCTTATAAAAACATCCAAACAGACATTCATGATTGAAGCTATCCAGAGAATCCAGACCAATTCTCATTCCATTGGACAATGGGGTTAAGAGAAATTTACTGGTAAGAATAAAAGGAATTTTTGGCAGCAACATATTAAGTTTTTTGAATAAAATTTTCATAGCTTCCATTCACCTCTTTAACACACACACACAAACACACACACACACACACACACACACGATTGCCAATTTCAAAAAGTGGTTTTATTTTCCAACTCCATTAAGTATTTTTTTCTGGATTCAGGCATAAGCATTCCAAGTTCATTCCAAGTTCAACCATAAATAGGTCATGGAGATTCAATTATTTGATGGTAACCATCAACAACAATAAATGCTGAATAGAAAAACCAGAACCAAGAATTTCATCTGTGTTTATATCAATAAAGATTTGCTGGCTCAAGGAAGAAGGATGAGATAAATCTTGTCAGTCAGACAGAGAGCAGCTGAGGTGAGAAGCAACAGTATTGTCTCTGCTTTGAAGATAATGTTGTCACCTGTTTAAGTGGGATTACACATTTCCTGTTATGCGTGCTTCTTCCACATGTGATTCGCCATCCTGGTCCTAGAATCAAGGGAGGCAAAATTGAATTGAGACCAACTGAAACCCTTATACACTGCTGGTGAGAGGGTAAATTGGTACAACCATTTGCAAAACTGGCAGTTTTAATTAAAGCTTAACATATGCATACTATATGACGCTGCAGTTCCACTCTTAGGGGTGTGTGTGTGTGTGAGTGTGTGTGTGTGTATTCTCAAAAACATGTACACATTTTTACCAAAAGACATGTACTAGAACATTGATAGCAACACTAGTCTTGTAGCTCAAATGAAAACTATCCAATAGCCATAATAATAGAATGGAGAAATAAATTGTGAAACAGTCACACAATGGAATTCTGATGGAATGGAATCATCCAGCAAAGAATGATGTGCAAGTAAACCTAACAGTATGGACGCACTCACGGATATAATGTGACAGGAAAAAAAGCCATACACAAGACAGTGTGCATTATTTCACCTATATGAAGCACCAAAAAGGCAAAACTAATCTATTCTGCTAGAAGTCAAGGTGGTGGTTAGCTCCGGGGAGAGGGATGACTAGAATAAAGAGGCCCCAGAGATTCTTCTGGGAGCTGGTCATGTTCTACTTCTCGGTATGGGTGTTAGTTACATGGATGTGTTCTGTTTGTGAAAGTTCACAAACTGTGCACTTATGATATAATAACTTTTTTCAGTTGGATAATAAAAAGTACACATGAGAAAACCCCCTCTGAATCCAGTCAAGCAATTGGAATAGGTGCTTGGATTGGGAGACAGAACAAATCATGAGGGGTATCGTTGCCTTTTCCCCTCTCTATAGCTCCAACGTGGCTGGAGAAAAGGTCTCCATGGTCTCGGTGTGGGAGGGTCCTTTTTCCTCCATCTGGATTACCACCTGCAAAATTCTAATAGTGGATATTTTAAGGGCTGCAAGCCTGGTAGTGCATACAAAATGGCCAGAAAATATTGCTGAGATGGCAGAGGAAACGCTTGCTCTGTGCCTTTCCTGTCAATGCCAGAGTAAATATTTTAATCCTGCATCCTGAGTTGGAGTTGGATTTATCTCAGCTTTCCTGGGTCTATTCCAAAGCCTCTCCCTTTACCACCTGCTTCTTCCTTTATTTGTTTTCAAGGATAAGTTTTTGCTGAGAGTGACACATGGCAGCTCAGCCTGCCATCTCACATGGATTGGACTGGCCTTCTTTCAATAGTCCTCAGAGCCTCTGAAGGGCTAATACCAAATGCCATGGTCTTTGTTCACAGTGATCAGAGTCTGAGACATCTTTATATAAATAAGCAGCAGGATCAGTATGTGAAAACGTTTCCTTTCATTCTGATGGCAATTTGACAAGGCTTCTTCCTTATCCTGGGTTCAGTAAACCTTCCTTTATAACTTGACATAAAAGCACTCCTCTGGCCACAGTGTTTCTCTTGGTAAGAATATCAAACTGCAATGTGACTAACACTGCAACCACATTTCCGTCCAACTCAGATCATACATTTTTATATTTGGAGCTAAGGAAAAGCTATTATAACCAAAAGAGTAATATAGCCCACCAGTAATTGTTTATCAGAATAAAGCAACACAGTGATATAGATTTTTCCAATGGACAAATAGTAAAACTTTTACTACTATTGACCCTGTATCGTGTTATTCGTGTATTTAATATCAATAATGATGATAGTAAACAGTTATATTAATGTTAGTATTGTTCTAAGTGTTTTTACATTATTCATTTTCATGCTCAGAATCACCCTATAAGGTAGATCTATTATATGCCAATTTTACAGATGAATGGGAGGCACAGATAGATTAGATGATCTGTCTAAAATCTCAGAGTTTACAGGTAAAACTGAAATGTGAACCCAAGCAGACCTAATCACTTGTCCTAAGAAGAATGATCTCCCTAATATTTTCTTAGACCAAATAACAAAATGAGCTTGTTTCCTTTAAGCACAGTTTGGCTATGCAGAAACGAAGACTGTCATTAGCTGGAAGGGTAAAAAGACTACACGGAGAACATCGACTCTACTAAGAAGCCAAGGGAACAGAGAGGAATGGACCAAGAGTAATTCTCACAGCCGGTAAGTCAAAAGCACACAATGGAGGCCTCAATATCAAGGCGATGGTTATGTCATGACCCAAAGTCAGGAAGGTGATCCAGGCAGTGACCACTGTGGTCTAACTAAATTGGAGCAGCAAACTGGCCTACAGTGAGGTGGAGGAGGGCTATGAGCAGATAAAAAGTGCCTGATATACAGCTGCAGAAGCAAGGAGAGAAGGAGAACTGACCCTGGAAGCCCAAGTAAAGTGGGGAGAGTGGCTATGAGGACAGGGAAGGTGACAGAGGCAGCTCAAAAATCAGGGGTCAATGCAGGACAGTGCTGTGACCCTGACAGATGGCTCTGAAAGCCCAGCCTCTCCTGTCATGCATACCTGGACCCTCTAAATGCCTTGCTCTTCTATGCCCTCAGCATGGGCAGATGCCTCCTCTCCCCATTTTATTGTCATTTGTTGTTCTAATCTCAGGCCTTGTGCAAAGGTCTTGGGAGGTGAACTACATTTTTCTTTATATTCTCTGTCTATAAACTAGTCTCTTATTCTCCCTTTTGTGTAAGAGGAAGAGAAATAATTCCATCTTTTTGCTAACATTTTAATCCTATTTATCTCTCTAAGACCTCAGTCATCCTTTTGACCCCAAACACCTCTATTTCTTCTTGTCCTTCTGTTCTTGCCCCTGTGCCTGCAAATGTGCATAGATCTCTCCTGTCTCATAATAACCGAGCTTGGCCTCATGGTTCTCTACATTGCTCTTTCTCTAACAGGGTAGGGGAGAAACACAAGCACTAATCTTAACTCGAAAGATCTGGGTGCAAGCATTGGGCACATCAGTTATAACCTGGGTGGGATTGACTAAGTCACTTATCCTCTCTGCTCTTGAATTTCCTCCAGAAACTGAAGAATAAAAGTAGCACAACATGGACTGGTGTGTGCAACCCCAGCCCTAGGCAAGCAGAGGTACCTGGTACCTCCCAAATGTTTCATGTGCTCCCCTCCATTTCTCAGCTTCCCCTGTTGTCAGACTAGGGCCAGTGGCCTGTGCATGGATGTGCCATGTGTTTCCCAAGCTGAGGCAGTTCACAGCTGGTATCTTCCCTCCCACTCTATCGCTGTAGTACTTTGAAGAACACACGTTTCAGGTGGTAAGGATGGAAGCTGTAGGAAGCTGCCTGGCCCCTTCAGATGCAATGTGAGGAAGAAAGACATCTTTACTGGGGGATTCTCATGGTGGTCGTGGCTCTGCCTAGCATCATCGTCCTGAATACCTTAGGGTAGGCACAAGCTGGATCTGCAATGAGCCTGCACCAGAGTCATTGGTTTTCTCCTACGCTATTGACCAACAGTGTAATCATAGGCACATCTCATCACGTCTCTGGATTTCAGTATTCTCTCTTCTATTATAAATAGAGATTTTTAAACAGTTCTGGATTTTGAGCCCTTTTTAAAACATAAAGCCCTTACTTTAAGTGAAATCTGATGTAGAGGCCCAACATAGAAATCAGAAATGTGTGGAGAAATTCTGGTTGATTGGGAGGTTAGGGAAGGGCAGGGACCCCCGCACAGTTACCCCCTACCTCCACCACTTTCATCCCTGAAAATGGAAACCAACATAATTAGCTTTATGTTAAATATACTGGAAATGGACATACTTTTCTGTCTATATATCTTTTTTTGAGATGGAATTTTGCTCTTGTTGCCCAGGCTGGAGTGCAATTGCACAATCTCGGTTCACCGCAACCTCCGCCCTTCCGGGCTCAAGCGATTTTCCTGCCTCAGCCACCTGAGTAGTTGGGATTACAGGCATGCATCACCATGTCCAGTTTATTTTGTATTTTTAGTAGAGATGGGGTTTCTCTATGTTAGTCAGGCTGATCTTGAACTCCTGACCTCAGGTGATCCACCCACCTTGGCCTCCCAAAGTTCTGGGATTACAGGTGTGAGCCACCACACCTGGCCCTTCTGTCCATATCTTAAACAATTCTGAGACCAAGTGAGAATATATTAACCATGTGTTCTGAACACCGCTGTTACTGAAAAACAAGACTGAGTACCTTGTAAACAGCTTGGTCGTCAAGGCTAACAGTTTCTTATCAAAATCCACTTACTTCAAGACTCTCACCTCACTGTGCCAACAAATCCAAAGCTATTTCCTAAAACCCTTCACAATCCCAGTCATGTCCTCCCTTATCCCTTATAAGACCTGTCTTGAAATTGCCCAGTTCAGGCCCAGAAACCCTATACCTTCCCCTGACTTCCGCATTACATGACACTACTAAGGCTCTCTTGCTGCCAAGTTCTCCTTCACTGCAGCATGGCTCATCAGCTTAGCTCTGCTTGATGAACAGGTGTTTTTGGGAGTCTTTGGAATTGACAGTTGGCATCTCTGAAACAGGTCCTGATATGATTCTGTAGAAACATTGATTTTTTTTCAATGTTCACACCCAGAACAGATTCAGAGAGACTCCGATCCTGTCATGTGGTCAGATGACATTTATGGACAGAAAAAGGAAAGACAGTACAGAAACTGAGAGACATATTTGACATATTGGAACACGATTTGAACAGTTTGCCAATCAGTGATGGGCTGAAGTGTGGCTGCTGTGATAGGCTGAGATTCAGCTATTGTTACTGAAGCTTACTCCTAAGTTAGGTTTTGAGTTGCTTACATATTAGATTGCAGTTCAGATTTAAGAACTCAAATATGCAAGTGCAGACGTTTTCTTAGGCCAAATTTATGCTGATATAACAGTACTATCAGCTCACCCACTGAGCTGGGTGATCTCTAAAGCCCCACTAGCCTTAGCATTCTACTTGAATTCCAATCCCGACTTCCTTCCAGTGCATCCTCTGGGTTGCCTGGCTCCCTAGACAGTCTTTCTTTCTCTGATAGTTTAAGGTCAAATATTAAGGGAAGGCATCGGTACAAAAGCCAGCTGTTCCTTCCCTGCTTGATCATCTCATTCAGCCCTAAAGAGCGAGATTCTGTATGACCCAGAACTTTCCCCACTTCTGATACTAAACTCTGTTGCCATTCCAGAGCTTAGACACTCTCTGAAATTTTTAAAGCTCTGTGTGATAAGCTTGGCAAACTAGGGAAGGGAGGAAGGAGGGGCTGAGAGAAACCAAAAGGAAGTACTTGAAGTAGATCACAATGATCAAACAACAGAACCGGTACTTGGGCACAACCAAAAGCCTGCAAGGAAACAGGCACAACTGCAGCTGGGAATGGCCTTGCGAGACAAGTCGGCAACGAAGCCCTCACGTTGTGAAATTTGCGATCATAGCCACACCTCAGCTTGAGGACTTCGTGAGAAGAGTTCTCAAAGTAGGCCCCCAGGACTGGCTGCATCAGAATCCTCTGGGAATATGTTATAAATACAAATTACTAGATTCCACTCAAGGCTAACTGAACCAGGACTCAAGTGGGTACAGCACTCAAAAATCTGCAACTTAACAAATTCCCCAGGGGATGCTGATGCACACACTCATACGAGAACCAGTGTTATCTTAGAATATACATCCCTAAGTCTTCTATTGTATAACCAAGGAAACAAAACAGAGGCCCTGAGAGGCTGAGTCATTTGCTCCAGACCCCACAGCTCATTAGTGCCAGGGCCAAGCTAAGAATCCAAGGCTCCCATGTCCTGTTCTGGGTCATATTCCACTATGTGGCTTAAGCAGTGGCCGACAAAGATCTGGGCGTCCAGGATCACCAGATGGGTCTACAAGCAAGAGCCTTAAATGCAGCAATCTGGTTGGAAGGGAAAGTGTCCAGGGGACTAGTCATGGCACTTCCTTGCCTTGGTGAGTACACTGATGTCACTCATCATAGGTACAGTTGAGGAGGCCTGGGGCAGAGGGCTGCAGATGTGAGCTCCTAAAAATGCTCTGTGGCAGACCCTTAAGTCTCTGGCCAGTTAACTTACCACCAAAACCCACCAATTTGTCTTTATTATTGTTCAATGAAAAAGCTTTAGACAAATTAATCTTAGCAGAGTTTAACTAAGGGGGAAAAAAAAGATTTGCAAATGGGTCAGCCCCCACACCCAGAACAGATTCAGAGAGACTGTGGACCTGTCACATGGTCAGGTGACATTTACAGACAGAAAAAGGAGAGTAGAGAAACTGCTGAATTGGTTACAGCAGGTGTTTGCCTTATTGGAGCATGGTTTGAACAGTTGGCCATCTGTGATTGGTTGAAGTGTGGCTGCTGTGATAGGCTAAAATTCAGCTGTTGTTAACTGAAGCTTACTCTAAGTTAGGTTTTGAGTTGTTTACATATTAGATTGCAGTTCAGACTTAAGAACTCAAATATGCAAGTGCAGAGGTTTTCTTAGGCCAAATTTAGCTTGATATAACAGTACTATCAGAATCATTCTTACACGTGTGTGGTGCCCTGCAGTTTATAAAGTGCCCTTACTCTGAAGCCATCTGAGTGCATACTTTTGGATGGCCAGGTCCAGGAATCTGCCTGTGCACATGAGGCATCTCCTGGGCGTGGAGCTTTGCCAGCTGCAGTTTGGCTCCTCTGGCTCCAGGAGAAACTCCTGGGTGAATCAAATCTCTGGTCAAGTCAGCTCACTACTTCCAGCACAAAGCTTCCTCTTTCTCTCCTCCCACCTCCCCTGGAGGGGCAAGGCAGTTGTCACCTGCCCTATGATGCTAGACACTGCAGGGACAGGATCACCAAGCATAAAAGCAAGGCAGGGTTGGCCTAGACATGATTACCTGTGGCTGCCACTGGACCTCTGTGTCTGGGTCAAGGTCAAGTCTCACCACCAAGATCTGGCCTGGGCGACAGACGTGTGTGCATCCTGTGTTTCTGAGTGAATTCTCAGTTATTCACAAGAGGGTCAGTTGGGCACTTGCCTCCTTTTTTCCTCTTCTCTGTGGAGACATTTCATTGCTTTGCAGCTGTCTCTCGACAGGAGGAAGTTAAGATGGCTGTTTTCTAACTGAGCAGCTCTGCTTTGAAGTTAGAGCAAACCCAAAGCAAATGAAGCATTAGCTTTACAGGCTGTCCTGAGGTCTCTATTTCATGGGCATTTCTGTTTTCCAGACTTCCCAAGAGCTTCAACTGTTGTAAACATTTGAGTGTCAACTCAGTTCAATTCAAAGGGGCTCTGGGCTCTCTTTCCAAATCTATTCCCCTTCTTGTCACACTGGCCTTCATTTAATTCCTCAGACAAGCCAAGCTGTTTGTGCTTGAGGCCTGTATGCATCCTGTTCCCTGGAACACATTTTTTTCCTGGATTTTTGAATGATTAGCTCTGGTTGATTTGTCCATTTTCAGCCTAAAAGTCCTACAGACCATCCTATCATCTCCTTTGCCCTCTGGTTCTTCATCCTGCTAATTCCGTTCCTGGTATTTATTGGTTTGTATGTGTTTATGTTTACTTAATTGTAATTATTTATCTGTTTCCTTATCAATGTTCCCATGAGACAGTAGGCTCCTTGAGAGCATGGCACCTGTCACGTTCAAACTCTACCTTCAGCAACTTCAACGTAAGCCCTCAATAGATACCTGCAGATTGAGCAAAAGCATCAAGATTGCAACCCCTCTTATTTTCTAAGGAAAGGAACAAACATATTAAAAGAAAATTAGCTCAACATCCTGGGGTGTCCCTGAAATGCACAGGTGATAGTTAAATGACTCTTGGACATCCCCATCTCCATTTCAGGGCAGCCCTGAGATCATCCTCTTTCCCCAGGAGAAGGCCCAGTCTTTTTCTATGCTGCTGGGTTCTCTGAAGCAGAAGGACATTATCCCACTCAGGAGATCCACCAAAATGATACATTTCAGCTGAAAATCCACAGGCTAAGAGAGAAGTGGGAAGGGGGAGGGGAAGAACAGTGTCAGAGCATTGGACAGGAAAGGGATGCTCTGAGCCAAGCCTGGAGAGGAGCTGCCTTTCTTCTGGGCACTGTGGGCTTTAAGATGAGAACTTGGTGGCAGATGTGACTCCCCTCCTGTCAGAGTCAGCTTCTCAACTCTGCCCCTTGTTCCCTTCAGACTTGCAAAGCCCTGTTCCTGGTGGGCCTCACCATCCTCTCAGTGTGGCCTCTAGTCATGGGCTGTCACTGGGATCAGACTGGCCCTGGGCCTCTCTGCCAAGGCCATTTGCCCTTTAAGCCTCACTTCTCCCCAGGGAGAGAAAGACAGTATTCCTTCAGACCTCAGGCTCAGGTTACCACCAGGATCTTCCACAAAACCCCTTAGCACCCCAGCCCAAAATAGGCCATCTACCCCTGTGGAGAGCTCTGACTGTGTGCAGGAAAGGGGAAGGTCATTAGAAAAGTTATGGAGACAAAAGATTTCTAGAATCAAATGACTAACCAGTAATGTCAGGTATGGTTGAACTCATCATTTCACCTCTCAGTTGCACTAATCTCATTTATAAAGTATATTTCATTACAAAGTAGCATGTATTATATGTATATATGCTTATATAAATGCATATACATATATGCATATATGTACATGATATGTGTATAGATATATGCACACATGTAGGAAAACTGATGAGCATCAAATATAAAATATTAACAACATTAGCTTGGTATCATGATGAGAGTATATTGATATTTTATAATCTTTATACTTGTATGAACATTCCAAATGTTATATTATGCAAACTATTAAAAAGGTAAACTGGGACATGATAAAATTTTAGAGTTTATTTGAGCAAATAGCAATTCATGAATCAGGCAGCCCCAAACTAGAAGTGTTTCAGGGTTTACACTGGAGAAGCATAAGGGATAAGCTTTTATAGGGTGAATGTGGAAGTCATACAAAGAAAATATTTGGTTGGTTACAGGTATAAAGTTGCCATATTTGATCTATCTCACTGGAAAGTCCCTAGTTGCCTAATTACAAGTTAGTTGGCTGCTTCCTATTGATTGAGCTTAAACTGTTTTGCTCTAATTCAAGCATTTACAAGAAATAGCCCAAATTAAGTCTTCCCATTTCCAGTGCAAGCAAAGTTAAGGTTATTTTCAAGACCTAACTGGCTTTGTCTGCTCAGGGATTTTTTTGAGCCTAGCCTCCATTTTAATTTGCTTTAACAAGACATAACTTACATAATTAGAAAAAGAGTTCAGTAAGAAAATAATTTCCAGACCTCTGACTTCAGAGGGTAGTTGTGAGCCCCAGTGGGATGGCACTCCAAAGGGTTTTGAAAAATCAGAAGCATCACCCATATGAACATCTGGGATGCTGGAGACTGGTAGGTCAGGCAGATCCTACTGGTTGGCAAGTGGCAGAGTGTCCCAAAGTTACTCTCTAAATAAAGGAAGAGACACTGGCAGTGGCTGAGATTGATAACACCCAGTTTTAGGCTTTAGAGCAAGAGGGTTGGAGATCAATTTGTGTGTGGATTATGAATCACTAATTCAGAGCATGTGGCTTTCCAAGTATTACTTACTAAACACCCAACATTTTCCAAATATAATTATGATTAAGAGTCTGTCCATGGGCAAAAGTTCCATTCTGGAGCTCCAAGGCAAACGTTATAGACTAGAAGGCTTCTTTCTTCCACTTTGAGGCTCTTGATGAAGTTCTTCACTACCCACCCATGGGTAGAAAGGAGACCCTCCTTGTACAGGTTACAGATCAAATATGAAACCTGAATCTTTCTGTGTGGCATGAGATTATACACATCTTATGCCAATAGTTGCAAAAACAGCATATGTGTGGCGTTCTATAAGTATCAATATTGTATAAGGTGCTGGTGCTAATTTTGAGATCAGAGTCCATGAGTGTGTGTGTGTGTGTGTGTGTCTGTGTCTCTGTGTGTGTGTCTGCATGTATGTGTCTGTGGTAAGACTGATCCTTTTTTGGAAGAGGATGGGTGGGAGAAAGACTGGAGGCAGGAGGGGCCATAAAAGCTGTCCATTTTCTGTTTATTCTCTGTGTCTTCTCCTCTTGTATTTGTTCCTTTATGCAGTTAAAATATAGTTTAAATTACTACTTTTATTTTTTTCCCATAGAATGTTGATTCATTATGTTAAAGTGATGAATAAAGAGCTATAATTTTATTGGATTTTTGTTTTAAATAACAGAAAAATATACTAAAATCAGTGGTCTTCCAAAGGCAGTTGCCCTCCATTGACCTACAGGAAGCTAGTGTCAAAAGACAGAAAGATTCCCCCTTCACTTAATTAGGATTGCTTCATTGGAATCACCCACTTTATCTACTGTTTTCCATGGTGGTATAATATTAACTCCACTGATATGTTTTCACAAATTCCCAACTGGACCTCAAAAGACAGGCAACCCTTTGCATGGTCCTTTAACTTTGCTCATTTAGAATAATCCAATTATTGCCCTGAAGTTCTTCAGCAATGAAGAAATCTCTACCTTGGCAGAGATAGCAGAGGGGTTGAGAATAACAGGTACTAGCTCAGGAGTCAGAAAGACCTGGGTACAAATCCCAGCCACTCTGACTTGCCTTACTTTTCCCATCTGTAAATAGGGATACTGAAAACAATTGCAGATTGTTATCGGGATAATTAAATAAGGGATGTTTATAGAGGAATTAGCTCAATGTCATGCATATAATAAATAATTTATTTCTAATCACTGCTATTATGAATTAATAAATTCCAGTTTCTCCTCTGCTTATCTTTATTTTTGAGACAGGGTCTCACTCTCTTCCCCAGGCTAAAGTACAGTGGTGTCATTTCAGCCTTCCGAGTTAAAGACATTCTTGTGTCTCAGCCTCCCGAGTAGCTGGGATTACAGGTACCTGCCACCATGCCCAGATAATTTTTGTATTTTTAGTAGAGATGGGGTTTCACCATGTTGGCCAGGCTGCTCTTGAACTCCTGACGTCAAGTGATCTGCCTGCCTTGGCCTCCCAAAGTGCTGGGATTACAGGTGTGAGCCACCATACACGGCCTTATCTTTCTTTTCTTTACAGTAAAGTGAGTGTTGAAGACCACAGCCATATACACAGCACAGGAGCCTCTCCTGTGGCCTCATCATGCCAATCCTAAGCTTCGTTCAGATGTGGTCTTTATCAGATGCCTTGAAAAAGTATGCAGGATAATGAGGCAAGACAGCCAGCAGAGGCTGGCACATGCACTCTAGCTCCACAGCAGGGGCCAGTCATGTCTACCAAGATGACAGAGGTGGACATGAGATTATACGTGTCAAATCCTAGGACAGCAGGAAAGGCACAAAGGAGTTAGCAATTAAGGATTGCTAAAAATCCTTTTTGGGAGTATGCTGATAGGATCTAGAATTGAGGTCAGTAAGAAAAGGCAGCACTCATGACAAAAACATGATGCTCTGTCCCAGGCACAGGCTGTCCACTAGAGAGATGCCAGAGGTCTGCTGATGGCTCGTGACTCTGCCTAAGAAATGTTAAGATTGCATCTTATTAGACTGCATGTGTTATTATGAACAAGACTATACATTATTCCATACAGATATAAGACATATAGGGTACTTAGGATTTTAAAACTGGTCATTTTTATTGTCAATATCAGAGAAATTTGTTTTTTTGTAGAGAGGGCAAAAAGGTATAATCTCATGTTCCACCTCTGACCAGCTGGTGGCAGCTAGACCTGGAGTTGCCTTGAGAAATATTGTAGGGCTGCATCTAGGCTGAGCAGAATAGTGTGCCTGCATAGATTAGTGATGTCTGCCAAGCACCAGGAGCCAGAAGAGGCAACACATGTACCACAGACTCACCATCTCCCTTTTCATTCAGAATCCAACTGTAAACCACATAGTAGTGCTAAAAAGAAATGAATGTAGGTGAATATTTATCTGATACTAGAATGGGTAAGGACTTTGTAAGCATAAGAGGAATGGAGGAAATCAGAAAGAAAACATCTAAATGAAAATCTCAAGTAAGTAGGGATCAAAAATTATTAAAGATGAAAACAGAAAAAGCATTTTTCCACAAATATGACAAAGATGTTACATACTTAATATCTTAAGTGCTCTTATGAAATTTTAAGAAATTGCTAATAATCTTATTAAAGATGAGCAAAGAACATGGAGAGATGATTCTTAAGAATTATCAATGGTTCAATATCTTACTAGTGTGCCTATTCATATACACAGAAATAATTAGGACTCTCCTGAGATAGCATATTTTGCACAACAGATTAGAGAAGATTTAAAAGATACATTGCCCAATGCTGGTAAAAGTAGAGTAAATGGATACTTTTTATATATTGCTTTGGAAATATAAATTAGTGTTACTTTTTGGGGGGAATTCTTAGAAGTATTTTCAGTAATTCATTTATAAGACTCTAAGATAATATTTTAGAATGTGGGCAAAATTGGTGGTACAAGAATAATAATTACTCAGAGTTTTATAATAACAAAATTTGTGGAAAAAATCTAAAAGTCCAACACCAGGAGAATGTGTGAATAAATTTTGATTTATTCAACAATAGAGTTTTAAGTGATCCTTAAAAATGTTTTGAAATAGTCTTTTATAACTTGGGAAAATGTTCACAATATAAACTGTGCCGAATGAATTTACACAACCCAATTGTGGATTTGATTATACGTTGTACGATATTTTTATCCAATATAACACTAAATCATATTATGTCATATCATATAAAATGTTATAGAAAAGAACATATTCACAAATAGTGGCTATTTTTGGTTATGTGATTATGAGTGATTTTTATTTTTTCATTATATTATTCTGCATTTTCCCAGTTAAAAAAATACAGTTATTATATTTGGTTATTATAATAACCAAATTACATAATAATACATGGTTACTATTTTTTAATTTAAATTTAAATCCAGATTAAAACTGTTACGTGAAACTTTCTTCAAGCAAATCAGTTGTAGGAAAAAAGTGTGTGCTGCTCCAGAACACAGAGTCTGTAGTGACACAAACCTTTGTTATTTTTAACAGTGTGAGCCTGGGCAAGCCAGTTGATCTATGCCTCAGTTTTCTCATCTGTGAAATGGGAATAATAACAGCCTCTAATCATAAGACAGCCATGAGTCTTAAGTAAGAGACATTGTTAAATTGCTAGTATCATGCCTGGAATAAGTGGTCCTCAAATACTGATAACTAGCTAGTCTGAAGGGAACCGGCAACCAGTTTTGAATGGATTGGTTTTGGCCAGTAAGAGGGGCTGTGGCACCCCTGGGTCTTTATACTCCAAACAAGCATGGCCATGCTTTGTGCAAATCCAAGTGGCTTTGCAGTTGGCTGAAGCATCCTTGTGACCTGGAGTTTCCTGAGAAGGATCATCAGTGTCATTTCATAAACCATCATTCCATGTGGCCATGGAGACTCATCAGCGAGACACGGGCTGCCAGCTCTGATAACAGAGATCAGTACTTAACACATTCATTGTCTCCAATTCACACAGACACAGCCAAGCAAGTACCATGTGCATTTTACAATGAAGACCATAAAGCTCAGAGAGCTTCAGAAAAACCCAAGGTCACAGAGCTGTTCAGTGCAAGAATTCACACCCAGACCCATCTGATGTCAAAGCCTACACTTCCCCACTACACACACACACACACACACACACACACAGAGTAAGCTCTTAGCCTCAGGATGTTTCTGGAGAAGGCTGAGCAGACAACCAGAGAGGCAGCCCTCCAGCAGTGGCCAAGCCATCAGTGGGTGAAGAGACCACAATACCCTCCCTTTCCTCCACTCTAAAACCAGGGAATGTGTTCCTTGCTTCTCCTGTGCATAACTAGAGACCAATCGCCACTCTGCCTCTCAAGAAAGGTGGCCATATCCTGTCACTTCTCGTTCTTTGGAATAAAAGCTGTCCAGGTCAGAGGTGAAGACACAGCTCTGCAAAGCCTGCCTTTAGGAATAACAGCCCCGGAAGAAAAAAAGTGAAGTATCTGAAGGAGAGCAGTACATTAGCAGAAACCATTGCTGTCCAAAAGGATTTGCAGCTTCTCTTGATGTTAACCAGTTGGAGACTTACCAGGTTTTTAAGTCACAATTGTGAATTTAAAAAATTCTAACAAGGAAGAAGACAGCTAACATGTTTTGCACTTTCAATTTACTGTGCTAAACATAACGTAGCTTCTAAAATTCCTTACAAAGACCCACTCCCCTGAGAATGACTTTTACTACCCTGATTTCCCCAGAAGTGATTCATGAATAAAGTAGGAGTGCTTATGCTCTAGGTTAGCAAGAAAGTGAGAAGCTGTGGGAAAAGATGAAAACCCCAAAAGCCTGAGAGGAAGGGGCTGTAGCCAAAACGGGGGGTTAGGGGAGGGGTTGGGGGTGGGTGGGAGAGCAGGCTGAGTGTTCAATTGGAAGAAACATCAACTGGGGTGTCTACTCAAGGACTGGGAAAGGTCCCAGAGCCTGGCTGAAGGAGGACCTCACGGGCCACGCTGATGGGGTCTGTAACCCTTTGGCACCCAATTCCCAATTTCTGGACCAGTGCTTCTGATTCTCACCTGGACATAACCTTGCTGCAAGATACCTTTCATGTACCTTAACAATTCCTGCTAGAGTTGCAGATCTCTGCTAAGGTCTTTTGATTTTTAACTAAGCTGAGGCCTAATAAAATGCTCTGTTTAGTCATAACACATTTGAGATAACAACAACTAACATACACTGGGCATTTACCTTAATATGTTTTACATGTTTCAGCTCTTAAATCCTCTCTTAAATCCTCCCAACCCTTACTGATGAAGGAAACCAAACAAAGAGGTTAAGTAATTTGCCCCAGGTCTTCTTTTTGAAGGAATAAAGAAGTAGCTCTCAAAAGTTAAAACGCAGATAGATACTGGGCCCCACCCCAGGGTTTTCGATTCAATAAAGCTAGGGTGGGTCCTAAAGATTTGCATTTCTTGTACATTCTGGGGTGATGCTGATGCTGCTGGTCCGGGAACAACACTTTGAGAACCAATGATCTAGACGAGGGATCAGCAAGTTTTTATTATTATTAAAGGGCCAGATAGTAAATGTGTTTCTATCTTTTATGCTTTGCAGGATGAAAGGTAAAATTGAGGCACTTATATAAGGACTTATATAACCAACTAAAATGTAACCATTAAAAATAAAATCCATTTCTAGCTATCAGGCCATACAAAACAGGTGACACACCGAATTTGGCCTATGGGCTGCAGTTGGCTGGCCCCTCATCTAGATCTAGCCCAATTTCTGGTCTTGATGCCAAGTGGCCCCTGGCCCCACAACTGTTCTCTTGTTTCTCCTGAGGTCTTAGCTACCTAATGGCCTAATCAGGGAAGTACACCTTAGCTTCGAGCTGCTGGAAAGGTCAATGAATGTCCGGCGTGGACTGTGAAATGGTCAGGACGGTGGTAGAACTGCCACTAAGGAAAGGAAACCTCTTCTGTTGCAGGCTCCATACCTCTGGTGCTCAGGAGCGTCCTGGTCACTATGAATTGGCAGTGTTCCATGTCGATTGATGACGCTGGAAACTGATCATTTGTTTGATTTTTCCAGGGCCAGATAACATTAAAAGTAATCTATTTAGTGTTGTTTTGTTTGACAATAAAGGATTCTTAGAGCTTTTAAAATGGTAATGATGATAATAAAGGCATCCAAACTACTGCAGTTTCTTTCTTTTTTTTTTGATATGAAGTCTCATTCTTGTCACCCAGGCTGGAGTGCAATGGTGTGATCTTGGCTCACTGCAAACTCTTCCTCCTGGGTTCAAGCAATTCTTCTGCCTCAGCCTCACAAGTAGCTGGGATTACAGGCATGTACCACCACACCTGGCTATTTTTTTTTTTTTTATTTGAGACAGAGTCTCACTCTGTCACCAGGCGCCAGGCTGGAGTGCAGTGGTGCGACCTCAGCTCACTGCAACCTCCACCTCCCAGGTTCAAGCAATTCTCCTGTCTCAGTCTCCTGAGTAGCTGGGACTACAGGTGCGTGCCACCATGTCCAGCTAATTTTTTTGTATTTTTAG
Organism: Aotus nancymaae; assembly: GCF_030222135.1. Taxonomy (NCBI): domain Eukaryota; kingdom Metazoa; phylum Chordata; class Mammalia; order Primates; family Aotidae; genus Aotus; species Aotus nancymaae. The sequence goes on from NW_026988425.1 coordinate 33,190,503, forward strand.
TAGAGACGGGGTTCCACCATGTTGGCCAGGATGGTCTCGATCTCTTGACCTCAGGTGATCTGCCTGCCTCGGCCTTTTCCAAAATGCTGGGATTACAGGCGTGAGCCACCAAGCCCAGCCTCTACTTTGTTTTTAAAACATAATTCTTGGCGTATTTTCCATAACCCAAAAGTGGAAGTTCTGGTACTAAGATTATTTCATATATATCAAGAGTGGTCCATCAGAGGGTTCTGTATTCTGCAGAATTTTTGTGTTCATAGGCTTCCAGCTCTGAAGGCATCCACTTTTATCCTTGGTATTTACAAACAGGAAAAGAAAGCACAAGCCTCACACAGAAAGCAACCTCAACATTTCCCCAGGTTGTTTACGGAATGGGCGGTGTGGAGAAGACATTCCCATGACGATGCCTGACCACTGTCGGGTTTTTCAATAAGTCTGAGCTGTCGTTTCACTCACACACATTATGAAATGTGGCAGAAATTCCCTGTCTTATTCCAGTTATAGGGAACATGACTCAGAACCGGTCTCTGTTCTGTGATCTGCTGAAAAACAGCAGGGTAAGTCTTACTGCTTTTCTGAAGATTCCTAGAGAGTTCTTCAAAAACAGATAAATCTGGCCTTCAATGGCTTCCAGCAAGTTCTAAACAGACTGTCAGTGTCTTCCCCACAAGTTTAGTCTGCATGAAGGTTTTCATGCCTTTTCACTGTAAAAGCGTCCTACATCATGCTCCCTGGAATGGAAATAAAAAGTAGATCCCAGAACCAGCTGCCAGCGTGTACTCTTCTACTTACTGAAAGAATGAGATCAAGGGAATGACAGAAAGGAAGGGAAAGTATCAAACATCCCATGTAAGTAACTGCATTCTCTTTGCTCTGATCAGAATCCAATGACCCTTGTTCTTGGCACTCTGCCATCTTGTACAAAAGGGCTCCAATGTTGGGAAGCAGTGTGCTGTGGTGGACAGACACCTGTAAGACGGGAAAAACTCCATTTCCCAGGATCATTTCGAAAAGTGGTGACTCTGTTAAATGTTAGCCATTCCCCTTCCCTGATTAAGATTCCCAATCCCTTATCTGAAATGCTTGCGAGGCCAGATGTGCTTTGGAATTTGGAATTTCTGCAATTATAAAAGCAATTTGGAAAGTCAAATGGTGGTTGCCAGGGGCTGGGGAAAGGGAAAAATGGGGAGTTGTTTGATAGTACAGAGTTTCAGTTTAACAAGTAAAAAGAGTTCTGGAGATTGGTTGCACAACAGTGTGAACATACAAACACTATGGAATTGCACCCTTAAAAGTGGTCAAGATAGTGCATTTTGTGTTATGTGTATTTTACCACAAGTTTTTTAAAAATTTAATTTATATATTCTATGCTTCCAAATACCTGGGTATTTTCAGAGTAGTATCCTGAAATCAAACACATGGATATTTCTGCAGCAAAATGTACAGCTATTCTCACTGAGATTTACAAAATATCATACATAACCTCGCATTAATTCAAGTCCGATTTTGCCACCAAGGGAGCTTGCTGAACAGTCACTGAAAGACTTTCGGTTTTCAGGGGACTCTGGAATTTGGAATTGCAGTTTTCAGGAACGGTGAGCCTTTAGCTCTCAGTCACCCACCCTACCTTTGTGCAACATTTTTATTGCCCACAGTTTACAGAGGAGAAAATAGAAACAAGAAGTAACAGCAGGAGAAAAGTAGTCACTTGCCCAAGGACAGCCAGCTAGTTGGGATCCAAACTGCCTGGTACCACTGTTAAGCCTTGACCTTAACCTTAGGCTACCGTGGGTATAGACAGCCTCACCCAACTGCAGAATCTTAAAGAGATCTCTTGAAGTTTTAAGAAAGAATGCCAAAGGATTCATCCCAATATGGGCACTAGTGGAAAGTGTGTGGGATGGGGCTACCTGGGGGCTTTGATAATGGCCTCCCCATCTTAGAAGGTCATAACCCTGCTCTCTCACCAGCCCCTGATAAGTGCCATTCTCCGAACCAGGAGCAGGAGTAGATAAACCACTGTTCTGCGGCTGCTGGGACTGCCCTTTGATTTTTTTTTTCTTTTCTTTCTTCTTTCTTTCTCTCTCTCTTTTCTTTCTTTCTTTTTCTTTTTTTCTTTCTTTTTTTTTTTTTTTTGTTACTCAGGCATAAAGTATGGAACTTCTCCAATCAGGTGAGCTTTTCCAATGCTAATAGTTGCTTTGGGTTGGAACTGTTCCCAAGAGAAGAAGGTATGTAAATAGTGTCTTTGATGCCTCATGTATATTCCAGGGGAAACGAGACCGAAAGAGTTCTGAAGCCCCACGAAGAGCTAATGAGAAAAATCTTTTGGCTTTCACCTCTCAGGTCACGGGTCACCTGCTCTGTCCTTTGCTTAGGAATGGTCCCTAGTTGCAGATATTGTATCAAAATTGATGTTCCTACCAGACCTGCATTTGCAGTGCCTTTCTTCTGCACATCAACATCAGCGCCATGGGAAACCCACTAAGTTGATCAGTTTCCACATCATGCTGCTGTCCGGGCTGAGGAAGGACAGAGCCAGTCCTCAAGCCCTCAGCACTGCTGAGCCTATTGAGAAGGAGCTGAAAAGACAAGACCAGTGTTCTGGAGGAACTGGCACAAAGGCTGACTCCCTATGTAATGTCTTGGAGAGGATGGAGTGCAGAGAAGATGCTCACAAAAAATGAGCCCTCTGCCAGTTTCTGGTGTCAATTTAGCAGCAGTAATTCCCTCAGAAATGCAGCCAGAGTGCTGGTTGGCTGCTGGTGGGGTTGACATTGGCTTTATTCTTAGCACAACTTCCCCAGCAAGGGAAAGCCCTTCGTTCAGAGGTGTTTAGACTCCCTTGTCAGTCAGGTTAAACAAAGAGCTCCTCTGTTGACTGGGAGAGTACCTCAGGCTTTCAACATGGTGCATTTAGAGAGAACCGATAGAATTTCCACAAATCCCTGAGTCATCACAGTTGAGCAAACCATCTTTACCTCCTGGAGCTGACAGTGTGTGATGAGATGAATGTTTAAACACACACATACACCCCACACATCAACATACACTCCTTCACACACACATAAACACACACACACATAGGCAAACACACACACCTTCATACACATACATGCACACACATATAGGCAAACACACATACTTTCTTCATAACACACACACACACTGGGCTGAGTTTAGCTGAAATGCTAGGTCTTGAACTTAAAATAATAGCCTTGTTGTATTTGATACTACTCAAATGCATGTGGAGTCTTTTTAACCAAATACCACATTTCAAATGAAACTGTATGTGTGTGCATGTTTGTGTATGTGTGTGCATTTTTGTGTATGTGTGTGCACACATGTGTGGTCTTACCCATCTGACTCCAGGATAAGGAGCCATGCCCTGGATAAGTAGGCACTCAAATCTGTCATACTCTCACCTCTCTCCTCGACAGATACTAGGGATCTTCCATCCAGACTCAGTTTCTAGGACTGCCACTACCTCCCTTCAATTTTCTGGTCCATGATGATGAGCTAGACACATCCACTCACTCATGACCCTGAAATTCTGCCACCTCCTTAGGTCCTGGCTGTCCTTTCTGGATCAGAGGCAAAGCGCCGGGAGCAGTGGGCCTGTGCGCCTCAGTTTACGGCTGTTAGGGATGGAGCAAGAGTGTAAAGAAGGCAGAAGGCCTAGGAGGAGAAAGTACCCGAGAGCCTGATGTCAGGATTACCAGAAAGATGGGTTAAGATCTTTACTTATAGGTGTGGGATGCCAGTGTGTACAAGCCCACTTGATGGGCTCTAAACCACATTGGTACGAATAAAGAATCTCAAGATTGCCTTGTTTCTAGATATTGTGGAATCAAAACAGAAAGACTCATAACTTACGAAAGTTAAGAGAATCCATAAAGGAAAGTTAGGAGAATCCTTAAAGGTCTTCCAACCCCTTCATGTTACTGATAAGGAAAATCAAGGACTGGGATTTATGTAACTTGCCCAAGTCAAGGAATGACAGAGGTGGTACCAAAACATAATTCTCCCAGTTTCTGGTCCATTTCTCTCTAAACTCTAATGTGAAGAGAGAAAAATGTAAAACTCATTTGACTATATATAAGCAAGACTAGAAAGAATAATAAATAATCATTGCTTTCCATCTATGGCTAACAATACAGCAGTCTCAGGAATATCATTAATGTGTGTCAGATTTACCTGAATTTTTTGCAAGTGAAGCAACTCTAATCCCAAGGCCAGCTACATAATTTGTAGAACACAGTGCAAAATAAAAATGTAGGGCCCTGGCCTGGAGCAGGGAAGTCAGTCTTTCCCCCACCGAGGGGCCCACCACTCCAACCCACCACAGATGGGTGGCTCCCAAGAGATTGAAAACTCTGCACAGGGATGTGCATGGTACCTGGATGATGGGGGTGCGGGGGTGAGAGGTCCCCTGAGTCACCTGCCAAATGCCATCTTGGGATGGAGAGGATGACTGCTATGTCCCACTCCAAGACACCGTGTGGTACACACCCAATCCTGACCCTCCCCCTTTGCACCCAGGCTCCTACTGGGGCAGAGAGGGACAACGAAGTCCAGGCCTCTCTGCTTTCATGTAACCTGGTCACTGCCCAAGACAGGGGGTCACAGTGGCAGTGGGATTGGAGCAGAAAGGGAGAAGCCAGATGGAGCCAAGGAACCAAGGGGTCAGGGAGACACTGACGGAGAACCCAACTCCAGAAGGCAGGATGTTGGCAAGATGTAGACTGTGAGTGAGGCCACGTCCCAGGTCTCAGCCTGTGCTCCACTGTCTCCTCAGACGTCACTTACAAAGTGGACATTCAAAGATTAAAACCATTAAGAATTTCAAGACGCCACTTCAAAGCCCTACACCCCAAGTATGAAACTCTTTCTAGTGTAAGGCCTCGTGTGGCCTTGCTAGTCAGTCCCCTGCAGCCAGCCCTGAGAAAACCTCACTGATGTGTGTGTGTGTGTGTGTGTGTGTGTGTGTGTGTGTGTGTGTACAGTCTCCCGTGCACACACAGCGTAACTAAATGCTCCTGGGTTGGGAGGAGTAAAGAAGCACTGTGCCTACAGTATGGCCAGTGGATGCTGTGTTCATCTGCCAGGGCTGCCATGACCAAGTGCCACACACCGGCAGCCTAAACCACAGGAACAGATTTTCCCACAATTCTGAAGGCTGGAAGGCCTAGATAAGGTGTCTGAAGGCTGGGTTTCTCCTGAGGCCTCTCCTTGGCTTGCAGATGGGACTTTCTCTCTGTGTCCTCATAGCGTCTTTCCTCTGGACACGTTTGTGTCAAAATGTCTTCTTCTTATGAGGGCAAAGTCATACTGGATTAGGGCCTACTATAATGACCTTATTTTAACTCAATTACATCTTTAAGACCCTACCTCCATATGCAGCCACATTCTGAGGCCCTGGGGGTTAGGACTTCAACGTATGGATTTTGGGCAGGACACAGTTTAGCTCGTCAGAGACACCAATCCTCAAGTGCTGAATACCCAGTGGAAGTGATCTTGGGAAATGACTCCCTAAGAATCCAAACCCACTTTTATGGCTTATTTTGGGGGCGCATTTCTAACCCTCCTGATTATATCAATTTCCTCTGCTCATACTCTTGTAGTATTTGTCACAATGTTCAGGCATTTGATTTTGTGATTTTTGTTTAAGTTCATTTTCCACTAGACTGTAAGGCCCTGAGGGCAGGGTCTAATCCGACAGGTTCAGAGCGGTGTCCCTTAGTATCTGACAAATTAACACTTCTTGAGGAAAAGGAGGTCAATTAATGACACACAAAGCAGTGTAAACAAAGGTCTTGAAGTTTCTCATTTTTGGCATATTGGCCCAAAAATTGTCCTAGGGAATTCACTTACCTGCCTTTGAAAGGGAGGATTAGAGCATAAAGTACACTGATAATTTCCTCAAACATCTGATGTCAAATCTAACAAGTAAACGTCCTTCCCCTTAAAAAGAAAAAACAATTTTGTGGTGATGTATGAGGCTTCCGGCTGTGGCACAGAAATGGGACACTGTGGGGGTGGGAATGTTTGTTTTCCCAAACACTGGCATTTGTCGGCTGTGGGACAAATTCATAGTTAACATTAGTTGCTGCCGAAGAACACATTTGCCTTGCCTCAGTGGCTCCCAGTGCTCTTGGAATGCTGAAACCCTTGGCCCAGGTAAGACTGATATCTACTCACACCTGCAGCACCACACTGCAAACACACATCATTTACTCATGCAATTAATTAACAGACATTTGTTAAATAATTAGTACCCATCAGACACTAGGCGTGATACTTCAAATCCAAAGATGTGTCTACTGGTGGAAATAAGATACAAGTTCAACAGGATAATCACTAATGAAGCCATAATTCATTCATTTATTTACTCATTCATTCATTCAACATTTACCAGATGCTCATGACTATGGCCAGCTCTCTTAGGCAACTGACCAATACTGCAGAGAACAAAAGCAAGAAAGCATTTGCCTGGATGGAGCATATTTCTGGTTCATGGAAGACAGACAATAAACCAATAAACAAGCAAGCAGCTAAAATAACATTGGGTGATGACAAGTACTGTGAAAAAATAAAGTAGGATAAAGGGCTTACAAAGTGATGGAGGGAAAGTGATCTTAAGCAGTGGTCAGGGAAGGCTTCGCTCGGTATTTTGAGCTGATTAGCATGAAAGGGTGAGCCATAAAGAAATCTGGGAGAGGAGTGTTCCAGGCAGAGAGAACAGCCAGGGCAAAGGCCCTGCAGTGAGCCCACTTCAGGGAACACTGAGGAGGCAGAAAAGGAAGGGGAGAGTGGTGGGAGATGAGGTAGACTGATGAGGGGCCATATCAGAATGCAGATTGAGTTCAAGAAAGTGGGGGGCGGGCAGCAGGCCTTGAAGGCTGTCCAGGGTGGGGGATGGCAGCACCATTCGAAATGAGACTGGAAGACTGCCAGAAATCTACTTAGTGGACCAGATGAGAATTTGTCCTCCCACTGCCCACAGGAAGCTAAAAATCATGCATGATCTAGGCTCAGGGATAAGCACCCAATTTGCTAGGATTGCTGTAGTCAACTGACTGGGCCTCGGGACCTAATCTTCCCTATCATCCTCCAAGGCTCCTGCCTCTTTTGCATCTGCCTAGAGAACACACCTGCTCCTCTCTACCCGAGAGCTCTCGCAGGCCTCCATCTCTATATTTCTGCCTGACTCAATATTTTGTTCACCCCTGTATCCTAAGTACCTGGTGTCTGGCACAATGTGAGTGTGGGAGCTCGTTGAGTAAATGAAACCACTTGCTTTCTTTTTCTATCTGCATCTATCCATCCATCTATTTATCCATCCAACCATCCATCCATCCATGCATCCATCCAGCCACCCTTCTTTCCTTCTATCCATCCATCCATATATACATAATCTGCTTTTCTCCAAAGTAAAGATTTTAAGTAGTCTTTTCATTTTTAACTACAACCTCAGGCCACTAGCTGCCACCCTTGCCACATCTTTGTCTCTGGTGCACATTCCCCTTCAGGAGTGAGGTAAGTTGCAGCTCAGGCCATTCAGAGCACACACTAAATTTCTCCAGGAAAGGATGGCTATTCTCAGGGGTTAAACTGGCTCCATAGAGGTAAAATTCTAATAAGCTATAAAATTCATCACAGACAGTAAGTTCAATACTTCGGTTGAACATATGTAAGTTCCTGCCCTGGCTAGGAACTGTGCCAGATCTGGGGAACACCCCCGGGCACAAGCAGATGTGACTCCTGTCCCACTGAGCTTCTTGTCTAGGGAAGGACATAAACAGGTGTTCATCATATGATAGAGCGTGTGGTAGGGTATAAAGTAGCTAGTGTTCTAGTGGAAGCCATGCATGGGTCCTACAGAATAAGTGCAAGTAACTCAGAAAGCATTTGGGGAGAACAAATTTACCAGGGAGAAGGAATCTAAGGGGAAGGGTTAGCGATGATGGAAAGCAAAGCTTCTTTAACAAATAAAAATGAGGTCAGGATGACACAAGGCTGTATTTGGAGTGACAAGAGATGAAAGTGGAGACAGAGCTGGTGGTCATCTAGAGAATGAGCTCCCAAAAGGCATTAAAAGAGTTGGGTCTTTATCTGGAGGGTAATGGGTTTACTGATAGTCTTTAGTCATGGGAAAGATATGATCTGATTTGTGTTTTGGAAATATTTATCTGATTTGTAGTGGGAGACACCAAGGGCAGGCATACTAGTTAGGAGGCTGCTGCAGTCATCCAATTGACAGCTGACAGATGCTGGAGCACAATAATGACACTGGGAAAGGCAGACAATTTAGAAAACTATTTAGGGAGGCAGAAATGACAGGACTTGGTAATAATGTGAGTTGACTGAGGACATGGATTAAAGAAGGCAAACCTCACCAGGGGTTTATGCGCCACCCAGAGTTTTGAAGTTAGAAATTTAGTCCTTTGTTTTGGGTTTTCTTTCTTTCTTTTTTTTTGAAAAAATGAAAGACAGGGTTTTACTGTTACCCAGGCTGAAGTGCAGTGGCATGATCATAGCTCACTGCAGCCTCAATCTCCCTGCCTAAGCAATCCTTCTGGCTCAGCCTTCTGAGTAGTTGGGACTACAGATGTGCACCACCACTCCTGACCAATTTTTCAAAAATTTTTTTGGTAAAGACAGTGTCTCACTATGTAGCCCAGGCTGGTCTTGAACTCCTGGGGTCAGGCGATCCTCCCACATAGGCCTCCCATAGCACTGACATTGCAGGCATGAGCTGCTGTGCCCAACTGTTTGGGGGTTTTCTTTAGAGTGGATATCACTTTCTCATCAGAATTTCTGATGACTCTACGGGTGAGGGGTAGAAAGCTTAGAGGCTCTCTCAGGACTCTGCCAGATGAAGCCAGAAGGTGGGTCAGAGTAGAACAAGCCTCCTCCTGCCTCCACCCCAGGCAGATGGCAGCACAGGAATGATGAAGGGCAAAGCTCGAAGCTACTTATGCACTGCCCTACAGAGTTGTAGGAAATGCCAGAGAGCTTAGATAGTAAACACATCAAGTAACATTTCTTTAGCATTAGGACTTTCTGTCCTACCAAAGAACTATCTGTCAGGAGAAACTGATCCTTTGCTCATACTGATCCAAAGGCCCCTCCCACCCCAGAACACTTCCCACAGTGCTCTTGGCTGTTCTGAGCTCAGTTCTGCACTTCAGTGCAGCCCCCGCCACTGTGACAGCATGGGCTCGGCACAGGGTATCGTGGAGGAGATGAGACAAGCAGATGCTGTGTTTCCAGGAGAGCCATTTCCTTATGGGGCATGGAAACCCAGACACATTAAGTAATGGGGGAACATGCCAACAGATTGTCCAGTGCTGAGGAAATGCAAAGAAGAAGATTATCGCAGATTATCAGCATGAGGCCTGGTTAATGAAAAAAATATTAAAAGAAAAAAAAAACAACTGAGTACCTCAGAGCTACAGAGCAACTGTGTTGAGGCCTCGGGAACTCGGAGGTCCTAAAGTCTTGGTGTCGAATTTTATTAAGCAAACAAAACCAACAGCGTCATTATTTTATCTCTCTATACATTCATGCATTAAGCATTTCCCAAAATTTTCACCAACAGTCTTCTCATCCCTCTCATTAGCAAAAGCTTGAAGCACTTTATCAATCCACCCACCAGTTCTTATAGCAGATAGTAATAATAATATATATGCACATGCCACCCCTCCAAAAATAGAATAAAAAAATATAAAACAAATATAGAGCAACAATTAAAATGTTAACTATCTCATAGCAAAGCAAAGCACAAACTACTGTGGAACCACCTCTAATCATAAGGCAATCAAGTAATCAAATTGAAGACAAGATTCAGGCAGGTTGTATAGAGAAATGTTTGTGTTAGCCAAGGAAAGAAAACAGTACCATCTACTGAGTACATGTTAAACGCAATGTGGAGTTTGGTGGTCATTTAGAATCTTCCACTAACTGCATTTCCATGAAATCAGAACAAAATTATAAACATCCCCCAAGTTTTTAACTTCGCTCTGATTTATCAGATTGGTGATCTGATAAGCTAATTAATTCCAATGAGCTAGTGTTAATGGTATTATAATGTTTACATTTATTTGTATTTGACAATATTTGAGCATGTAATTTTATAAAGCAACTCACAATTTCCAAATGTCTTAGATAAGAAATTCACTTGAGGCTTTGATTTCTTGCAAGAGACAAGATATTCTTAAACATTCTCTGGTATTAAGCCCCTCACCATGGCAAAACATGAAAGAAAGAGGAAATCCTCAGAGGCCAAAAGTAGAAAAAAAATAAGCAAAACAATTCAGAGAGAAAAGTAAAAGATGCAGCATGATGACCTTCTTTATGTGTCAACACGGTTTCTCTATTATTCAATCAAACACTAATCTGGGTGTTGCTAGGAAGGCATTTTGTAGATGTGATTAAAGCCTATAATCAATTGACTCTTAGTAAGGAAAATTACTCTTCATAATGTAGCAGGATTGATTTAATCAGCTGAAAAGCAGAACTGGGTTAGAGCAGAGCTAAGGCTTTCCAGAAGAAGAAATGCTGTCTTTCTTGAGCACAGCTGCTTCAGCCTGTGCCTAAGAGCTATAATCTGCCCTTTCGGATGGCCTGCCCATGGATTTAGGACTTGCCTAGCCAGCCCCTACTATTGCTCGAGCCAATTTCTTGCAATGAATTTCTTAATATACGTTTCCTACTGGTTGTGCTTATCTGATTGAACCCTGACTGGCATGTGGCACTGGCAGCTCATCTGGAGCATCTGCTGCTCCCTATTTTTGCTCTGGAGAAAAAAAGACATTAGGACCCATAGGGTGAAAAGTCAGTCTAGAGACTAAGTGAAAAAGGAAACCAGAAAAAAGCAAACAAAGTAAGCAAACAAAGTGGGCCTTGACTCTGGGTCCAGGGGAGACAACTATTCATTGAGAATCTATAGCCACAAGCCATAGATTTAGGGTCCATAGATTAGGACCCAAATTCACAACAGGATATGTGTGACTTTACATTAAACATAATGAGATACCGCTTCACATTCACCAGACTAACTACATGCAAAAGCGAGAAGGCCAAGGACTAGATAGAATATGTGAAAATGGGAGCTCTCATTCACTGTCTTGAACAATTTTGCATTATCTGTTAAAGTCATAGATGTATTTATCTTACTGGTTACAAATTTCATTCTACTACTGAGTGGAATGAAATATCTATAAACCTTTGTACTAGGAAACATGGACAAGAAGGGTCTTTTCAACATAATGTATAATAGCCCAAGCCTGAAAGCAGTTCAGATCCACTCAAAGGAGATTAAATCAAGTGTGAAAGGTTCATGAGATGGAGAATCTACAGAAGAGAAGATGAATGAATTAACAGCTACAAGTCCTAGCGACCTAATATTGAGTAGCAAAAAGTACAAAATATGCATTAAAATTCCAAATCTCTTCTTGGTCTTACTATATATTGTCAAGATAAGTCCAGAACTAGATCTCTACTTACTCATGTCCTATAGCCAAGCTGTCAGTGCTTCAGATAAAGAAAGATATTCTATTTACAATTCTACCCAAAGAGCCTAGGAAAAACCAGGCACACAGAAGATACCTAGTGGATGTTTGTTGAATGAATGAATAAATTTTGAACGCAAGCATGTACGCCAGGAGCCAGACCCTGTATTTCCAGCCTAGATCCTAATGCATGAAATCCCAGACTCTGACCTTACCTGCCAGGACCCTTTTCTGCCATAGATGACCCAGTAGATGTTCTCATCTTATTTATCTGACCAGTGTTAATTATTCCTCCCCAGATTTCTGGAACAAAAGTTGTCACAGAGACTTCCATCTAACACCTCTCAAGTCCCAGTGTGATCGTGTCCTCAACAAAAAGCCTTAGAGAAAGGAGCTTGTCATTGTTGATAAAGTGAAGTTTTGAAATTTGTCCTGGATTTAATTCAGGTAAGCTATATTTTCCCACTGTTTACCATAGATTCCAGAAAGTTGATCTTAGAGGAAAAAAGAACTTCAGCAGAGCTTATAAAACATCAGGCTTAGAAAAGCAAACAAAACTAGCTGAACAACTTAAGAAAAGGTAGTTCAAATCAAATCAAAACCAAAATAGCATCACATTAAAGGCCTGAAAAATAGAAATTAAGCCATATTGATAAGGGACATATTATGACATTTGGGCACTTTTCTACGTGGGAAATAAAAATGAGTGAAAGGACAGATTTTAGGAGAAATTAATTGATATCTTTTCTCTCTTGAAGCACTAGGGTACTTTTAAATAACATCTTTCTTCAATATCTAGGGTGTTCCTCTTTAAACATTACAAAAGCAGAATGCTTTGTATATGGTAAAGGTGATGTATATCACAGTAATTCAGTCTGGCAACATCAACTGACCTACGCATGAAATGTATTTTAATGTTGCTTAATGACAACACTACTGTCAGTTGATTCCGTCCTCTCTGCAGGACAATATGGTATGAGAACACTGCAATTACCTGGTTCAGCAAGGCCAAGAACATTTTGTTATGCCAAGATTTAAAAATTATAAATGTCATCTGTAGTTTAAGAATATTCACAAGCACATTAGCTATTCTTGAATCTCTAGCTACTGTTTTTTTTTTTTAATAGAGAAAAAAGTAATTTTATTGCCCTAACTAAAAAATTTCCAGCAAAAATCAGTTGACTATAATAAATACATGAACTTCTTTCTGGGTTCTCTATTCTGTCCAGTGGTCTGTGCATCTGTTTTTATGCAAATTCTATTTTGTTTTGGTTACTATGCCTTTGTAGTATATTTTGGAGTCAGGCTGCATGATGCCTCCAGCTTTGTTCTTTTTGTTCAGTATTGCTTTGGCTATTCAGGGTCTTTTGTGGTTCCGTGTAAATTTTAGAAGTGTTTTTTTCTATTTCTGTGAAGAACAGCATTGATATTTTGATAGGGATTGCATTGAATCTGTAGATTGCTTTGGGTAATATGGCCATTAATTCTTCCAATCCATTAGCATGGGATATTTGTCCATTTGTTTGTGTTCTTTTCAATTTTCTTTTTTTTTTTTCCTTTCTGTGAGCCAGGGTGTCACTCTGTCACCCTGGCTGGAGTGCAGTGCTGTAATCACAGCTCGCTGCAGCCTCAGCCTCCTGGGCTCAAGCAATCCTCCCATCTCATCCTCCCAAGTAGCTGGGAGTATAGGTGCACACCACCACATCCGGCTACCTTTCGTATTTTTTGTAGAGATGAAATTTTGCCACATTTCCCAAGCTGGTCTGGAGCTCCAGGATTCCAGTGATCTTCCTGCCTCAGCCTCCCAAAATGTTAGGATTACAGGCATAAGCCATCCTCTAGCTACTGTTTAAACACTGCATTACATGTATTGTCAGAGGAAGAGAGATGATCACACACTGTCGATACTTCCTCAGTATTTGGAAAAGTCATGTTTCCTTTTTCTTTCCATGAGTGACATATATATGAGACACTAATATACTCTAGTTTCACCTTCATGGCTATGAAATACTCTTTGTCAGTTCCTTTTCAATGACTTACTGAATTCTTCACACTGAACCCTCTGTTACACTGACTGGGGAGGGAATACCTATTCTAATAGGGCTTGTGAGAATGATTGATGAAACAAGGTTTATATTCAAGGAAGACATAAAAAATAAACAGGAGGCTGTATATAGCTTCAGGTAGAATAGAACCGTGACTCATGAGCTTGGCTATATTCTGACACTAATTACATTGATGCTTTTGACAATTATTTCCCTTCTCTAAGACACAACCACCTCTTTGGTGAAAGAAGGAATTAGGCACCCTCAAAGGTTCTTCTAGCAGAGCTGTTCAATTCTGACATTCTGGGGTACTAGGCAAGTATAAGAGAGTATCTTTTTTGGAACTTCTCTACCAGATACTCTCTTATACTTGCTTAGCACATCAAAGTACTAAGGTGAAGAAATTCTACCTGGTAGAAATTCCATCTGGTGGAGAAATTTCATCTGGTGGAGAAATTCACAAGACAAAGATTGTTCTAAGGTAGCATTAATTAGAGAAGGTTCTTTAGAAGTGGAAAGTCTTGAGGTTGACCTAGAAGTATAATATGAAACGGGGTGACAAATATTGTAATTGTGGTGGTGTATATGCCTTAATAGGGGACCATGATATTTGTAAGCCCTACTCTTTTCCTATTCATCCCTTCTGTCTTCATGACTAAATATTTGCTATTCTCAGTTCATTTGTAATTAACTCTGCCTCAGCAGGGGAGTTATGAGAAAGAGGTGTTCAACGTGGGCAGATGAGGAATAGTCTCACTCATTTCACAGAGCAAGGATGCCAAGTTCACTTGGTGTCCTAGTAACTTTCTCCACCATATTGATGTTCTAGGGATTTAAAAGGTATCAAATCACAAAGTGCTTCCCATCACCCAGAGTATAATAACAACTGGGTAATTATCCAGGTGACTGAATCACTGACAAACAAGAGAACCCTAAATATTCACATTGAGACTAACTTATCTGTATTGATACCTTCATCTCTCAAACCAATTCATCCCTTTTCTTGGTACTTGTTAGAGGATTCAGCCAGTAAGTTATCTAATTTAGAACAAAGGTGCAGTAGCTTACTAAAGTTAAGAATTTAAAGCAGTTGTCCGTTTTTGTGTTCAGAAAACATTTTAGACTCAAAAGCTTCTTATTGCATACATACTCTGCCAAGATGATAGAAGACACTCCCAGGGAAGTTGCTATCTGGCATAGGGGCTGGGTGCAGTCTGTAGAGAGGTTGCTTGTCCCCTTGTCCTTTCATTCTCCTGTTTGCAAAGCTCCAGTTCTGAGTCCTCCCACCCCACCCGCCCTTTTCAGGATCTACCTTCCCTTACTCTCTCATCATCTGTTTTCCCTTTGAGGTCCATGGTTTCCAAATCCTTAAGACACATAAATAATATTATAGCTTCCTTTTGTTAACTGTCCCTCTAGCATTGTTTTCTTCTCTGAAGAAAGGAGAAATTATACCATATTTAAGAAACCATCCTGATTCCCAATCCCAATAAACTAATGCATAGTTTACTATCTCCTACACACTAAGAAGAATGTGAGGGTTGCAAGGAAATGACTCAAGTCAGTTTACTTCTGAAAACTACCTGAAACTATCTGTGACAAGGCCAAGAGGAGCAATTATTCGGATCATTCTTGAGGCTTAAGGGCAGGGAACGCAGCTCAGCAAACTACAAAAGCCTTGTGCAGTCAAAGGAGGCTTCACTGAATTCATCATCTGACAAGGTGTTGATATTTTTTTCAGTTTTTCTTCACACATTATTATCAGCATCATCAAACATTTAAATGTGCCTTTCATATGCAGATGTGACGAGCTGTCTGTAATATTCCACACTAATGTATTATAACACTGCTAATACCGAAAATCATTAAGTATTTACTTTAATTATTTTCCTCTAGAATATTCACACGAGTTTTAAAAAATAATTCATTATAAATGTCTTATGAGGATCATCAATTAATGTGGCAAAGATGCTTTTATTTTCTTCTCATTAAGAATATGCAGAGACTTGGCCGGGTGCGGTGGCTCACGCCTGTAATCCCAGCACTTTGGGAGGCCGAGGCGGGTGGATCACGAGGTCAAGAGATCAAGACCATCCTGGTCAACATGGTGAAACTCCGTCTCTACTAAAAATACAAAAAAATTAGCTGGGCATGGTGGCGCGTGCCTGTAATCCCAGCTACTCAGGAGGCTGAGGCAGGAGAATTGCCTGAACCCAGGAGGCGGAGGTTGTGGTGAGCCGAGATCGCGCCATTGCACTCCAGCCTGGGTAACAAGAGCGAAACTCAGTCTCAAAAAAAAAAAAAAAAAAAAAAAAGAATATGCAGAGACTTGAGTATTGATAAGTGAAAGGGTTTATATAAGCAACAAGAATGTACACTTTCTGGCAACAGAATACGGAAGAGATTTGAATGTCATGAAGATATTGAAAAAAAAGAATACAGAGGAGATAGTAGACTTGAATAAGAATAGGTCATGTTTTAATAAAACAACCGAAAGAGCAAAACAGAATCCTCAAACTCAAAGGAGATCATCTGAATCACAATACCCTTTAATCCACAGGTTGGCTCCTTGGTTTCTGGAACTTTCTGCCTTCTGTAAATGATGTGCGGGTGGTACCCTCCCTCAGCCAGTGGATGATTCTTCACGGGCTCAATGAAAAAGTCTCCATGTGGTAGTTGGAAAAATCCAGTCTGTAAAGAATTCAATAAGATGGATTAAAGACTTAAACATAAGACCTAACACCATAAAAACCCTAGAAGAAAACCTGGGCAAAACCATTCAGGACATAGGCACAGGCAAGGACTTCATGACTAAAACACCAAAAGCATTGGCAACAAAAGCCAAAATAGACAAATGGGACCTAATCAAACTCCAGAGCTTCTGTACAGCAAAAGAAACAATCATTAGAGTGAACCGGCAACCAACAGAATGGGAAAAAATTTTTGCAATCTACCCATCTGACAAAGGGCTAATTTCCAGAATCTACAAAGAACTATAAATCTACAAAGATTTATAAGAAAAAAATTAACAAACCCATACAAAAGTAGGAGATGGATATGAACAGACATTTTTCAAAAGAAGACATATATGAGGCCAAAAAACATATGAAAAGATGCTCTTCATCACTGATTATTAGAGAAATGCAAATCAAAATCCCATTGAGATACCACCTCATTCCAGTTAGAATGGCGATCATTAAAAAATCTGGAGACAACAGATGCTGGAGAGGACGTGGAGAAATAGGAACACTTTTACACTGTTGGTGGGAGTGTAAACTAGTTCAAGCACTGTGGAAGACAGTGTGGCACTTCCTCAAGGACCTAGAAATAGAAATTCCATTTGATCCAGCAATCCCATTACTGGGCATATACCCAAAGGATTATAAATCGTTCTATTATAAAGACACATGCACACGTATGTTCATAGCGGCACTGTTTACAATAGCAAAGACCTGGAACCAACCCAAATGCCCATCGACAATAGACTGGACAAGGAAAATGTGGCACATATACACTATGGAATACTATGCAGCCATAAGAAATGATGAGTTTGTGTCCTTTGTAGGTACATGGATGAATCTGGAAACCATCATTCTCAGCAAACTGACACAAGAACAGAAAATCAAACACTGCATATTATCACTCATAGGTGGGGCAGGTGTTGAACAATGAGAACACATAGACACAGGGTGGGAAGCATCACACACTGGGGTCTGTTAAGGGGTGCCAAGGGAGGGACAGCGGGGGTGGGGTGGGGAGGTCGGGGAGGGATAACATGGGGAGAAATGCCAGATGTAGGTGACAGGGGGATGGAGGCAGCAAACCACATTGCCATGTGTGTACCTATGCAACAATCCTGCATGATCTGCACATGTACCCCAGAACCTAAAGTACAATTAAAAAAAAAAAGAAGGCTTATTTTAACCAATTCTATTTTCATACAAAAAACAAAGTGAAAAATTATATAGCTAATGAGGATCTCTGAAACTCCTAAGACCAGTGCTTTCATAGTCTGTTGTTTGATCTCATAGAAGAGTTACACTCAAATAATTTAGTGAAATATCTTTATAGTCAGGGTTATTAAATATTTGGGAGTCACAGATTCCTTTGTGACCTTATTAAAAAAAAGTACACATATACACATGTATCCAAAATGTAGCCTACAATTCTTCAGGTTCATGGATTCCTCTAAAACCTATTGCTGGATATCTATGGATCCCAAATGGAGAGCCCGTGTTTCCCAGTTGTTCTATTACAGAGTTGAGACCTATATCCCACACTCCACTGAAACTTTTAGAACATTTACCTGCATGGGGGTGTCCAGTCACATCTTCACACAACTGTTTGGCTAACAGTGTTTAATGGCATTCTTTACTCAAGAAAACAAAGAAACATAATGCAAAAGTCCTTGATCTGAGACTGAGTTTCAGGGGTCTAAAGCAGAAAGCCCTCTGTCAGTTTCTAGGGAAACAGGGATCTCATTTCACAGATAGGAAAATCAGTGATATGCTCCAGAACACTGGCCAATGAGTACTACTTTTGGAATTCAAGTCTAGAAGTGTTATCACCTACAACTCTCTTGTCCTTTTAGGAAAATGTTTAGTGCCCATCTGAGGTGTTTAGAAAACTGCTTCGCCAATGATCTCCTAAGATGGGTTTAACTCTTAGGGTCAGACCTGTCCTGAGAGGTCAAAGAAGGGTATTGACACTGTCCTCAAGGTTTACAACCCAGCCAGGAAGACAAGGTTGACATTTATTTACCAGTAGGAAAGGGAACTGCAATGCCTGGGTACTTTTGTGCTGAAGGACTTAGTGTTCACACAACTCAAGAGGCCAACCCATGGCCTCTGGTGACACTGGGCCTAGAGCCCAGACCTGGAGTCCTGTGTCACAGAGTCCTTCTTCACACAACACAGCCCTCACTGGAGCGGCACTTCCATGGGTGCTGTGGATTCCAGTGCTGTGTTTCAGAGGCCAGTGACAGTGGCTTCTTTTAGACAGCGAAGGCAAGATAGAACATCTACAGACTCCAGGATACTTGTCACAGCTGTAAAGCCATGAGAGGACCTCTCCGACTTATTATTTCTTCTTGTTGGTTTGCAAGAGACAGACATTTTCTCATTCAATACACAGCCAAAATTATAAGTCAGCAGAAAGTAGAAGCCAAGAGATTACAGAAGCCTCAGAATAAAGAAAGGTGGGAGTAGAATCATGGGAAGATTCTCCCAGCATACCCTACCCTCTGCTGTGATGCCTAAGTGGCCTCCATGAAGCCAACGAGGAGAGTGACCTATGATGTCATCAATTCATGAAGATTTTGCATATCGGTCTGGACAGCCCAAGTAACTCATGTGGTTTGAGGGAATATGGACTGAAGCCAGGAAGACATCGGTGTATTCTCCTGGTAGTCACCATGTGCCAAGCAGGTGTTAGGGATACAGCAAAACAACAGAGCCGGTCCCTCTGCCCTAAAACAGCACTGTCCAACAGAACTTCCTGTGGTGACAAAGATGTTCTCTACCTGCACCGTCCAGTTTGGGAGCTGCTAACCCATGTGACTGCTGAGCACTTGAGATACAGCTAATGCAACAGAGAAACTGAAATTTTAATTTTATTTAAATTTAATCATCTTAAATTTAAGTGGCCACAGGCAGTTAGTGGCTCCAATATTGGGCAGCTTATTTGTAGAGATTGGCCAAGTAAGGAAAGAGAGAGATTCATAATCATAAGCATATTCATCTATAATAATGAGAGCTGTCATCAGGGCCAATTTGAGCTCTTGCCTTAAAAGAAAATGAACTGCAAAATGTGACCTATTTCACTATAATGGTTTGGTTTTCATGAGCAAATACATCAGGAGCCAGATTGGGAACACCCGGGCACTGCACACAGGCTTCAGAGAATCCATAGAAACACCTGCATATAAAAAAATGCAACTTTCGCCAAAATTAAAATGAATCATTGGGAATAAATGTGACAGGATAAGGGCTATGTGAGGAGGCTGCCACTGTCCTCAGGACAGAATGGAAGGGGAACAGATGTTCCAGCAGGAAGCTGGGATGGGAGCTGTGAACACACAGAATTAGAAGCTGGGTTCCAGATCTAGAGGGAGTTGTACCCCTCAGAGCCCTGAAATATCAACCTTCATGTCCCTCACCCATCTCAGATGCTTTTTGCAGGAGCCTAATTACATGCCCTGGCTGGCAGCTCAAAATTCAAGTGGTGGGAAAAAATGTATCTTTGTTAGAAAATGGACAAAGTGGGTTCCAAAAGAATACAGTATCAAAAACTTATAACAGGGTTTAATAGAAACAGCATGAGCTGTGCGATCTTGGTCCAATTGCTTAACACACTGAGCGCCAGTTGTCTCATCTGTGAGATGGAGCCAAACCTGTTTTAACTTGCAGGGTTATGACTGTTAGAGATACTATATATAAAATGCCTAGCAGAGGTCTTGGCATATGGCACTTCCTAAATAAATGCACAGTTGCTCATTTCATCACAGCATCATCTACGGCAAGCACATTTTAAAGCGGTGCCTTAAAAGCAAGTAATCTAGAGTCCATTTGCTTGACTCAACTCTTAGCTACAAGTAACTTAACTTCTCTAGGCCTCAGTTTCCTCATCTGATAAATATGAACACCGACAGTAACTTATTAACTTATTAAAAGATGTCACATGGATTAAATGAATCAGTGTAAAGTGCTTAGATGAGTATCAGTACATAGTAAATGCCTGATAAGTATATTGGGCTATTAGCTATTATGCTAATATGCTATTATGATAGGCTAAGGAATGCCTGGGCCACAAGTTACAGGTTTCTGTAGAAAGAGACAGAGGCATTTTGCAAAAGCTACCCCCTGCCACATGGGTGAAACGCAAATAGGCAGAGAGGTGCTGCCCACCCAGACAGATGGGAGGAATGCCAGGGTGGCAGTGATCCTGAGCCATCGCTAAGCTGCATGAAAGGGCTACACTCTGACATTCAGCCTCTGGGCATAATGGACAAAAGCAGGACTCCTTCAGCAGAAGTATGAAGTGAAGTTGATGGCAGGCAGGCAATGGAGCAAGTTGTTCTCAGAAAAACAACAGCAGTGGGCTTGCCTGAGGGCTGGAGAGGAGGATGTGGATTTGTGCAAGGGGTAAAAGGCTCCCACAAAAGTAAAACGAAAGTTGTCAGATGTCAGTATCACTAAAGTTCTGAGCAAAAGGAGGAAGGTGTGAACAGATGGACAGGGCAGGCAGGATCTGATGGCAGGAGGGTGGAGAGAAGGAAGCGAGACAGAACTGCTCGTTTGTAGTTGTCATGGGAATTTGTCAGACTCTGAGTTGATAGAGCCAGGAGGTGGGACACACCCTGACACGCCCAACTCACAGTCCAGCTTCAGATACTGGCGGGATAAGGAGAAGGCACTATATATGTCAATTCCAATGCTCTCTCTCTCCTCATGGCCATGGAAGTAACTTTCTCACAAGTACAAAGTTTGTGGGTCTCACCAACAAGCAGGGAGGGGAGCAGAATTCTTCTCCTCTAGGGAGAGGCCTGCCCTTAGTTACCACTAAATAGATCAGCTGATACCCCACTAACTGAGGGAGAACCGGTGGTGACTGAGTCTGGAAAAATGTGAGCAGGGACAGAATTTATCAATTTCTCTTTTTTCCTTTTTGATAGAGTTTTAGAGCTGGAAGCCACGGCCGACGCATCTAATTAAGCCTCCAGCACATCCCAGGCATCTTCTTGGCCTGAGAAACTGGTTCTTAGGGCATCCCTTGGGCAGAATCAAGGAGATTTCTTCAAAGGAATTAGAGCTGAAACCTTCAACAGACTTAATTTCCAAGTCTCTATATCAACCACGGATGCCAAGTCCTGGCCTGCCGTATTTCCTGCTGGAAGTAGATTCTATAGCATGGTTTGTTTTTCTCTAGTAAAAGAAGCCCGACTTTGGAGACAGGCTAAGTTCAGCACTCAATTCCAGCATTAACAAGCAGTGTAGCTTTGCACAAGTAATTTTGTTTCTCTGAGCCTCAGCGTTCTCATCTGTAAAACGATGATAACAAAATGGTTTTTGCCGACAAGAACTAAATGAGGTAAGTCATGAAAATGACGCCAAACAGTGACAGCCTTCAGTCAATCTGCTGTCTCTGTGGATGTCTTCAAGTTAATGGACAGCATCTCAACTCTTCCTCATGACTAAATTGGTCATTCCTCATCCTGAAGTAGGGTTAATACTGTTGTTTATTTCTGAAAGTACTCAGTTTTTGGCTTTAGAAGAAAACCATCTCCTCACAATAAGGTTAGAAAAGTTGCCTTTTAGTTAATTATCTTTGTTTCTCACTTGATAGCACCTGGAACTGAGTGCATTTATTTCATTATAATTCCCAAGAGCTGCTCCCACAGAGTCACAAACTATTGTTCCTACAGAAAAAAAGAGTAAGTCATTGATAGACAGCCATTTAGTCCAATAAAGTGGACCCACTCATCCAGGGGTTCTCTAGTTTTAGTGTGCAACAGAATCACACGGAGAGCTTGTTAAAAATGCATATGCCCAGCAGCCTTGAACAGAGATTCAGTAAATCTAGTGTGAGGCCCAGGAATCTGCACTGTAGCAAGCATCCTGAGGTTTCTGTCATAGATAATCCACGTACCACACTTTGGAAAACACTGAATGCTTCTATCATGTGGTGCTTAATTATTTTCATCTCCCACCCCCCACCCTCAACTGGCATAGCATTAAGGATATAGAGAAGTACTAGTAATGGCCTCAATTAACGCTTAGTTGACCTTCATCAAAAGAAGTTCTAACTATGACAATTGTTGATTGCAGTTTGTGAAGACTATTCCCCTGAATTCAAGGTTCACAATGTCTATAACACCTTGGCAGACTAGGAAGATAAAATGTGCCAAAAAAAAAAAAAGATTTTAAAAACATTCCGGTAAGTAGGCACCCTAGATAAATAAATGCTTTGCATTTGAAATGTAAAATAAATGTGAAATTATTTCATGTCGAGAAGAAAATGGGCATTCTGAAAGAAGCTGGCTTGACATACATGCTGAAGAACTAGACAGGATGTCTTGAAAATTAAGGCATTTTTATCACATCTCAAACCATGCATTTCTGGATAAGCCAACAAAATCAAGAAGCATCAATTAAGAGACATTGTAGCATCCAAAAAGCTCATCAGAACTTCTCTCTAACAGGGTTCTCAGGGACAAGGGTGGGAGCCCCATAAATGACACCACCTGAAAATATGGCTCTTTGCAGCCTTGAGCAAAAAGGGATGCCAGAGTCTCCTGGTCATTTTTGACTACTTATCTTCTACCCAAAAATCTTGTATCAGAAAAGTTTTCTGCTTCTCATAATTTATCTGTCTTCGCTTTGTGTGTGTGTGTGCGTGCTTCTAAGCAGCAATCCACATACCCACATTTGCCATGTTTCCACAGAAAATAAGGTTTCCGACTAAAAGGAAAGGGAAAAATTGCTAGCACATTGGGATCCCAGGAAGCATGTTATTACGCAGAACAATAGGAGAGAACTGGCTTCCAGAAGTGAAAGCACTTTCCCCATGGGAAGCAAAAAGCCATTATACCGGATTTAGCCTTGATACAGCACTACTTTTTCATTATACCCTAGTAGCGCACCATTTTCTTTTCTTTCTTTTTTTTTTCTTTTTTGAAACAGAATCTCACTCTGTTGCCCAGGCTGGAGTGCAGTGGCACAATCTTGGCTCACTGCAACCTTCGCCTCCTGGGTTCAAGCAATTCTCCTGCCTCAGTCTCCTGTAGCTGGGACGACAGGTGCGTGCCACCACGCCTGGCTAATTTTTTGTATTTTTAGTAGAGATGGTGTTTCACCATGTTAGCCAGGATGGTCTCAATCTCCTGACCTCATGATCTGCCCGCCTTAGCCTCCCAAAATGCTAGGATTACAGGCATGAGCCACTGCGCCTGGCCAACTCACCATTTTCAAACCAGAAACCATCCTTCACTAGAAGTACACAAAGCCCTTCCTGGGCTGAGGAGAACATGGCCCTGGCCCTTCTTCTCCCACCCTGATGGGCAAGGATCCCTGATGAGGGAGTGCTCCCACCCTGGAAGGAGCAAAGCCAGGTAAGGCTGTTGCCATGGCCACGCAGTGACCATTGTCCTTACTGTGAAGGCCTCACACACCGCATTCCAGGATGTTTAACAATGACCTGGGGCAGAGGGAATGTCACATCAGATGACTTAGTGATGGGCATAGGCTAACCAGGAGGAATTTGGTAGTGTTGATTTCACTAAGAGTCACAGCAGAGAAAGGGTAGCAAAATGAAGAGGAGGTCTAGAATGAGATGTTAGAGACATAAATGAGGACATTAATAAATATTTATATCTGCATCATGTCTCTAAAACAAAAAGACAAAGAAAGATTTGCCTTCCTACAGGGTCTGTCTTTAACGAATATGTCCACATTCACTGTCTCCATTTTCTATGGCCCACTAATGTCATAATTATGGCAGAATAAATTTATTTTAGTTATATGTAATCCCCTACTACCCTGTAAGGAGAATAAGTCTGAGTAACTGTAGTATTTTTGCCTGGGGGCAATCAAAATCTTCCATCCTTGAAGGCAACATTAAAGTGGTGGTGGAGAGGAGCTGAGAAAGCCGGAAATAATCATGTTTAAGAAAGAAGGGGGCTGGGCACCATGGCTCACACCTATAATCCCAGAACCCTGGGAGGCCAAGGTGGGTGGATCACCTGAGGTCAGGAGTTTGAGACCGGTCTGACCAATATGGTGAAACTCCGTCTCTACTAAAAATACAAAATTAGCCAGGCATGGTGGCGTGTGCCTGTAGTCCCACCTACTCAGGAGGCTGAGACAAGAGAATCACTTGAACCTGGGAACCGCAGGTTGCAGTGAGCCGAGATCGCACTACTGCACTCCAGCCTGGGCAACAGAGCAAGACTCTGTCTCAAAAATAATAATAATAATAATAAATAAAATAAATTTTAAAAATAAAAGAAAGAAGGGAAAAGTCAGGAGGCCTAGAAATAACCTAGGTACAGAGAAAAAGGTGCCCTGGGGATGATGAGGCCAGAAGGGAAAAGATTCATGGAGAAAGATTCACCAGCTGGAGGCCAAAGTGAAAGATCTACAGGAAGAAAATGGGGAATCTCCCCTGGAGCATGATAGGAATTGTACAACATAATCTCCTTTACCATTTTGATCTATGACATCTTCATTAAAGGATCCATTGCTCTCTAGTACTTCAGTGTGACTAGCAGTGCTGTGTCCTCCTTCCAGGACGGCACAAGGAGAAAAGAGAGAAAAGGAGCTGAAGCCATACAGGCCAGGAACCTCTTTTTCTCTTTAAGTAGGAGGTAAGATCATCTGCTTAAGGCAAGTAGGACTGGCACCTGGGAAACTGCTCTGAGGAATGGGAGACGGAACTGACCTTTTATCCAGCCAGGCTGAAGGCTCAGCTGAGATTGTGAAAAACAAGTCAAGGGAAATCACAAAGAAAGCAAATGCAAAGGAAGTGGTGCTCAGAAAGGAGACTGTTAAAATTCGAGCATTTAGAATTTGTAAAGCAAGCCTGGTGTGGTAGGCTGAATATAGACCCCTGAAGCTGTCCACGTCCTAATCCCTGGAACCTGCCAATATCTCTTTTTTAAAAAATTATTATTATTTTTTTTTTTATTGTACTTTAGGTTCTGGGCTACATGTGCAGATCATGCAGGATTGTTGCATAGGTACATATATGGCAACGTGGTTTGTTGCCTCCATCTCCCCTCACCTATATATGGCATTTCTCTCCATGTTATACTTCCCTAAGCTCCCCAACCCCCTGCTGTCCCTCCCCTGGCCCCCTCAACAGACCCCAGTGTGTAATGCTGTCCTCCCTGTGTCCATGTGTTCTCATTGTTCAACACCCACCTATGAGTGAGAACATGCAGTGTTTGATTTTCTGTTCTTGTGTCAGTTTGCTGAGAATGATAGTTTCCACATTCATCCATGTACAAACAAAGGACAGGAACTCAACATTTTTTATGGCTACGTAGTATTCCATGGTGTATATGGGCCACATTTTCCAAGTTCTAGCCAGAGCAATTAGGCAAGAAAAAAAAAATAAAGGACATTCAATTAGGAAAGGAGGAAGTCAAATTGTCTCTATTTGCAGATGACATGATTGTATATTTAGAAGACCCTATCTTCTCAGCCCAAAATCTCCGTAAACTTATAAGCAACTACAGCAAAGTTTCAGGATACAAAATCAATGTGCAGAAATCACAAGCATTCCTATACACCAATAACAGACAAACAGAGAGCCAAATCATAAGTGAACTCCCATTCACAATTGCTACAAAGAGAATAAAATACCTAGGAATACAACTAACAAAGGATGTAAAGGACCTCTTCAAGGAGAACTACAAACCACTGCTCAACGAAATAAGAGAGGACACAGGCAGATGGAGAAACATTCCATGCTCATGGATAGGAAGAATCAATATTGTGAAAATGGCCATACTGCCCAAAGTCATTTATAGATTCAACACTATCCCCATCAAGCTACCAATGACCTCCTTCACAGAAATGGAAAAAACCACTTTAAACTTCATATGGAACCAAAAGAGAGCCTGTATAGCTAAGACAATCCTAAGCAAAAAGAACAAAGGTAGAGGCATCATGCTACCTGACTTCAAACTATATTACAAGGCTACAGTATTCAAAACATCATGGTACTGGTACCAAAACAGAGATAATAGACCAATGGAATGGAACAGAGACCTTGGAGGCAGCCCCATACATCTACAACCATCTAATCTTTGACAAACCAGACAAAAACAAGCAATGGGGAAAGGATTCCCTGTTTAATAAATGGTGTTGGGAAAACTGGCTAGCCATGTGCAGAAAGCAGAAACTGGACCCCTTCCTGACACCTTACACTAAAATTAACTCCAGATGGGTTAAAGACTTAAACATAAGACCTAACACCATAAAAACCCTAGAAGAAAACCTAGGCAAAACCATTCAGGACATAGGCATAGGCAAGGACTTCATGACTAAAACATCAGAAGCATTGGCAACAAAAGCCAAAATAGACAAATGGGACCTAATTAAACTCCAGAGCTTCTGTACAGCAAACGAAGCAATCATTAGAGTGGACAGGAAATCAACAGAATGGAAAAAATTTTTGCAATATACCCATCAGACAAAGGGCTAATATCTAGAATCTACAAAGATCTAAAACAGATTTACAAGAAAAAAACACACAAACCCATCCAAAAGTGGGAGATGGATATGAACAGACACTTTTCAAAAGAAGACATATATGAGGCCAATGAACATATGAAAAAATGCTCATCATCACTCGTTATTTGAGAAATGCTAATCAAAACCACATTGAGATACCATCTCACGCCAGTTAGAATGGTGATCATTAAAAAATTTGGAGACAACAGATGCTAGAGAGGATGTGGAGAAATAGGAACAATTTTACACTGTTAGTGGGAGTATAAATTAGTCCAATCATTGTGGAAGAGAGTGTGGCGATTCCTCAAGGACCTAGAAATAGAAATTCCATTTGACCCAGCAATCCCATTACTGGGTATATACCCAAAGCATTCTAAATCATGCTATCATAAAGACACATGCACATATATGTTCATTGTGGCACCTGCCAATATCTTACTTGACATAGCAGAAGAAAGTTTGTAGATGTGAAGTTTGAGAAGGGGAAATTGTCCTGGACCATCAGGGTTGATTGGTGTAATCAGAAGGGCCCTTCTAAGAGGAAGGCAAGAGGATTTGTGTGACTAGGAGATGAAGTGACGGGGCAAGAGGTTAGAGTGATGTGATGAAGGAGCCAGGAGCCAAGGTGACCTCTAGAAAATGAAAAGAGCAAAAAAACAGATTCTCCCCTGAACCCTCCCAAAGGAAGGTAGCCCTGGCAATGCTTGATTTTTTACTTCTGACCCCCAGGATTGGAAGAGAATAAATGTGTGTTGTTTTAAGTCACTTGGTGGTGATTTGTGAAAGCAGTCCTAGGAAATTAATACACCCTAGTGAGTGGTCATGGAAATGGATCACCAAAGTAGACCCATTCAGGGAAGTCAAGGAGGCTAAAAGGTCCATGACATTAAGGCATGGGCCATGACCCAGAGTATAAAGTACATTTCATGTCAAACCAGTTCACATGCAAACAAACGTTTCAGAAAACAATGCTTCCACCTTTTCCTATGTGGGAGGCATTCTGGTATATTCCATTCTGTGTCACTCTATTTCATTTATTTTAAATTCTGGTTCCAGATTCAAAACTATTGATATGGAATGGAGAGCTTGGACTTTAGAGCTAATGTGGATCTGAGTTCTTTTTCTGATTTCTGTGTGCTTTTCCTGTGTGACCTTGGTCAACTAGGTTGATGGCTGAGTCTCAGACTCTTCATAGGAGAAACAGGGAATGCATACTTGACACAGCTGTTAAGAATCAAGGAAATATTATAAGGATGCACCTACAGGGCTTTAGTGCCTGGCACATAGCATTCATTAGGAAACAATATTGGCTTCTTTTATAAAACCAGATAATCCTAGCACTGTAAGACTGCAAGGGCTCAGTTTTCAGCTGCTACTGGAACTGCCTTCTCAAATACACTCGTCCACACATACAAATGCATTTCCAGCAAGGAGAGACTACTTCTCAAGT
The DNA here is from genome assembly GCF_030222135.1 of Aotus nancymaae. NCBI lineage: Eukaryota > Metazoa > Chordata > Mammalia > Primates > Aotidae > Aotus > Aotus nancymaae. The sequence continues at coordinate 33,218,749 of NW_026988425.1, forward strand.
CATCTGTGATTGCTAAACTACTTTAATTATTAGAAATCTCTTCCCTTTATGGCATGAAAAATCTGTGTCCTTATAATTTCTATTCATCATCTTAGTTCTGCCTTCTGGAATTATACCTGAATACGTCCAATATCTTTTATACATAATATCTCCTAAAGTAGATTGGATGACATTTATCATGTGCCACTAAGATTCTCTTTCCATGTTAAATGCTTCCATTCCTTTCAACCATTTTCCTATGTGGGAGGCATTCTGATATATTCCATTCCGTATCACTCTATTTCATTTATTTTAATTCTGATTCCAGATTCAAAACTATTGCTATGGAATGTAGAGCTTGGGCTTTACAGCTAATTTACCATTGTGCTAATTATTCAGCAGTCTGGTCATTCTTCTGGAAACATACTACAGCTTGTCATTATTCCTCTTGAAATAACACCAGAACTGAACATTGAGAATCCAGCACTCCAATGCCATCAGCTTTGAAAATATAAAAGAGTGGAAAAAGAATAATTTTTTTCCTACACAAGAATTAAATTCTTCAGGGATGAGATTAGTAAGGCAAAACTTTGGTCTAATAAGGACTTACTTCTTTTGCTAGCACTTAACCAAAAGATCTACTTTCTCTATGGCAGATGGGGTGGGGTCCAGGAAATGAGCTTTAAAATTAGGAAAAATATATCGTGACAACATTGAAGATAGAATGGCTTAGTGCTTCCTAACATTTGATGATTGTTTTTCTTAAACAAGACCCCATTAGAGTTCATTTCCCACCCCAGGCATCTTCATTAGTGTTCAACTCCTAACCTACCAGCACCCCTGATTCTTAATTCTCTCAGCATCCAAGTTGCCTACAAACAGTTTAAAGCAGTGCTCTTCTGCATATGAACGTAACACACCAAAACCAACCCACTGCAAACCGTCCCAGTCTGCAAGCGAGGCAGGGACGCCTGGGTGTTAAATTACAGGGGAAAGGTTGATTTAAAGAATAAATGTGAATGATCTGTCTTCTTTTTCCCAATGTTTTGTTTTGCGAAATTTTTAAAATGTAGAAAACTTAAAAATAGACACACATATGCACTCCACTGCTTAGATTCAACAAGTATTTTTCCACCTTTGATTTCTAACATATATGCTCAACCATTTGAAGGTAATTTGCAAACATCATGGCAATTTAACCCTAAATACGTCATCAGGCAAGTCTTAAGGACCAGACATTCTCCTGTATAACCATAGTTCTGTTACTTCACCTGAGAGAATTAGTAAATATGCCGCAATTAAAGTCACCTTATTTTCATTCCGTGTTAAAATTTCTCAAATTGTCCCCAAAACATCTTAGTTTTGCATGGTTTCTCTCTTTGTTTGTAATCAGGAATCTAACCAACTTTAACATATTGCATATGGATACAATTTTATTTTGGAATATTTCCATACTTACTTCAAGCACATTAAAAGGCATAATATTTCTTAAAACTGAAATGTACCCTCCATTTTTCAGTAACCTTAACCCTGATCAAGGCAATATTCTTGGAGATGAACTTGCTGGAAGCAAATGACAGCCTGTCTGACACTTAAATCATGACCCCGAAATTGCTGATAGAAGAGCATTGTTAAGCAGAGTATGAAGGTATAACCAATAATCTCTGACCACAGAAAAAAGCATCAAGATAAGGCTATTGTCTCTTTTATGCTTTGTCTATAATTTCTAAATGTATATAAACCCAAAAACCAGTTATTTAAAAAGTATTTGCTAGTGGTTTTCTCTATGTGACACACTTAATTTCATAAGATTAAAATACAATCCTTTGAATCTTTTTCAAATGATGTGATGAAGTGTTCACTGTCTTGAGTGTCTTTGACTTAAATTTAGATAAAACAGGAAACACCCCTTTGTTTTAGCCATAGGTTATTACAATCAAGTAAATCTTCAGTTGTTTTGTCTATACTTTCTGAGTCTGTAAGTCGTAAGTCTACATCTGAAGCTATCTACAAACATCTTCCAGTACAGAATTCCCAGTAGTTCAATCTTCCCTCCAGGAGGGGGAACTTAACTGCCCCCTGTGTTTTTTGACTTGGTTTCATAGGGTAGAATATTAAAAAAGAGAAGGAAAAATGTTACTTTACAATGAGGAAGCATGGCAGGCACTACTTCAACCACGTAGCAAGGTTAGCATCAAGTCTTATTGATACATGTGCCCTTGGTATGACATGATGAGAGTAGCATTTTATCTCTGCTGTGTTCTTCTCCAAAACCCATCACCCCAGTCTAACCAGGAGAAAAAACAGCAGACAAATCAAATATAGGAGCATTCTACCAAAAAAAAAAAAATATATATATATATATATATATACACATATATATATATGACCCATTTAATGACCCATCAGGCTAAGGAGACATGACAATTAAATGTAATATGGTGCCCTGGAGAGACTTCTGGAAAAGAAAAAAATAACATTAGGGGAAAACTAGTGAACCCTAAATAAAGTGTATAATTTAGTTACTAGTAATGTACCTATGTTTGTTCCTTAGTTTTGACAAAAATAATTTAATATCATAAGGTGTTAATGGTAGGGGAAACTGGGTGTCAAGTACACAAAGGCTTTCTGTACGATTTTTTTTTTTTTTTTTTTGAGACAGAGTCTCGCTCTGTCTCCAGGCTGGAGTGCCGTGGCATGACCTTGGCTTACTGAAACCTCACCTCCTGGGTTCAAGCGATTCTCCTGTCTCAGTCTCCTGAGTAGCTGGGACTACAGGTGAGCACCACCATGCCCGGCTAATTTTTTTTGTATTTTTAGTCGAGACAGTTTCACCATGTTGGCCAGGATGGTCTCAATCTCCTGACCTCGTGATCCGCCCACCTCAGCCTCCCAAAGGGCTGGGATTACAGGCGCGAGCCACCGTTCCTGGCCTCTCTGTACTATCTTTACAGCTTTTCTTTAATTCTAAAAATAGTCTAAAATTTTAAAAGTGTACGTTTAAAAAATGAAAGTACAAATAATTTATTCTTTTTTTTAATTAATATTAACATTGACAGAAGGGTGATCCCAATCAAAATCTGGAAATGGAAATTTAAAATTATCCCATAGTAAAATTGTGCAATTACTCTATCAATCTGGCAATTTCATCATATCGTGGTCAAACAGACACTGTGGGAAAGTGAGGACCGCATCTGCCTTTCAGAACAATATGCATTGAGAGCCTCAATATGCATTGAAATATGTACTTTTGATCCCAGCACTCCGTCTGTAAAATCATCGCTGAAAGAACTGATCCAAAATAAGAAAGTCAGCTTGTGCGCAAAGATACATATCCATCACTGCATTATTGATAACGATGAATACTAGAAAATAAACTAATGACCAATAATAATTGCCTGAGAAACAAATTGCACATCTACACAATGGGATGTCATGGAGCAAATAAAATATGTGTTCCATTTGTAACAACACGGAAAAATGTTCATGATATAAGCTTAAATGAAAGAAAAGTATATGTTCAACATGACCCCAACTTTGCAGAAATAAATACAAAATACAGGAAAGAAATACATATGTTTTAATATTAATCACAGTCATTCCTGAATGGTTGGATAATGGTCCTTTTCTCTTTTATACTTTCAGTGAACATTCTGAACTTGCCACATTAGATATATACTTCTTTTATACTAAAAATTAAGTTATTTTCAAAGCACTTGGTAGTGTTTTTCTTTGTATAGATTACAATTAATTTTTATTGGGCCTTTCTGTATTTATCCAATCTCTATATTAGCTATGTTATTTTTTATAGCCAGATAGAATGTATTACAATGTCTTATTAGACTTTTCTAAATTCAGTTGAGTGGTAACATATTTTAGCTAAAAAAAATTTTTTTCAGGATACTAAGTGATATATACAAATAACTTGGATATTTTAGGGATATTTGTTCATTTAGGAAGCATAATTTTAATTGAAGTTTTAAAAAATACATTCTGTTCCTAACAGCTAGTCATCAGTTTGTGCAATTACATGGCTAATTAGAGGTCCCCAGGTAAAGCAGCTGAAGGCAGGGAAGAGGAGGGAGAGAACATGATAGGGAGGAAGAAAGAGAGAAGGAAACTACACCAGTAAAGAAGAGACAGGGTGAAAAATAACAGAAGTGGGAAAGGTGAGTCAGGAGAAGATGGAATAAGAGCAAGGGAAAAAATGGGGAGAGATGATGAACAAATATGTACTACTTCTTTCAAATCTATAAAGTAGGAAATTGGAAGTTACATGAAACGAGCTCACTAATAGGCAACAGCACTGGATGAGAGATGGTCATAATCAGTAGATAAACCAACAGAATTAGAACTGGCACACATTTTGTATACAAGTCTTTAAAGTTGCTTTAAAAAATACCCTGGGGAGGCAGCCATTCAGGCCAGGGTAGTTGGTAAAGAACAGCCAACAGGAATACCGTGCTGGGCAAGAGGCCATTCGGGGGCCTCTGCGCTGCGGAAGTGGGCTGTGCTGTTACTGATGTTGCTTCCGGCCTCCAGTTCCAACTACACTGCCTTTATTCAATTATTCAAACGTTTACTACATTTATGGCAAAACGGGAAGACCAGACGAGGAAATAATTTTTGAAATGCATATTTCTAAAGTCAAAGGGGTGATTTTTAATACTTCTGCTAGCTACACAGAAATAACAACATCATTAAGCGTTCAGAGGCATAAAAGTTATCAAAATCACTATTTTGAAAACCCTTTTAAATCATAAGGAAAATTATTATTTTATAGATATTTGATTTGCCAGGATATTAGTTTTCAATCATATTTAAATCATGCAACAGAACTGTATTGCGCATGTTCTCAAATTTTAGATATATAAAAATATAATACGTAGTGATTGTACAGAACATATTTGTGCCTGTTTTCTAGGACTCATAGCTTAATTTTATTATTACAAATAATTTAAAAGGTTTTAATGTCCATGTCTTTTCTATTTTTTTTTAATTTTTATTTTTTATATATTTTTTTTATTGCATTTTAGGTTTTGGGGTACATGTGAAAAACATGCAAGGTTGTTGCATAGGTGCACACGTGTCAGTGTGATTTGCTGCCTTCCTCCCCTTCACCTATATCTGGCATTTCTCCCCATGCTATCTCTCCCCAACTCCCCACCTCCTGCTGTCCCCCTGCTCCCCCCCAACAGACCCCAGTGTATAGTGCTCCCCTCCCTGTGTCCATGTGTTCCCATTGTTCAATACCCATCTATGAGTGAGAACATGCGATGTTTGATTTTGTGTTCCTGTGTCAGTTTGCTGAGAACGATGGTTTCCAGGTTTATCCATGTCCCTACAAAGGACGCGAACTCATCGTTTTTAATGGCTGCATAATATTCCATGGTGTATATGTGCCACATTTTTCCTGTCCAGTCTATCATCGATGGGCATTTGGGTTGGTTCCAGGTCTTTGCTATTGTAAACTGTGCTGCAATGAACATTCGTGTGCATGTGTCCTTATAGAAGAATGATTTATAATCCTTTGGATATATACCCAGTAATGGGATTGCTGGGTCAAATGGAATTTCTATTTCTAGGTCCTTGAGGAATCGCCACACTGTCTTCCACAATGGTTGAACTAATTTACACTCCCACCAGCAGTGTATAAGTGTTCCTATTTCTCCACATCCTCTCCAGCATCTGTTGTCTCCAGATTTTTTAATGATCGCCATTCTAACTGGCGTGAGATGGTATCTCAATGTAGTTTTGATTTGCATTTCTCTAATGACCAGTGATGATGAGCATTTTTTCATATGCTTGTTGGCCTCATGTATGTCTTCTTTTGTAAAGTATCTGTTCATATCCTTCGCCCATTTTTGAATGGGCTTGTTTGTTTTTTTCTTGTAAATCTGTTTTAGTTCGTTGTAAACTCTGGATATCAGCCCTTTGTCAGATGGGTAGGCTGCAAAAATTTTTTCCCATTCTGTTGGTTGCCGATTCACTCTATTGACTGTTTCTTTTGCCATGCAGAAGCTGTGGAGTTTGATTAGGTCCCATTTGTCTATTTTGGCTTTTGTTGCCAATGCTTTTGGTGTTCTATGTCTTTTCTTTTATAGTATTTGTGGGTTTTAGCTATAATTTATTTGGTTCAAATATTTTTTATGGAAAAATAGAATCCCACTTATTACCTTGTTCAGGAGCATGTGGCATAATTAGAAACTACTTGAATTGTTATATACTAAAATGCACATTGTTAAAAGGAGACAACTAGAAAAGAAGACAAGGTATGTTTGATAGGCAAAATAAGAACCCCCCAAAAGATATCCATGCCCTAATTCCCAGAACCTGTGAATATGTTAGATTACATGGTAAAGGGGAATTAAGGTTGCAGATGAAATTGAAGTTGCTAATCAGCTGACCTTCAGATAAGGAGATTAGCCAGGTTTAACTCAGGCCTACTTTGATCTCCTTATCTGATCTCTCTCCTACCTTATCTCCAGATAAGGAGATCAAGGTAGGCCTGAGTTAATAAAAAAGATTATAACCACCAGACAGAAGCACAACAGCAACAACCAGAGAGATGTCAGTATGAGAAAGACTTGGGCCAATGTTGCTGGCTTGGAAGATGGAGAAATGGACAAGTGACTTCTAGAAGCTGGAAAAGCCAGGAAACTGACTCCCGAGAGGGTCTCCTTGGAAACTCCCGAGTGTGCAGAAGAAATACGGCCCTGCCAACACTGATTTTGACTCACTGAGACCCGTTTCAAGCTACCAATTTCCAGAACTGTAAGATAATAAGTTTGCATTGTTTTGAAACCCCACATCTAAAGCAGCATGGTTACATACATCAAGGTCAAAAGGAAGGACCATGCCAATCAGAACTGGGTACCAGCTCTTAATAGAAATGACCTAATCCAGACAAAAGCTAGTGTCCAGCCTGAGAGGGTAGAAAGGACTAACCCTGCTCCCTGGAAACTTCAGCTACTTAATCCAGACTAAGGCCTCTGAAAGACTTAAAAGTTAGTCCATATTATTCACTTATATCAATTACAAACAGTGATGTTGTGAGTCCATCGCAGCCCCAAGAGTTGACAAAATCAGCCCAAGGACTACCTGGAAGAGAATGCCAAGTTTGGCAAAGTTGAAATACAATTATTTTTCTTCCTTTTTTTTTTTTGTGATGAAGTCTTGCCCTGTTGCCTAGGCTGGAGTGCAGTGGTGCGATCTTGGCTCACTGTAACCTCCACCTCCTGGGTTCAAGCAATTCTCCTGCCTCAGCCGCTGAGTAGCTGGGATTACAGGTGTGCACCACCACATCCAGCTAATTTTTTTGTATTTTTAGTACAAGGTTTCCCCATGTTGTCCAGGCTGGTCTTGAACTCCTAACCTTGTGATCCAACCCACCTTGGCCTCCCAAAGTGCTGGGATTATAGGTGTGAGTCACCGAGCTGGCCGAAATACAGTTATTTTTCTATTGGGAAGAAATATCAGAACTAGAAAGCTTTGAGATATTTCATTGATTTCAGACACTTAGGTCAAACATAAGGGGTAAAAAGGCATGACCAAAAGGAATCTGGTCAAGCAATCAGGAGATGCAGAGTTGCACCCTGTTGTGAGACCTTACATAAGTCACCAAACTTTTTGTGTCTCAGGTTTTGCAGCTGAACAATGGAAATTATAACACCTGTCCTGCCTTCCTCCCATGGGTATGGTAAAAGGCAAATAAAACTATATGCATGACTCTACAAGTAAAGTATGTATATATATCGCTCTCTCGTTTTCAGCTTAATAATCACAATAAACTATTTTGCTGCAAATCACAATGGTGCTCTACGAATGATTTTCTTTAGAAAAATCTCCTGTCTGGGGATGGTGGTTAGTGGCTTTTTAATAATGTAATGATCTCTCTAACAAAGTCTCATCATCCAAAGACAGCATGAACTCATGGTTTTAAACATGTCTTCATTCCAAAGGTTCCAAGGAGACCTTTCCAGAACAGTCTGATCTCAAGGGCATTGAAGAGGAAATGGCCTTATGTGCTGGGTCCTGGTTGCTTCCAGTTTTGAACTGAGGATAGGAAAACTTGAAATCTGTGGGGAGTAAGAGATCCCATTTCGATCAAATTTCAACTTTCCTGGGGTCTACAGGGAAACAGTGGGGAATACTCCATTTTTTCTCACTATTTATTAATTTGTAACTTGCACACTGTTTGGGGGTCCAGGAGGAATCTTTAACTGCCTGTGAGTCAGCTCCTCCAAAGACAGAGCAGGAGCTCTAAGTAAGTCCATCTCTCATCAGCTACACACCTGAGCTTCATCTGGAGGTTCTGTGGCAATATAGGAATGTTTTAAAAAATGCTTTTCAAATTCATCTGAAATATAAATTCAGAAAAATTCAGGGGTCTAAGCATAGAGTTAGTGTTGCTTTAGGCCCAGGAGAGGATGACTGAAATGTTATTTCAAGGTCCCTGTCTTCAAATTCTGCCCTCATCCCCCAACCTCAGGTACCATGTACACTTCTGATGTCACCTTCTCAGAGGTCCTTCCCTGACCGCACAACAAAAATGTTCAGAACTCCCACCCAGCACTCCCTCACATCCTCCTCCTCCTCCTCCTCCACTTCCTGTCCTTGATTTCTCCTCCCCTCCTCCTCCTCCTTCTTCTCCTTCTCCTGCTTTTTTTTCTTTTTAAATCTTTTTGTAGAGATCCTGATCTTGAACTTCTAACCTCAAGCAGTCCTCCTTTCTCAGCCTCCTAAAGCACTGGGATTAGATATGTGAATCACTGCTCCTGGGCCTCATTACTTTTTTTATTTTTCTTTAGAGGACTTAATATCATAGATAGGCATATATTTACAGGTTAGTAAATGTCAGTAATGTCACTCTCTGTATGAGAATTTCAGTTCCCTGATGGGTAGGGTTTTCATCTACTTTGTTCAACACTATATCTATTAAATATATTGCATAGAATGCTATCCAACACATGATAGATGCTAAACAAATGTCTGTTTAGTGATGACTATTGAATAAATGATGTTGAATATCCATAACTAGATCTTTATTTCTTTAGCTTAAAGTAAAAAAGGAATCTGTCTTCCAAAAAATAATTAGAATGGATTTGGAAGGAGTATCATAGTAAGGTTTTTAACCTGTGTGAATTAGTGGGTACCAGTTCTTGCCTGGGAGAAGATCTCAAAAAGTCAAAGAAAAATGAGGTCATAGCCTTGAAGATCAAGTGAAACATTCATCAACACATTAATGGTCCCGCTCTGAAGGAGGTTTTTCTTCTTTTTTATTTTCTTGGATAGTCTACATTTCCTATAATTATTAGTGTTTTTTTATTAAAAAGAAATATCCATCCAGCAAAAATAGAGTTTGTTTAACAGATAGAGTTTTAGTTTTGCAAGATGAAAAGAGTTCTGTGGATGGATGGGTATGGTAGCACAACCATGTGAAAACACTCATGTCACTGATTTATGCACATAGAAATGGTTAAGATGGTACATTTTACATAATGTGTATTGCAAACAGTGTTAAATATCCACTGTCCTTAAAAGGATAACACTGTGCGGTAAAGTTATACTGCATACTTGATGTCCTTTGTGGTTCCCTTGTCCTTTTTTTTATTTTGAGACAGGTCTTGCTCCATCACCCAGACTGGAATACAGTGGCACAGTCTCAGCTCACTGCAGCCTCAAACAAACCTCTGGGATTGAACCTCAAGCAATTGCTTCTGGGCTCAAGCAATCCTCTCACCTCAGCCTACCAAATAGCTGGGACTACAGGTATCTGCCACCATGGCTAGCTAACTTTTTTATTTTTGGTAGATATGGGGCTTCAATATGTGAGCAGGCTGGTCTTGAACTCTTAGCTTCATGCAATATTCCCTCTGTGGTCTCCCAACATGCTGGGATTACAGGCATGGGCCACCACACCCTGCCTTGTGGTCCTTTTCAATAAGTATATTCTGTGAAGTTTTAATTCTAGACTCTCAGCAGCAGTTTCCTTGCACAAGAGCTATCATAAGTAATTCATCCAGACCAGAGACAGCAAAAACAGGGCACTGCCATCTGCCTCACCTACATGGCCCCATCCTGTGCTCACAGCAGACACAGCCATTCATCCTTGGTGCTCTCACCTCACACTTTCAACCTATCTCACAGTCCTTCTCAATAAGCTGCCCAGGCATCTTCTACCAGTGGGTCCAACTTAGCAATGTGAGATAAAACTAATTTACCATGTGATTTAGACATAGTTCCTCCTAAGATGCTGTATTACTCACTTGGAAAACATCCAGGAGGTCAGGAAATTGAGCAAAAATAATTCAAGAAATAAGAAGAGATGAAGACAGTTTCCATATGTGCCTGTATGCATACATAATAAAGCATACGCCCAAATGAAAACTGAGATCCTTCTTTTCTAAGCTTCCTGAAAAAGAGCAGCTTGGCTGTCCCTCATATACCCTTAGCATAGTGAGAGTTTCTGGGTTAAAGACAGATCTGCACCATTCTTAAAAACAGAGCTAATCCTGGATGAGTTTTCACAAATTTAATTCATTTTACGCACCACTATTTGAAACTCATTGAGATAAGCACACAAATGTGATATGAAGGAGGCTTGAACCCTGCCTTCTAGACACAGGCATGAATAACTCTAATATGAAGTGGGCAGTGAGAAGGAACAGATCCCACACTATGGATGCACTAAAGAGAAAAATATTCCACTTGGGAAGGCTTCAGAAAGAAGGAGTTTGTGATCTGGGCCATAGAGAATGAGCATTACTTTAGAATTCAGAAAGGTATTCTTTTAGACAGCTGCAAAGATTTAGCAAATAACCTGCATATGGAATGTATAAGGCATAACCATGATTCTTGAAGATGTGAGCTGTTCTTGATGGAATCTTTTATTCTTATTCTTTCTTTTTCTAAGAAGAGTATCTTTTACTTATCTTTTTTGTTCAATGACTTGTTTCCTTCTGATTTTAGGCTCGGACAGTAACTCTTTGGACACTCTTCAATATCAGTCTATGTGACACTAAGAAAAGCTATGTTCTTGATATTTTGATTAGAGCTTTCTATAATAGATAGCAGGCAGAGAAGTTTTCATAGCCTTAAGAACCACATCCCTTCTGATTTCATTCTTCTCGCATAGATTATTCACAATGAGAACTGGCTGCTGATGAGTGCACTATACAAAAATTAACTCCAGATGGATTAAAGATTTAAACACGAGACCTAACACCATAAAAACCCTAGAAAAAAACCTAGGAAATACCATTCAGGACACAGGCATGGGCAAAGATTTCATGACTAAAACACTAAAAGCAATGGCAGCAAAAGCCAAAATAGACAAATAGGATCTAATTAAATGTAAGAGCTTCTGCACAGCAAAAGAAACTATCATTAGAGTGAACCGGCAACCAACAGAATGAAAAAAAAAATTTGCAATCTACCCATCTAACAAAGGGCTAATATCCAGAATCTATAAAGAACTTAAGAGAGAGATCCAAGATGGCTGATGATTAGCAGCTCGGGCACATACCTCCCAGTGAAAGCGCAAAGAATGAGAGGACGCCACACTTTCAGACGAATATTAGTTGCTCACGGACCAGGAGATTCCCAGTGGAGGAGCTCCACGGGTCGCCAGGGCGACTCTTGTGGCCGGCGTGGCGGTTTTGCTGGTGCCTTAGCATGCCAGTTCTTGGTGCAGAGTCTGGAGATTCCCGGGCAGAAAAGCGCCATCAATCTTAACACTGCTGTTTTGGCTGGCTCAGTGGATTGCTCAGATTTCGGCGCAGGGAATCAACAAGTTGGACGTCAGAGACCCAGTGAGAAAGTCGGTAATTATAAAGACGACAGACGGACAAATATATAATGAAGGGAAGAAACCGGCGTAAAAAGGTAGAGAATATTCAAAATCAGAATGCCTCTCCCTCTACAGGGGATTGCAATTCCTCATCAGTAACGGAACAAGGCTTAATAGATTACACGTGTGTTCCAATAACAGAAGCAGGTTTCAAAACGTGGGTGATAAGAAACTTCTGTGAATTAAAAGAACTTGTTCTAACCCAATGCAAAGAAACTAAGAACCTTGAAAAAAGGTTAGACGAAATGTTAACGAGAATGGACAATTTAGAGAAGAATATAAGTGAATTGATGGAGCTGAAAAACACAACACGAGAACTTCGCGAAGCATGCACAAGTTTAAACAGTCGAATTGATCAAGCAGAAGGAAGGATATCAGAAGTCGAGGACCAGCTCAGTGAAACGAAACGAGAAGACAAGAATGCAGAAAAAAGGATGAAAAGGAATGAGCAAAGTCTCCAGGAAATATGGGACTATGTGAAAAGACCTAATTTACGTTTGATAGGTGTACCTGAATGTGATGAAGAGAATGAATCCAAGTTGGAAAATACTCTTCAGGATATCATTCAGGAAAATTTTCCCACCCTGGCAAGGCAGGTTCAACTCCAGGTAATACAGAGAACACCACAAAGATATTCTTCAAGAAGACCAACCCCAAGGCACATAATTGCCAGATTTATTAGGGTTGAAATGAAGGAGAAAATACTAAGGGCAGCCAGAGAGAAAGGTCAGGTTACCCCTAAAGGGAAACCTATCAGACTTACAGCAGATCTCTCAGCAGAAACCCTACAAGCCAGAAAAGAGTGGGGACCAATATTTAACATCCTTAAAGAAAAGAACTTTCAACCTAGAATTTCCTATCCAGCCAAACTAAGCTTTATGAGCGAAGGAAAAATTAAATCTTTTGCGAACAAACAAGTACTTAGAGAGTTCACCACCACCAGGCCTGCTTTACAAGAGCTTCTGAAAGAAGCACTATACATATAAAGGAACAACCAATATCAGCCATTCCAAAAATATATCAAAAAGCAAAGAACTTTAACACAATAAATAATTTACATCAACTAATGGGCAAAACAGCCAGCTAGCATCAAACACCGGTATTAAACTTATATATATTTTAATTGGATAAAAAGCCAAAACCCATCGGTATGCTGCATCCGGGCCCATCTTACATCCAACAATACACAAAGACTCAGAGAGAAGGAGGATGATTTATCAATCAAACAGAGAGTAAAAATAAACTAATAAACAAAAAGCAGGAGATGCAATTCTCACCTCTGATAAAGTAGACTTTAAAGCAACAAAGATCAAAAGAGGCGAGGAATGACATTACATAATGGCAAAAGGATCAATGCAACAAGAAGAGCTAACGATTCTATAGATCAACGAGATAGAAAATTAACAAGGATATTCAGAACTTGAACTCAGACCCGGAACAAGTAAACTTAATAAACATTTATAGAACTCTCCACTTCAAATACACAAAACATACATTACCACCTCACACCTATTCCAAAGGTGACTATATAATTGGAAGTAAATCACTCCTCAGTAATCGCATAGCATTTCATAGGTTTAAATTAAATATTGGTTGGCTGTTTGTTTGTTATCTTCTTCCCTTATTCCTTCCTGACTACATCATTAAGTATAATTATCAGTATAAAAGAGGTTTTCAATACCCATTACTAAATTGCATTCTAGCCTGGGCAAGAAATCAATACTCCCATTCTCTCTCCCTCTTTCTTTTCCTTCTCCCTCCTCCCCATTCTATCTCTCTCTTTCTCTTCCTTTTTCCTCCTTCCTATTCTCTCTCTCTCAAAAGAAAAAAAAAAAAAAGAACTTAAACAAATTTACAAGATAAAATCAAACAACTCCATCAAAAAGTGGGCGAAGGACATAACAGACACTTCTCAAAAGAAGACTAAATGCAGCCAACAAACATATTGAAAAAAAGCTTATCATCACTGGTCATTATAGAAATGCAAATCAAAATCACACTGAGATACCATCTCATGCCAGTTAGAATGGCAATCATTGTAAAATCAGGAGAAAACAGATGCTGGAGAGGACGTGGAGAAATAGAAACACTCAACACTGTTGGTGGGAGTGTAAATTAGTTCAACCATTGTGGAAGACAGTGTGGCGATTCCTCAAGGATCTAGAACTAGAAATACCATTTGACCCAGCAATCCTATTACTGTGTATATACCCAAAGGATTATAAATCATTCAATTATAAAGACACATGCACATGTATGTTTATTACGGCACTGTTTACAAAGACTTGGAACCAACCCAAATACCCATCAATGATAGACTAGATAAAGAAAATGTGGCACATATACACCATGGAATACTATGTAGCCATAAAAAAGGATGAGTTCATATCCTTTGCAGGGACATGGATGAATCTGGAAACCATCATTCTCAGCAAACTGACACAAGAACAGAAAATCAAACACCACATGTTCTCACTCAGAAGTGGGTGTTGAACAATGAGAACACATGGACACAGAGAGGGGAACATCACACACTGGGCTCTGTTGGGGGTGGGGGGGGCTAAGGGAGGGATAGCAGGGGGTGGGGTTGTGGAGGGCTAACATTAGGAGAAACACCTAATGTAGATGATGGGGGGATGGATACAGCAAACCCCCGTGTATGGCACGTGTATGCCTATGTAACAAACATGCACATTCTGCATGTATACCCCAGAACTTAAAGATTAAAAAAAAAAATTAAAACCTGCTGCCAGCCTGTGACCTGACATGTGTTCTAGGCATGGACATGTGTCATCTATGGAGCCTCCTTCATTGCTGCTCACAGCTTCAGCATTCTGACAGTCAGGATGACAAACTGGGGTCTGCTCTTCTCTGTGAATTCTTAGTTTTCGGACTCAAAATTATCCTGACTCCCAGAAGTATCATGAACCTAAGTATGTGAATAAAACTGGGAAGAACGAAGATTGTATAGATCAGCTTTCTTTGTCTACCTTTAGCCTTGTATCCTGCCTAATCCAAGTAGTGTTGAAAATGTTGAATGCCTTCTCTCCAGGAGCCTAGCACAGCACCACATACCCTGAACTACTGAAAAATGCCAAGACCAGCTCAGTCATAGAGACCCTAACCCAGGTGGCGCTGAAAGAATTAAGAAAGAGAAACAAAGATAGAGTGCAAAAGTGGGATCAGAATGGGACATCAGGGAGCTGACAGCATTTCCCAGCTAAATGCCCAGAGCAGACTCTGACCCATGTATTTATCCTTTGTGAACAAGTGATTATTTTTAATAAGCAGGTGTTCAGTGTTTCTCCATAGAATAAAGATAGACTAAACAGGCAGATAGTGCCTGGTCACTACTAAAATAGAAATCAGCTCAAAAGCACTCTTTGCGAGTCAGCAATGGGGACAAGGTCATGTATCCTGTGTTTTGGGAACTGGTTTAACTAGTGCATGGCTAGTGCATAACTAGTACATATTGCTTACTATTCTAGCAGTTTTCTGCCTGGGGATGGCTCACTGTTCCTTGCTATCACCTCTAAGTAAAACAGCATATATTCCATCACGCACACATGATGACCTTCTCCCAACAGAAAAAGTTGCTTTTTGAGGGTGACTGTAATTGATTTTTTTTTTTTTTGCATTTATACAAGGGACTTTCAATTCTTCATGTTGAGGGTAAAAATAAGCTGAGTTGGCCCTTCATTGAAAGACATATGGCCGAGAAGCCACTGACTGTCAGGGGCCACCCAAAGAAGGCAGAAGGCAGCTGGCTGAGTTTGCTCTGAATCCACTATTAGGCTGGTGCAAAAGTACATACACACAGTGCCACCTCCCTCACCTACAAAAGGTCGCACTTCCACTATGGGTAGGTGTGGCCTTTGGGGAGGTTACTCCATTTAAATGGCAAAAACCACCATTGCTTTTGCACCAACCAATATATTAGACTTTTGTTTCACTTGACCCTAACCTGGTCTGAGATCACCACTTTCATCTATCCAAACAAGAAGCATTTGTTAGGTGCTTCCTATGTGCCAACTTCTCCATCAGAGCCCTAAGAATACAGCCGTAAAGAAATCAGACATTCCTGCCCTCATGGGGCTTACAGTCTGGTGGAGAACACAGAGAATAAGAAGCCATGACAAGAAAAATTTAAGAGGGGAACCTAGCGGTCCCAGGAAAGGATCTCTAGAGGAACTGAAATCTAAGCTAATCTGGCACCAACATATTTTGAGTTTGCTTATATATATGTGAACTACACTATTTATTTTTCTAAGCATGATTGTACATGGTGTTATGAAGAAAAAAAAAACCAAAACTTTGAAATAATGCAAAAGGATGAAAGCATGGCCTTTTGGCTTCATACAGAACATTGTGTAACAAGCCCCTTAAAGGCCGTCTAATTCTCTGGAGGACTGTACCCTTATTCCGGTTACTCTTGACCTTTGATGAGACTCCAGAATCTGTGAAGTTAGAATTAACTTGTAGAAAATTGAAAAGTTGAATTTTTTTTTATCCAGTAGAAATGCAAATGACTATTATCCAATAGAAAAGATAACCCTGAAACTTAATATTTATTGCTTTGTACAACATTAACCCATTTTGTATTTGTCTTGGCCTTCGTATCCCAGCAGCCCATCTTTCATTAATTGTTACTCATGTCCTGCTTTGCCTGGCTTTATTCTCCTGCTGGTTTGTTCTTTAATGAGTTAATTAAACTTTCCCAAGTTTCCACTATTGAGAACACCATATCTGTGTTTGTATGAGAATCACATTATCAACTTTTTGAAAGAGGTACTGTGATGATAGTGAAAATCATCTAGGTGGAGGGAAGGGATGAATGTTCTAAAAATACAGATTCTGAGTCTCCAGTTCAAACCTACTGAATCAGCATCTCTGGGTGATAGGACCTGTGCATCCTGATGTTTTTAAAGCTCCCCAGGTCATTCTGATGTAGAAAGTCAGTGCAACAGTGTTTGGGAACCACTGAAAGAGAAGCACCAAGAATGTCCAAATGTGCAGAGAAGACCTGCTTGACACAAACTGATATCCATCAATAGAGACTCTCACCCTTTATCTTAGGGTTTTGAGCCCTGTAAAAAATATAATTCTCTTTTGAAGAGCAATAATTAAAGCTATTATGTCACTTATACTTTGGGTTGTGGAAGGACAGGGCAACAAATGGAAGAATATAGGAGAATAGGATTTCTGAGGTGGATAAAGGGCCCATGGAAAAGGTGGGGAAAGGTCAGAACAGAGGAAAGGAAGTTCTTGAACTTCACTGTTTTGCTTATAGCCCTTACAGACAGAGCATGACTACTTTTAGGAATAAATAATTTTTAATTTATATACCTTCAGAGTCCAAAAGTACACAAAGTTTCTTCCAATCAAAGATGTCTGGAGAGTGATATGAACAAGGCAATGGAACAGAACTTTTCAGTATGCATTTCCTCAGAGAAACATCACTTTGGAAAACTAGCCATTACAGAAAATACTTTTATAAGAACTAAGGAATCCAAGTGAAAAGTGATAACACCTGGGTGGAGTGCAGAAATAAGAAAAGACGTATTGAACAGGGTAGGAAGACAGCTCCACATGACCCACACCGCCCTCCCCAAGCCTGCAGCCTGGTGCAGAGAGAGACCCTCCACGTGGGGTGCTGGGGTATGAGTGTTTGTGTCCCCCCACATTCATATATTGAAGCCTAATCACCAATTTGCTGGAATAACCAGGTGTAGCTTTTGGGGAGGTGGTTAGGTAATGAGGACAGAGACCTCATGAATGAGATTAGGACTAAGAGAGCTCATTATCCCTTCTGCCATATGAGGACACTTGACTTTAAGTCAAAAACTGTCACAAGAGATGAAGAAGGTAATTATACAACAATAAAGGAGTCAATTCGTGAAGAGGACAATTGTAAGTACGCCCCCAACATCAGAGCATCCCAGTATATTAA
Organism: Aotus nancymaae; assembly: GCF_030222135.1. Taxonomy (NCBI): domain Eukaryota; kingdom Metazoa; phylum Chordata; class Mammalia; order Primates; family Aotidae; genus Aotus; species Aotus nancymaae. The sequence goes on from NW_026988425.1 coordinate 33,236,529, forward strand.
ACAAATAACAGAACTGAAGGAAGAAATAGACAATGATACAATAATTGTAGAGGACTTCAATTGTCTTCTTTTAATATGGATAAATCATTGAGACAGAAAATAAATAAGGAAACATTGAAATTGAACATCACTGTAGACCAAATTACCTAATTGATACATATGGAACATTCCATCCAACAGCAGCAAAATATATATTCTTTCAAGTGCAAATAAGCCATTCTTCAGGATAGATCAAAACAAGTCTTAACAAATTTAAGATGACTAAAATTACTGCAGGTATCTTCTCTGACCACAATGGTATGAAACCGGAAATTAACAACAAAAGGAAAATTAGAAAATTCACCAATATGTGGAATTTAAACAATGTTCTCCTGAATTCCTGAACAACCCATGGATCAAGATAAAATTAAAAAGGAAATCGAAGAATATCTCAAGACAAATGAAAATAGAAACAAGCATACCAAAACTTATGGAATGCAGCAAAAGCCATTCTAAGAAAGAGGTTTATAGCAATAAATGCCTCCATAAGGAAAAGAAAAATCTCAAACAACCTAGCTGTATACCTTAAGAAATAAGAAAAAGGGTAACAAATTAAGTTCAAAGTTAACAGAAGGCAAGAAATAATAAAGATCAGAGCAGAGATAAATGAAATAAAAACTAAAAAAATAATAGAAGATAAGCAAAATTGACAAACCTTCAGCTAGACTAAGAAAAAAAGAGACTTAAATAATAAAATTAGAAATGAAAGGAGAGCCATTTCAACTGATACCACGTAAATACAAAGGGTCATAACAAGACTACTATAAACAATTACACTCCAACAAATTAGATAACCTAAAAGAAATGGATAAATCTCTAGACACGTACAACCTGCCAAGTCTGAATCATGAAGAAAGAGAAAATCTGAACAGATCAATAGTGAATAAGGAGATCAAATCAGAAATCAAAAACCTCCCATGAAAGAAATGCCTAAAACCTGTTGGCTTCAGTGCTGAATTCTTCCAAACATTTAAAGAGAAATTAACACTAATCCTTCCCAAACTCTTCCAAACAATTATAGAGGAGGAACAACTTCCAAAACTCATTGTATATGGCCAGTATTACCCTGATACCAAAGCCAGACAAGGACATTATTAAAGAAAATGACAGACCAATATCTTTTATGAACCTAGATGCAAAAAAATCCTCAACAAAATATTAGTGAACTAAATTCAACGGCACATTTAAAAAATCATACAACATAATCAAGTAGGATTTATCCTTGAGATGCAAAAATAATTCTATATACAAAAATTTTTTAAAATATGATACATTACATTAACAGAATGAAGGACAAAAATAATATGATCAGCTTAATAGATGCAGAAAGAGGATTTGAAAATATTCAACATCCTTTCATGACAAAAACTCTCAATTAATTGAGTATAGAAAGAATGTATCTCAACATAAAAAGGCCATATTTAACAGGCCCTCAACTAACAGACTCAATGGCAAAAGTTGAAAGGTTTTACTTTAAAAAGATCAGGAACAAGACAAAGATACCTACTGTCATTATTTCTACTAAATATGGTGCTGGAAGTCATAGCCAGAGCAATTGGGCAATAAAAAGGAACAAGAGGCCTCCAAATTGTAAAGGAAGCAGTAAATTTTCTGTTTGCAGATGACATGGTCTTCTATATAGAAAACCCTAAAGACTCCACCAAAAAAAATAAAAAATAAAAAAAGTTACAAGTACTAAATTAATTCAGTAAGGTTGCAAATACAAAATTAACAAACAAAAATCAGTAAGATTTTTATAAAGTCACAAAGAACTATCCCAAAAAGAAATCAAGAAAATCACATTTATAATAGGAGAAACAAAAATAAAACAATTAGAAATAAATTTCTAAATATTATTTGTAATAAATGGAAAAATAACTCATGTTCATCAGTCAAAATAATTGATATATGAAAATTGTCAGTACTATCCAAAGCAATCTACAGATTCAATGTAATCCCTATCAAAATTCCAATGGCATTTTTCACATAAATAGAAAAAAATCCTGAAATATTCATGTAAAACCTCAAAAGACCCCCTACTATTTAAAGCTATTTTGAGCAAAAAAAAATGAAGCTGGAGGTAAAATATCGCCTGATTTCAAAACATACTACAAAGCTATAATAATCAAAACAGCAGAGTACTGGCATTAAAAAAGACACAAAGACTAATGAAACAAACAGAAAACTCAGAAGTAAACCGACGCATTTATAGTCCATTGATCTTCAATGAAGATGCCAAGAACACATACAATAGGGTAAAGTCAGTCTCTTCAATAAATGATGTTTGGAAGACTGGATATGCACAGTCAGATGAGTAAAATTTAACCTTTATTTCACACCACATACAAAAATTAACTCAAAATAGATTAAAGACTTAAAACCTGAAAATAAAACTGCTAGAAGAAAACTCAGGGAGAAAACTTGACATTGGTCTTGGCAAGGATTTTTTTTTAAGATATGAACTCAAAAGCATAAGCAATAAAGGTGAAAATAAAGAAACTGGATTGCATCAAACTGAAAAGCTTCTGCATAGCAAAGAAAAAAATCAACAGAATAAAGGGTAACATAAGAGATGGGAGAAAATATTTGCAAACCAGATATCTGATAAGTGGTAAATATCCAAAATATATAAGAAATTTAAACTCAGTAACAAGAAAATAAATAACTCAATTAAAAATGGGCAAAAAACCTAAATATATATTACTAAAAAAAAAAATGAAAAGCAGCCAAGAGATATAGGAAAATGTAAATCAAAACCACAATGAGATATCATCTCATATCTGTTATAATGACTATTATCAAGAAGACAAAAGATAACAGATTTGGGAAGGGAGGGTGTGGAGAAAAGGAACCCCTTGTATACTGTTAGTGGGAATATAAATAAGTACAGCCATTATGGAAAACATTATGAAGTGTCCTTAAAAAATTAAAAATAGATCTACCATATGATCTAGGAATCTCACTTCTGGGTATGGTATATATCCAAAGGAACTAAAATTACTTTTTTTTTTGAGATGGAGTCTTGCTTTCCTGTCCAGGCTGGAGTGCAGTGGTGCAATCTCAGCTCACTGCAACCTCCATCTCCTAGGTTCAAGTGATTCTCCTGCCTCAGCCTCCTGAGTAGTTGGGATTACCAGTGCCCACCACCACACCCAACTAATTTTAGTATTTTTAGTAGAGACAGGGCTTCACCATGTTGGTCAGGCTGGTCTCAAACCCCTGACCTCAAGTGATCCACCCAGCTCGGCCTCCCAAACTGCTGGGATTATAGGCGTAAGCCATTACCCTTGGCCTGAAATTACTATCTTAAAGGGATATCTGAACTCCTATGTTCATTGCAGCATTATTCACAATAGCCATGGTAGGAAATCAACCTAAGTGCCCATCAACAGATAAATGGATAAAAAAATGTAGTGCATATGTACAGTGGAACATTATTTGGCCTTTAAAAGGCAGGAAATCCTGTCATTTGCAACAACATGGACAAACCTGAAGGACATTACACTAAGTGAAATAAGCCTGGCACAGATAGATTAATACTACATGATCTCACTTATATGTGGAATCTAAAATAGTCAGACTTATAGAAGAGAGCAGAATGGTTGTCACCAGTGGCTGGAGGGTGGGGGCCATGAAGAGATGTTGGTTAGAGGGTACGAAGCTTCAGTTAGGCAAGATGGGTAAGTTCTGGAGAGCTAATGTGACTATAGTTAATAGTAACTATAACAGTGACTAGAGTTAATAATACTGCATTGTACACTTGAAATTTGCTACAAGAGTAGACTTACATGATTTTACTACAAAACAATGATAACTCTGAGGTGATGGATATGTGAATTAGCTTAAATATGGTAATCATTTCACAATGGATACAAAAACATCATGTTGTATACTGTTAATACATACAATGTCTGTTTGTCAAAAAACCTCAATAAAGCTGCAGGAGGGGAAACCAAACAAGAAGTCTGTTAAGATAAAGATGGAAAATTAAATCCACGAAGAAGAGTAAAAATTTACCTTAACAATTAAGCATTATTTATATTTGCAATTAAATTTGCCCTGAGCTTTCTGTCAGCCAAGGTTAAAAAGGAGATCAGATGAGTAATACAATTCTTATTCTCTGAAAAAAGGAAGTGCATCAAATTTTCAGTCATGAAAGCCTTTTTTTGACACTAGAATTCTGATCTCATCATACAAGGTATGAGATACTTTCAAGATAAGGGATTCAATAATATTTTTACAAACAAAAACTGTACATGATTTTCATATGGCTGTTTTCTTCCTGCCACCTCTCAATAAAAACCAGTGATGTCTCCTTAAAATGAGATGGTTACAGAGATTGGAAGCATTGAAGGGAAATAAGTTAAGGTGGTTCAGGTTGATTGACGCAAAAAGGAAACGGAGTTGAGCATTCCCTGTGTAAAAGAGCTTTTACAAAAGGGTCTAAACTTTTGTTTATGCCACCAAGCATTGATTCTGGTCCCTTGTCAGGCTAATATTATATTCAAGATGTTTACTAAATCATATTGCTTCAAGAGAAGAGCAGCCAACTTCATCCCACTGAGCCAAGTACCCCTTGCTTCCCAGCCAACCCTTTCCTTTTATAGATCTCTCCTAAGAAGAGTATAATAAATGTGAGAGTGGTCTTTCCCCTTCTCACTGCCAGCAACATTTCAGGAGCTTCTGACAGTCACACAGCAGGAGTGGTCTCATCAGGGAATCTCAATTGTGGGATGGGATGTTTCCAGACAAAAACTGACAAACGCACTCTCTTTTTTCTGTCTTTCTTTGCTTTCATGAAAGAATACTGTGGTAAAAGATAAGCAAAACTGGTTGAAACAATGCATTAGGAATAATAAGTATTTTCTAGGATTAAGTGAATAGCACAGCTATTATAGTTGAGTTCTTGGGGGACATTTATTATTTCAGACTTTGTGCTGTAAGGTAACGAAATAGCTTCAATTCATACATATATAGATATGGATACACATATGTCTGTGCATGTGTATAATACAGATATATGTGTGTATATGTTTGCATATCTTAATGGTCTTAAAATTATTGAACTAAGAGAAATACCAAAAGGTCATCTAACTTAGTCCTCACACTTTAAAGTACGTGAGAATCACGTAGGGATCTTACTAAATGTCTGTTCTGATTTAGAATATGTAGATGGAGGCTGAAAGTCTGCATTTCTCACAACGTGACTCACATTGACCAGGCCAGTCTGAAGGAAGCTTCAAAGTAAAAGAGAATTAACTACCAATCTGTCAGTGAAAACAAAGAAGCAAACCAAACAGCTGTAGCAGCTGCATGTCAGAGAATGGAATCTGCTGAGACACTGGGAGTCACCGACTATAATTGAAATGTCAACCAGTAAGTTTATCCTGCCTGCCTTTGCAGTCTTTCTTATCAACCTGTAAACTCTTATAAATCCATTAAAGTTCAGCCGAATTATGGCTTCCTATATCTATACCTTAACCTCATCTTGAATTGTCTCTGCTTGAGTACACAGTAAGAAATAAAGCTCTGAAATGATAATTACAATATTTTTCTATTTTCTTCTCTTATTTTATAAAAGCTGTAAGTATATATAAAGCAATAATGCCAACAGCATATTAATGAATTTAGAGTTTATATAGGTGTAATATATAGGTAATAATAGCACACAGGTGAGGGAGTAAATGGAGCATCATCAAAGCAAAGCTATTATGTATTACTGAACAATTGCAAAGAAAATAATTCAAAAATATGGTTAAAAGTCAACAGAAGAAATTAAATGGCACATTAAAAAATATTTTGTAGCACAAAACAAGGCAGTAAAAGAGAAACAGAAGAAGAAAAAGACCTGAGACATGAAGAAATAAATAGATGTAAATCCAACCAACACCAATAATGATGTTAAATGTGAATAGAATAAACACTCAATTCAAAAAACAGAGATTGTCATACAGAATTAAAAAAGCAAGATGCAATCAGTATCTGTCTACAAGAAACACACATTAGATTCAAAGACATGGAATGGCAGAAATTAAAAGGTTGAATAAATAATAAATCATGTAAACAATAATCATAAAAGAGCTAGGTTACATTAATAACAAAAAATATTTTAAGGCAAGAAATATTAGAGAAAAATTGAGACATTTCATAATAATAAGATCATATATCAAGAAGATATAGTAATTATATATGTATATGTACTTAATAACAGAACCATATAATACATAAAGTAAAAAACTGGCAAATTTGAGGATAAAAAATATTCCAAATTATAGTTTCATATTTCAATATCTCTCTTTTAGTACTTCATAGAAAAACTTGACAGAAAATCAAGAAGGATATAGTAGACGTGAACAATGCTATTAACTTGAACTTACTGACACTTAACAGAACATTTCACCTGACAGAAGCACATTATCTTAAGTGCATGCAAATTATTCTGCACGGTAGATCATATGCTAGGCTATAAAATAATTATCAAGAAATGTAAAAGAGTTAAAATCATGCCAAGTAAGTTCTCTGACCACCAGAAAATTAAATTAGAAATCACCAACAGAAAGAAATTTGAGAAATTAAATAATAAATTTATAAATAACCAATCAGTTAAGAAATAAACCAAAAGAGCAACTATAAAAAATATCGAACTAAATGAAGATGGAAACCAAACATATGAATTTATGGGTTACAATGAAAATAGTATTTAGAGGGAATGTTTCTAGCTTTAAATATTTGAATTAGAAAAGAGGAAAGCTATAAATGCATTTATGTAAAATATTAAAAAGAGAGCAAATAAACTCTAAAGGAAGGAAAAAACAAAGCTCAAATTAAAAATTAATAAAGTACAAAAAAGAAAATCAATAGAGAAAAGTTAACAAAATCCAAAGGCTGGTTCTTTGACAAAATCAGCAAAATCAATTATATAGAATAACTGAGCAACAAGAAAAAGAAAATCCAATTACTAAAACCAGGAATAAAAGAGAAAACAGCACTATCTGCCTTGCAGAAATTAAAGGAATTATAAGGGGATAGTATCTGTAATTTTATGTCAACAAATTAGACAAATTAATGAAATAGATAACTCCTAGCAAGACACAAATTACCAGAACGACTCAAGAAGACAAAATATAACAGATTAAAAAACCAAATCAGTAACTTAAAAATCTTACCATGAAGGAAAACCCAGGCTCAATAGCTTCACTGATAAATTCTATCAAATATTTATGGAAAAATAATATCAGTCCTACACAAACTCTTCCAGGAAATAAATTTTCAGATAAAACTTTCCAACTTTTTCTGGAGGCAGTATTGCCCCGACATCAAAGCTAACAAAGACATTAAGAAGACATCACAAAAAAAACCTTCAGGCCAATATCCTTCATGCATATGGATATAAAAATTTTCAACAAAATAATAACAAACCAAATTTAGCAATATATGTAAAAGTTATATATTTGGCCAGGTGAGATTTACCCATGAATGCAAGGTTCATTTAAAATTTAGAAATCAATTATTTTAAAACACCAAATTAATTAAATAAAAAACAAAAACCATATGACCCCTTTGATAGATGTAGCAAAGTCCTTGACAAAAATCAACTACCTATACATAACAAAAACTCTCAGGAAACTAGAAATATGAGGGAAAATTTTCAACCTTATAAAAGATATGTTTAAAAAAGTTTCTACAGCTGACCTCATAGCTATTGATAAAAGACAGAATGCTTTCCCCTAGGATTAAGAACAAGGCAAATATGTCCCCTCTCACCACTTTCATTCAACATGGTATTGATGGTTAGCCAATGTGATAAGACAAGCAAAAGAAATTAAAGACATGCAAATTGGAAACAAAGTGAAACTCTTCTTTTATAGACAATATAATTCTTTACTTAGACAATCCTAAGAAAACTTCAAAAAACTTACTAGATGTAACAAGCAAATTTAACGAGGTTACAGGATACCATGTCAGTATTAAAAAATCAGTTGTATTCTATACCAGAAACAAACAATCCAAAAATGAAATTAAGAAAGTGGTTTCATTCCCAAGATAATCAGAAAGAACAAAATAATTACAAATTAATTTTTAAGTCAATGTGCAATATCTGTACCCTGAAATGTACAAAACATTACTGAGATAAATTAAAGAATTTTTAAATAGTTACAGAGCCATACCATGCTCAAGGATTAAAGACTCAATTTTGGGAAATTCTCAAATTGATCTATATATTCAACATATCAAAATTCTAAGTGGCTATTTTTGTAGAAATTAATAAGCTGATTTCAACATTTATATTGAAATAGAAAAAGACTTAGAATAGTCAAAATAAATGTTATAAAGAAGAACAAAGTTGCAGGACTTTCACTACCTAATTTCAAAACTTATTATAAAGCTACACTAATTAAAAGTGTGGTATTGGCCTAAGAAAAGATATACAGACCAATGGAAGAAAATAGTGAGCAATTAACCCTTGCTCATAGGTTAGTAAATTTTCAACAAAGTTGGCCTAGGCAATTTAATGAGGCAAGGGATAGGAAAAGTGGGAAAGGATATGAGGCTTTTCACTGGATATCCACATGGAAAAGAATGATGATGGACACCTATCGCATACCACTCCCAAAAATTCACTCAAAATGGATCATAGACATAAATGTAAGGGCTGAAAGTATTAGAACTATGAGGAGAAACTACAGGAGAAAATCACTGTACCTTGGATAAGGCCCAGAGTTTCTTAGACGTGATACCAAAAGCAGAACTTGTAAAAAAAATATGATAAATTGAACTTCAATGAAATCACAAATTTTGCTCTTCAAAAGTTGTCTTAATTGAAATGAAAAGATACAATGCAGACAGGGAAAAATATTTGCAAACCAGATATCTGATAAAAGACTTGTATTCAGAGAGTGTGTACATGTGTGTTTGTGTGTGTGTGTGTGTGTGTATGTGCTCAAACTCAAGACAAACCAATTACAAAATGAGGAAATAGGCAAAAGATTCGAATAGGCACTTCAACAAAGAAATATTGAAAATATATGCAACATCATTAATTATTAGGGAAATACAAGTTAAAATCATAATTATATACCATTACAAACCCATTTAAATAGCTATAATCTAAAAGATTGGCAATGCCAAATGTTGGCAAAGATATGGAAAGACTGTAACCCTTATATGTTGCTGATGAAAATGTAAAATGATACAATCATTTTGGAAAACAGTTGGGCAGTTTCTCAAAAGACTAACATAGATGTTTCATATAAGCAAGCAATTCCAATCCTAAGTATTAAGAGAAATGAAGCATATATTCACAAAGAGATTTGTGTGCAAATATTCATAGCAGCATTATTTGTAATAGCCCCACACTAGAAACAATCCGAATGTCCCTCAGCTGATGAATGAATAAAATGTGATATGTCAATACAAAGGAATACTGTTCATCAATGAAAAGAAGCAAACTATTGATAAATGCAACATAAACGTACCTCTTAATAATATGCACAGTTAAAGAAACCAGATACAAAAGATTACATCTTGTATGGTTACATTATATGCCATTTCTATTTTTTTTTTTTGAGACAGAGTCTTGCCTTGTCACCCAGGCTGGAGTGCAATGGCGCAATCTTGGCTCACTGCAACCTCCGACTCCCAGGTTCAGGCAATTCTTCTGCCTGAGTAGCTGGGACTACAGACATACACCACCACACCCAGCTAATTTTTGTATTTTTAGTAGAGATAGGGTTTCACCATGTTGGCCAGGCTTGTCTTGAACTGCTGACCTCATGATCTGCCCACCTTGGCCTCCCAAAGTGCTGGGATTACAGGCGTGAGCCACCATGCCATGCATTTAATTAAAGACAAAGAAAACAATATTTGCTTGGGGCTGGGATAGGACTGCAAAGTGACTTCTAATAGGCATGAGTAAATATTTGGGGGTCATGGAAATATTTTAAAAGTGTATTATGATGATTCTACAACTGCATAAATTTACTAAAAATAATTAAACTGTACACTTCGAGTGAATGAATTTTATGGCGTGCAAATGATATCTCAATAAAGTTGTTAAAAACATTTTCTAAGAAAATAAAAATAATTTCCTTTCTTTGGGCTTAATGGTTTCCCAACAAGGGTAAAGGGCAGAGATAGGAAGGGAAAGAGAGGAGGACAGGAGGCAGCATATTAAAATCATCTAAGAAGTTTTTTTTTTTAACAGACATAGACTTCCTCCTCTCTGGAATAAATATTGGAAGTCAAAGAATACCATCTATTATCAGGAGGCTGTGTATACTTTGCAAATGTTCCCCAGATGATTCTGATATGCATTGTCTCCCAAACATATTACCCCTGAGAATCTCTTCTCTTGATCAGATTAAGTCTTAGGAGTCTGTTTTCAATAAGCAAAGCAGTGATTCTTATGACCAGATAAGTTTAAGAAGGACTGCTCATGTCTGCAATGGTAGAAACTTTCAGCATTGTGGTAGTGCAGCATGGGATAAATATTACTCTAGGAAAAACTATTTTCTGACCCTTTATCCACATTTCCTCAGTCCCCTGTCAGTAACAGAGACTAGGGATAGCAAGTACCTTCCCAATTCTAATAAATTAAACCAACAATTAAGATTCCCAATTCTCCTGCCTGTGGTGGGGATTCTGATCCATTAAAAGAGATTCCCCTCTCTTAGGTCAATAGCAAAGGGCTACTCATTTTGTTATGATTATGACCAAATCATACTCATTTTACATATTAGTCATGAAATAATCTGGTAAGTGGATGCCTACCTGTGGCCCTCTATGGCTGAAAAGTATTTATTTCCAATTCAGTGATTATAAGACTATACCCCTATTACTCCCCGCAACTACCCCTTTTAAAAAGTAATGCCTTTTTCTTTGAAGCACATTGTCATTCTTTACTCAGTAGGAGTTTTTCCATTATTGGAAGAGGGGAGAAAACACGAAAAAAAAGCATTTGTAATCACTTCCTATTGATTTATTTTACAGATTGTCAGGTTTACCCCTGAAAAAGATCAGTTTGCTGATATAAAGGCTAAAGCTTCCTATGGTTGTTAGAAAAAAGACAGCTTTGTACATGGAAGTACGTGGAACTTCAAGAAAATTAAGGCAACTATCCATTATAGGGCCACTGTCCACTTTTCAAATGTCAACAATGTTCCTAAAGCTGTCTAGCAAATTGCTTGAAATTCTTAGTATTTTCCAGCATTTGTGGACAAAACCTTCAGCCTTTCTATGACGACATGTTCATCACGAGAACATGTTTCTTGAGAGAAGGCAACTAGGAGCACTTTAGTTACCACATATATGAGGTCGGTTTGGGAGTGACATCAGTGATTGGAGCCACTCTCCTGGTGGGAGCCATGTGCCAGCACAGACGCGGCAGGAATTGAGTGACTTAAAGTCTGTGGGCTACCTGTCCACAGCGGTCCATTCTTAAAGAGGCCTACCCTGGTTTCCACACCAGCTGCCCACATCCCCACTGCCCCCACTTCCTCAATGTCCCATCCCTGAGGGCCTCTCAGGCACGACTGGTTACAGACCAGTCTCCCATACAGAAAAGAGAATGAATGATATTTCTTCAATACTTTAAAGAGGCAAAGTAAAGCAGGATAGGAAACGGAGCTGTTTTGTCCTGACTCTTCCACACAAACATTTGCTGAGCACCTACTATGTGTGACGGAATGTTCTGGGTGTCAGACAGTTGAAGGCAAACATACCATAGACTCTGCCACCAGGAAGGGCACAGCCTCGCTCACATGGGAGGGAAAAGGCAACACTTAGCCACCCACCATCATGACCTTCTAAGGATGCCAGTGAGTTCCAGCACAGATGGGCTCCCTTGCCCTGGCTTGGTCACCAGCAAATGTGAAGCATGCCCAGCCCCTCGAGCTACAGTCTTGCTCTGGAATATAGACACCTGTCCACAGATGGCTCCTTCTAAACAGCCAGTAGGGTTCCTGACACTTTTCAGACCTTGGAATAATGTATCTCCTCTAATTGAAACAAGCAACTTCAACTAAAAGAGGTACATTAATGGTTTTTACTATTTTTTTTTGTCTGTCCAATAAATATGCACACACTCAAGATGAGAAATTTAATTTCATAATAACTCACTGGAATCATAGGCAAATGTACCAAGAGGGATCAAAAGAAGGGATGGATGGGGAGGAAAAGGAAGGTAAGAGGAAGGAGATGGGAAGAGAGAAAAGAACAGGAGAGAGGAAAAGTACGATTGCTAAAATATACCAGGTTCAGGTGCACAAAAAAAGCAAATGTTTTCTTTCTCTTCTTCATAGTGCCACAGAATCTCATTTTCCCAGGAACTCAAGTGAATTGGTGAGGAAATGAATAGGACATGACTGGAAGTAGGTGCACCAGGAAGTTATTTTGAATTTCTGTGGACATGAAAGGATTCTTGAATTATAGCCCTGAGAAAAAGAGGGACTACTCAAAAGGACGAAGTGGCTTTCACCATAAGCAAACCTATTACCAAAAACCCTACTTACCACCTGTAGACCACTCGGCAGTTACTAAAGCACATGCACACACATTCACCTTTGTTTTCTTCATAACTCTGTAAAAGAGGCCAGGCAAGTATCCCGTACTCTTGTTCAAATGCAGAAACTGAGTTTCCTCCAAATTTTCTAGCTGCTCCCACAACAGTTTTTCCACAGTGCTCAGGAGAGGTTCTTCCCTTCCCAGGACTCTAAGAAACTCCCTCTCTAAGAGTGAAATCCCAGCTGGCCAAAAATGTGAGTCAGGGTACAGAAATCTGAACCACATCCACACACTCAGGATTACACGGATTCTGTATATCAAAGCATGATTTTCCTCTCTGAGTCACGATCAGAATCTATGAGAACAAGGGAGGTTTCATAAGCTGTGGACATTGTGTGAATTCCCTAGGGAACAAAAAGGTCACACATGCTCAGCAAGGAGACAGCCTGACAGCCGCTATGTCCCAGCTGCAAGGCCTTGAAGCCCCAGAGAACCAGCTGCTGTCCCACTGTGGCTGTCTGTGAAGTAGAGGCACAGATGCAGCTGCCAATGCAACTGCAGCAGCAGATGCTGCCCACACATGGCTTCCCCCAGGGCTGAGATTGAGTCATAACCAAGGAGGGGTTGGAGATGCAACAGCCACCATTGCCCATGCCTCACTGCCGAATACACAGCCCGCTTTCGGAGTCTTTAGCCCGCTCTCTTTATCCTGTCAGAGAAAAGCCAAGGGGGGTTTCTGCAACTTCCCTCACTGGTCTCTCCGGGGGAAAGCAGAAGTGAATAACCCAGTCCAACAAGGAGGAAAATGGCTAGTGGCTATGGAGAGTCATCAAGAGCATTCCCAGCAGGTTTAAAAATAAATGATGAATGTGTAAGCAACATCAATGCTTTGATAGAAACTCAAAGACAGGGTTCTTGATAGCCCTTGGCACTTCAGAGCTGTGACTTGCTTTTTTTTTAATTTTGAAATTACTTAGTGTCCCTGACAAATGGACCACACAAGGGAAAGTCCATTTTTCCACAGTGCTCTCAAGTCTGTTCTTGGCATGGAAGTGCCATGTGATCTGCAGCCTCTGCTTTCTAAATGGATGGCTCAGACCTGCCTCTCATGGATTTGCTTTGGCTGAGAATACAGCAGTGTTGGTTGCCAAAGTATTTTAAAGCAAATCCACTATGTCATGTCATTTCACCCTGAGTATACACTATGAATCCTTAAAATTATAGACCTTTTCAAACATAACCACAATATTATTATCACACCTAGCAAGCTTATAGAACAATTCCTGGGTGTTATCTGATAGATTATCAAATTTTGTAGTGTTCTTTAAAATTCAATAGCCCTTCACACTAAAAACTCTCAATAAACTAGGTATTGATGGAACATATCATAAAATGATAAAAACTAAATATGACAAACCTACAGCCAATATCATACTGAATGGGCAAAAGCTGGAAGAATTCCCTTTGAAATCAGGTACTAGACAAGGAAGCCCTCTTTCACCACTCCTATTCAACATAGTATTGGAAGTTCTAGCCAGAACAATCAGGCAAGAAAAAGAAATAAAGGGTATTCAGTTAGGAAAGGAGGAAGTCAAACTGTCTTTATTTGCAGATGACTTGATTGTATATCTAGAAGACCCCATCGTCTCAGCCCAAAATCTTCTCAAACTGATAAGCAACTTCAGCAAAGTCTCAGGATACAAAAGCAATGTGCAAAAATCACAAGCATTCCTATATACCAATAACAGACAAACAGAGAGCCAAATCAAGAGCAAACTCCCATTCATAATTGCTACAAAGAGAATAAAATACCTAGGAATACAACTAACAAATGATGTAAAGGACCTCTTCAAGGAGAACTACAAACCACTGCTCAATGAAATAAGAGAGGACACAAACAGATGGAGAAACATTCCATGTTCATGGTTAGGAAGAATCAATATCATGAAAATAGCCATACTGCCCAAAGTAATTATAGATTCAACGCTATCCCCATCAAGCTACCAATGACCTTCTTCACAGAACTGGAAAAAAACACGTTAAACTTCATATGGAATCACAAAAGACCCTGCATAGCCAAGATAATCCTAAGCAAAAAGAACAAAACTGGAGGCATCACTGACAGACTTCAAACTCTACTACAAGGCTACAGTAATCAAAACAGCATGGTACTGGTACCAAAACAGAGACACAGACCAATGGAACAGAACAGAGACCCCAGAAGAAATATCACACATCTACAACCATCTAATATTTGACAAATCTGGCAAAAACAAGCAATGGGGAAAGGATTCCATGTTTAATAAATGGTGTTGGGAAAACTGGCTAGCAATGAGCAGAAAGCAGAAACTGGACCCCTACCTGTCACCTTACACTAAAATTAACTCCAGATGGATCAAAGATTTAAACATAAAACCTAAAACCATAAAAACACTAGAAGAAAACATAGGCAAAATCATCAAGAACATAGGCATAGGCAAGGACTTCATGACTAAAACACCAAAAGCAATGGCAATAAAAGCCAAGATAGATAAATGGGATCTAATTAAATTCCAGAGCTTCTGTACAGCAAAAGAAACCATCATTAGAGTGAATCGACAACCAACAGAACGGGAAAAAATGTTTGCAATCTACCCATCTGACAAAGGGCTAATATCCAGAATCTACAAAGAACTAAAACAGATTTACAAGAAAAAAACAAACAACCCCATTCAAAAGTGGGCAAAGGATATGAACTGACACTTTTCAAAAGAAGACATATATGAGGCCAACAAACATGAAAAAATGTTCATCATCACTGGTCATTAGAGAAATGCAACTCAAAACCACACTGAGATACCATCTCATGCCAGTTATAATGGCGATCATTAAAAAATCTGGAGACAACAGATGCTGGAAAGGATGTGGAGAAACAGGAACATTCCTTCACAGTTGGTGGGAGTGTAAATTAGTTCAACCATTGTGGAAGACAGTGTGGCAATTTCTCAAGGATCTAGAAATAGAAATTCCATTTAACCCAGTAATACCATTACTGGGTATATACCCAAAAAACCATAAATCGTTCTACTATAAAGACACATGTACATGTGTGTTCATTGTAGCCCTGTGTACAATAGCAAAGACCTGGAACCAACGTAAATGCCCATCCATGATAGACTGGACAAAGAAAATGTGGTATATATACACCATGGAATACTATGCAGCCATAAAAAACAATGAGTTCAGACTCTTCTTGGGTGGATCTTGCTGCAGCTGCTGTGAGGGACAGGGGTGAGATTCCCAGGTGAATGGAGTTGTGTACCTAGGAGGATTATGGCTGCCTCTGCTGAGTTGGGTAGGTTGTCAGGGAAGTGGGGGAAAGCCAGCAGTCACAGGCCTCACCCAGCTCCCAGGCAAACTGAAGGGCTTATCTCACTCCCACCATACCCCCACCAACAGCCCAAGTCTGTTCCCAGGCAGAGGGCGAGATGGGTTTGAAAATTTGTTGGAGGCCATCTGCCTCCAAGCTGTGAGAAAAAAGGGCTTTAGTGTTTCCCCTGCCTGTGAAATCTGCATGCCCGATTCACGCCCTCCCACAAGTGCTGGTCAGGAGGCTGTTTGTCACTCTCAAATTGTTACAAAGTTCAGCTAGAGAATTACTTCTTCCTGTGGAGTTTCACCCCCCGCTCTTCTGGCCACCCTCCCGATGGATCTTTGTGGTGCCAGATAGGAATGAGATGCTTGGGGACCCAGCAAGCTCCCAGGGCCTTCCTGCTGCTTCCTCAGCCTCTGTATTTCGCTCAGCTCTCTCAACTTGACTCAGTTCCAGGTAAAGTTGGAAACTTCTCCCACAAACAGACCTTCAGCTTCTCCAGTGAGGGTATGTGTTTAGGAGAGAAGGGTCTCCCTTTCCCACTTCCACAGTTGGGGCACTCACAGTATTTGGGGTGTCTCCCAGGTCCTCCTCTGAAGGAGGAGCAGTCTGCCTCCTTCAGAGGGTCTGTGTGTCTTCTCAGAATTGCTAGTTTGTTCTTGCAGTCTATCTGGAGCTAAAATTCTGGTCATCGATATTTCAAAATTGGAGAGTGAAGGTAGCTCAAGCAAGCAAGATGGAGCTGACCTGGTGAGCAGAAAGCCAGCAGCCTTTCTGGGAAGGTTCTGGTTTTCTGGACCCAGCCTGCTATAGGAGCTCATTCTCATCCTGCTCCACTGACTTCTCTCTGTATAGCTCTGCCACTCAATTAAGTAAATCAAATATGCACTGTCTTCTGGCAATGGAGACGAGGTGCAGGTAGGCAGTGCCTATATTCTAGTTACAGCCCTTCCTATGTTCCATATTCCTTGGAAACTGGCACTGCACTGTGGATGGCACATCAGTAACAGAATCAGCAGCAGCTTCCTGTTAATGTGCGAATGTATCTCAGCAGAGCAGGCATCTGAGGCATGCACCTAAGTATCTTCCTCCATTTGCAAGTGGCAAGTGGTGGAGATTGCTGACTCCAGAACTTAAGGGAAGAGCACCAAGCTAGTATGATCTCCAGCACTATGAATCACATCCTGAGCTGGCAACTGTGAAAAATAACTCCATTGGCAGCTTGAAATACTCCTCAAAGGACAGCTCTCTAATGATGGCCTCTTTCTCCCAGAGATACCATTATTTACATCTTTTAAAAATTAATTAAAAAGTGATCAATTTTTTTTAAAAGACACTTGAAAACTTTGTTCATTACAAGCAGCTGGTCATAAGAACAGACTTGCATATACAGCAAAGTCTGGATTTTATTTGGAACTCTAAACGCATAGCAGAGGAAAGCTGGAAAGAATTTTCTCTATAGTTCTGGCTATGAAAGCATCTTAGGACCCATGGGCTGAAAGATTCCAGTAAATCTAATCTGCAAGCATCTGCTCTGGCACCCAGTGTGCTTACAAATGGCACTGCCCTAGCAGCAAAAAGAAGGGAATCAATAGGCTGGTGAATTCAGTAACTGGAAATGTCTCAGTATGTTATAACACACCAACTCAGATAGAAATCCCTGTGGGAACAACAACAACAAAAAAAAAGTGTTGTTCTCACCAAATGCCCCATGATACAGTGCACTGAAAGGCATGAGAGACTTCTGGAAACAGTGGCAGAAATATTAAAACTTACCAACTCCACAGTCCCTAAATCAAATGAAAAAAAAATTTAAACAGAAAAATAAATCTATCCATGTAGCACTGAAACTAGGAAATAGTCTTACTTCATACCAAAAACCTAAAGAAATGTCATTCAGAAGCACATTTTGGAATAAAATGCAAAGGGACTCCAGCAATATGCTCCGCAGTGGAGTGGTGGTGAATAGACAGACTCCTCATGCTCCTGGCTGTACTCCCAACATGAAGGAATGGGGGAAGCTGAGATATGGGAGCCCCTCTTCCTCTCTGTCAATAAGAACCACCTCAGTCCAACTGTGGAGGGTTCTGAAAATTTGCCACTCTATCCCACACTGGTAGAAAAAAAGGCTGAAGAGATTGAAGAAACAGCACCTGAGGCCGATTACTTCACACACAATTAAATGCTAACCTAAGCTGAGAACAAAGCCCAGGGAAAAAAATACCTAGAAATGCTATTTGGAGAGCCCCACTCTGAAGAGTCCATTCATTCTCTTTTCCATTGTGATCAATAGAATCTTTCTGGGTACATGAAGAAAGGCTAGAATTTACAACTTTCATTTTCTGCTGTTGGTACAAGAGAAAAAACTCACCCAAGTGTCCAAAGATGTGTGTGCAACAATGTTGCCCATGGCATTTTTAACATCTAAGTCGCATCTACAGGGACACCAATAGGACAATAGATCATGGTACATACCTACAGTGGATATGCTGCAGAATGTGCCATGAGGGACTGCCATAGCCAACTTCTTCACTCTGGCACCCGGCATAGAGACTGGCATACTCTATCCACAAACAGTCACAGAGTTCATCACCAGTAGGTGCTAAATCATGCATCAGTAAAGGAAAGGAACACACTACTGTGCAAACTTTAGAACAAACACAATTTACATACTGACATGGAAAAATGTCAAGGTATACTGTTGCATGAAAAACACCAAATTATAGAACAATATGACACTGTTTTTATTGTTAATGATTTTCTACACATTTATGTCATCATATATATCTTATTTTAAAATTATGTACATTAATATAGATATGTAGCATTTAAATACACCTGCAGTGCCTATAAAGGTATTGCTCATGGACATCTAGAACTTTTCTGTTTTTACTTTCTTTTTTGATATGGAGTCTTGCTCTATCGCCCAGGCTGGAGTGCAGTGGCATGATCTCAGCAACCTCTGCCACCTGGGTTCAAGCAATTCTCCTGTCTCAGCTTCCTGAATAGCTGGGACTACAGGTGCACATCACCATGCTGGGCTAATTTTTGTATTTTTAGTAGAGATAGAGTTTCACCATACTGGTCAGGCTGGTCTGGAGCTCCTCACCTCAGGTGATCCACCCGCCTTGGCCTCCCAAAGTGCTGGGATTACAGGCATGAACCACCACGCCTGGCCAGAACTTCTCTTCTTATAGGTAGCTGGAAAGCTGAATTTCCTGGCCACTTGTGATTGAATGGGGCCTTATGTCTAGTTTTGGCCAATGAGTTGTGAGAGTAAATGAAACATGTCACTTCCAGGCCAGGCCATTTACATACCAGCATAGGCCTCAGAGTGTCTTCCCTTTCCTAAGTTTATCTTGAATGTATGTATGTGCTGAGATCAAGCCTCTGGCAACATGGATCCTGGAGGGTCTATGAAGAGCAGGAAAAGAAATGGTGCAAGGAACAACTTCAAAAGACTGCCCAAAGCCAAACCTCAGCCTCATCATCATTTGATTAAAAAATATAAAATTATGTGCTTTCAAATCAGAGTTGTGGGCTCCTGAAGTTCAGCCTTTGGGAAGGGAAGACTGGATGATGAACTCTCTGATTGTTGATGAGTAGAGATTCCTTCAAGGAAGCTCAACTTCTCTCCATCTGCTACTGGATCAAAGCATGTCCAAATTGAAAGGCAAAAAACTCACAGAAGGCGGGACTGAGAGGACTCAGAGAAACCTTCCTCTATAAAGGCATCTCTAAATACAGGCATGAAGAAATAATATCCTGATAACAAGAATGTGAACAAGCAAATCTTTACATCACATCAACAAATCTAGATGCCTAGTCTCCCACAGCCCATGCCAATTGCTAGCAAGAATTTAGACTTCACTTTTATACTCTAAGAGTGGTTGAGGTTCTGTAATCCTCTTGGTCAAGCCTGTTGGAGAGGGCTCCTACCTTGTGAAACTGGAGGAAATGCCATTAACACTGTAGTCTATTTAAATGCTATCTCGGGGACAGATCCAAGATGGCCAATTAGGAGCAGCTCAGGATTGCAGCTCCCAGTGAAAGTGCAGAGGGTGAGTGGACGCCACATTTCCAGACAGATTTTTATTGCCCACAGACCAGGAGATTCCCAGGCGGAGGAGCCCCACAGGTCACCAGCGTGGCTGTTTTGGCTGGCGCTGCGGTTCTCCGCACAAAATACACAGGTCCAGGCACTGTTTTAGCTAGTGAGGAGCTCCTGGGAGACAGAGTTGCCCATCCAACTGATAAAAAAGGGGACTGAAACAGGGAGCCAGGCCAGGAGATTCCTGGGCAAAAGAGCACCATGAATCTCAGCCCGGCTGTTTCAGCCAGCACAGTGGGTGGCCTCATGGGAAATCACACAGATGCTGGCACCTTTTCAACAGGCTACTGGAACACCTGGGAGACAGAGTCACCCATTCAACTAAAAAAAAAAATGGCTCTGAGGCAGGGAGCCAGGTGATCAGGCTCAGCTGGTCCCATCCCCACAAAAAAACAACAATCTGAAACACTCTGGATTGAGAGTTTCACAGCAAGCACAGCTGAACCCGGGACGGTCCAGCCTCTGTGGGGGAGGGGCATCCGCCATTACCAAGGCAGTCCACCATTACGGAGGTAGTCAGCCATTTCTGAGGCAGCCCACCATTGCTGAGGCAGCTTACCATTACAGAGAGAGTCCACCATTACAGAGGTGGGCCGCCATTGCCGAGGCAGTTCTAACTGCACCCATATAAACAGGACTGCAGGGAAGTTCACACAGCAGCTGGGCAGAGCCCACAGCAGCTCAGCAAAGCCTCTGCAGGCAGACAGTGACTAAGCTGCCTCCTGACTGGGCAGAGCAGCCCTGAAAAAAAGGCAGCAGCACAACAGAAACTCATAAATAAAGCCCTAACTCCCTGGGACAGAGCACCTGGGGGAAAGAAAGGGGGGGCATTATGAGTTCTACTGCAGCAGATTTAAACGTACATGACCTGCAGCCACTGCAGGTAATCCCCAGGCAAGCAGGGCCTGGAATGGACCTCAGCAGTCCTACGGCAGGGACCTGAATGTTAGAAGGAAAACTAAAAACAGAAAGAAATAACTTCATCATCAACAAACTGGACATCCACTCAGCGATCCAATCTGAAAGTTAGCAAATACAAAGACGACAGGTGGATAAATCCACAAAGATGGGAAGAAAACAGTGCAAAAAGGATGAAAACACCCAAAACCAGAACGCCTCTCCTCCTACAAGGGATCACAACTCCTCATCAGCAAGGGAACAAAGCTGGATGAAGAATGAGTGTGATGAATTGAGAGATTCAGACTTCAGAAGGTGGGTAATAACAAACTTCTCTGAGCTAAAAGAACATGTTCTAACCCAATGCAAAGAAACTAAGAAACTTGAAAAAAGATTTGATGAAATGCTAACGAGAATAAACAACTTGGAGAGTAATATAAGTGAATTGATGGAGCTGAAAAACACAACACGAGAACTTCGTGAAGCATACACAAGTTTCAACAGCCAAATTGACCAAGCAGAAGAAAGGATATCAGAGTTTTAAGATCAACTCAATGAAATAAAACAAGAAGGCATAATTAGAGAAAAAAGGGTAAAAAGGAATGAACAAAGTCTCCAAGAAATATGGGACTATGTGAAAAGACCTAATCTACGTTTGATAGGTGTACCTGAATGTGACAGAGAGAATGAATCCAAGCTGGAAAATACTCTTCAGCATATTATCCAGGAAAACTTCCACCTAGCAAGGCAGGCCAATATTCAAGTCCAGGAAATACAGAGAACACCAGAAAGATATTCCTCAAGAAGAGCAACCCCAAGGCACATAATTGTCAGATTCACCAGGGTTGAAATGAAGGAGAAAATGCTAAGGGCAGTCAGAGAGAAAGGTCAGGTTACCCACAAAGGGAAGCCCATCACTCACAGCAGATCTCTCGGCAGAAACCCTACAAGCCAGAAGAGAGTGGGGGCCAATATTCAACATTCTTAAAGAAAAGAACTTTCAAACCAGAATTTCAATCCAGCCAAACTAAGCTTCATAAGTGAAGGAAAAATAAAATCCTTTACAAACAAGCAAGTACTCAGAGATTTCATCACCACCAGGCCTGCTTTACAAGAGCTCCTGAAAGGGCACTAAACATAGAAAGGAACAACCAGTACCAGCCACTCCAAAAACATACCAAATAGTAAAGAGCATTAACACAATGAAGAAACGGCATCAACTAACAGGCAAAACAGCCAGCTAGCATCAAAATGGCAGGATCAAATGCACACATAACAATATTAACCCTAAATGTAAATGGGCTAAATGCCCCAATCAAAAGACGCAGACTGGCAAATTGGATAAAAAGCCAAAATCCATCAGTGTGCTGTATCCAAGAAACCCATCTCACATGCAAGGATACACAAAGACTCAAAATAAAGGGATGGAAAAAGATTTACCAAGCAAATGGAGAGCAACAAAAAGCAGGAGTTGCAATTCTCATCTCTGATAAAATAGACTTTAAACCAACAAAGATCAAAAGGGACAAAGAAGGACATTACATAATGATAAAAGGATCAATGCAACAAGAAGAGCTAACGACCCTAAATATATATGCACCCAATACAGGAGCACCCAGATACATAAAGCAAGTTCTTAATGACTTACAAAGAGACTGAGACTCCCACACAATAATAGTGGGAGACCTTAACACCCCATTGTCAATATTAAACAGATCAACGAGACAGAAAATTAACAAAGATATCCAGGACTTGAACTCAGATCTGGAACAAG
This sequence comes from Aotus nancymaae, assembly GCF_030222135.1. Classification (NCBI taxonomy): domain Eukaryota; kingdom Metazoa; phylum Chordata; class Mammalia; order Primates; family Aotidae; genus Aotus; species Aotus nancymaae. Next base: position 33,259,203 of record NW_026988425.1, read on the forward strand.
CAAACCTAATAGACACTTACAGAACTCTCCACCCCAAATCCACAGAATATACATTATTCTCAGCACCACATCACACCTAATCTAAAATTGACCACATAATTGGAAGTAAATCACTCCTCAGCAAATGCAAAAGAACAGAAATCATAACAAACAGTCTTTCAGACCACAATGCAATCAAGTTAGAACTCAGAATTGAGAAACTAACTCAGAACCGCACAGCTTCATGGAAACTGAACAACTTTCTCTTGAATGTTGATTGGATAAACAATGAAATGAAGGCAGAAATAAGGATGTTCTTTGAAACCAACGAGAACAAAGACACAACATACCAGAATCTCTGGGACACATTTAAAGCAGTCTCTAGAGGAAAATATATAACAATAAGTGTCCACATGAGAAGCAAGGAGAGATCTAAAATTGACACCCTATCGTCAAAATTGAAAGAACTAGAGGAGCAAGATCAAAAAAACTCAAAATCTAGCAGAAGACAAGAAATAAGTAAGATCAGAGCAGAACTGAAAGAGCTAGAGACACAAAAAACCCTTCAAATAATCAACGAATCCAGGAGCTGGTTTTTCAAAAAGATCAACAAAATAGACAGACCACTAGCCAGATTAATAAAAAAGAAAAGAGAGAAGAATCAAATAGATACAATAAAAAATGATAAAGGTGATATCACCACAGATTGCACAGAAATTCAAACCATCATCAGAGATGATTACAAACAACTCTATTCACATAAACTAGAAAACCTGGAAGAAATGGATAAATTCCTGGACACTTGTCTCCTCCCAAGCCTAAACCAGGAAGAAGTCGAAACCCTGAACAGACCAATAACAAGGTCTGAAGTTGAGGCGGCAATTAAGAGTCTACCACCCAAAAAAAGGCCAGGTCCAGATGGGTTCAGAGCTGAATTCTACCAGACATACAAAGAGGAGCTGGTACCATTCCTTCTGTAACTATTCCAAACAATCCAAAAAGAGGGAATTCTTCCCAAATCATTTTATGAGACCAACATCATCCTAATACCAAAACCTGCCAGAGACTCAGGAAAAAAAGAAAACTTCAGGTCAATATCCATGATGAACATAGATGCAAAAATCTTCAATAAAATACTGGCAAACCAATTGCAACAGCACATCAAAAAGCTTATCCACTGTGATCAAGTAGGCTTCATCCCAGGGATGCAAGGCTGGTTCAACATACACAAGTCTATAAAAGTAATTCACCACATAACAGAACCTAAGACAAAGACCACATGATTAGCTCAATTGATGCAGAGAAGGCCTGTGACAAAATTCAACAGCCCATTATACTAAAAACCCACAATAAACTAGGTATTGATGGAATGTATCTCAAAATAATAAAAGCTATTTATGACAAACCTACATCCAATATCATACTGAATGGGCAAAGACTGGAAGCATTCCCTTTGAAATCTGGCACTAGACAAGGATGCCCTCTCTCATCACTCCTATTCAATAGAGTACTGGAAGTTCTAACCAGAGCAATCAGGCAAGAAAAAGAAATAAAGGGTATTCAAATAGGAAAGGAGGAAGTCAAATTGTTTCTATTTGCAGTCGACATGATTGTATATTTAGAAGATCCCATCATCTCAGCCCAAAATCTCCTGAAACTGATAAGCAACTACAGCAAAGTCTCAGGATACAAAATCAATGTGCAGAAATCACATGCATTCCTATACACCAATAACAGACTTAAGAGCCAAATCAAGAATGAACTGCCATTCATAATTGCTACAAAGAGAATAAAATACCTAGGAATACAACTAACCAGGAATGTAAAGGACCTTTTCAAGGAGAACTACAAAACATTGCTCAACGAAATAAGAGAGGACACAAACAGATGGAGAAACATTCCATGTTCATGGTTAGGAAGAATCAATATCGTGAAAATGGCCATACTGCCCAAAGTAATTTACAGATTCAACACTATCCCTATCAAGCTACCAATCATCTTCTTCACAGAACTGGAAAAAGCCACCTTAAACTTCATATGGAACCAAAAGAGAGCCTGCATAGCCAAGTCAATTCTAAGCAAAAAGAACAAAGCAGGAGGCATCACAATACTGGACTTCAAACTATACTACAAGGCTACAGTAGTCAAAACAGCATGGTACTGGTACCAAAACAGAGATATAGACCAATGGAACCGAACAGAGGCGTCGGAGGCAACACCTCACATCTACAACCATCTAATCTTTGACAAAGCTGACAAAAACAAGCAATGGGGAAAGGATTCCCTGTTTAATAAATGGTGTTGGGAAAACTGGCTAGCCATGTTAAGAAAACAGAAACTGGACCCCTTCCTGACACCTTACATGAAAATTAATTCCAAGTGGATTAAAGACTTAAACATAAGACCTCATACCATAAAAACTCTAGAAGAAAATCTAGGCAAAATTATTCAGGACATAGGCATAGGCAAGGACTTCATGACCAAAACACCAAAAGCATTGGCAACAGAAGCCAAAATAGACAAATGGGACCTAATCAAACTCCACAGCTTGTGCACAGCAAAAGAAACAGTCATTAGAGTGAATTGGCAACCAACAGAATGGGAAAAAATGTTTGCAATCTACCCATCCGACAAAGAGCTAATATCCAGAATCTACAAAGAACTAAAACAGATCTACAAGAAAAAAAAATAAGCCAATTCAAAAGTGGGCAAAGGATATGAACAGACACTTTACAAAAGAAGACATACATGAGGCCAACAAACATGAAAAAATGCTCATCATCACTGGTCATTAGAGAAATGCAAATCAAAACTACGTTGAGATACCATCTCACACCAGTTAGAACGGCGATCATTTAAAAATCTGGAGACAACAGATGCTGGGGAGGATGTGGAAAAATAGGAACACTTTTACACTGTTGGTGGGAGTGTAAATTAGTTCAACCATTGTGGAAGACAGTGTGGCCATTCCTCAAGGACCTAGAAATAGAAATTCCATTTGACCCAGCAATCCCATTACTGGGTATATATCCAAAGGATGATAAATCATTCTACTTTAAGGACACATGCACACGAATGTTCATTGCAGCACTGTTTACAATAGCAAAGACCTGGAACCAACCCAAATGCTCATTGATTATAGACTGGACAGGGAAAATGTGGTACATATACACCATGGAATACTATGCAGCCATAAAAAATGATGAGTTCGTGTCCTTTGTAGGGACATGGATGAACCTGGAAACCATCATTCTCGGCAAACTGACACAAGAACAGAAAATCATACACCGCATGTTATCACTCATAGGTGGGTGTTGAACAATGAGAACACATGGACACAGGGAGGACAGCATCACACACTGGGGTCTGTCGGGGGGAAATAGGGGAGGGACAGCAGGGGGTGGGGAGTTGGGGATAGATAGAATGGGGAGAAATGCCAGATATAGGTGATGGAGAGGAAGGCAGCAAATCACACTGCCATGTGCGTACCTATGCAACAATCTTGCATGTTCTTCACATGTACTCCAAAACCTAAAATGCAATACAAAAAATAAAAAATAAAAAAATAAATTCTATATCCTGGAGTTACAAGACATAGAGGAAGTTAGTAAATACTGGGATTAAAGAAGTTATGAACAGTGTGTAACTTAGCACTTTGATAAATCTTTTCTCTAAAATAAAACTCTCTTACAACCAATCTAAAACACAGCCTCATAGGAGAAAGATCCTGGGATCCAGAGGCACACAGCAAGATTGACCCTGAATTGATCACCGCTGAGCACAGAAGCCAAAGTAGCTGGCTTAGAATGCCAGAACTTAGTGATGATGGTTCCCCACAGGGAAATTGAGTACATCCCCCGCCACTTTAGACTATGTTTGCATACCTTATAAAATAAGACAATAATACCTTACTTACTTGGGTTGTTGTAAGGATTAATAGAATTTCATTTGTAATTATTTCTAGCACAATAAATACTGATGTGTTTTCTTCCTCTTAAAAAATGTTACCATGAACATTTCTCAAGCTATTATGGAACCTGAATGAGTATTAGAGAGGATAGCCCAACTCCACAAATATGCTACACAAACATATACTATCTACACAAATATATACGCTATTTAAATTGCAATTTTCTAATGTCTGTAGCAAAGTAATAACATAAAAACTGAACATAAAGTCTTATAGCAAGTATAGACTTGGAGAGGTAATTTCATCCATCCTACTGCCTCTTGGCAGATAAGGCTTCTGAAAATCTCTTTCCTCAGCATCCTCAATGATGAATTCAAAGAACTGACTATCCTTCTCATCCCTAAATATGAAAGAAATTTCTGATAAAACAAGTACATCTGAAATTATATTTTGACTATAATTTAAGTATATTCAAAGAGTATCTACTAGATGCCACTTATACTCATGACATTTTTTTTTTTTTTCCGAGGGTAGTATATTTGTCTGTTAGGGCTGCCAAAACAAAATACCACAGACTGGATGGCTTAAACAGAAGAAATTTATTTTTCACATTTCTGGATGCTGGCAGTAAGATCAAGGTGTCAGCAGGCTTGGTTTTCCTCCAAGACCCCTCTCCTTGGCTAGCAGACAAGCTTTTTCTTTGTGTTCTCACATGGTCTTTTCTCATGTTCCTGGTGTCTCCTCCGCCTCCTCTTCCTCTTTTCTTTTTTGACTGAGTTTTGCTCTGTCACCCAGGCTGGAATGCAATGTACAATCTTGGCTCACTGCAATCTCTACCTCCTGGGTTCAAGTGATTCTCCCACCTCAGCCTGCCGAGTAGTTGAGATTACAGGCACCCACCAACATGCCCGGCTAATTTTTGTATTTTTATAGAAGCAGGGTTTCACCATGTTGGCCAGGCTGGTCTTGAACTCCTGACCTCAGATTATCTGCCTGCTTCAGCCTGCCAAAGTGATGTAATCCCTGCTGGGATTACAGGCATGAGCCACTACTCCTGGCCTCTTATAAGAACAGCAGTTCTATTGGATTAGGACCTCACTCTTATGTGCTCTTTAATTTTAATTACCCCTTTAAAGGCTGTATCTCCAAATACAGTCATAGTGGGGGTTAGGACTTCAACCTATGAATTCTGGGAGACACTTCAGTCTGTAGCAAATAGCATCACCTTAGAAGGGCCCTGTGGCATCTGTACAATTTCCTGCTCTCTTCCTGTGTGAGTTTCAATGGGAGACATGAAGAAAGACAAGACACAGCTTTGTCTACCTGGAGCTCACCATCTGATCATGGAGAAGACACTTTCCCCATGGACACAGGGTTCACATGGCAAAAATACAAACAATGGGGGCCGGGCGCGGTGGCTCATGCCTGTAATCCCAGCACTTTGGGAGGCCGAGGCGGGTGGATCACGAGGTCAAGAGATCGAGACCATCCTGGTCAACATGGTGAAATCCCGTCCCTATTAAAAATACAAAAAATTAGCTGGGCATGGTGGTGCGTACCTGTAATCCCAGCTACTCAGGAGGCTGAGGCAGGAGAATTGCCTGAACCCAGGAGGCGGAGGTTGCGGTGAGCCGAGATCGCGTCATTGCACTCCAGCCTGGGTAACAAGAGCGAAACTCCGTCTCAAAAAAAAAGTACAAACAATGGCTCAAGGAAGCACATGAGGGGTGAGGCAGTAAATGCCATGCCCTTAAAGATGGAACTACCAGCATGGGCATGCATGCTCCAGAAACAGCCCTGGAACGCATGGGGAGTCAATGTCCTGTTCATTAACCATGTCCCTTATTGTTGCCATATTGGTTGGTTTACTAATTAAATGCAAACACAGAATATTTACCACTTTAGCAAATAAAACCCCAACCTTCTTTCTACTCTCCCACCAGGACCTACATATACTCAGCATCCGGTCTCTCTGAGACTCATCCCACTCACCCTGTCCCAAGGGCTGCTCATACTTCTAGTCCCATCACACTCTCCCTCCTGTGGGTGCAGGAGTTGCTGGGCAGAGCCTTCCCCACTTCAGGGTCTGCAACTGTCTGGAGGGCAAGTTCTTTCCATCCATTCATCAGGCAGCCTTCATTCCCAAACCATTTATTGACAGGCTAACTGAACCACTTATTTGGCTTTGAATCTCATTATCCATAAAATGGGAATTAAACCCATTGGCTGGGTTACCAAGGGAACTAAGTAGAAAACTGTGTTGGAAACCTTCTAGTCCAATGCTGACACATTGTACTGTACATGCTTAATTAATGTATTTCCTGTCTCTTTCTTTGTTTGCTGGTCAAAATAGTTGCGTGAACATCTGAAAGCAGGATGGTAGAAGCTGGGCCAACAGCACTGAATCCATTCAAAGGAGCAGTAAGAGGTCTCAGAGTGCCACGTCAGGCTCACAAAGAGTGTCCCTCTTATATCTGACATGGTCTTCTCCTCAATCCATATAAGGGAAACTGAGACAAGGTTGTTAAATGAAGGAACAACAGAGGGCAGAAGGCAAGAGTATGTTCTGGGTGACCAGCATTCTTGGAAATGCTCCTGGGTCTGGGACTGTGGCCTCCTCTAAGGGCTCAGGCAACACAGGCTGTGCCAATTGGGCACTTAAACCAAAGGGAATACCAATATGATACTGGCTTTGATGACGTTAGCAAAATAAAAAGGCTGTTCTAATTTCCACTCATTCAGTAGACTTATATAGACACACACACTTCAATTTGATGAACAGCTCAGTCATTCTATAAATAACAGAATAATTGTGGAGATGTTAAGTTCAGGGCACCATGGCAGCATTGCAGGGTTGGAGTAGTAAAGAAGTATGACACACGTCCCTGCCCAAAGACCTTAGTCTAGTGAGGCAGATGAAACAAAGCACATGAAAAATAAAAATCAGGACTGGAAAGCTTGAGCTGAGGGGAACACTCAGAAAATGAGTCACTGCGGATATGTGGGTTTTCCAAAGAGCTCAATACTATGCAAACCTGGCCACGATCCACAAGATTTTCTCACAGAACCATGAGTTCTGATCATTTTCCAGAACGTTTTACTGTTTGTTTCCATCACAATTTGAAGGTTTTTTCTATAAATAAACAACCGAGTGGTTTTACGTTAATCAATTTTGGAGTTGTCAGATTTTTTATTCAATTCAAAAGTATTTTTTGAGCTCTAATTTATATGAGCTTCACCAGACAAAGGACTGTAGAGGATACAATTAATTGGTAGCTTCAATCTTCTCCTGCATGAAGCTTACATTCAATGGTGTGCTGGAGACCCCATGTACCTGCTCGTAAGAATCATTTGCTAAATATCCAGAAATTTTGTGAGCTGGTGTTAAACAGAGATGTAGTTGCTTGAATAATGGTATCCATGCCCTGATCTCTGGAGCCTGTACATGTTAACCTATATAACAACAAAAAAGGACTTTGCAGATGTAATTAAGTTAAGCCTCTTGAGATGGAAAGATTGTCTAGGTGGGTCCTAAATACAATCGCATGTATGCTTATGAGAGGAATGCAGAAGATTTGACACACACAGAAGAGGAGAAGGTGCTGGAACCATGCAGTCAGAAATTGAAGTGATGTAGCCACAAGCCAAGCAATGCCATGAACCACTGGAAGCTGGAAGAGGCAAGGAACATATTCTCCCCTAGAGTCTCCAGAGGGAGTACAGTCTTGCTAACACCTTGATTTTAGCCCATGAAATCAATTTTGGACTCCTGGCCTCCAGAACTGAGAGAACACATTTTTGTTGTTTTAAGGCACCAGGTTGGTGGTAATTTGTTACAGAGCTGTAGGAAATGGATACAGGTGGGCAGCATGAAATCAGTGATGGTGGGAGTATTTACACCACAGAAATTGGCAAATGCTACAAATCAAGACTTTCAGTTTTAGAGAGCTGATTTACTCACATGATAAATGAGTAAATCAGCTTTTGATAAACAACTAGCAAATGTCACTTCATGGCCTAACATGACAGGACGTGCTGTGATATGACATGATATAATGTGATGTGACATGATACACTAGGAAACACACTCAACTTGTGACCAGGTTCCTCATTCTAAATCTTCCCCAAACAGGTTATGTTTGTTATTAGGCAGGTCTCTTTTCTTCTCACTGTGGTTTGGTTTCCTTCCTGAAAAAACAAGAGCCTTAAAACAAACTCATTTGTTCTAGAAACATTTACTAAGCACTTACAATGTAGCAGAAATGGTGCTACAAAAGATACAAAAGTGAGCAAGTCCCAGTGCCAGTCACTGAAGAGTGAATACTCACTGTGATATCAGATGACCAAGCAATAAGAAAATGCTGGTGTGAGTTGAAGGTTAAGGGTGACTGCTGGGGTGTTTCCCATCTTTGTGATTTCCACTCTTTGTGATCCTAGTGCCAAATCACTGACATATTGAAGTGGAGCTTTCAGTGGAAGACCTCTACGGTCTGAATGTTTGTGTCCCTCCAAAATGTATGTTAAAAACCTGATGACCAGCGTAATGCTATTGGGATGTGGGGCTTTGGGAAGGTGGTCAGACTATGAGAATGGAGCCCTCATGAATGAGATCAGTGCCTTATAAGAAAGACGACCCCAGAGAGCTGCTTCCCCTTTCTACCATGTGAGGTTTCAATGGGAAGACACCATCTATGAATTGGGAAGTGGGCCTTTACCAGTCATTGAATCTGCCAGCATCTTGATCTTAGACTTCCCAGCCTCCAGTACTGTGAGAAATAAATTTCTGTTATTGATAAGCCACTCACATATAGTATTTTATTATAGTAGCCCAAAAGAACTAAGAGAATTTTTCCCACACTAATCAAATAGCTTTCTCTGAAAGGAATTGTGTTGGAAAGTTGTTTCTGTGTTGAACTCAAGCTCAAAAACTATCTTAGCAAAGCTAAGCTGGGCCAAGTACAACACTGGATCGTAACCACAGGCAGGTAGCATTTGTCAAACAAGATGACACCACCCGATGTCACAGAAGTGGAGGTAGTGCTCATCATCGAAGATGCCACTGCTCTACAGGATGTACCACCCACTGGTGCTATGGTAACAGCAACAGGCAAACCACTGCTGGAATGGCCACCTGGTCCCTGTTCTCTGCATCTTCCCTATGGCTCCTGTTAAATGCCCTCACTGAGTGCTCTGCTGAAAGTTTTCAGATTTCAGGCAACTTCCTCTGAAGGTGGCATCTAAAGATAACATCCAGGGATAGCTAACAGAAAACCACCTAGCCTTCCCTTGTTAAGACACCACATCTCAGGGGCCCTACTCTGATCCCCAAGTAAATTCTTGGATATCCTTTCAAGCTACAGATGTTAGCAACAGCAGTCTTTTATGGGAGATGTAATATAGTTGCTATTATTAGGCAATTTACACAGGGTAACAAGTTTACTCTTCCAGATGTGGGATCTATTGGGGGAAAATTCTGTTTATTCCTTCACGTAATAAATGCTTATTGAGGAACTCTACATGGCAGACACTTAACTAGGTACCGGAGAGCCAAATGCAAGTGAAAAACAACCCCTGCCCTTGGAAGGAGGCTTACCCATAATCAGCAAGTGTCACTGATATTATAAGATAAGGATAAGGATATCCGGGGCACAAAGGAGGCAGTGGACGGTCTCTAGAGGGCCAGGAAAAGCATCATACATGATAAGGTACATGGATTCAGAGAAGATGAAGGCAGTGATGGCATTGCTTTTGAATTTCTCCAAATTACCCCATAAAAGCAGACAGACAAACTAAGATAACTAAACAAAAAAACCCACAGACAAAACCACCACAAACCCCAAAAGAAGTGTGGTGGGAACAAACATCTAATAGAATCAGATACATTACTGGTGACAGGACATAAGCCCTGTTAATGAGAAGTTTACATTTAGAGAGTCAATTAACCATATGCTATACACAACCTAAGGTGGTAAATGCTGCCTTGGCCATTCAAGTTCACTGTTACATGCCTTGAAGTGTGGGGTGCACTGGCCTGAACCACTCTGGCTGGGTTTGATTCCTTAGGATGCCACCAACAAATAACATTGAGAAATACCCAGCCACTTTCATGTTCTCCAGTGGCAGCCTAGAGTTCAGGGAAGGTCTGATGAAGAGCAAGACAATTGTATTACTCTGTTGTCACACTGCTAATAAAGGCATACCTGAGACTGGGTAATTTATAAAGGAAAGAGATTTAATTCTCCCAGTTCCACATGGCTGGAGAGGCCTCACAATCACGGTAAAAGGTGAAGGGGGAGCAAGATGCACCTTACATGGCAGCAGGCAAGAGGGCGTGTGCTGGGGAACTGCCCTTTTATAAAACCACTGAATCTCGTGAGACTTATTTATTATCACAGGAACAGCATAGGAAAATCCTGCCCCCAGGACTCAATTACCTCCTACTGGGTCCCTCCCACGACACATGGGGATTATTACAATTCGAGGTAAGATTCGAGTGGGGACATAGAGCGAAACCATACCAACAATGTAGCAGAAGCAGGCAGGAGCCTAGCTGTGCTGCCTACCAGCTCAACACCCTTTACCAAATGTCTTTAACTTCCCTAGGCCTTAATTTTCTCATTAAAAATGGAGGGAGACATAACACATACCTCGTAGGCCATTATTAGGACAGAATGGGATAATGTATGTGGGTGAGTAGAAGTCTCTGCAAACTAAAAATTTCTCCAAAATACATTACTTTCATTCATAGGTCATGGTAGATTAGGTTATTCAGATGTGTTCTCTCCCTCTTCCCTCATCTTCATGTGCAGAGTAGATTTCCCTGCCCCTTGACTTTGGGCTTATCCATGTGACTTCTTTTGTTGGAAGGGATGTTAGCAAACCCAGTGCAAACAAGCTATGATTGCCCAGTGGTTGTCACTTTCTGCACCCCCATCACTGCCATGGGAAGAGCCTCCCACTAACCTGGCCTTAGGAGGAACATACAGGGAGCAGATCTGAGCCCAACCCTGCGTGATGCACTAAGCCCAGCTCTCTCACGGCTGGAAGCAGAGCCAGCCAGCCAACTCCCAACAGACCTGCAGATGTGTGAGCACGAAGAAATGACAGCTGTTTTGAGCCACTGAGTTTTGGGGTGGCATTCCCCAGCACGTGCTGAAAGGTACATAGCCCATCACTTCCCTCCTCAGCCTAAGAGGGTCTGGGAAATCAACAACACTGTAGAAACCATTTTGATAAAATATTTGCAGTGCAATTCACAAGGGAAAAGAATGATACAGCCAAAAGGAAGAACTAGCCTAAGGCAGTGAGGTGGGTGAAGGGTGGCATTGGAATCATTTAGAAATTTCAAATTACATATCTCTGACCTGGTCACCATCCCCATTCCTTTCATTCCTATAGATATTTACCAGCCTAAGGGTAAGTAGGTGAAGAGATAGAACATCGTACTCCAGTAAATCATAGTAAGAAAATCCTGCACTACAGAATAGAAAAAATGTGAAAGCCAATGGGGATCAGCACAGCAAAGATGAACCACTTATTCCCACTTTGCACCCCTGCCACACAAACAATGTCTGACTAGTGCCAATGTACTCACGAGGGCAGGTGGCATGAAGTCTGTAATGCACCGGAAAACATTCCAGTCTACTCAATATGATATTATGTAAGCATCAGTTCATTTAAATTTAAATTCTAAGATTGGTCAAGCTAACAATATGCTTTATACACAGCCCTGGGGTGGTCAGATAGCATTACGACAAAAACAGCCACCCTCCAGGAGCAGCTCCCCAAATACTTCTACTACCTGGGTCAACATCAACAAAACACAGCTTGCTAATGATTACATAACAAATTTTAAAAACTTATTGGTGAAAGTAGGGTCTTGTTAATTAGCATAATGAATACTAGAAATTCAGTCTCAACAAAGACATTAAAGATGTTGGAGATGCATAAACTGCTATGATTGTTGAGCAATACTCTCTATTGCATGAGCAAGGTATGAGACCCCAGCGAGGCTCAAGGTCTGCATAGGGCACCTGAGGCTTAATCCTCAATCAGATCCACATCTAACAACTGGTCAGATTAGAATGATAACTGACTGCACAGCCTTGTAATGTAGCTATGGCTGTGCTGAATGAGCAGACCATCCTAACAGAAGGAGGTCTCCTAAGGGGAGAGAGTGGAAGCGTTCATCAGGCTCACAGAACAGACTTACACACTATTTTTATGTCTACCTTGATAATGAATGCTTGTCTAATAAATGTATGTGTGACGGGAAAAAAGAGGTTATGATACGTATGCCATGAAGGAAAAAAGGGCTGGGTACAGTGGCTCATGCCTGTAATCCCAGCACTCTGAAAGGCTGAGGTGGGAGGATAGCCTGAGCCCAGGAGTTCGAGGTTACAGTGAACTGTGTTTGTGCCATTGCACTCCAGCCTGAGCAAAAGAGCGAGATTTTGTCTCTGAGAAGAAAAGAAAAGAAAAAGCCATCTCTCATTTGAAAAAAAAGAAAAAGACTTTGTAAAGAACGTAAATTGTAGAACACTTAAAAATAAAATTATACTTCATTATGTTTAGAGTCTGATGCTAAGTGGTAAATAAGTGTAAATGTCTAAAATTAGATACTTTTTTACAATTTCAAATAAGATGAATATATATTAAAAGAATTCATGATTTATTCTTCCAACTACCAGCTACAAGTCTGTTGTGAATTTCAGCTTACTCATTAGTAATAGAAGTCATATGTACCTTTAAGTAGTGTTGTAAATATTTAATGAAATGATACAGAAGAAATAAAAAAAAATACTGTGTGCTTTCAATGTGTTAGTTCCTTCTCTCTCCTTACTCCTAATATACAGAAGTCACTGAAGAACCTAGAAATGCATCCAGTCCATACACAGAGATGTCATTAATGGACACGCAGCCTTGAGGTTGGGAACACCATTCATCATGGCCACCTAGCTCAGGGGCTTTTCAATACCGGTCTGTAGCATGGAATGGTTTTGGGCAGTTATAGCAGAAAGAAGTAACTTTTTAACATCCTTACATGGAAAAGTAGAAACATCAGAATCTGATTTTAAACAATTCAATAAAATCCAAGTCAAGGAGTCTCAGCTTTGCTCCAGTGATGGAGCTGATGCTGATACTCCCCTTCTCCACGATTCCTGCCAAGAATACTTTACGGGCTCTGTTGGAGCTTCTTGATATGCAGAAACGTGTTATTGGCCAGGTGCGGTGGCTCACACCTGTAATCCCAGCACTTTGGGAGGATGAGGCAGACAGCTCATGAGATCAGGAGTTCGAGACCAGCCTGGCCAACATGGCAAAAACCCATCTCTACTAAAAACACAAAATAATTAGCCTAGTGTGGTGGCAGGCGCCTGTAATCCCAGCTATTTGGGAGACTGAGGCAGGAGAATCGCTTGAACCCAGGAGGTGGAAGTTGCAGTAAGCCAAGATTGTGCCATTGCACTCTAGCCTGGGCAACAAGAGTAAGACTCTGTCTCAAAAAAAAAAAAAAAAAAAAAACCAGGCCAAAACCTGGAAACTTTCTTCTAGATTCTAGATCTTCTAAATGTGTTGGTTAGTTGGGGAGGAGGGAGTGGGTTAGCGTTTATACTTCTGTTAAGAAAATGAATTCTGTCATGTTTCAGATTTCCAGCGCATCTTATTTATCCTGTTCATTCTGTCTTTTACGTTTCTCCTGACTGTGGCTGTCATCCGGCCAGCTGCCATCACCCCCATGCATCCACCACACAGTAACTGCTGAAGCCAGGTGACTCCTGCCCACACTCTAACTCCTGCAATCCACTTCCCACTTGACTGCCTCTATGATAGGTTCAAAATGCGTATCTATCTACTGGTGTCATTCCTCTGTTAAAACCCGTTAATAGTTTCTCATGCTCTCAAAATAAATTCTGAATTTCTTCACATAGCATACAAGGCTCTTTTCCCTCTAGCCTCTCTGTTCATCTCTAATCATTCTTCTCCTTTCTATGTCTGTTTCAGCAATAATGAATGCTGTGTGTGTCTTTACATACACTAATACAGTTTTATGCAATGGTTGTGGGGAGCAGGGCCTGGGAAAAGCTATTTCCAGTTGCAGAAGTGCCTTCAGTATACGGAGTCTCTGTCAACAGTGGTTCTCAAACTTGTCTAAGCCTTGGACTCCCTGGGAAGCTCTTAAAAATTCTCATCTTCAAAATCAACACTACACCAGAAAATGTATAAAGGAAACAGAACAGAAAATATCAGAGTGTGTTGCATATAAAAAGGGAAAGCATAATTTTAATAATCATGTCTATTTACATACATTCATATGAAAGAACTGGGTACAGATATAGAATGTTTTTCTTATTATGGGTCAGGGTCAAAAAAGCTTGAGAACCACTGATCTAGATAAACTCCTTTCACAGATGAAGAAACTGAGGCCCAGAGAGATTAAAAAGCTTCCTTAAAGTACACAAACAAAAAGAGAGCCAATTCTGGACTAAAATCCAGTTTCCCTGACTACTTTCAGGGTGCCCCGACCCTCTGTTTCCTGTGTGTTTTGGTTCCTCTTCTCAGCACTATGATAAACTCCCTGAAGACAGGATTATGTCTTCAATTTCTTAGAGTTACCACATTTACCAATTTCTTTGCTTCCCACATCCTACTTCTCTCCTATGGATTCCATTTTTTTTCATTATTGAAGAAATCTTTCAGCAAAGCTCTCTTTTGTTCTTGGCTTGAATTTGTTTTGTTTTGTTTTCGCTTTGAATGACAGTTCGCCTCATCAGGGATTCTCAAACTGTAATGAACATTTGAAATACCAGGGATCCTGTTAAACTGCAGTAGGTCTGGGGTAGATTCTGCATTTCTTACTCACTTTTAGGTGATTCTGGTACTGCAGGTCCTTGGACCACAGTTTGAATAGCAAGAGTTTAGCAGGTTGAGAATTCTACATTGACAGTTACATTCCACGTCCCCCACCCCACCCCCAAAGCCTTTGAAGATATTTTCCTGTCTTCTGGCTTCTATTATTGCTAATGAGAAATTTCATAACAGTCTCATACTTGTTTTTAAGAAACTTCTCATTCTCTTTGCTTAGTTTCAAAATTCTTATCTATCTCTGGTGTGTTCTAATTGTGTTGTGATGCACCTAGATTTATGTTTATTTATTCAACTTGGGATGACTTCTTCAGTCTGGGGATTGAGTCTCTCATCACTTCTGAAAATTATCAGTCATTGCTCCTTGTAATATGGCCTTATGGATCTTGCATTCCAGAAGGAGACACACAATAAGCAAAAGACATAAATAAGTAAAGTGGTTACTTAAGAGGTAAGGGGTGATAGGGCAAAAAGAAAAGGCTGCTGTGGGTAGGGATGGAGGTGCAATTTCAAATATGATGATCAGGGTAGGGCTCATTGGGAAGGTAACATTTTAGTAAAGATGTGGAGCATGATGGAGAGAGAGTGTTCCAGGCAGACGGGAGCCAGTACCAATTCTTCAGTGGAGACTGGGGATGGGGGTGGGAGAGGGGAGAGGGAGAATCATATAGGGGCTTAGCATTGAAGGAATACCAAAAAAGTAAAAAGTATTTCAATCCTCAAGAAGTTTAACCGGAAAACAAAACAAAACAAAACAGATTAGAAGCACTGAAGAGACGATGCACTGGAAAATGCTGAATTACAGAGTCCTAAGAGTGCCTGGAGGACAGGCAGGAGTGGAAGTTCAAAAGTGGTCCCGCAATGCAAATACTCCTCCCTGAAAACCCACGACCCAAGCAGAATGCATTTTGCTGTCTAGAGAAAGCTATTGGGTAAACAGTACACTCATCTGGGAGCAGAAAAAAATGCTTGAAAATAGGCCTGTAAAAATAAAAATCCACTCAGGAATTTAATGTCCTTTCAATAGGATTTTTGTGATAAGTCCCTCTTGGATTATATCCCTCTAAAAATCCCATATTTGAATAACCAAATGTGGGGCAAGTTTTACTCAGGCATAACAGGTATTTTTTCATTTTCTCTTCCACTTCCAGGATGATCAGAAGTAAATGTTCCAATCACAGTAAATCCATGCACAAAGCTTTTTTGGCTTATTATACCCCACACCCCCACATGTGGTATTTATCGTTTTTGTTTACAGTATTGGTCCTATTCAGTATGTGTCTTTTGTTGTAAGCAATTTCAAACCTGATTAGAAAGAAAGCTGGGGAAAAAGTACAAAAAAAGTGAAGTAATCTCTAGAAATCTAGACTTGATTCTCATGTGAATCCCTGGGATAGCTGAGAGCCCTGAGTTATGTGGGTACCAACAAAGCAAGGGATATGACGCCATCATCCAGGAATTCTGCCCTAAAATTGAAGGAGAGGGTCTTTCTCCTGCCCCACTTCTGATCTCAGGACTCAGAATAAAGCCAAGACTGTCTTTACGTGACTCAACAATGGCCTCTGGAGACAATGGGCTAGTTACCGCTTAGCAGGGCTCTGTCACGTTCATGTCCACACACTCCTCAGCCATCTTGCTTCACATCTAAATTAAGTCCTGGTCACTCCCTGTGCTCCTTGTCCCACCTCCTTGGCTAGGTTCTCTCCAGTGTTGTCATCTGCCTTTCAGTTACAGCTGTTTGAGGTGGGGGATGCTGTGTCATGGCAGGACATGCATAGGTCTTGGAGCCAAATCCTTGAAGACCAAAATACAAGTCTTGGCCCTGCTTGTGACCTTGGACCCTAAACCCTAGTTTCCTCATCTGTTAAGCAATAACAACAAAAACATGGGGGCTAATAGTACGCACTGCGCCAACTCATAGAGTAAGATCAAACTCAATAACAAGATGTGAGAGTATTTTGTCACCAGGATGATCAAAACTAGAGCTTCCCAAACTTTAAATGGCTTCCAAATCCCCCACGGAGTTTGTATACAGGGGAAAAACAGATAATAAACATATTAAATAAGGAAAAAATATATAGTTTGTTAGAATAGTCAGTGCAAATGTGAACTCCAAGGCATGGCAAGGGAGTGCAGGGGAAGGATGAGTTCGGTTAGGGTGGTCACAGCAAGTCTCATTGAGAAGGTGTTGTCTGAAAACACTTAAAAGGGGTGATCATCCTGCCGATATCTAGGAGAAAAGTGATCAGGAAGAGGAAATGGAATAAGAAGGGCAAGGGCCCTTTGGGGAGAGTGTGCTTACTGTGTTCCGGACTGGAATGGCTGGAGGAGAAAGGATTCAAGGAGACTAGAGAGAAAATGGAGCCATATTCTCCAGGGCCCCGTAAGTTGCAGTACGGACTTTTGACTTTTACTCTGAGTGAGATGGATGCCACTGGAGGGGGCCATAAAATGCCTGTGTTTTGAGTGGACATCTGACTGTGGCACCAAGGATAGCCTGTAGGGGAATAAAGTAGAAGCTGAGAAACCAGTTAGGAGACTATGGCATTAACCTAGGTGAGCGAACAAGGTGTCCTGCACCAGGATGGTTCTGGTGGAGGAGGAAGGAGTGGTGGGAATCTAGACCCTTGCTAAAGGCAGAGTCAGCCAGATTTACAGATGAATTTGGGAGGTGAGAGGAAGAGAGGGTGAAGTCAGTGATGACACAAAGGATAGGGAAACCACTAACTCAAACATTTGTCAGTAGCCAAGTCTCAATTAGGAGTTCAAGACCAGCCTGGCCAAGATGGTGAAACCCCGTCTCTACTAAAAATACAAAAATTAGCTGGGTATGGTGGCATGCGCCTGTAGTCCCAGCTACTCGGGAGGCTGAGGCAAGAGAATCACTTGAACCTGGGAGGTGGAGGTTGCAGTGAGCTGAGATCATGCCACTGCACTCCAGCCTGGGCTACAGAGTGAGACTCTGTCACAAAAAAAAAAAAAAAAAAAATTAGCCAAGCTTGGTAGTGTGTGCCTGTTGTCCCAGTTATTTGGGAGGCTGAGATGGGAGAATTGCTTGAGCCCAGGGGATCAAGGCTGCAGTGAGCTGTGATAGTGCAACTACACTCTACCCTGGGGGACAGAGCAAGACTCCATCTCAAAAATAAAGATTTGTGAGTAGTGATTGTGAGTAGGGCAGGTGTTGATAAGAGAACTAGCTTAAATGAACACATGGAAAAATGAACACATTTTAAGTGGGCAGCTCAATGAATGTGTACACAAAGAACATACCAAGGTACTCACCTCAAGATCAAAAATAGAATATTCTTTCCAACAGAGAAGCCTCCCTCACATACCTCTTGCTTATCACCCATCCCAAAGATAACTGTATTCTCTCATTCATCAACATAGATCAGTTTTGCCTGCTTACGAACTTCATGTAAATGGAATTACACAATATCAACTCTTGCATTTGACTTTTTTCATTCAGCATTAACTTTGTGAGAATCATTCATCTTGTTAAATATAACAGTGGTTCATATAATTTCCATTGTTGTGCATTATTCTGTTGTTTGAATACATCACAACTTATTTATCCATTCAATTGTTGATGGATATTAGACTTGTTTTCAATTTGGGGCTATTACTGATGCTGTTGCCATGAGCGCTCTTGTACCTACTTTTGTTGCACATATATGCATATCTGTCCTGGGTATCTATCCATATATACGTCTGATGCATCCTTTTATTTGGAACCTAGCCAAGATGCCATAAGGAAGCCCAGGCAGCCATAAGGAAAGACTCGTGATGGAGAATCAAAGCAAAAGTCAAACACAAAAGAGTTTATTTTGTATAATTCCATTTACATGAAGTTCAAAAACAGACAAAACTAATTCATGTTGAATTCCCAAGCGATAGCCAGTACCAACTTGCAGCCATGTGGGTGACTTGCTGGATCATGCAAAACAGATTCCCAGCATCGTGCACCAACTTAAAGTTCCGCCAGCAATATTTAAAGTGTTTATATGGCTCTGCACCCTCCCCAATAGTTGTGCTGCCAGGTTGGTTTGTCTGCTTTTTTCATTTTAGCCTTCCTGATTGGTTTGTAGTGTTATCTTGTAATTCTCTGATAACAACTTGTATTTCTCTGATAACAAAGGGTGAGCACATTTTTATGCCTATTGGTAATATGAATATCCGTTTTTTTTTGCGAAGTACTTGTTCAAGTTGTCTGTGAATCTTTTAATTAATTTCTGTGATAGATTAAAGATGGCTACAAGTTCTTTGCAGCCATTCTCAATACGCTCTGACTGGTGGAGTAGATTTCTTCAGCCCCTTGAATCTGGGCTGAGCCACTGACTACTTCTATCAGTAGAATACAGTAAAAATGATGCACTGCCAGTTCTGAGCCTAACCCTGAAGAGGGCTGACAGCTGCTGTGTCCTCTCACTTGGAATCTAACTACCATGCTACAAGGAAACTCAAGAATCATATGGGAAGGACCATATGGAAAAGAATTAAGGTCCCAGGCTAACAGCTCCAGCTGGATTCCCAAGTGACAGCCAGCACCAATTTGTGGGTCATGTGAACAGCCAGTCTTGGAAGTGGATTCTCCAATCCCTATCAAGCCAGCTCATCTGATGCCACGTGGAGCAGAGACATGATGTCCCCACTGAGCTCTGCCCAAATTGCAAAACTAACAAATTGCTCAAATTGTAAAAATAACACAGCTACTTTTTTTTTTTTTTCGAGACAGTCTCACTATGTCACCCAGGCTGGAGTGCGCTAGCATGATCTTCGCTCGCTGCAACCTCTGCCTCCCAGGTTCAAGAAACTCTTCTGCCTCAGCCTCCTGAGTAGCTGGGATTACAGATGCCTGCCACCACTCCTGGCTAATTTTTGTATTTTTAGTAAAGATGGGGTTTCACCATGTGGGTCAGGCTGATCTCGAACTCCTGACCTTGTGATCCACCCTCCTCGGCCTCCCAAAGTGCTGGGATTACAGGCATGAGCCACTGTGCCCAGTCACGGTTACTTTTTTAAAGCTGCTAAGTTTTGAGGTCGTATGTTATGAGGCAATGGGTAAGTACAATAGCTTTCTGTCATTTCTTATTGATATTCAGGAAATCGGTGCATATGCTGAATATGAATCCTTTGCTGCAAGTATGTTCTGCAAATATTTCCTTCCAATCTGTGACTTGCTATTTCCCTCCCTTAATGATGTCTTTAATTATAATGAACTCCAATGTATCAATCTTTTCCTTTATCTTAGTGTTTTAATGAAGGAATTGCTCCTTGCCCCAATGTTATAAATATTTTCTCCTGTATTATATTTTAGAAATTGAATAATTTTCTTTTTTATATTAAAACCAGAAATTCATCTGGAACTGATTTTGCTTATGGTATGAGATATGGGTTGAGATTCACATTTTTTTCCATATAGATATCCAATTCACCCTCGCAATTATTGAAAAGGCCATCCCTTTCCTGTACTGTAATATTACCCTGCTCCTAAATTAAGTGACTACATGTGAGATCTGTTTCTGGACTTGCTCTTCTGTTCCCTTTGGATAAGTTAAATTTAAATTTTCTGTTAGCTCAATTAAGTGGAGACGTCAATTAATCACTTAGATACATGAGTTTGAAATCCAAAGCAGATATTTTGGATGAAGATATAACTTTGGGAATCATATGTTCATAGGTTTTCCGTAAAGCCATGAAACCGTATGAAATCACCCAGTGTAGATGAGTAGAGGCGAAACCCAGGCACTGAATCCTAGGATCCTTCAACATTAAGAGGCTGAGAAAAAGAAAGAACTAGAAAAATGGAGAGGCAAGTATACAATATGCAAACTAGAAAAAGTTCTTCAAGGAAGACAAAATGATCAACTGTGTCAGTGACGATGATAAGTCACGTAAACTCAGGACTGGGAGTTTACTATTGGCTTTATCAATGTAGAGACTATTGTGATCTCAACCACAGGAAATGACAAGACAGTCCTTGAAAAGAATAGGAAAAGGGGTAATTAGAGACAGTGAGTTTTGCTGCGAATATTGTCACTTAGTTTTGTTACAGATGTGGAGCAGAGTTGCCAACTCAGGTGCTGGGCTTGTCAAGAGAGGTTTGCTGTTGTTATTGTTGTTAAACATGGAGGAAATAACAGCAAGATGATGTGATGAAGGGGAAATTAACAACGCAGGAGAGATAATTTGCCTCAGCACTGATTACTAGCATCCCTTCCCTTGCAGCCTACAGGTCTTGGAGACTAGCACAAAGGACAGGGAAGTTGTTATGAACTGAATGTTTCTGTTACCACTAAAGTCATAGATTGAAGCCCTAATCCCAGTCTGATTGTATCTGGAGGCAGGGCCTTTGGGAGGTAATTATTAATAGGTTTAGATGAGGCGCTGAGAGTAGAGCCCCTATACTGAGTGAGTGCCATTGTAAGATGAAGAGACACCAGAGTTTCCTCCCTCTGCCATGTGAAGATGCAGCAAGAAGTCACCCAGTGCCTGCAAGCCAGGAAGAGGGCCCTTCCATAAATCTGACCATTCTGGCGCCCTGATCTCAGACTTCTAGCCTCCAGAACTTTGAGAAGGGAATATCTGTTGTTTAAGTCACCTAGTCCACAGTATTCTATTATAGAAGACTCAGCTAAAAAAAAAAGATTTTAGAGGATTATGGGGAACAAAGTTAGCTAGGACATGAAAGTTAAAGATGTTGCACCATGAGCAGGGCAGATAGTCTGGGGTCCTGGCAAATGAAAGAGAAGAAGGGATGGTCTTGAAAGCAGGAAAGGTAAGTTTTACCCAGATCACAAAGGTTTCCAGGACCAGTCCTAATTCCATCTCCTCTAACTATCCAGGGAGGATTCCTCTAAAGTTCTGATGATATTAATGACCCTCTGTCTTCTCTTTCCTTTCACAGCTGCTGTGGACCAGCATCCATCAGTTCACATACCAAGAAAATGTCCAGATAGATGTCCTGTGCTTTCTCATGGATCCTTCTGGTCTCTGTCTGCAAATTCACTGCCAATTTGCCATCTGTCAAGCAAAGAGTAGTGTGATTCTATGGAAAGATGATGAGCACCCAGATCTGGTCCTGCCATAGTAACTATGAATAAGTCAGTGGGCCTCCTTCGGTTTCAGAATCCTTAGGTAAAAAATGGGCATTGCCTCTCAGATCCCTTTCTGTCTTCTATTGTTTTCCTCACCTTCAGGATATTGTGTGTGTGTGTGATGACAGTTTATAATTGTGTAAATTTATGGGTACAAAGTGATGTTATGATTTATGAATACAATGTGGAATAATTAAATTAAGCTAGTTAACATATCCATTGCCACAAAACGGTTCGTAACATTTTTTGTGATAACATTTGAAATGTACTCTCTTAGAAATTTTGAAACGTACAATGCTCTATTATTAACTATATTTACCATGCTGTGCAATAGAATTCAAAACAAGAAAACATATATATTCCTCCTGTTTGCGATTTTGTACCTTTTGGCCATCATCTCCCCCTTTCCTTCCCTTCACCCCCAGCCTCTGTGCCCCTAGTCTTCCCTTCACCCCATTCTACTCTGCTTCTATGAGGATTACAACCTCTATTTGTTTCCATTGACATTTATCTAATGTATCCAATCAAGAAATTACTATCTAACACTTATGCACTTAGTGCTGTGCTAAGTGCTGAGGTTACAATAAAGAAGTAAAGGCTAGTGGGAGGAATCCAGTGAGAAGGAAAAGAATCACAAAGCAACGGAAATGACAGGTGAGGGAAGCACAAGGGTGTCAGGGAGTACATCAACTGAGGATGACAAGCTAAAGAGCAATTTTGTTCTAAGGATGAAGAGGATTGTCCTGATTCAGATTTTAATTTAGTTGCCTATTTCATCTTTGCATCATTTACCTACAACTCTCGCTCTTTATATATTTGGTCTCTGTTGATACTGAAACTTTTCCAAACAAGTTTCCAAGCAATATAAACTATTATTTCCCTCATTAAGGGTGTAGGTTAGCGTGCTTCCTCTCCAGGGTGCAGGGGTCAAGAATGAGAAACAAACAGTCTTTCAGTCTATGAGCTTTCACAGTATGTGCTGTTTGCTAACTCAAGCTGTATCCTTAAAAAATATTAATCAAACATCTACAGAAAACAGCTGCTTGGAGGACAAAAGGAAGGTTCGATTCTGCCGTTTCAGAAAGAAAAGTCACAAAGCATGTGGTACAATGTTGAATAAACAAGTAAGAAACCCCAATCTTGAAATTTACAGGTGTTAAGTAGTCTATGTTTTACAAGAGACATTAACCTGAACTTCAGTGGAAATGGCCTTGCACTAGAATTAGAAGAATCAGGTTTGGTTATCAATTGATTCATACCTGTAATTTATCATTTAATCAGTCAAGAAATATATATGATACCGCAGAATGGAATTCTCCTCACCCTCTTCATTCTTCCCTCTCTAAACCCTGAATACTCAAGGGTCTCAAGTTCCTGCCTTTTCCATTAAACAGCCTACAGGAGTTCTTCATATTGTTATTATGGAAAATACCAAAAATTAGAAAAATAGAATGGTATAATGAAACTCCATGTACTCCTTACCCACTTTCAGCAATGATCAATTCTTGGACCATCTCATTTAATCTATACCCACCCTGTTTCCCAAACCACATCCTGGATTATTTTGAGGCAAATTCCAGACATCAGATAATGTCACCAGAAAATATTTGAGTATGTATCTCCAAAAACACAGATTCTTTTTCTTAAAAAATACAACTCTGGTACTATTTTCATGCCTAAAGAAATTAGCCATAATTCTTTAATTGTATTAAATATTCAGTCAGCATTCAGATATCCCTAATTATCTCATTATTTTTTTAAAATATGTGACTTTTTATCTACCTTTCTCTTTTTCATTTAACACTATATCATGTAAGTCTTTCCATCATAGAATATAGAGCTATTTAAAAGATCCTTTTCATATAAATAGAGCAGTGAGGTTTTACCATGTGAAAACAGAGCAAAGTATGGATTTACTTGTCATTTTAAAAATATATGTTATTGTTTATAGTTGAGGTTTACAACATGGGATGTATGTAGATAGTAAAATAAATCTATAGTGAAGCAGTTTAACATATCTATCATCTCACATAGTTTTTTGTGACAAGAGCAGCTAAAATCTATTTATTTTCTATTTATTAACAAAAATCCCTGATATAATTTTCTTAATTTTAGTCCTTATGTTGTATGTTAGCTGTTTAAGCTATTCTATATATATTTTACATATCTGCTATTTTGCATCCTTTGACCTACAGCTCCATATTTCCTCTCCCCCAACCCCGTGATGACCACTGTTTCATTATCTGGGTATGTAAGTTCTTTCTTAAAAATATTCCACATATAAGTGACATCATGCAGTTCTTTCTCTTTCTGTGTCTGGCTTAACTTAGCCTAATGTCCTCCAGGTCCATCTATGTGATGGTGAATGGCAGGATCTTCTTCTATTTTAAGACTGAATCGTATTTCATATACACACATTTTCTTTATCCATTTGTCTGTCGATGGATACTTAGGTTGATTCCATATTGGCTATTGTGAGTAATGCTGCAATTCACATGAGTGCAGATCTCTGTATGAGGTGGTGGTTTCCTCTCTTTGAAGTATATGCAGAGGAGGGATTGCTGGGTCACATGGTAGTTCTATTTTTAATTTCTTTAGGAACCTCCATATTGTTTTCCATAATGGCTGTGCCACTGTACATTTCTACCAATCGTGTACTAGGGTGACCTTTGCTCCACACCCTCACCAACACTGGTTATCTCTTGTCTTTTTGGTAATAGCCAAACTTACTAATGTGAGGTGATATCTCATAGTGATTTTAATTGCATTTCCTTGATAATTAGTGATGTTTAGTACTTTTTCATATAACTGATAGTCATTTGTAGGTCTTCTATTAAGAAATACCTATTCAAGTCCTTTGCTCACTTTTTAATCAGGTTATTTCGTTTTCTGCCACTGTTTTGTAAGAACTTTTAAATAAATTTTGGATATTAACCTCTCATCAATTATGTGGTTTACAAATTTGTCGCCTGGTACACAGGTTGCCTTTTCACTTTGCTGAGTGTTTGCTGTGCAAAGCTTTGTAGTTTGATGTGGTCCTATTTATTTATTTTTGCTTTTGTAGCCTAAGCTTTTGGTGTGATGTCCAAAAAATGTCACTGCCAAGGCCAATCATCCATGAGTTTTATGGTTTTAAGGCTTGCATTTAGATCTTTTATCAACTTGGATATTTTTTGTATTGTGTAAGATAATATTTCATTATTTTGCAACTGGAAATCTAATTTTTTCAGCTTTATTTATTTATTTATTTATTTATTTAGAGACAGAGTCTTGCCCTGTTGCCAGGTGCCAGGCTAGAGTGCAGTGGTGTGATCTCGGTTCACTGCAACCTCCGCCTCCCAGGTTCAAGCAATTCTCTTGCCTCAGCCTCCCAAGTAGCTGGGACTACAGGCACACGCCACCACACCCAGCTAATTTTTGTATTTTAGTAGAGACGGGGTTTCACTATGTTGGCCAGGATGGTCTCCATCTCTTGACCTCGTGATCTGCCTGCCCCAGCCTCCCAAAGTGCTGGAATTACAGCCTGAGCCACCACACTCGGCCTCAGCATCATTTATTTAAAAGACTTCTTTTTTCATCATGTCCCCTTGGTGCCCATGTTAAAAATTAGTTGGTTAGGATTTATTTCTAGGCATTCTGATTTGTTCCATTGGTCTATGTTTCCTTTTTTATGCCAGTATTGTATTGTTTTAATTACTGTAGCTTTGTATTATACTTTTAAATTTGGACATGTGATGCCTCCAACTTTGTTTATCTTTCTCAGTATTGCTTCAGCTCTTTGGGTGGGTGTGTGTGTGTGTGTGTGTGTGTGTGTGCATGGTTCTATACAAATTTTAGGATTTTTTTTCTAATTCTGTGAAGAACACCACTGAAATTTTTGATAGGAATTCTGTTAAGTCTGTATAGTACTTTGGGGAGCATGAACATTATAAATGATCCACTCAGAAGAATCTGAGATACCCAAACACTTCCTGTAGTAAGGACTAAGGAGTCATCTCATCTGGGGGTCATCAGTGATGCACTTCTTACCCTTGACCTGGATGAGAAGAACAGAGGAGCAGTAGAAGGAAAGAGGCAGGAGACCAGGGAAAGAAGCAGCTCACAGTACCCACGGGGAGCTAAAAGTTGGCCAACTGGGAAGGGAAAAGGGATATCTGCCATCCTGCTGTTGCCATTTTGTATTTGTGATCACCTGATAACAATTTGTTTCTTTTCTGTTGTTGGAGGACACATGCAAGCCCTTCTAGGTATTGTTGGGCATGGTGGGTGGCTGACATTTATGTAGACATCTCTGGAACTGGCTAACTGTGACCTTGGAAAAATCACTTTATTTCTCTAGATCTCAGTTGTATCACCTGTAAATAGAGACTGAGTTATATAATCTCAAATGTTCCTTCAAACTCTAGCATTGTTTAGGCGTTTTGAGATTTTCAATCAAAAATTGAAATGACGGAATTGTTTGGGAGCAATCAAAGTAAAATATTAGGATTTTGTTATTTGCAGGGGAATTGCATCTTTGAAATGAAGAACAGTAGATTTAAATTAAACATAAAGCAAACTGCAAACAATAATCAAATTGTTATCATGTTGGAATATGTTAAAAGCACTACCTGCATCATTTGCTTCTAAGACCGCTTTTGTGTTGCCTATCCTGGACCTCTTAGAAGAACTATATACAGATCATCTAACATATTTGAGTTGTATTTGCACAAGATCTAAAGACAATTGCTAAATAGTTCATTGGTAGAGGGGATAATAAACTGTTCTGTAGCCGGTAGAACTGAAGTCAGTTTTGAATGAGAGAAGAAATTTCTTTGATTATGGAGTTGGGTTTTTTAATTACTAAACTACACATTGCTATAGCTTTATATATAAGGAAAATTTGGAAAATATAGATTAGGAGAATAATCTCATGCAAACCGATTCACAATAGCAAAGACATAGACTTAAACACCTATCAATGACAGACTGGGTAAAGAAAATATGAGGATACACAAAGACTCAAAATAAAGGGATGGAGGAAGATTTACCAAGCAAATGAAGAGCAAAGAAAAGTAGGAGTTGCAATTCTCGTCTCTGATAAAATAGACTTTAAACCAACAAAGATCAAAAGAGACAAAGAAGGACATTACATAATGGTAAAAGGACCAATGCAACAAGAAGAGCTAACGATCCTAAATATATATGCACCCAATACAGGAGCACCCAGATATATAAGGCAAGTTCTTAATGACTTACAAAGAGACTTAGACTCCCACACAATAATAGTGGGAGACTTTAACACCTCATTGTCAATATTAGACAGATCAACGAGACGGAAAATTAACAAGGATATCCAGGACTTGAACTCAGACCTGGAAAAAGCAAACCTAATAGACATTTACAGAATTCTCCACCCCAAATCCAAAGAATATACATTCTTCTCAACACCTCATCACACCTACTCTAAAATTACCACATAATTGCAAGTAAATCACTCCTCAGCAAATGCAAAAGAATGGAAATCATAAAAAACCGTCTCTCAGACCACAGTGCAATCAAGTTAGAACTCAGAATTGAGAAACTAACTCAGAACAGCACAGCTTCATGGAAACTGAACAACTGGCTCTTGAATGTTGACTGTATAAACAATGAAATGAAGGCAGAAATAAAGATGTTCTTTGAAATCAACGAGAACAAAGACACAACATACCAGAATCTCTGGGACACATTTAAAGCAGTCTCTAGAGAAAAATATATAGCAATAAGTGCCCATGAGAAGCAAGGAGAGATCTAAAATTGACACTCTATCGTCAAAATTGAAAGAGCTAGAGGAGCAAGATCAAAAAAACACAAAACCTAGCAGAAGACAAGAAATAACTAAGATCAGAGCAGAACTGAGGGAGATAGAGACACAAAAAACCCTTCAAAAAAATCAATAAATCCAAGAGCTGGTTTTTTGAAAAGATCAACAAAATAGACAGACCACTAGCCAGATTAATAAAAAAGAAAAGAGAGAATAACCAAATAGATGTAATAAAAAACGATAAAGGGGATATCACCACAGATTCCACAGAAATTCAAACCATCATCAGAGGTTATTACAAACAACTCTGTGCACATAAACTAGAAAACTTGGATGAAATGGATAAATTCCTGGACACTTGCCTCCTCCCAAGCCTAAACCAGGAAGAAGTCAAAACCCTGAATAGACCAATAACAAGGTCTGAGGTTGAGGCAGCAATTGAGAGCCTACCACCCAAAAAAAGCTCAGGTCCAGATGGGCTCACAGCCGAATTCTACCAGACATACAAAGAGGAACTGGTACCATTCCTACTGAAACTATTCCAAATAATCCAAAAAGAGGGAATCCTTCCAAAATCATTTTATGAGACCAACATCATCCTGATACCAAAACCCGGCAGAGACTCAACAAGAAAAGAAAACTTCAGGCCAATATCCATGATGAACATAGATGCAAAAGTCTTCAATAAAATACCAGCAAGCCGATTGCAACAGCACATCAAAAAGCTTATCCACCATGATCAAGTAGGATTCATCCTGGAGATGGAAGGCTGGTTCAACATATGCAAGTCTATAAATGTAATTCACCACATAAACAGAACCTAAGACAAAAACCACATGATTATCTCAATTGATGCAGAGAAGGCCTTCGACAAAATTCAACAGCCTTTTATGCTAGAAACCCTCAATAAACTAGGTATCGACGGAACGTATCTCAAAATAATAAAAGCTATTTACAACAAACCAACAGCCAATATCATACTGAATGGGCAAAAACTGGAAGCATTCCCTTTGAAATCTGGCACTAGACAAGGATGCCCTCTCTCACCACTCCTATTCAATATAGTACTGGAAGTTCTAGCCAGAGCAATCAGGAAAGAAAAAGAAATAAAGGGTATTCAAATAGGAAAGGAGGAAGTCAAATTGTCTCTATTTGCAGACGAAGTGATTGTACATCTAGAAGACCCCATCGTCTCAGCCCAAAATCTCCTGAAACTGATAAGAACTTCAGCAAAGTCTCAGGATACAAAAATCAATGTGCAAAAATCATAAGCATTCCTGTACACCAATAACAGACTAAAAGAGAGCCAAATCAAGAATGAACTGCCATTCACAATTGCTACAAAGAGAATAAAATACCTAGGAATACAACTAACAAGGAATGTAAAGGACCTCTTCAAGGAGAACTACAAACCACTACTCAACGAAATAAGAGAGGACACAAACAGATGGAGAAACATTTCATGTTCGTGGTTAGGAAGAATCAATATCGTGAAAATGGCCATACTGCCCAAAGTAATTTACAGATTCAATGCTATCCCCATCAAGCCACCAATGACCTTCTTCACAGAACTGGAAAAAAACACCTTAAACTTCATATGGAACCAAAAGAGAGTCTGCATAGCCAAGTCGATTCTAAGCAAAAAGAACAAAGCAGGAGGCATCACACTACCAGACTTCAAACTATATTACAAGGCTACAGTAATCACAACAGCATGGTACTGGTACCAAAACAGAGATATAGACCAATGGAACAGAACAGAGGCCTCAGAGGCGACACAACATATCTACAACCACCCGATCTTTGACAAACCTGACAAAAACAAGCAATGGGGAAAGGATTCCCTGTTTAATAAATGGTGTTGGGAAAACTGGCTAGCCATGTGCAGAAAGCAGAAACTGGACCCCTTTCTGACACCTTACATTAAAATTAAATCCAGATGGATTAAAGACGTAAACATAAGACCTAACACCATAAAAACCATAGAAGAAAATCTAGGCAAAGCCATTCAGGACATAGGCATAGGCAAGGACTTCATGACCAAAACACCAAAAGCATTGGCAACAAAAGCCAAAATAGACAAATGGGACCTAATCAAACTCCACAGCTTCTACGCAGCAAAAGAAACAGTCAATAGAGTGAATCGGCAACCAACAGAATGGGAAAAAATTTTTGCAGCCTACCCATCTGACAAAGGGCTGATATCCAGAATTTACAACGAACTAAAACAGATTTACAAGAAAAAAACAAGCCCATTCAAAAATGGGTGAAGGATATGAACAGACACTTTACAAAAGAAGACATAAATGAGGCCAGCAAACATATGAAAAAAATGCTCATCATCACTGGTCATTAGAGAAATGCAAATCAAAACTACATTGAGATACCATCTCATGCCAGTTAGAATGGCGATCATTAAAAAATCTGGAGACAACAGATGCTGGAGAGGATGTGGAGAAATAGGAACACTTTTACACTGTTGGTGGGAGTGTAAATCAGTTCAACCATTGTGGAAAACAGTGTGGCGATTCCTCAAGGACCTAGAAATAGAAATTCCATTTGACCCAGCAATCTCATTACTGGGTATATATCCAAAGGATTATAAATCATTCTACTGTAAGGACACATGCACACGAATGTTCATTGCAGCACAGTTTACAATAGCAAAGACCTGGAACCAGTCCAAATGCCCATCGATGATAGACTGGACAGGAAAAATGTGGCACATATACAGCATGGAATATTATGCAGCCATCAAAAACGATGAGTTCACGTCCTTTTTAGGGACAGGGATGAACCTGGAAACCATCATTCTCAGCAAACTGACACAAGAACACAAAATCAAACACCACATGTTCTCACTCATAGGCAGGTGTTGAACAATAAGAACACGTGGACATCGGGAGGGGAGCACTACACACTGGGGTCTGTTGGCGGGAAATAGGGGAGGGACAGCAGGGGGTGGGGAGTCGGGGAGAGATAGCATGGGGAGAAATGCCAGATATAGGTGAAGGGGAGGAAGGCAGCAAATCACACTGCCATGTGTGTACCTATGCAACAATCTTGCATGTTCTTCACATGTACCCCAAAACCTAAAATGCAACAAAAATAAAAAGAAAAAAAGAAAAAAAAAGAAAATATGATACATATACACCATGGAATACTATGTAGCCATGAAAAAGAACAAGATCATGTCCTTTGCAAGGACACGGATGGAGCTGGGGGCTGTTATCCTTAGCAAACTAACGCATGAACAGAAATAGAGCATGTTCTCACCTATGAGTGGGAGCTAAATGATGAGAACACATGGACACATAGAGGAAAACAACACACACTGGGGCCTTTCAGAGGGTGGAGTGTGGGAGGAGGGAGAGAACCAGAAAAAATAACTAATGAGTACTAGGCTTAATACCTGGTCATGAAATAATCTGTATCACAAACCTTCATGATAAAAGTTTACCTATGTAACAAACCTGCATTTGTACCTCAGAACCTAAAATAAAAGTTAAAATAATAATTATTATTATCATGATCTGATATGACCATAACACCAGTAATGGTCATTGATGACATTCTTATAGCTTTACTACGTTTATATCTCATTATACTTTAAAATTTTGAATCATATCATGTAGTGCTTTTTTTCATATTTAGTAATCTTATAAATTCCTTTACTTACCTTCAAATAATCTTCCCAAATACTGGGAGTGACTACATAATTTTTCACTGTATGAAGATATGCCAATTGTTGGCCATTTCCCTATTGTGTGGCATTTAGTTTGTTTCCAATATATGCATTTAGTTATTATAGCCAATGCTGTTGTTATCCCAGTACACTGATTTATAGTGGATATACTGGAAATAAGATCCTAGAAATGAAATTATAATGTTTTAGGTCATACAAATTTTTGTTGTTTTGATCTGCATTAAGGAACTGCCCTCTGAGCACTCAGGTCACGATATTTTCCAACCAGCAGTATGCGACTGCTGCCTCTCCCCACTCCATTGGTACTCATTCTCAACTCTAACATAATCGAAATACACAAGGTAACACATTTTACATAAACTTTTAAATAAAAAAAAAATCCTGTAGCTTAGCTACTCCAAGTCACAATTTTATCAAATACATGAAGCTACTTCCTTTCTCTAGCTCTGAACTTGATACACAGATGTTAATTACCCAATGTCACCCTTTCAATCCCCTTACTGAAGGGTTTTCAGTATAATAATGTTTCTCTGCCAACCAAGTCACTGATTACCACATTCCAGCTTTTCATTTAGAGTCGCTGAATTTTAGATTTGCTGAAACTGTCTACTCTCTGTCTAGACTAAAATAGCAAAACTTACTCTACCAAATGTGTTTGATCAAGATTTGGGCATCTTCAAGTCACATTCTGTTTTGTTTTTACAAATGTCCTCTACAATATAGTTTATGAAAAATTACTATTATATTTTTCCCTCACTCCTCGTCTCCTCTCTATTCTTGGAATCTACAACTCATCACCATGGAATATTCTATGTTCCACAATTAAGAGTTCCTATTTCTCTCTTCCATGCTGGGGAAATACTTTAAATCCAATTTCTTTAATTTTAATGCCTTGAAAATGAAAAACTACATGATGCTCCATTTGGTCTCCAACCCTGAGTAGAAAATTCACTTCCAAAAGCTTTCTAACTGGCAAACCTCACCCTGACGATGTATAATTGCCTACTTGAGGACACAAAGCATGCAAGCACAGCCCTGGGAGGTAGATTTGAGTTCTGGCTTTAGTTGTGTGATCTCATTCACTTTTTACTGGGCCTCAGTTTCCTCATCTGCAAATGAGGAAATGGGTTATATTTTCTATAAGACCTCCTTAATCTCCATGGTGTTCTCCAAAAGTTTCTTAATTAAAAATAAAAAGGGAATTTCTGGACATCAAGTGTTTTCTAACTTATCAGCTGCAAATGTCTGCACGGCTGCAGCAAAATTTAAAGGAATCCTCAAATCCTTGTGCACATATATATTTTCTTGATCCACAAATCAAAAGATACTATGATTATTACTATTATGATGCAAGAAAACTGCAAAATTGGTTGGCATTTAAAAGGAGTATTCTTCTTCCTAAAAATTTAAATAAATGAAAGAAAATCATGGCTCTAAAGAAAAATGAAAAACGTCATTGCACAGCTCAAGAAAAACACAGGCCAAGCATGGTGGCTTACTTATGTCTGTAATCCCAGCACTTTGGGAGGCCAAGGTGGGAGGATTGCTTGAGGCCAGGAGTTCAAGACCAGCCTGGGCAACATGGCAAGACTCCATCTCTACAAATAAAAAAATTTAAAAATTAGCCAGGTGTGGTAGTGCACCCTGTAGTCCCAGCTACTTCGGAGGCTGAGGTGGAAAGATCCTTTGAGCCCAGGAGTTTGAGGCTGCAGTGAGCTACGATCACAACACTTCACTCCAGCCTTGGTGACGGAGCAAAACCCCATTTCTAAAAAATACACAAAAACAAAACAAAAAAACCCCACAAAGCCCTCCTTTAGACTGCCCATAATATTGACTGCACTACCTATTCTGGCACTTAATTATATTCAACTGAGAGCTTTTCTTCCTGGGTGGCAAGCTCAATTGCCTTCAGGGCCAAACTGGTAACATGAATGAGTGATGCACACTGGCTGTTATTCTTTCAAAACTGGCACATGCTTTATACTTAAAAGCAGGAATGGTCTTCACTTTCACAAAGAATTATGCTTTCTCCCATCTCTGTGATAGATTTAACATCTTAGGCGTATCTTTTGTTGTTCTCTTTTTTACATAGTTATTCATGAGAGAAACAGTATCCCTCAACCATTAGCAAACAAGGTACAAATATAATGATCAATGGTGACTGCTCCAAGTTGGTCTTAGTGTCAGGAAAAAAAAAAGAGAGGTAGTGGTGGGAGCTACAGTGAGTAGACAGGGCTCACCCTATAGGGAGGAGAGACTCAGTCCCCAGTGACTCTGGCCCAGCTGGCATATAAGTCTATTGCTGTAAAATTTTCTTCCTTTTTTCTTTTTTTTAGAAAAAGGAACTTCACATGTTTAGGTGGAAACTCCTGATATTTATCTGTCGGTTTTGGCTTATTTTCAGTATTATAGCGAGCCAAATAAAATATGTTGTATGTCTTCATGCATCAGTTTGAGAATGATCTTTGAGATTCCTTCAGTAAGAAAAAATTATCTGACTGAGACAGGAGTCTCATTTTAGAATCGAAAAATGAGAGTGAATTGGGGCAGAAGAGGAAGGGCATGAAGAAAAATAATTGATGAATATGTTGGTTAATTGGACTGTGGTGATCACTACACAATGTACACATGCGTCAAATCATGTTACACACCTTGAATATATACAATTTTTACATGTCAGTTATATACCTCAATACAGCTGGGTGAAACAGAAAAAAAGTTTTAAATTATTAAAGAGTCCCAAGCGTATCATGGTCATGAGCCAGGTCAGTCACTGAGGCAAACCTCTTTCTTCTCAATAATAATAGATCATAACAAGCACCAAATTATTAAGAACTAAACCCCAGACACTGGGTTAGAGCTTTATGTGGTTAATTAAATTTTACCTCAGGGTCACACAGCTTGAGCCCAACCCAGGACTCAAACCCTAGACCTCTATGCTGCCTTCCCATGAAGCCATGAAGGGAACAGAAAGGGCAGAGTTTTGGGGTTGTAGCAATCCCCCAATGAAGAGCTGTGGGCCTCAATTGCCCTTGAAGGTAAGTTTCCTTCTATATTAAAAGACCCTTTGGTCAGTTCATCTTTAGAAGAGGAAATTTTCCCCAAGTTTACATTTTTGTAGGCTTCAATGGAGCAAGATAGTTAATATAAAAACAAAAAAAAATGAGCAATCATAACATAATCATGCCTAAAGAATAGATTCCTCCACTCTAAGTCACCGTCTTCATCCAGATCAGGAGGGTAAAGCAAGAAAGAGAGGGTTCTGCTGGTTGCCTGAGAAGAGGAGTCCGTCAGCTGTGCTGATGAGTGGCTGTCTGGGGCAGGCCATCAGTTCAGGAGTACAAGTGAGGAAGAAAGGCCCTTTGATGGTGTTGCAGCTGAGACTGCCTCGGTGTTCACCTTACCATTTCCTCTTTCTGGGCACATAAGACAACTTCCCAGCATCCCTTGCTCCGTAAAGTTACACAGTTAAGGCTAGGATGATACTTCCCAATCTGGCCCCTAAAATCTCCTAGAAGACTCTCAGCTCTCATCTTGATAGCTTTTCAGCAGAATGGGAAGTGAAGGACTTCAATATTGGAAAAGCCACATGATGAAGGAGTTTGAATTCCTGAGCAACCACTGGAAGGAGAGTTATTTGCTGGAGGGGAGCCATCCCCTAGAGATGCTGACCCAGACTGTGCTATCATGTGAATAAGAAAGAAAATTTGATATTAGCCATTAAGATTTGGCAGCTATGTGTTAAAGTAGCTAGCAAGCACATCCTAATAGAGTTTTCAGGAAAACTACAGTTGTTTCATCTATGCTTATCCAAAGATCCAGTTTGCAAAATCATTTCTGCTCTGTAAAGAGCTTACTATTAAGAAAGTCCCAGAGGTAACTCCACAAAGCATGCTGAAAATCCCTTATATATATGAACAGTCAAGTCACCTACTGAAATTCCAGACAAATCTTCCTGACCATGTGCAAGAACACAGAGTACCTGCAAGTTTCCAGGGTTTTGGTGCTATCAGTTAATGTGCTGTGAATTTAAACTCTTTAGAGAGGAACACTGGGCTGGATATGCCATTTCACTAGATGAAAGATTTAGCCAGTGGCCAAACCTGTATGACTGCAAGTCAGAGCTGCATGAATGTTGCAGAAACTCTGGCAAAAAGGAAAATTTGTATGTTCAGGACTTGTGTTGCAGATGCTATACAAACCCAAAACGAACTAAAGGGCAAAAAGCATGTGAGGCTCTTAATTAATTATATAAAACTATTTGATCAAGGTAGTGCTTTAATTTTTTTTTTTTTTTTTTTTTTTTTTTTTTTTTGAGACGGAGTTTCGCTCTTGTTACCCAGGCTGGAGTGCAATGGCGCGATCTCGGCTCACCGCAACCTCTGCCTCCTGGGTTCAGGCAATTCTCCTGCCTCAGCCTCCTGAGTAGCTGGGATTACAGGCACGCACCACCACGCCCAGCTAATTTTTTCTGTATTAGTAGAGACGGGGTTTCACCATGTTGACCAGGATGGTCTCGATCTCTTGACCTCGTGATCCACCCGCCTCGGCCTCCCAAAGGTCTGGGATTACAGGCTTGAGCCACCGCGCCTGGCATGCTTTAAATTTTTTATGTGCTCAGAATCATTTCTGTTTTTGCAAAGAAAGATCAGATAATTTCCAATGATTAATTTTAAAATGTATGGTTTTGCTCAACAAATCAATAGAGGAAGAAGCAATAATCAATTATACGAAAACTCTCTGGAAGTGGGAGAAAAGAGTGAGAACAAACTGCAAGCAATTCCTTTCAAATGGGTTTTGATCAACTCCTCTGTGGAGATCTTGCCAGCAGTGTTTTTGTCGTGTGGTTCCTCATTATGTAACCAGAAGGGAGTGTCTCCAAACTAGAATCAAGTTTGGTCTAGACGCTGTGGCTCCACCAGCTCACCTCTGCAAATTTGGATTTAGAAAACTCCACACTGGAACAGATCCCTACCTTGCCATAGTTGAATAGGCTGTACACATCATTTGACTTTCTTGTGTGAACTGCAGTTGGGAGGTGTTAAAAAAGAAGCCCTCTTAAAAACAAGGAAGACAAAACTATATCACCTGTATATTTCTAGATAATTTGTTGGTGAAAAGAGTTAGGGACATTTCTAAGAGAAGTCAAAAAGTAAATTGCTTTCTCTACTTCTCCTCTTTGAAAATTTTATATTCAATTTATGCATCTTGATGAGGTCTACAATAGTGCACTCAGCAAATAACTTTTCTTCCTGAGCCACAGAACTTAAACTTTTAAAAATGATAGTTTGCTCAGTGAGGGCAAAAGATTCACAGCCGATGTAACTCACCCATTAAAAATAATTTTTAATGGAAAAAATGGTAATATTAATACCAGCAAATTTGGGAAAAAAGCATACTCAAAGGTTTAAGTATTGGTAATTCAATTTGCATATACATATGTAAGCATACATATATATATGAATGTATAAATATATGTATGAATTCATGTATATGTATGAATGTATATATGCTTTTAAGTTTATTTGTTTTAAAACATAGATATATGTTTACATATGTGTATATATATGTGTGTGTGTATTTATATATACTTTTAAGTTTAATTGTTTGAAAACATAGAAATATTCTTTATGAAAATGTGTACAACTACACATTATTGGCTATTTAACAAATAATCGAAATTAATAATGAAGCGAAATTAATAGCAATTTATAACTAAAAAATAAGAACAAGTACCAAATAAAAATAAACAGCAAGTACTGCCTTGATGGTAAACTTCTGTCCCCAAACTGCAGAACTGCAGCCATCCATATGTTTGGATGGTAGTGAGACCTCAGCTATGTTGCCGGGCATTATGCGGAGACTGGGCTTCTTAGTAAAATACCAAATTAGAGTCCACAATAAGTTCCAGTCATGTACTGACTTTATGAATGCTAAAATTTAATGACCCTTAATAACTCACATAATTGTTTGCTATTAAATTGCTGTCAGTTCATCCACAAAAATTAATGTCTATGGAATTACATGTCTCATTCACCGCATAAAGAACTGGTCCGTCTTTCAGCCCATTAGGAGGCTGCTCAAGGCTGGCAGGTGAGCCTGGGGCAGCACTTTCAGAACTGACTCTGCTGAGACCACAACCTTGACCACCATCAACCAAGGTCAAGTCTTTCAGGAAGGTAAGAGTGGAGGAGGGTCAGTCTTACTTACACTGAAGAAATAGATTAGAAGTTACAGAAGGACCATTATACTTGTAGCACAGGAAGACTATGTTTTCTGGTCATCCACAGTACTAAAATATAAGACCCCAAACACTTTTCCACTGTACATTTTTCTTTAGCAGTAGCTAGGAAAACATATAGCTCAAGGAATAAGAGCTGAGTTCAGGAGTTACACTGAAAAAGCCAACCTTAGCTTTTCTAGACTTTAGTTTCTTCATCTGTAAAGTGGTTATAATAAAAACAGTTTCTACCTATAGCACTCTTATAAAGATTAAATGGTGGAATCCAAGGTTAGCAAACTATGGTCCATGGGCCAAAACTGGCCCATCTGTAAATAAAGTTCTACGAGAACAGAGTCATGGCCACTTGTTTACGTACTGTCTCTAGCTGCTTCACCCTGTAACAGGCGAGTTGGGTAACTGTGATAGAGACCGCCTGACCCATAAAGCCTGAAATATTTACTATCTGGCTTTTTACAAAAAAAAATTCTCCCTCTCACCCCTGATACAATCCATACACATTATTTTGTACAAGTGTTAGTAATTGTAAGGCAATGTAAAACTGAACAATTAACGATGAAAACAAGATTCTGGCATCAGCGTCTCAGAATATTTTATTTCAAGGAAAAGTTACCCAGACATATAAAATCATTATGAACAGAGCTACTTTGACTGAAGCCATGGTGGGGGGCTGGGAAAAATAGTATATCAAACATACATGATCATGGAGGCGCTCCTTAAAACCTGTAGAAATTAATTGAAAACATAAAATCTAAATTCTGAATGCCAAAGGGCTTTTTCTTTATTTTTCATGTGCCTTTTTACTCTTACCTATTTCTCTGGAAAGCCACAAAAGCAAGTAACAGCAATAGCATAAGGTAAGTAATTACTAATATCATACCTTTATACACCTACTATATACCCAGAAAAAAATTTAAATAATAATAATATCACTCTTTGAATAAAGGAAGTAAACAGATGAGTTCTCAAGTCACTCTGCTTTCAGCTTTCCCTTTACCTGATATTTTATACTCCATGCATTTCCAAAAGAAATACTTTGCAGGAAAGAGCTGTAGCTCTTGTTTGACAACTCTTGAGAATTGACTCAGAAGGAAACCTTGACATCTCAGGCAAGATCTTTCTTCTTTACAGTAAGGTGACTGCATTTCTGATCTCAAGCCAAGGACAGTGCTAGCAGGAGATGATGCAGAAGAAGGCTGGGCATATACAGGGGCAGGAAAACAGCCCCAGGCTAGGAGGGCCTGGAAAACGTAACTGAAAAACTATTCTCCAAAACCAGTTGAGAATGACATCAACCCCATCTTGGGAGAACACATCATTACACTTGGCGGGCTGTGGGGAACAGATGAGGCAGTGTGACAAAGTCAAGTCACCCACAAGAAGGTGGTGTTTTTGTGGTGTTTGAAACACTTACTTCAGCTAGATAAGACTAAATTGGCTTCCTTTATAGCAAACCTACCCGCCACTCGTTCATGCCAATATCAGGTTCCTTGTGGTGCATACTATGACATATTTACTCCAAAGCCAAATCAAGTTTTAAAATGAAGATGAGATCTTTGCAGGCTAGGAATTATTTAATAGACACACTAATGAACAAATAAATGTGAAACCATCTCCTAGAAATCAAGGATGGTGGAAAAAAAAAAAAACTCTGATCCCTGGGTCAGTGTGATCTGCCAATTTCCAAGATAGCTCCCAAGATTCCAGGCTCCTGGAGTAGACACATCTCCCAAACATGCAAAGAAGCACTAATCTAGGTGCTGTGTGAAGGGACTGTGCTGATTTAAGTAAGCTTCCAAAACAGTTGACCTTAAAATATGGAGATAATCAGGGTGACAATGACCTAATCACACGAGCTCTTTGAAAACAGAATTTTCTCCAGCTGGTCACAGTAGTATATCTTGGAAATGCTTAATTTTATATAATCGTATTTCTCAATGTTTTGCTATATAATCTGCATTTTATTTGGATCTTTATTAAGAAATATTTTCCTACCACTAAGTCACTAAAATATGATCCTACATTTTCTTTTGTTGGCTTCATACTTTGATCTTTCACGTTTCAGTCCTTAATCCACCTAGGGTCCATATTTGTATGAGACTCTCTAGTTTTATTTTTCTCCATATTATAAGCCAGTTTTCTTAGCACCATCTGCTCAACAATCCACCCTGGGCAGAGGTAAGATAAGAAATATGAATGTGGCTTGGGCTGGGAGGCCAACATGATCCCAGCATCCTCTGGCAGAGGGTATGATGCAGTGACTCAAGATCTTGGTGGAGAAGAGGTAAAGGGAGGGATCTGTCTCATTAGATTCTGCCCTGAACATCCTCTTTGGACCCTGTGTTGCAGTTACTAATCCTTGATTTATCTTCTCCTATTGAAAACTGGAATCCCTTTCCACTTGGAATGGGGGATGGGAGGGAAAGGGTCATGTTGTCATTTGCCTTGTCAGGCCTGGTGACACTAGCAACTGGCATACACCACATTGTTCTGAATGAGTTCCAGTCCAGCACACGCCCATCTTAAAACCTCTTTCATCACATAATTGGTACAGTTCAATGAGATAAAGAGATGGCACCTTTTGTCAGGCTACTACATGCCAGTAATGGGAAAAGAACCCATTCAGAGGCTCATACTCATGAGCCGTGCTCCTCCCCAAGCTGGCATCCCTGAATGTAACATGAGGGAAGACACTCAGGCAGAAACGGGGCATCCTGACCTGCCTTATTAGCAAAGCTTCATCCAGATATGACCTTGCATTGCATATTTCATTATTATTATTTTTTGCCTGTTTGCTTTGGTTTCATTCTTAATAGTACTTTGAGTTGTAGTTTTATTATTGCATACTTCAAATTCACTACTCTTCTTTCCATCTTTCTTCTCTTCTCACCACCCAGGAACCTCTCTCCCCATCTTTCCAAAGCAGCACACAGCTAGCTTCCTGCTATGACTTCAACTTCAAATTCAGCCCGGAAGTTAAGAAATGATTTCCCAGGAACTGCATAGAAGGAGGATCTGACCATTGGCCTTTGTGCTGCCCCCTGCCTTCTTCAACTCCCTTGGGTCTTA
This sequence comes from Aotus nancymaae, assembly GCF_030222135.1. Classification (NCBI taxonomy): domain Eukaryota; kingdom Metazoa; phylum Chordata; class Mammalia; order Primates; family Aotidae; genus Aotus; species Aotus nancymaae. The sequence continues at coordinate 33,299,859 of NW_026988425.1, forward strand.
GTAATTAACTTCTCCGGAGGCGTGTTGTTCCATGGGCCTCTCTGTTCCCTTGAACTCATTCACTGGAAACAATTCTCCTACACAGCTAAGAGCAGATTTCTCTGAACTAAGCAGCTGTGGTAAGAAAGTACAGATTCTCCTTTAAAAATGGCCCTTTCCAGTCCCACTGTAATGTTGACCAGCTTTCCTCAATTCCCAAAGAATTCATGCTCTTCGTACTGAGAAATCCATCTGGCCCCAGTCCTTTTCCATCAGAGGCAATCAGCCTCAGTCACATTCAGAGAGCCCTTTCCATAACTTTCTTGATCTAGCCCATACCTACTCCTAACTCAATAAAATGTTAGAACCCTGAGCCCTAACATATGAAGAAAGGGAGGCCAAAGTCCAGACTGGAAAACAGGTCAGTGGAACCATATATAAATCGAAGTCAGGATCTGAAATTTGAAATGAGGCCGGTATTTCTAGCTATGCTATGGGCATGAGGCTCTGACGGATTAAAGAAGAAATGATGGGACAACTTTGGATAAATGAAAGATCCATGAAATAGGAAGACCTCAGTGAAATGGTCCAAAAAGGACTCTGGAGAGCCATCTTACAGCCCAGATCCCCCTGCAAGATAGAAGGAAGAGGTGATGTCAGGAGATAAATGGCAAAAAGGAGCTAAGACAACTGGAATACAAACTTGATCAATATCACAATTTTATGTAAGACCAGCTCAATTACACAGAATTATATTCACAAGAGAAGATAGAAAATGGTCAGCTTGCCACGAAAGCAGCCAATTGATACAAAACACAGAAATGTTAGGACAGGAAGTCCTAACAACTTTAAAGCCACTTGCTAAAGAATTCTGCCTTAGCCAGGAATAGTGGCTAATGCCTGTAATCCCAGCATTTTGGGAGTCCAAGGCTGGAGGATTGCTTGAGCTCAGGAGTTTGAGAGCAGCCTGAACAACTTACTGAGACACCGTCTCTAATAAGAATTGAAAACAAAATTAGCCAGGAGTGGTGGTGCAAACCTGTAGCTTCAGCTACTCAGAAGGCTGAGATTGGAGCACTGTTTGAGCCCAGGAGGTCAAGGCTGCCATGATCACACCACCACACTCCAGCCTAGATAACAGAGCAAGACTATATATATATATATATATATATATATATATATATATATATACACACACACACACATACACACACATATGCTACCTTCTCTTCTGAAGAATGCATATATATATATGTAGAGCTTCCATTTATATTGGTATATATATGATATAGATAGGGTCTTGCTGTATGTATACATAAGTTAAATATATATTTTTTTAATTTTTATAAGGATTCTTTCTTTTTTTCAGTTTCTGCAAAAGAAGCCCATATAAAACAGTTGCATGATTTGATGCTTTGGGTTCCTGATTTAATTCCATTTTCAAAATCATCTGCTTCGTGGCTATGCTACAAACAGACTCTTAGTTTATGGAGTACACACAAGAAAACACACACACATAGCTCCATATGATACACCATAAGAATGGTGAAAACAATTGAATAATAGGTGAAAACAATAGAGAGTATTTACTACATAGGGCATATTTACTATCACATTCCTTTAAGTACGCTATATATATTAACTCATTGAAGCCACACCCTATGAACTGCTAAAATTTATATCCCTTATTAAAGATGAGGTCAATGAGGCATATAGAGACTGAATATCTTGTTCAAGATTATACAATGAAGAGATGATAGAACTAGAATTGCAGAACTAGAATTCCAATCCATGCATTCTGCTTCCAGAATCCATCACTAAAACCACTCTGTTGTACTGCCTCTTAAAGGATGGTGAGTTACCTGCCTAGCAAAAATAAACAGTGATCTTAGATGTAGCTACCCTGTGAAAGTTTCTACGTAAATTAGCCCAAATAGTAGTCTAGCTGCTAAAGGCAAATATTTTGCTTGACTTGTTGCATGTTGATTACTAATAGCAGGTGGTTTCAGTTGAAGAGTCGTGCTTCTATCTTCCCATTGGTCCTCCTTCTAGATGATCCATCACTCCCCAGACCACATGATTGTAACAAGCTTAATCCACATTTACTGTGCTGCTTAATTACGATAGAATAATAGCTGAAGGTAAGCTGACTCCTTAATTACCTTTTTTTAAATTCTGACTGCTTTTTATGATTATTATCCCTCCTGCCTTCACAGGGAACAAAATATATTTCCATGGTAGATGACCAGCTCCCCAGGATGAAAACTCCAGATGGCAGAGACAGTCAGGAAAGCCTTGCTCTATGACCAAGACCACTGCAGAAGCTAGAAGTGGGCAGGTCCTCTCAAGGACCCTTGACACCCAGAAAGCATCCTACCAGGAATGACAAACCAAACAGCTACTATTAGGAGATAGGATTCACAGGGTCTTTGCAAGGTAGCTGTACCAAGCACAGTCCCATCTCTTCTGAAGAACGCAGTGATCATCAAGACTGTCATTCATGAACTATTGCTGAAGCTACCTGATAGAGTCACATGGAATAGGTGGGAACAGTATCTGCAGTTTGATTTCCAAAGAAAAAATCTGAGATTGTGTGGGAGGATATATAGGTTGGTGATTGTAATAATTAGATAGGAAGGGGGTCTTTTATTAATTTCCAACTTGTGCCCCTGATTCCTTGTGTGAGATTCATCCAAGTCTACAAGTTTGCTATGCTTCTGTTTCCTCATCTACACTATATGAACAGGTTCTACCTATTTGCTTTGCACAGAGAACAACCCAATACATAAATGAACATTTTGAGAGGGAAAAAAACACCCTTTGGATATGGACACAGTACATCTATTCAAAGTCAGTATATGAAAAGTGAAAATAATCATTGAAGTTGGAATATTCTCAAGCACAAAATGGAATTCCCTCTTCTTGTACTCAGATTTAAATTGAGTTCCATTCAACAAATGTGCAAGCAAATGTGTTAGGCATTAAAGACTCAGTCACACACATCATGTGTACAGTTTCCACCATCTGGCGAGGCACATGCTCAGAGAGAAAATTTCCACTCGGCACTGGCGGGGTGGTGTTTTCCCTTGGTATGGTTTGGTTTGGGGACAAGAATGCAACACAGGTTTATTTGAAAGGATAGTTACAAAGAGCTGGACTTCCCCTTCTTTAACTATAACCCATACTTTGCTTCCATTTATATCAGTATAAATATAAGATCCAGTCCCTCTGACTCTCACATATGCACTAGCGACAGCCGTGGGAGGCAGAAACCAGACTGAACAATTGGCCTGAAATCAAAATGTGAAGAGGAAAAAAACAACTTGCTTATATCTCTATCTTTTAAATTTAACTTTTTAATTCAGTCAATATCATCTCTCTTATTCACATAGATTTCAGGGATGGTCTTGCTTCTCTCTAGTCATTGACCTTCCAAGAATACAATAGCTATAAATAAGTCGCCATGAAATAAAAGCAAAACATGTGAGTCACTGCTGCCATTGTTTCCTAAGAGTACATGGGAATTAGTGTGAGATGATGAAGATGAGTAAGTATAGTGATGATGTGAAGGGGGAGGGAAGAAATAAAATTTCTGGTCAAAGAAACCTTGTTCTGTAAGTTCCAAGTACACCTCCAACTGTGTAACAACATTTGCTTTTTTAGTTTATATGTACCCATGGGCTTCATTGGACTTAAGCTCAAAGGACTAAACTCTGACAAGCATTTTTGTATCTGTGACTGGGAAGCCATACAGGAGGGACACACAAGGTCATAGTCATTGCAACATAAATTCTCATAGTTGCCTCTTCAGGGGAGCTCAGGAACTTTGTCATTTACATCATCTCTCTTTTCTTTTCAGAGACAAAGAGTGATTCATTTTCATCTTTCAAGCATCAGCCCTAAGCCTTTGTGTATTTTTAAAAAACTCCCTAGAAGAACACTTTAGCTAAAATATGTCAAACTGTATAATTCAGATATAAAAGGTTCATTTGACTGTATCTGTTAGGAAATTAAGTGCCTCACAATGGAGAGTAGATTCAACCAAGGGAGAAAAAAAGTTTTCTCTACAATGCTCTCCACCTTCAAACTCTCTCTCAAAAACCATCCAAGTCTATATGAAAGGTTAAAGAGATGGTGGCACAGCCATTCAATGAAATCTTCTGTAGCTAGAAACATTAATTCACAAAAAAATTCATGACTTGGGAAATGATTACAATAAAATATTAAATAAAAAAGCAGGATTCAAAGCTGAATATATAAAATGATATAAATTATTAACTGTACATGCATAGGTGAAAAAAATGGGGCTAAATTAGTTTGCCAGCACTGTCATAACAAGGTACCACAGAATCGCTTAATCAACAAAAATTAATTTTCTTACAGTTTTGGAGGTTGGAAGTCCAAGATCAAACTGTAGGCAAGTTTGGTTCCTTCGGAAGGCTGTGAGGGAAGAATCTGTTCCAGCCCAACCTGGTGGCTTTATATGGCCGTCTTGTCCCTCTGTCTCAAATCACCATCCCTCTCTATGCTTCTACATCCAAATTTTCTCTTGTTATAAGGACAACAGTCATATTGGATTAAGGTCTGATTTTAAGTTACTTACCCCTTTAAAGAACCTATCTTCATATATGGTTATATTTTCTGAGGTACTAGAGGTTAGGACTTCAACATGAATTTTTTTGGGGGGCCACAATACAGTCCTTAACAAGAGCTCAATATACAAGAGTGTTTTAGTGGTAGATGAGGAACAATTTTCATTTTTCTCTTCAGTAGTTTTATGAGTGTTTCAAATATTCTACAATAAGATGCGTTATTTTCATATTTAGAGAAAACAATGAATTATCTTTGAAACATGTTTTTAGCATTCTTGAGAGTTTCCATCAAAGCCACATTCTTAGCAATGAGTTAACTGCCAGGCATGTGTTAGGGAAGGACCCACTCCTCACTCTGGCACCCATGACCCTCTGTGAACTCTTGGCTTGCATTCCAGAAGGCCAGGGGACCTGCCCTTTTCTATGAATTCCCACTGGAGGAGTCAGAAGGGCAAAGTCATCCTCCAAAGTCAGGTCAACTCCTCTTAACCACCACCCATACACATACCTTTCACCCAAGTTCCCTGGGCAGATATGAATTCAGGACAGATGTCACCAGTTTCCTGGAGGATTAGGACACCATGTACTAATTATGTCTACATAAATGTCTATATAATGCAAATACTAATTATGTCTACATAAACACATAAAATCTATTCTTTCAAATGCCTGCTTAAAATATATATTTAGGTCACAAGTCAAAGGTCTGAGGCCTTGCTGATTGTGCTTTTTGGACTGATTTTGATCCACCTAATGTCCTTGGGAATGGTGGAATCCCAGTGGCTCTTGAAGGGAGAGGGAGCAGGAAAGAAGCAGGAAACCCACCCGACCCTGTGGCAACACCTGCCATGTAACAGCAATAGAATATAAACATCAGTACTTTCCATACCCAGGAATGTGGCTAACCACTTTTCAAATACTATCTCTTTAATCCTCAGGACAACCCATGAAGGTGAATCTATTTTTTAGAAATGAGGAAATAGAGAAGATGCACAGCTAATAAGTGGCCCAGCCAGGATTGGTGCCCAGAGCCCCAGTTCATAAGCTCCCAGGACTGTAAGTCCACAAAGGCAGGAGGGCCATGTCTGTTCTACCATATCCCCAGTGAGGTCCACACTAAGTATTTGTTGAGTAATGAGAGAACAAGATCAAATTAGCTTTTTGCTGAGAGCCCATAGCACCAGGTAAAGACTTGTCGAGCATTATCCCTAATCCTTGCACTAACTTTGTAAAATTAATAGTATTGTCTTACTCCATCCAGGCTGCTATAGGAAAATCCTATCAACTTGGTAGCTTATAAACAACAGAAATTTATTTCTCACAGTTCTGAGACTGGGAAATCCAAGATCAAAGTGCCGGTAGTATTCAGTATCTGGCGAGGGCCCGTCTCCTGGTTCATAAATGGTACATTCTTGCTGTGTCCTCACATGGTGGAAGAACAAACCAGCTCGCTGGGGCCTCTTTTATAAAGGCACTAATCCCATTCAGGAGAATTCCCCTTCATGCCCTAATCACCTCCCAATGGCCCTATCTCCTAAGACCATCACCTTGGGGCTAAGGATTTTAACATATCAATTTTGGAGAGACACAAACATATAGACCATAGCAATTATTGCCCCATTTTAGAGTTGAGATAACTGAGGTTTAAAGAAATGAAATATGCCTGTAATCCCAGCACTTTGGGAGGCTGGGTGAATCACAAGGTCAAGAGATCGAGACCATACTGGTCAACATGGTGAAACCCCGTCTCTACTAAAAAAAAAAAATACAAAAAATTGGCTGGGCATGGTGGCGCATGCCTGTAATCCCAGCTATTCAGGAGGTTGAGATAGGAGAATTGCCTGAACCCAGGAGGTGGAGGTTGCGGTGAGCCGAGATCACGCCATTGCACTCTGGCCTGGGTAACAAGAGCGAAACTCCGTCTCAAAAAAAAAAAAAAGAAATGAAATATACGTAAGGTTCTCAGGACTGGAAAATATAGAGCAGTATAAGATTTTCTGCCCTCATAGAATTCATAATCAAATTGAGGATAATACTCATCTGTCTCTCTCTCTCTCTGTCTGTCTACCTGGGCAGTTTATGCTAAGACCCAAATAAGGAAAATAGGCAATGTGCTCCAGAAGCTCAGCACACGTGTGGATGTCACTGGGTTTGTTTTTGTTTTCGTGAAGTCCACATCCTCAGCATATTAAGTTATCACAAAGCATTCCCTCAAGTGAAAAAGCCTAGAGTGTGTGTGCACAGAATCTGGAAATCACATGGCCATGCCCACTGTGGTTGGCTGGGTGGAGGGAGAAGGGAGGATGAAGGGTGTTTACCAGTCACAAGAAGATGCCCGCAGCCTAAAGGAGGGGGCCGAGTCAATGTAGAAAGGCCCCAGGCAGCCCTTCACCCTAGACAATGTCCCTCCCAAAAACCCTGACATTCTCCAGCTCATCACACTGGACCAACCTTCTCCAAACATGCTCCTTTAACATGCAAATTCCCAGCTAGACAGGGGTGCCACATTACATTTCTGGGAGAGGATAAAGATCAGCTGTAAAACCTGGAAGGCTAGAAATGAATTCATTCAACAAAGGTTTATTTATTTAACTAAATATTAAAGACATAACAGAAGAACAAGGGTGAACAGGCCAAGAACTTTCCAGGGCGGGGTGGGGGCACTTCCATTACAGCAGGGGAGGCAGACAGGGGGGCTGAGGTACAAAAAAGTGCAAAGTTCATTCTGTGGAAAGTGCTGAGGAGGAAGGAAATAGGAAAAAGGAAAGAAAAAGAAAGTAGGGCAGAGACTGACAGAGCGCTCAGCAGCTCTCGGAGGAGGTGACAGGGAAGCTAAGCACCGAGGGAGAAGAACCTGGGTGGAGGTACCAAATGTTCAGGCCACAGACAGCAGCAGGTACACAGACCAGGGGTGGGAAAGAGCGCGGAGCATCTAGGCCAAGGTGGCCAGAGCCTGGAGGGCTGGTGGTAGAATGCAAAGGTCAGAGGCTGCTGAGAGAGGTCACCTGGCCTCTGGGAGAGTCTGACTTTAATTTTTTTTTCTTTTTTTTTCTTTTTTCTCTTTTTTTTAAATTGCATTTTAGGTTTTGGGGTACATGTGAAGAACCTGGAGATGGCTCAGTTACTAGGCCAGCCTCAGTTGAGTTGTTGCTTTTAATTATTGCTTCCAAAGATGTACTGGAGGAAGTCCTTTTATGTGCTCTACTTGCCACACCCACGCAAATAAACAAATTCCTTTGACAATCTACCACTTGGTTCCACCAAGAAATTCTTGAAAATCCTTCATTTCTTGTAGGAATCTGACCCCGTAGGGCAGGGAATGTCTCTGTTTCCAGCTGAATGGGATTTCTGGGCTTAAGAGCACTTCCCACTCCCTTCCTAGCATCTGCACGGTTCTTCTGGTTGGTCCTTCTTAAAGTGTATGATGATTTTGTAAAAGAAAGCTAAAGAGGATATGTGGAATATGACAATAACAAAACTAAGCAGACGTGTTAACGGCAGTGAGAATCTGGATCCCATCACTGAGTTACCTAGTAAACACTTCTTACACCAGAAACACCAGGGAGAGTTAGTTTTTAAAGAGGCCTGATTTGTAACTTTTAACCAGAAAATAGATTTCCTGTTGAGCAAAGCCTGCCTTTCTGAAAACTTACGGTAAAGAAATTTTAAAGTTGTAGACGATAAAGGGTACAATATAGAAACTACAATTGACTAAGCCCAGTAAAACGTCACAGTTAAATCTGTATTGGTGATTCTGCTTAACTCTCATTTTTTTTTTTTTTTTTTTTTTTTTTAGTGAGAACTGTCATGAAGAATAGCACTGTGTTTTAATTACTCTCCACAACATCCCCACAGAAAGGATTACAGAGAAGCTTCCCTGTGCCGCATGTGGACTCACACAGGTGTGGTGTCTAGCTTCCAGGATGAGCAATGCCCACGTACATTTAAAGACTATGAAGCAATGGTTAACACTTAAGAGCTGAAAGCGAGGGAAGGTGTGCTCTTTCTGGGTCCACAAGGGGGAGTTGTTTTAAGTGCAAGAACTTCCCAGGGCCATGCCCCCCCTCCCATCTCTCTCCATCCAGGAGATTTAATGGTCTCTGTTTTAATTTTCGCAGGCGTGGGAAGAATCAAAAAGTCGATCACTCCAGCGGAAGTTCTAAGGAACTCCTTTCATTGGCCAGAGGTCTTGGAGAAGGTGGGGTTCCTCCCAGGTTAAAAGTTCCCTTCTTCCTCACTCCTTTGGACTCTATGTTTGGCTTCCCTTCCACGAACACTCCCTTCGTGGAAGCCATCTTTCTCCTGGATTTTTCCCTCTGGAGTCCCCTTCCACACTTTCTTGTGGAAGCCTGTCTTCCCCTCCTAAACTCCATCTCTCTCTCTATTCCCTTCCACTCAGTGTGGAAGCTGCTTTCCTCTCCTGGATTCCATCTGTCTGGATTCTCTCACTCAGTGTGAGAGTTAGATGTTACTTTCTCTCTTTCTCTCTACCTGAATAAATCACTTTCTACAAACACTTCTGAGTACGGCATTTGCTTTTACTGCACACTCAGCCGTGGTCTCCTCTCCCATTCTTGGGGAGTGATAGACCAAGAACCTAGAGAAATGTCCTCTCAGGGGAACTGAAGGCTCCCTGAACCCCTGAACCCCAAATTACAAAAGGGCTAAAGACATTCAATAACAAGAACCACATCAGTTCTATAGTTTGCTAGATTTTTAATGGCAGGTTTGATGTATTAAAATTGAAAATTGTCAAAGGATTAGAAAAGAAAAATTAAAACATAGGAAATTGTAGTGTTAGACAAAGAGAGGAATAAATACAGACAAAAATAATTGTATGCCACAAAGGTATTCAGGAAGCAGAATTAGGCCAGGTGCGGTTGGCTCACACCTGTAATCCTGGTACTTTGGGAGGCTGAAGTAGGCAGATCACTTGAGGTCAGGAGTTCTAGACCAGCCTGGCCAACATGGTATAACCCCATCTCTACTAAAAATACAGAAATTAGCCAAGTGTGGTGGCACATGCCTGTAGTCCCAGCTACGTGGAGGCTGAGGCAGGAGAATTGCTTGAACCCGAAAGCAGAGGTTGCAGTGAGCCGCAAGCACCATTGCACTCCAGCCTGGGTGACAGAGCAAGACTCCATCTCAGAAAAAATAAAAAAAGAAGCAGAAGTACAGGGAAGTAGAGAGAGGGAGAAGGAAGGGGAAGAGGAGAGATGGAGCAGCGAAGAGGACTTGGGGAGGGGTGAAGGGACAGAAGTGAGTAGGAGGAAAAGAGGGAAGAGGTGGAACTTACCCCAGAATAAGGAAGGCCATTGCCCAAGAAAAAAACGTATCCGTAGGGCAGATAACAGACTAAAACTCTTAGAAACAATAACATGGTTTTATGGTCACTGACCCTTCTGCTGGAATAAAAAACAACTGGATTCAAAGTCCCAATTCTGGTGTTAACCTGAGTTGCTATATCAACTGTGTGTCCAACCTCCTTTGATTGCAGTTCCCTCCTCTAAAACGTGAAGATCCTAAAACAGGTCTTTTCAAACTTGATCCTTCTGTGATTTAAAAAAGAGGCAGAACAGCACTGAGATGAAGACCTCAGGAACTGAGGGTAGGCTCCTTCAATTTCTTCTCCACATGTGCCTTTTAAAAAGACACTTAACATGTTTGTGCCTCAGTATCTTTGTCTACAATAGAAAGCGATAAGAATATCTATGTCAGAAGATTCTAGTAAACATTGGCAATATAAGCCGTGTGTGCTATTATTAGCAGAGATCTTTTATCCCACGTTCCAAGAGTCTTTATAGGCTAATCCATATGGGGGACTGTGGGTTTGTTTAACCATGTTTTACACCTGAATTTTGGTGTATGCTATCGTCAGCCATTTTACTGTCACACTAATTGGTGTGTGTTCTTTCCACATCTGTGCATCACTGAATCACACTGAGGCACGTGCTTTTCCTTCTTTACAGAATCCCAGGTCAATTTTCTTTCCAGGTTGAACACATGGTGGCTCCAACTCTGGAAGGGAACTAGGGAATAAGGTCTGCTTTCCACGCTGAGAAAAGCCAGCTGAAGACTGAGGGTCCTTTCTTGGCTTCCACAACATCAAGCTTCTTGCTGCCTAGATTTGACTGTCCATTTTACAACTCCTTCCACAACATGGTGTTCTCTCTACCCTTATCCCCCTCCACTTTGCCGTGTCTACTCAAAAAGTTGTATGGTGCTCTTCAGTGAAACTCAAGCAATACAAACTAGCCCTGCTTCTCCATGTTTGTCCATGCTACCATTTTTATTCACTATAAAAAATACAGTATTTTGCTTGGTAACTTCATGAAATGGGAAGGAGAAAGTTCTGTGTGTTAGTAGGGTTGAATCAAGTGACTAGCTAGGGAGAAAAAGACGCTATAAAAAGAAGATGGTTTGGCATTAAGTAAGTCAAAGCTATTTCTCTGAATGTATTTTGATGAAAAGATAAATTTTTCTAAGCAAACTCACTAATTTGCCATTCATTGACTTTCCTTGACAAAGCCTAAGGGATTTCCATTTGCAGAAAGACAGCAAACCTCTATGAAGGAATAAGTGCCCAGAGGCAAGTTTAGTTGCATGCATTTTCTCTAAAGCTTTACAAAAGCAGGGTGATCTAAGGCCAGGACTCGAAATATCAGCACAGCCTGCTTTATTCTTTTATATCTTCATTTTCCTCTTTGTAAGATTTTAGGTAAAAAGATATCACAGTGCTTGAGCTCCAGGTTCTCACTGTATGTATTCAAGTTCTTGCCTTACTACCTCTGTTTAGGGAGGGTTTCCTAACTCTATCTCCTTGCCTCAGTTTCTCTATCCCACCCTTTAATTGACTGTGGCATGTTGGTGAAGACCTCAGGATCAAGAACCTAGCAGCCTGGGTAAAATCACAGCTTGGCCACAGATGTGCAATCGTGAGCAACTTACCCAAGTTCCCTGTGGCCTGTCCCTCTTCTGAAAAGTGGAGGTGATAATAGTACCACCTCATAGACTGGTTATGAATGTTACATGAAATGAAGAAGTAAGTACCTCTAACAGTGCCTGGCACACACAGGTGTTGAAGCGAGTAGTAGCCATGGGAAGTTGTACTAACAGTATTCAGCTATATACCCAGGGCCCCAGGAATGCAGCAGCCTTACTGTAGCCCTAGTCTTCTGGCATATGAGACCCTGGATCCCCAGGGCCACCCAGCAGGGACAGGAGGAATCCTCAGCCTGAAGATGCAGCTCTCAGAGTCACTGATTCAGCCATGAATCAGCCTCTGACACCTTTGGTTTAGTGCAGTGCTAAACCAAAGGCAGCCTCAGATGAAGTACTAAGCCACATCAGTCTGAGATGTAGTACTAAGCCACATCAGCCTCAGTTTAGTGCAGTGCTAAACCAAATCAGCCTGAGATGTAGTACTAAGCCACATCAGCCTCAGTTTAGTGCAGTGCTAAACCAAATCAGCCTCAGATATAGTACTAAGCCACATCAGCTTCAGTTTAGTGCAGTGCTAAACCAAATCAGCCTCAGATGTAGTACTAAGCCACATCAGCCTCAGTTTAGTGCAGTGCTAAACCAAATCAGCCTGAGATGTAGTACTAAGCCACATCAGCCTCAGTTTAGTGCAGTGCTAAACCAAATCAGCCTGAGATGTAGTACTAAGCCACATCAGCCTCAGTTTAGTGCAGTGCTAAACCAAATCAGCCTGAGATGTAGTACTAAGCCACATCAGCCTCAGTTTAGTGCAGTGCTAAACCAAATCAGCCTCAGATATAGTACTAAGCCACATCAGCCTCAGTTTAGTGCAGTGCTAAACCAAATCAGCCTCAGATATAGTACTAAGCCACATCAGCTTCAGTTTAGTGCAGTGCTAAACCAAATCAGCCTCAGATGTAGTACTAAGCCACATCAGCCTCAGTTTAGTGCAGTGCTAAACCAAATCAGCCTGAGATGTAGTACTAAGCCACATCAGCCTCAGTTTAGTGCAGTGCTAAACCAAATCAGCCTGAGATGTAGTACTAAGCCACATCAGCCTCAGTTTAGTGCAGTGCTAAACCAAATCAGCCTCAGATGTAGTACTAAGCCACATCAGCCTCAGTTTAGTGCAGTGCTAAACCAAATCAGCCTGAGATGTAGTACTAAGCCACATCAGCCTCAGTTTAGTGCAGTGCTAAACCAAATCAGCCTCAGATGTAGTACTAAGCCACATCAGCCTCAGTTTAGTGCAGTGCTAAACCAAATCAGCCTCAGATGCCTTAGGTTTAGTGCAGCTCAGTTCCAGGCCTGCTGAACTGAATCTTTAGCTCTTTCATGTCCCCCCAGTCTATGTGGCACTCATGGCCACACAGTCTCCTGGCTGGATTCTCTCCCTGAACCACAGACTGTTCAATCAGGCCCTGATAGCCACAGCCCTTTAGTACTGGCTAGGGTTTGCTGGCTCCAGGCCCTGCTGCAGCTCCCTCCACCTCCTGCCCCACAAACTTACAGTTGTCTGCAGCTACCTCTTTCATTCTTATCCTGGTTGTTGTAGCATGAAGGGCCTCTACTCCCATGTAGGGCAAAATCTTCTCACTGTGCTCCGGGCTTTGGACCTCTTACTTCCTCTGGGACTTCACTTCATAAACCATCCTGTCTCTGGTTAACCTCTGGCTCCCCTGTGGCTTTGCTCATCTCTCTCTCAACTTCCAGAGGAAAAAGTCAACTCACGCTTTTTGTTCTCCTCATTTACGGACCTGCATTTTCCTTTCTTTCTTTCAAATAGGGTAGCCTACATTTGGACCATAACCCATTTATGCCTAGTGTTCCATTATTGGAATGCTAAGCTTGTAGAAGTTACTTATATCCTACTGCTCAAGGTCATCACCAAGGTCTGATTTTTCACACACACACACACACACACACACACACACTTGCAACCTCTGGCATAAATGTGTTAATTTCCTACTATTCAGTCTTGCACATAAGTGCATTATGGTTTCTGCTCTCTCCACATCAGTGAGACTGCTATGTTAGAATTCCTGACAATGCAAAGCAAAAAGGAGGATTTGAGCTCAGTCCTATATACTACCAAGTGGTCTAGAGTAGGGTAGGGTATTCTGGGAAAGAAGGACTTTTACATACAGACTTCTCTCCTCATCAAAATCTTTCAGCCTGGGAGGGATAGCATTAAGAGAAATACCTAATGTAGACGACAGGTTACCACCATGGCACATGTATACCTATGTAACAAACCTGCACATTCTGCACATGTATCCCAGAACTCCAAGTATAATTTTTAAAAAGATCTTTCAGCCAGGGCCACATGGGTCAACAGGTTCTACATCTCACTCTCACACAATCATGATATTCCACATCTCACTCTTACACAATCATGATATTCCACATCTCACTCTTACACAATCATATTCCACATCTCACTCTTACACAATCATGATATTCCACATCTCACTCTCACACAATCATGATATTCCACACCCTGACACATCTTCATTCTCCTCTTACATCATCCCCTTTTTGACTTCATGATCTCCCTGAACACCTGGACACCCAGGTAAATGCCATTAACAGCACTCATGCAATTGGGTGAAGCCTCAGTTTTGTCTCCTTAACCATTTCTCAGCAATGCCTTCTTGATCTCCAGAACAAAACTTTACTTTGTTAGGACATCTAGGTATAAAGGTCCAATGAGTCTTTCCCAAAGGAAACGTTCATCTGTAACTCATAAGAGAAGGAAAATAATTGGTAATCCTATGCAAAAAGTGAAATGTGCTCTCTTCATGCCTTTTCTCCCCTCACTCTTTCATCTTCGTTGTGATCCTCATTCTTCCTCTCTAACTTTTACGTAACTTTAAAAGGTGCTTTACTTAGGGATCTATTACAAATTATTCTGCTGAATCATGATAAAATAGACTTTGCTTTGGGGATGGCTCCAAGTAAATCCTCAAGGTTGCAGCTTTCCACAAGGGAGGGTTTACAAAAGTCCAAGTCCCCATAGCATAAAAGCTTTCAGAGCAAAAATAATTTAAAACAGGAGTTGTACACACTGCAACTTTTAAACAGAGCTTTTCATGCTGAAATTAGCACGAAGTTTACTTAGTATCCTGAGTGCTGCATAAAGAACTATTGTTGAGGAAACATGAGGGGCAGCTGGAAAAACACAGGAAAGTGGGAGGCAGGCATGGTGCCAGGCACTGGGGCAGCCTCTCCATCTAAGCTTTCTAACAGTGCAGACACCCCATAGGTGACCCATATAAGGACAGAAGACCCCAGGACACCAGGACAGTGGGCACCATACCAAGAGCCAGGATGACAGTGGGGTGCAAACACACATTCAGGAAGCTAAGGCTAGAACAACTACAAAAGACAGAGCCAGGCTTGGTGGGCTCCAAGAAACACTAAGGTAGAGCTGGGAATCTGTAGCTAAGCCAGCATTGGGTCAACTTTGTAGATTCGTTGTGAAGGTTACGTGAAATGAAAAAGTAAGCCTAAGTCCCCACAGCATGAATGGGAAGGGCCCTTGATGATCACCCAAACAAATATGGTGCCCTTCTCTCCCCTACCTTTCTTCTGAACAGTTCTTTCTAAAGCCCTTAAGCAGGGCAGCAGATAAAAGTAGGCATCTGTGTAGGGTTGGAATGAGAGGAGAGCTCAGGTGGACCAGAGCAGAAGACCATAGCCTGAGCAGAGTGAAGACATCTGCATAGGCGTGACACATGGTTCAGGGTAACAGATCCCAGGACTCAGCAAGGTGAGAAAGGTGCCCATGTCAATGAGGAAGAAGTACAGTGCTGGGTTTCTGAGCCTGAGCAAACTAAGGTGGACAGCCCAGAGGGAGGCAGGCTGGCTGGAGAATCAAAGCCCTGTGGCTTGGCATGGAGGTCAGAGCCCAAGCAGGGTGAGGATGGCATCCATGTGAGGCAAAGGGGGTGGGGTAGGGAGCCAGCACAGAATGTGAGAGCTGAATTTAGGTGAGAAGAGAGCAGGAAGTGGTAGCAATAATGGAGACGGGATATTGATCACAAACAAGGAGACTGATCAAACACTAAGGAGCATGGGAGCTAGTTACATCATTGTCAGAGAAGATATTTCAGAAACGTAAAAAGGAAGAAAACCAAAATGAATACTATGATGCTGAGCTGGAAGTGAAGGTACAGTAGTCATCTCTTATCCACAGAGAACATGTTCCAAGACCTCCAGTGGATGCCTGAGACCATGGATAATACCATATCCTATATGTGCTATGGTTTTGGATCCGATAACCAGGAAGTGATGAACAGGCAAATGGCCTAGGCAGTGTGCATACTGGACAAAGGTATAAGCAAGATGGTGCAAGATCTCACACTACTCAGACTGGCACACAATTTAAACCTTATGAATTATGTATTTCTGAAATTTTTTTTTCAAAAATTTCAGACCACAGTTGGCCAGGGGTAAACTGAAAACAGAAAATAAAACCATAGATAAGGGAGAACTACAACATTAGTGTAAACCCATAATTTTCCAAACATGTATATTAGTATATAGACATACTAATAACTGTAGATGCAAGTGGGGATTGAGGCTTACATGCACATATGCACGTATACACACATATTCCCTACCTCTGTCCATTGAGAGGGCTTGGAACAGCAGCATCTGATAGCAATGAGCACATGTTGTGACCAGATCTTTGCTTCAAAATGTCACTCTTCAGAGGAGGGGAGAAAAAGTTTCCCTGAATAAAAAACTATAGGGCTGGGACAGTACAAAATGACCCTAGAACATCTTATTGTCCCAGAAAGCAAGAGCATACTCAAAGAATGCAGGACGAGGCAAAAGACACAGAAGCCAGATCGAAGGGGCTCCCACTGGCCAAACTGAGATAACTGAGCATCATAACAAATACTGATATTATGTATTAATAATAACATATAATAATACTAACATATATTAAATAATTATGTTACATTAGTATGGACATGAGCACAAGTCCATGCCAATATAAATAAATGAAGAAATAAATTGCAAGTCTGATGAGGAACAGAGCGCTCACCTAGTTTTAAAGTATTTTCCCTAGAATACTTATTAGAAAGAGAAAGAAGACTAACTTTACAGTAGAGGAGTGTCAGAAATGAGACGAACCAAAAGTATGTGACGCTTGATAAGATGCAATGAGAAAATACAGGGTCACTTCTGGCTATTTCTGCCAAAGGTGCTGTCTTAGGCTGTGTTGCTAGAAAGGAATACCTGAGGCTTGGTAATGTATAAAGAAAATGGGTTTATGTGGCTCATGATTCTCAAGAAGCATGGTGATAACACCTACTTCTGATGAGGGCCTCAGGAAGCTTCCACTCATGGTGGAAAGCCAAGTGGGGCTGGTATCACATGGTGGGAGAGGAAGCAAGAGAGAGAGAACGAAAGCAAAAGAGGGAGCAGAGGAGGTGCCAGGCTCTTTCCAACAACCAGGTCCCACAGGCACTCACTCCTAGGAGTGAGAACTCACTCACTCACACGAAAATGGCAGCTCCCCACACATTAAGGATCCACTCCAATGACCCAAACGCCTTCCTCCAGGGCCCACCTCCAACACTGGGGATCAAATTTCAACATGAGATTTTGAGAAGACAAATATCCAAACTATATCCTGTGCAAAATCTGAATCCAATCATAAGCTAACATCAGACAAACCCAAATTGAGGGACATTCTACAAAATAACTGGTCTATAATCTTCAAAAGTGTTAAAGTCATAAGAGCTAAAGAAAGGTTGAGGAATTATTCTAGAATGAAGAAACTGGAGACCTAATTAAATGCAACATATGAATCTGGATCACTTTTGCTACAAATAACATTATTAAAACAGCAAAACTTGAACGGAGTATGTGAGTTAGATGGTAGTAGGGTTGGATGAACCACTACTAATGTTCTGATTTTGATGCCGGCCTGTTGTTTTGCAGATTGTCCTTGTTTGCATGAAATACATGCTCAATTATTCAGAGAAGATGGGGGCAGGGGATAGGCAACTTACTCCCAAATTGTTTTATAAACAAAAATTAAGCTATTGGTCTGAATTTGCAAACTTTTCAGTAAGTCTGAAATTGTCTCAAAACCAAACAAAAAATATTTTAAAATCACATACAAGAGGGTACCTTAAGTCTGGTTTCTTTCAGTGAAAATTTTGAAATAATTTTAAACACAGTTTAAGTAAATTAAACATACTTCCATCCCGCACATGCAATCACAGACTAAAGTGAAAAAAAAAAAAAATCCAGATACAGAACAATACATACTCTATGATTACAGTTAAATAAAATTTAAAAATAGATAAATCCAATCTTTGATGTTAGAAAGTCAAAACAGTGTTTATACTAGAGTAGGGACAGTGCTGGGAAGAATTTATAACATCATTACGTTACCACTGCCATTTTAAATTTTATATACATTCAATCATTCAATATGAACTCTTATATCTGGCTTTCTTTGCTTAACATTATGTTAGTGAGATTCATCCATGTCTTTGCATGTTGCCATAACCCACTCATTTTCAGTGCTGTGGAGTATTCCACTGTGTGAATATATGAAAATGTATGTATCATCTTAGTGATGATGCTTGATTTTTCCAGCAGTGGTAATTATTAATAATCCTGCTATCAACATTGCTTTACATGTATTTTGTTGCACATATGTGTGCAATTTTGCATCACAGGGTATGTTCAAATGTAGCTGATAATGCCAAACACTTTCCCAAGTTGTTGACCCAATTTAAATTCCCATAGTGCATAAAAGTTTCTAATTCATTTTTATTCTCAGTGTCATGTACTATTTCCAATACTTACTAGCTATCTCATATGTTTGATTAACTGAATTCCTCTGTCTCTAAACAGCCACCTAAACATTAGGCTTTCACAGTGATTCACTCCTTCCCTCTATTCCTCCGTGCTCAAAATAAAATCAAACATTTGAAATGCTGTAATATCCCCCAAAGCCAGTAATAGAATTGAGTTTTGAAACTTCCATTTTACTCATTTTTCTACATCAAGCTCAAATGCCCATCTTCTAGAAAGATGGCCCTGATTGCTGCCCCAGAGCTCATGTTCTCCTCCATCCTCTGAGAAGAGCAATATAAGCAACACAAAATTCACAGTGTATCATGGGAAGACTTCAATGGCAAAGCTAGAGATCATGATGGGGGTGGGGATAGCTACATCTTATATTTCTTTGTGTCCTCAGTAGTAGTAAACAACATGTAGAACATGCAATGGGTACCCAATAAATACTTGTTAATAAATTCCTGAAGCTTTGTTCTGATTAAAGAAATGTTGGTCCCCTGAGGTTTGAAGGCTTTTCAATACAGCCATGAAGCAATGAGTCCTAAAAAGATAAAACTGCACACCAATTAGCTCATTTGATGATGAAAGGCCATGTTCTTGGGCTTCACCAAGCTGTAGCAATATTGCTTCTTTCTTCTGATGTACCAGATGAACAAGAGGGGCTTCTCTTGGCCACCAATCCCTCCTTTCTTTCTTCTCTTCCCATCTGCTACTTATCCAGGCAAGACACTAGCTGCCTCTGATCAAGTTCCAGAAAGGAAAACAAACAACTTTGTGGGGGTTCTGTCCTACAGTAGAACTCCCAAGTTGGCCTGTAAGAAGAACTGAGAGTGAAGCTCTAATTCAGCACAAAGGCCCTGAGAGAAGGAAAACCTTAAGTGGAAGCTTTCTTAAAGGTGCTATCTTAGAGATGTGTAGCTCTATTTCAGAGACATGTGGATCTTCACATATCCATCCACCAGCATTTTCTACCTATGTCCAGACTCAAGGGCAGCACCTTCATGCAAGCCTGGCCAGACCACATGTTCACAGTCCATGGGACAGTGTTAAAAAAAATAGGAAGTTTCAAGGACTGGATCAAACGCAGAATGATTATACCCAAATGATCGAGTACAGGATGACTCACTGACAAGGAAAATAAAAGTAGCAGTAAGTTAGGCAGAGGCAGCCTTGGAGAGGCTCAAGTGAAGCTGTTATCAGAAAACAGGTCACCTTGAATGGGTAGGCACGGCACCTGTAAGCTTAATGAGATAGAAAACCGTATTCACCAAAGATCTGTCAGAGGGAGAAATTGTGTTTCCAAGGACACCCTCTCCCTTCCATAAACAGTGAAGCAATGGCCGAGCGCAGTGGCTCATGCCTATAATCCAAGCTTTTGAGAGGCCGAGATGAGTGGATCACTTGAGGTCGGGAGTTTGAGGTCATCCTGGCCAAATGGTGAAACCCCGTCTCTACTAAAAATACAAAAAGTAGCTGGGCGTAGTGGCGCATGCCTGTAGTTCCAGCTACTTAGGAGGCTGAGGCAGGAGTATCGCTTGAACCTGGGAGGCAGAGGTTGCAATGAGCCAAGATCACGCCATTGCACTCCAGCCTGGGCGACAGAGTGAGATTCCATCTCCCAAAAAAAAAAAAAAGTGAAGCAAGGAAATGCCTGAGTACCTGGAGTTGCCCAGACCACCACCAGCTGCCTTGGAGTGGCTCAGCTCAGCCAGAATTCAGAACCTGAAGTGCCAGTTGTCACCCAACAGGAAGTCAACATGAGAGCAGAGGATAGACAAGCAACGTATTGTGGTGAAAGACAGAGAGATTTCAGAAGCCTCCATGAAAGTGAATGTGAAATGCTGAAGACAAGAACCCTGAGAAGTCAAATTTGTGTTTCCCTCATTGGTATTCATTGCAAAAACTGGACTTTAGAGAGTCCTGCCTTTTACACAAGTTACTTGAGGTTGTCAGGACTGTTGAGATGTATTCTGAATCAGTTGCCCCAATGACATCCTAGGGAAAATGCAAGCAGGCTTCTATTCTCAGCAGAAGTATTTTCAGTGTCTATCACCTAGGGTGATTGCAAATGTTAGTACTGAAAAACAGAACTGGGAGGGTAGGCCTTGGAGAAGCAGAAGAGAAAATGTGAATCTAGAATGCAGATGATTAGCTTACAAACCTGGCCGTACCAGAATTATCAAAGTAGCTTTAAGGTGTATATTTTATGCATGCATTTATATATACACACAGACACACACACACACACACACACACACAGATATAGCATTATAAATGTATTATTGCATAGCATATTATATATGTATTATATACACATATATAGCATGTGCGTGTATGTATATCTATATTTTATATATATATAATATATATATACTGTACTACATACATACACACTATAGTAGTAGCAGAGGCAGGTGGGAGATGTATTTCATAGTGTAAACCCTTTTTATCCTTTAAGTTTTGTAGCATGTGACTGTATCACCTGCTAAACGTATTATAAAACGAAGCAGGGAAAGCCTAGATTCCTCTCATGGAGATTTCACTGTCAATAGATGATCTGTTCTTACCAAATTGTCTGTACCAAGCAGATCTCACCACCAGACTGTGACCCACCCATACCCAAGCATCTAATTGTTCGTCACCAGCATGTCGGTCAAAGCATGTGAAAGGGGACTTCCTGACCCAGGATGGGGCACGCTCTCACATGCCTCTGGGTTTCAGACACTGACTCAGCAGAAAGTTTCTCAAGGCTAGAGGATTAATCAGACCTCAGGTGAAGCTGCCCACAGCGACTTCTGGGAGGTCTTCTTGTTCCCTTTCACAAGAGAGTTCTTGGTGCGGTACTATGCTAAGTGCTACACACGCATCCTCCCATCCGAAATAGGTACTGTCAGCCCCTTTTACAATCTCAGAGATAATGTGCCCAAAGTTACAGAGCTAATGACTGAAATCTGCCTACCTGGAAAACCCAACAGGCTCCCGACATCATCGGCCTCTTTCATCACTGCAGCCTTTTTCTCACACAAACAGTTCTGATGCCAGCACCACCCTGCCACCATCCATGTCCACAGCACAGAAAATGTTACAGTGTCAATATCTACCCTGGATGACCTGGCTAGGACATTAGTTCTCGCTTTCACATTTTCTGACTTTATAGTTTTTTAGATTTGAAGGTCAAAGAGAGGTTTCTACCCAGCCACCAATAAAACAAACAACAACATACCTATTTTTGCACACATCAGCCCATGAGGTCATATGCTTTGGTTAGAGTTCCTGAGTTCTATAAGATCTTAGAAATTAATCAGCCTTCATTTCCCAGAAAAAGAAGCTGCAATCTTGAGTGTTAAGAAACTTCTCTTAGAGCTTCTGGCTGGATGAGAGCATTCAAACATAAACTTCAGGTCTCCCAATTCCATTCATGCTTGTGAATGACAAAATACTCTTCTGAAGTCATAAGCCTAAATCACAGTGGACTAAGCTAGAAATAAAAGAAAAGAAGAGCCCATTTGTCAAATTTGAATCTTTTTATTGAAACAGTTAAATTAACTAATTGAATTAAAAGGATTTACTTGTAAAAGAGAGAATCCTTTCCAGAGGAGGGTTGTAAAGCACTCACCAATACATATCAAATCCTTCTTCTTTGGTCATTGCCAAATCAACTGTTATCACAGCCTTCCACATAGAAAAGAGTATCTGCTCAGAAGGGAAACTGGATTGCTGCCCAGTCCCCCACAACATCCAACCTCCAAGTTCAGAGGTGCCTTCTGCTGCAATGCAATTTCAAATAAATGATGAAAAAAGATGCAAAGATGCTTTCACATCTTTTGCAGTAACCTTAACTGATTTCATTCATTTATTTTGCACCATAGGTTCAGGTAAAACCCCTTTCTGTAGACTTATTCTGCATTAGCTACTCCTGATACATGCACACACATGCTCATGTGCATACATGCACATGCAAGCACACACACACCCCATAGCCTACTTATCTAACTGCAATCAACTCTCATTTGTCCGGAAGCTCTGCTATGAGTGGCACATTCCCCATATTCTTTCCTTTTAGAGCTCTGTAGAGGTTGGAAAAGATAAGAGACCACTGACTCTCCCTAAGCTTTATATTAGCTAACAGCTTATCCTCTTCTGTTGCTTCTGCAAATGTGTAACAACAACAACAAAACCAAGTTGTAAAAATAGCTAAAACAAAGGAAGACCAAGGAAGAGAAAGAAAAGCCAAAGAAAATTCCCAGAAAACTCATTAACAGAGAAATAAAAGTCCTTAGAGATCAGCTGAGAATACTGAAGGATCAGAAGGAGGAAGCATCAGTTGTAAATTTTTTTAAAAGTTCTTAAAAAAGGTTTTCTAGAAGAAAGAAAGGCTACTTGGAAGAAAGATAGTAATATCTAATGACCCACTAAGAGACTGAAAGTTGTGCATTTTAAAATTAAGTGACTCATTTCTTACAGCCAAAGCAGAAATCAAATGGGAAAAACAATCTAGAGAAAAATCTGCCGTTAACAGGGTGCAGGGGGTGAGTGGATGGAGGATGGGTAGAGAAAGGAGGAAGAATCAGTAACACCAAATGGGGCCGTTTAGTATGAAATTCATAATCTGAGAAATCTGTTTCTGAAAATAGTTTATTGTCCTGCCAGCCAATTTAATTGTAGAACTATGAAGGAATGTCTATATGGAAATGTGCAGTCTGCAAATTAGAGAAACGGTCTGGTAGGAAGCACTAGTGTATGAAATTCACTCTGTTTAAACAAATGTCTGAAATCTCTCAAGGAGGGAAATAAGCAAATCCAACAACATACACCGTTGGGAAAAAAGCTAAGAAGGTCATTTGTATGTGTTTGTTGAGAGGAAGATTCTCAGTATTTGATTATTTGAAAGGCCTTAAAAGCAAATAACAGGTATCATCAATAAAAAGTCAAACAGACAGGATGGCTGCAGTGTTAACAGTTTGTGGAGACACACAAAAAGAAACACATGCATACCTTTTCTAAATCCCCATTCATTTAGTCAGGGATACAGAATTTAATAGAAGCAAAGCAGCCACAGCCCCTCAGGAGGACAGGCCATGCCTCCTGCCCTTACCCTTGTCGTCCCCAGGGTGCACTGCTGTCAGCAGCCTTGTCTGCATGGGTATTGTCCTCCTGGAGCCGATCAGGGAGCCTAATTCTTGTTTTGCCATTGCCCTGTTATACACAGATTTGAATCACCACCTAGGAAAACTCCCCACTTACCATCTCTTAAGAGAACATTTATAACATCAAGGTCTCCTCACTCAACCTCAACTTAGAATCAACAAGGCCCATCCCCTTGAGATAGTAATGAAACCATCAACAATGCTAGCTGTCATTGTCTGTCCCAGCCCTTCCATGGCCCAGAAAGCCTGTCTTTTTTCAACAGCTTGGATGAAAACACCAAAACAAGAGATTATTGCTTGGCACACTCATCAGGTAGATAAGAATTAAAGAACATGAGAAGAACCAGCAGCTGTTCTGATAAGAGCTCTCCATGCCAAAGACAGAGATTTGAACATAATGCAACACAGCAGAGAACAGGGGAGCAGAAAAGGATGACAACGAATGGGTACATTTGGCCAAATGACCCATCTTATTTTGGCTTCCAAGTTCCCATGTATCTTCTCAGTCTTTTTCTGAAGCACATTATCTAAGATTCCTCTTCCACCCTTTCACCCATCAACAGTGATTAGAGCAGCATCATTCCCTGCTACTGTTTTAAGCATCATTAGGCTTTCAGGCAAACAATTTGCCACAAGGATGCAAGACATAAAAGGGTGAACTCAAATAGAATTAGTGTCTGTGTTTCATGGGTCAATGCTTCCCAAATTTAATGCACATACAAATCACCTGAAGATCTTGTTAAAATTTAGGTCTGATTCAGCAGATTGGGGTAGGATCTGAGAATGTGCATTTCTAACAAGCCCTCAGGTGACACCCATCCTGCTGATCCCTGGGCTCCAAGGATCCGGTTCACCCAAAGTAACAGACCTAAATAGGCAGTCTTGTCTAAGGTCACACAGTGCATAGTAGAGCTAGGATTTGAGCTCAGCTCCTCTGACTTCCAAATTCAGTTAAAATGCCGGTATGAAAAATATCTCAAGCCTCCACATTGGTTGTGTGGTTAAAAATAAATCAGTTATGTCATACTCAAAGATTACCTCCAATGACCAAGTAAAACAATTTTTCAGTTACAGAATGTAAAACCCAGGCCTCTTGTTTTCCCATTTTTCAAAGGGGACATTTTCAAAAGGAATTAGATCTCTTTAATATTTAAGCTCCCTAGACCTGTGATTCATGTTGAGACAAAAAGAGCAGAAATATTAATCCATGAATATCTGGAGGGAGGCTCTGGACACCTAATCTTCAGTTTATGTAATGAAAACAGAGATGAGATTCAAAGTAAAGTCTCCAGAAGAGATATACACTGGAAGGGAGTAACATCTCTGGGCTGCATTTATGTAGACCCTTAAGACAAGTCACTAATAGAGCCTCTGGCCTCTCTCCCTGGTAAGAGCAGAGGATCATTCTCCATTCCTTCTCCTGTACCATCCCTAGACTATAGGAAAGTCTGCTGATTCAAGACTCAGCAGAAAGAAGAAAACAATGCTGCTTCTTAAAATATAGCTTCTTCAATGCTCTCCCTCCCATCTCCAACTCATCATGATGGGAACTCACAAAATAAACCTGATGAACTGAAAAGTAAGCAGAAAGACAAAAAGGGAGGGAGGGGAAAAAAACCACTCCTATTTATGAGGCTGCAGCACAAAGCACTGATAGTGACAGGAGGAATTTCCGCCAGCCGGAGGCCCCATTCCAAAGTCTCATGTCTGAGAAAGCATGGGTCTTACCAGGCAACCCCCAAAGGTCCGAGGTCAAAGAATTCCTCATCCTGGGGGGCAGAGTAGGGGATAAGCAGAGCATTTATTTCCCTTCCCTTGGTGAGTGACAACAAATCCTGACACGCAGGCATCCTGCAACTCAAATCAGTGACTTCTGCCAATGAGCCACAAAGTTCCTATCAGGAAACAAGGCAAGAAGGCTCACTGGGCAAGTTTTCCCACACAGCTCTGCCAGTAGACTTCATTCCTCAGCTACATCACCCCAAGCTTCAGCCAACATTCAAGAACAAGAGGGCAGAAACAGTCACATTCTTTGATTGCATGGAAAGGGAACCAGCAGAATTTTCCATATGGGCCAAGAACTGAACTGCACTTGAGGGAATAACATGGTATGAAGCATGTCTTCTCTCTCAAAAGAGGCATCATCAGATGGCACAGATTTTTTAATGTCACTAATCCTCATTTGTAGCATTCACACAGCAAAACAGAGAGAATGCTTAATCCTTGCATTCCTAGAAATTAGAATCTAAGGAAGTTTAACAAATTCAAATTATTGTAACAGCATATCCTAGCACAGATTGATATCTTGCTGGTTAGAAGCTGGAAAGCTCCACAGTTAAAGGAAGGAAGACTACATTTCTTTTTGGAGCAGACATTCTATTTGTTCTGATGATGGAAATAAAAATTATCTTCATCTCGATGTAAAAGGTGGTTAAACAGGGAAACAATAGTCATGTTTGCCTTTGAACATGAACATGACTGCTGGGTTTATATTTCAGCAGAAATGTGTCACTGCAGTTTTGCATATTTGTATGAGAGAAATGCAGTCTTTATATAATTGTGTCTTTTGTTGTTGTTGTTTGAGACAGGGTCTTCCTCTACTGACCTGGCTAGAGTGCAGTGGTATGATCACAGCTCATTGCAGTCTTCCATCCTCAACCACTCAGGCTCAAGCAATTCTCCTATCTCAGCCTCCCAAGTAGTTGGGACTACAGGCAAGCACCATCACACTCTGCTAATATCTTTTTCATTTTTTGTAGAGATGGTGTCTCCCTCTGTTGCCTAGGCTTGTCTCCAACTCCTAAGTTCAAACAATCCTCCTGCCTCAGCCTCCCAAAGTACTGGGATTACCAGCATGAGCCACGTACCAGGCATAATTGTGTCTTCTTGAGAAGGCCTCCCACTTGTATTCCAGCACAAACAGTTCTTTACTAGAGATAGAAGCAAAACCCCAATGATTTCAAGAAATGGACTCAGACTTGTTCTTCACCTTGAATCAAAGGAGAAATTGGAAAGGGAATTGGTCAGGACCTACTGTAGCTCAGTGGAACAGGATCTGTTGATTAATACATACACATCCCTCCCTAAATGTCCCTGCACTGATGTTTGAGACTGAATAACTCAGGCTTTGGGAAACATGCTGTGATGGACTATTATTTCCTGGGTCATTGTCATCTGGGAACACAAAGCTGGGCCAAATCCTATGGGTAGGGGGCTACATGGCTTCTATAGTCATACACATTTGTGCAAATTGCAGGAAGGCATGCAAGAAGGCATTTCTTAAGGTGAAATTGTAAAAGGTAGTCCCTCCAGAAAAAGTGGCAGCTGCGTGGGATAATTTGTACCTGTAATCCCAGCCATTTGGGAAGCTGAGGTGGGAGGACCACTTGAGCCCAAGAGTTCAAGCCCAACCTGGGCAACACAGTGAAACCCCCACCTCTAAATTTTAAAGGATTTCTCCAAAAAAAGCATACAAATGGCCAATAGGTATATGAAAAGGTGCAAAACTTCACTAAGTATCAGGGAAATGCATATCGAAACCACTAGATATAGCCCTGCACCTGTCAGAATGGCTATTATAAAAAAGACCAGGGATAATAAGTGTTGGCAATGATGTGGAGAAAAGAAAACCCTTGTATCCTGCTAGTGGGAATGTACATTGGCACAGCCATTACAGAAAACAGCATGAAAGTTCCCCAAAAACAAAAAGTAAATTACCATATGATTCAGATTCAGCAATTCCACTTTTCAGTATATATCCAAAGGAAATGAAATCACTATCTTCAAGAGATAGCTGCACTCCCATGTTTACTGCAGCACTACCCACAAAAGCCAAGATATGGAAACAGCCTAAATGTCCACTGACAGAAGTGGATAAAGTAATCTGATACATGTACACATGTGTGTATGTGTGATAAAATATTATACAGCCTTTAAAAAGAAGGAAACCCTGTCATTTGTGACAACATGGGTAAACCTGGAGAATGTCATTTAAGTGAAGAAAGGCAGTTGCAGAAAGACAAATATTGCATGATCTCACTTGTATGGGAATCTAAAATAGTCAAACTCAAAAAGGCAGAGAGTAGAATGGTGTTTGCCAGAGGCTTGGGGAAGCAGGAAATGGGGAGATGTTGCACAAAGGGTACACAGTTTCAGTTACGTAAGATGTTTAATATCTGGAGATCTATTGTAAAACAATACAACCGTTGTTAACAGTACTCAAGTGTATACTTGAGATTTGCTAAGAGGGTAGATTTTAAGTGCTCTCATCACAAAAAAAAAAGAAAGAAAGAAAATGGTAACTATAGAAGGTGATGAATATGCTGATTCACTTGATTGTGGTGA
This sequence comes from Aotus nancymaae, assembly GCF_030222135.1. Classification (NCBI taxonomy): domain Eukaryota; kingdom Metazoa; phylum Chordata; class Mammalia; order Primates; family Aotidae; genus Aotus; species Aotus nancymaae. Next base: position 33,327,733 of record NW_026988425.1, read on the forward strand.
TTATTTCATATATATGTATATCAAATCATCAAGTTGTACATCTTAAATATATGCAATTTTTGTCAATTATATCTCAATAAAGCTAGAAAAAGAAAAAAAATAGAAGCTTCAAGGCAAAGGGAATTTGATCAGTTCAGTTATGAATTGAAATCTCTCTTATGTTCCCTGAGAAACACACAGAAATATTGGAATTGTATTTACTTCTGCTTCTTAATGACTAAGATGTTAGAGCAAAGAAAATTGCCAGAGGCAGAGATAGACATTATACAATGATAACCATGTCACTCCACCTAGAAGACCTAAATGTATAACAATCCCAAATGTATATGCACCAAACAACAGAGGTGCAAAATATGTGAAGAAAATCTGATAGAACTGAAAGGATAGACAAATTCACAATTATAGTTGGAGACTTCAATACTTCTTTCTCTCAAAAAATGACAGAACAACTAGACAGAAAATCAGCAAGGGTAAAGGAATTCAACAAAACTATCAGCCAACAGTATCTAATTTAACATTTATGAAACACTCTCTCCAACAACAGCAAGACACACATTCTTTTCAAGATAGAACTATAAAATCTATTTCAAGAAATTTAAAAGAATTAAAATCATGCAAACTGTGTCCTCTGACTACAGTGAAATTAAACTAGAATTCAGTAACAAAGATAATAAGAAAATAAGTAGATACTTCTGAATAATCCATGGGAGAAAGAAAAAGTCTCAAGCAAATTAAAAACTTCATTGAACTGGATGAAAATCAAAATGTAACACATCAAAACTGTAGGACACAGAAAAAGCAATGCTGAGAGGAGGAGCTAAAATACAAAATGCTTACATTAGAAAAGATCAAGTCCAGGTGTGGTGGTTCATGTCTATAATCCAGCACTTTGAAAGACCAAGGCAGGTGGATTGCTTGAGCCCAGGAACTCAAGACCAGCCTAGGCAACACAGTGAGACCTAATCTCTACAAAAGATTTTAAAAATTAGCCAAGTGTGGTGGTGCATACCAGTATTCTCAGCTACTTGGGAGGCTGAGGAGGGAGGACTGCTTGAGCCCGGGAGGCTGAGGCTGCAGTAAGCCATGATTACACAACTGCACTCCAGCTTGAGTCACAGAGTGAGACACCATCTCAAAAAAGCCAACCAAAAAAAAAAGTTGGGACCTGGGCAAGATAGCCGAATAGGAACAGCTCCAGTCTGCAGGTCCCAGCAAGATCAATACAAAAGGCAGGTGATTTCTGCATTTCCAACTGAGGCACCTAACTCATCTCATGGGGACTGGTTAGACAGTGGGTGCAGTCCACAGAGGTTGAGTAGAAGGAGGATGAGGTATTACCTCACCTAGGGAGCACAAGGGGTCAGGGAACTCCCTCCCCTAGCCAAGGGAAGCTGTGAGGGACAGTGCTGTGAGGAATGGTGCATTCTGGCCCAGATACTATGCTTTTCCCACAGCTTCACAACCCGCAGACTAGGAGATTTCCTTGGGTACCTACACCAGCAGTGCCCTGAGTTTCAAGCACAAAACCTGGTGGTCATTTGGGCAGACACTGAGCTAGCTGAGGGAGTTTTATTTTTATACCACAGTGGCACATGGAACACCAGCAAGACAGAACCACTCACTCCCCTGGAAAGGGGGCTGAAGCCAGGGAGGCAAGTGGTCTAGCTCAGTGGTTCCCACCCCCATGGAGCCCAGCAAGCTAAGATTCACTGGCTTGAATTTCTTGCCATCAGCAGGGCAGTCTGAAGTCAACCTGGGATGTTTGAGCTTGGTAGGGGGAGGAGCATCCACCATTACTGAAGCTTGAATAGGCAGTTCCCCCCGCACAGTGTAAACAAAGCCATAGGAAAGTTCAAACTGGGTGGAGCCCATCACAGTTCAGCAAAGCCGATGTAGCCAGACTGCCTCTCTAGATGCCTCCTCTCTGGGCAGGGCATCTCTGAGAAAGAGGCAGCAACTCCAGTCAGGGGCTTATAGATAAAACTCCCATCACCCTGGCACAGAGCACCTGAGGGAAAGGGTGGCTGTGGGCACAGCTTTAGCAGACTTAAACGTTCCTGCCTGCTGGCTCTGAGGAGAGCAGCAGATCTCCCAGCAGAGCATTCAAGCTCTGATAAGGGACAAACTGCCTCCTCAAGTGGGTCCCTGACCCCCATGCCTCCTGACTGGGAGACGCCTCCAAGCAGGGATCAATAGACACCACATACAGGAGAGCTCCAGCTGGCATCTGGTGGGTGCCCTCTGGGACAAAGCTTCCAGAGGAAGGAACAGGCAGCAATCTTTGCTGTTCTGCAGTCTCCACTGGTGATACCCAGGCGAACAGAGTCTGGAGTGGACCTCCAGCAAAGTCCAGCAGACCTGCAGCAGAGGGACCTGACTGTTAGAAAGAAAACTGACAAACAGAAAGGAATAGCATCAACATCAACAAAAAGGACGTCCACACAAAAACCCCATCTGAAGGTTGCCAGCATCAAAGACCAAAGGTAGATAAATCCACAAAGATGAGGAAAAACCAGCACAAAAAGCTGAAAATTCCAAAAACCAGAATGCCTCTTTGCCTCCAAAGGATCACAACTCCTCACCAGCAAGGGAACAAAATTGGATGGAGAATTAGTTTGACAAATTGACAAAAGTAGGCTTCAGAAGGTGGATAATAACAAACTCCTCCAAGCTAAAGGAGCATGTTCTAATCCAACGCAAGGAAGCTGAGAACCTTGAAAAAAGGTTAGATGAATTGCTAACTAGAATAACCAGTTTAGAGAAGAACATAAATGACCTGATGGAGCTGAAAAACACAGCACAAGAACTTTGTGAAGCATACACAATTATCAATAGCTGAATCGATCAAGCAAAAGAAAGGATATCAAAGATTGAAGATCAACTTCATGAAATAAAGCATGAAGAAAACATTAGAGAAAAAATAATGAAAAGGAACAAACAAAGCCTCCAATAAATGTGGGACTATGTGAAAAGACCAAACCTATGTTTGATTAGCATACCTGAAAGTGATGGGGAGAATGGAACCAAGTTGGAAAACACACTTCAGGATTATTATCCAGGAGAATGTTCCCAACCTAGCAAGACAGGCCAACATCCAAATTCAGGAAACAGAGAACACCACAAAGATTCTCCTCGAGAAGAGCAACACCAAGACACATAATCATCAGATTCACCAAGGTTGAAATGAAGGAAAAAATGTTAAGGGCAGCTAGAGAGAAAGGTCAGGTAACCCACAAAGAGAAGCCCATCAGACTAACAGCAGATCTCTCTGCAGGAACCCTACAAGCCAGAGTTGAGTGGGGGTCAATATTCAACATTATTAAAGAAAAGAATTTTCAAATCAGAATATCATATCCAGCCAAACTAAGCTTCACAAGTGAAGGAGAAATAAAATCCTTTACAGGCAAGCAAATGCTGAGAGATTTTGCCACCACCAGGCCTGCCATACAAGAGTTCTTGATAGAAGCAATAAATATGGAAAAGAAAAACTGGTACCAGCCATGGCAAAAACATACCAAACTGTAAAGACCATCTATGCTTTGAAGAAACTGTATCAACTAACAGGAAAAATAACCAGCTAGCATCATAATGACAGGATCAAATTCACACATAACAATGTTAACCTTAAATGTAAATGGGCTAAATGCCTCAACTAAAAAACACAGACTGGCAACTTGGGAGAGTCAAGACCCATTGATATTCTGTATTCAGGAGACCCATCTCTCATGCAAAGATACACATAGGCTCAAAATAAGGGATGGAGGAATATTTACCAAGCAAATAGAAAGAAAAAAAAAAAAAAAGCAGGGGTTGCAATTCCAGTCTCTGATAAAACAGACTTCAAACCAACAAAAATCAAAAAAGACAAAGGGCATTACATGATGGTAAAAAGATCAATGCAAAAAGAAGAGCTAACTATTATAAATATATATGCACCCGATAGGAGCATGCAGATTCATAAATCACCCAGATTCATAAAGTTTTCAGAAACCTACAAAGAGACTTAGACTACCACACAAAAATAGAGGAAGACTTTAACATCTCACTGTCAATATGAGACAGATCAACAAGACAGAAAATTAACAAGGATATTCAGGACTTGAACTCAGCTCTGGACCAAGCAGACCTAATAGACATCTACATCTACAGAATTCTCTAACCCAAATCAAAAGAATATACATTCCTCTTAGCACCACATTGTACTTTTTCTAAAATTGACCACATTATTGGAAGTAAAACACTCCTCAGCAAATGGAAAAGAATGGAAATCATAACAAACAGTCTCTCAGACCACAGTGCAATTGAATTAGAACTCGGGATTAAGAAACTCACTCAAAACCTCACAACTACATGGAAATTGAACAACCTGCTCCTGAATGACTACTAAGTAAATAACAAAATTAAAGCAGAAAGAAATAAGTTATTTGAAACCAATGAGAACAAAGAAATAATTTACCAGAATCTCTGGGACACAGCTAAAGCAGTGTTCAGAGGAAAATTTATAGCCCAAAAGGCCCACAGGAGAAAGCAGAAAAAATATCTAAAATTGACACCATAACATCACAATTAAAAGAACCAGAGAAGTAAGAGCAAACAAATCCTAAAGCTGGCAGAAGATAAGAAATAACTAAAATCAGAGCAGAACTGAAGGATATAGAGATATGAAAAACCTTTCAAAAAATCAACCAATCCAGGAACTAATTTTTTGAAAATAATAACAAAATAGACTGCTAGGCAGACTAATAAAGAAGACAAAAGAGAAGAATCAAATTGACACAATAAAAAATGATAAAGGTGATATCACCACTGATCCCACAGAAATACAAACTACCATCAGAGAATACTCTAAACATCTCTATGCAAATAAACTAGAAAATATAGAAATGGATAAATTCCTGGACACATACACCCTCCTGAGACTAAATGAGGAAGAAGTCAAATCCCTGATAGACCAATAACAGGTTCTAAAATTGAGGCAGTAATTAATAGCCTACTAACCAAAACAAGCCCAGGACCAGACAAATTCACAGCCAAATTCTACCAAAGGTACAAAGATGAGCTGGTACCATTTCTTCTGAAACTATTCCTAACAATAAAAAAGAGGGACTCCTCCCTAACTCATTTTATGAGGCCAGCATTATCCTGACACCAAAAGCTGGCAGAAAAACAACAAAATAGAAAATTTCAGGCCAATATCCCTGATGAAAATTGATGTGAAAATCCTCAATAAAATACTGGCAAATCAAATCCAGAAGTACATCAAAAAGCTTATCCACCATAATCAAGTTGGTTTCATCCCTGGAATGCAAGGCTGGTTCAACATATGCAAATCAATAAATGTAATCCATATAAACAGAATCACTGACAAAACCACGATTATCTCAATAGATGCTGAAAAAGCCTTCAATAAAATTCAACGATGCCTCATGCTAAAAACTCTCAATAAACTAGGTATTGATGGAACATATCCCAAAATTATAAGAGCTATTTATGAGAAACCCACAGCCAATATCATACTGAATGGGCAAAAGCTGGAAGCATTACCTTTCAAAACTGGCACAAGACAAGGATTCCCTCTCTCGCCATTCCTATTAAACATAGTATTGGAAGTTCTGGCCAGGGCAATCAGGCAAGAGAAATAAATAAAGGGTTTTCAAACAGGAGGAGAGGAAGTCTTGTAAATTTGTCTTGGCTATGCGGGATCCTTTTGGTTCCATATGAAATTTAAAGTAGTTTTTTCTAATTATGTGAAGAAAGTCAATGGTGATGGGGATAGCATTGAGCCTATAAATTACTTTGGGCAGTATGGCCATTTTTACAATATTGATTTTTTCCTATCCATAAGCATGGAATATTTTTCCATTTGTTTGTGTCTTCTCTTATTTGTTTGAGCAGTGATTTGTAGTTCTCCTTGAAGAGGTTCTTCACATCTCTTGTAGCCAAGACAATCCCAAGCAAAAAAAAAAAAAAAAAGAAAAGAAAAACTGGAGGCATCACACTACCTGACTTCAAATTATATTACAAGGCTACAGTAACCAAAACAGCATGGTACTGGTACCAAAACAGATATATAGACCAATGAATAGAACAGAGGCCTCAGAAGTAATGCCACACACCTAAAATCATCTGATCTATGACAAACCTGACAAAAACAAGCAATGGAGAAAGGATTTCCTATTTAATAAATGGTGTTGGGAAAACTGGCTAGCCATATGCAGAAAACTGAAACTGGACTCCTTCCTTACACCTTATACAAAAATTAACTCAAAATGGATTAAAGACTTAAACTTAAGACCTAAAACCATAAAAACCCTGGAAGAAAACATAGGCAATACCATTCAGGACATAGGCATGGGCAAAGACTTCATGACTAAAACACCAAAAGCAAGGGCAACAAAAGCCAAAATTGACAAATGAGATCTAATTAAACTAATGAGTTTCTGCACAGCAAAAGAAACTATAATCAGAGTGAATGGGAGAAAATTTTTGCAAATCTATTCATCTGACAAAAAACTAATATCTAGAATCTACAAGGAACTAAAGCAAATTCACAAGAAAAAAACAATCCCATCAAAAAGTGGGCCAAGGATACGAACAGACACTTCTCAAAATCAGACATTTATGCGGCCAACAAACATATGAAATAATGCTCATCATCACTGGTCATTAGAGAAATGCAAATCAAAACTACAACAAGATACCATCTCATGCCAATTAAAATGGTGATCATTAAAAAGTTAGGAAACAACAGATGCTGGAGAGGATGTGGAGAAATAGGAATGCTTTTACACTGTTGCTGGGAGTGTAAATTAGTCCAAACATTGTGGAAGACAGTGTGGCGATTCCTCAAGGATCTAGAACCAGAAATACCATTTGACCCAGCAATCTCATTACTTGATATATGCCCAAAGGAACATAAATAATTCTACTATAAAGACACATGCACATGTATATCTAATGGAGCACTATGCACAATAGCAAAGATTTGGAACCAACCCAAATTCCCATCAATAATAGACTGGATAAAGAAACTGTAGCACATACACACCATGGAATACTATGCAGCCATAAAACAGGATGAGTTTATGTCCTTTGCAGGGACATGGATGAAGTTGGAAACCATCATTCTTAGCAAACTAACACAGGAACAGAAAATCAAACACTGCATGTTCTCACTCATAAGTGGGTGTTGAAGAAGAAGAATGCATGGACACAGAGAGAAAAACATCACACAGTGGGGCCTGTCAGAGGGTGGGGGGCTATGGAAGGAATAGTGTTAGGAGAAATACCTAATGCAGATGATGGGTTGATGGGTGCAGCAAATGACCATGACACCTGTATACCTATGTAACAAACCTGTACATTCTGTACATGTATCCCAGAACTTAAAGTATAATAATAATATTAAAAAGTTCAGGGCCAGATGAATTCACAGCTTAATTCTATAAGACATTCAAAGAAAAATCAGTACTAATCCTACTGAAACTATTCCAAAGATTGAGAAAAGGAAATTTTCCCTAAATCACTCTATGAAGCCAGTATCACACTGATGTCAAAACCAAGAAAGGACATAACAAAAAAAGACAACTACAAACCAATATTTCTGATGAACACAGATGCAGAAATCTTCAACAAAATACTAGCAAACTAAATCCAATAGCACATCAGAGAGATAATACACCATGATCAAGTGGGTTTCATCCCAGGGATGCAGGGATGGCTTAATGTATGCAAGTCACTAAATGTGACATATCACATAAACAGAATTAAAAACAAGTCCGTATGATCATGTTGATAGATACAGAAAAAGCATTTGATAAAATCCAGCATTCCTTTATGATAAAAATCCTCAACAAACTAGGCATAGAATGGACATACCTCAATATAATAAAAGCTATATATTACAAATCCACAGCCAATATCATACTAAACGGGGGGACATTGAAAGCATTCCCTCTGAAAAATGGGACAAGATAAGGATGCTCACTTTCACCACTTCCATGCAACATAGTACTGGAAGTCCTAGACAGAGCAATCAGGCAGGAGAAAGAAATAAACAACATCCAAATTGGAAAAGAGAAAGTCAAACTATTGTTGCTCACTGATGATATAGTTGTATACCTAGAAAACCCTAAAGACTCCTTCAAAAGACTCCTAGATTTGATGAATGAATTCAGTAAAGTCTCAGGTTATAAAATCAATGTACAAATATCAGTAGCATTGCTATACACCAACAATGACCAAGCTGAGAATCAAATCAATAACTCAATCCCTTTAATGATCGCTGCAAAATCAAAATACCTAGAAATATACATAATGAAGGAGATAAAAGATCTCTACAAGGAGAACTATAAAACAAAAGAAATCATAGATGACACAAACAACTGGAAACACATCCCATGCTCATGGATTAGAAGAATGAATATCATGAAAGTGACCATACTGTAAAAGTAATCTATAGATTCAATGCAATTTCTATCAAAATACCTACATCATTTTTCACAGAATTAGAAAACAATTCAAAAATTCATATAGAACAAAAGAATGACCCTGAATATCCAAAGCAATCCTAGGCAAAAATAACAAATCTGGAGGCATCATATTACCTCACTTCAAGTTATGCTACAAGGCTATAGTTACCAAAAGAACTTGGTACTGGTATAACAGTAGATACATAGACCAATGGAACAGAAAAGAGAACCCAGAAATAAACCCAAATTCTTACAGCCAACTGATTTTGACAAAGCATACAAAAACAGAAATTGGGGAAAGGAAATCCTATTTAATAAACGGTGCTGGGAAGACTGAATAGTCACATGTAGAAGAATGAAACTGGATCCCTATCTCTCACCTTATACAAAAATCAACTCAAAATGGATCAAAGACTTAAATTTAACACCTGAAACCATGAAAGTCATAGAAGAAAACCTAGGAAAAACTCTTCTGGACATTGGCCTATGCAAAAAATTTATGACTAGGACCCCAAGAGCAAATGCAACAAAATAAAAAATAAATCAATCGGATCTAATTCAACTAAGAGGCTTCTGCACAGCAAAATAAATAATTGTCAGACTGAATAGGCAACCCACAGAATGAGAGACAATATATGCTAACTATGCATCCAAAGAAGGACTAATATCCAGAATCTACAAGGAACTCAAACAAATCAGCAGAAAAAAAAGATAATCCCATTCAAATGTGGGCAAATGAAATGAATACATTTCTCAAAAGAAGATAAACAAATGGCTAATAAACATATGAACAAATGCTCAACATCACCAATTATCAGAGAAATGAAAATTCAGACTACAATGAGATACTACTCTAACCCTGCAAAAGTGGCCATTATTAAAAAGTCAAAAAAAAAATAGATGTTGGCATAGATGTGGTGAAAGGTGTAGTAAAAGGCAATGCTTATACACTGCTGGTGGAAATGTAGACTAGTAAAACCTCTATGGAAAACAGTATGGAGATTTCTTAAAGAACTAAAGGTAGATCTACCATTTGATCCAGAAACCCCACTACTGGATATCTAATCAACGGAAAAGTCATTATGTAAAAAAAGACAACTGCATACATGTGTTTGTTGTAGCACAATCCACTATTGCAAAGACATGGAACCAACCTAACTGCCCACTGACCAACAAATGGATAAAAAAAATGTGGTATATATACACCATGAAATACTACCCAGCCATAAAAAAAGAAAAAAATATCTTTTGCAGAAACTTGGGTGGAGCTAAAGGCCATTATTCTAAGTGAAGCAACTCAGGAATAGAAAACCAAATATGTTCTCACTTATAAGTGAAAGCTAAGCTATGGATAAGCAAAGGCATATAAAGTTGTATAATGGACTTTGGGCACTTAGAAGTGGGAGATTGGGAAGGAGACGTGATTTTAAAAAAACACACATATTGGGTACACTACATTGTGTATACTAGTTGGGTGATGTGTGCACTAAAATCTCAGATTTCAACACTATATGATTCATCCATAAGTAGATTTAGTAACCAAAATCTACTTGTACCCCAAAAGCTATTGAAATAAAAAATACATACATATAAACACATATATAAAAGCAATTAGTTTTTAAACAATAAAAATTATGCAATGTTGGATGTACTGTTTTATATATATATATGTCCAAAGTTAAAATTAACTGTGATGTACAAATCTTCTAGCTTCTTACAGAATGTTTTATCTGCTTGTTTTGTTAATTATACTAAGTGAAATGTAATAGGAAGTTTGATATGGGTTGGATTTGTGTCCCTGCCCAAATCTCATGTGGAATTGTAATCCCCAGTGTTTGAGGAGGGGCCTGACGGAAGGTGATTGAATCATGGGGATAAATTTGCTCCTTGCTGGTCTCATGATAGGGAGTGAGTTCTCATGAGATTTGGTTATTTAAAAGTGTGTAGCATCTCCCCCTTCGTTGTTTGGGGGCCTCCACCTAGACTTCAAAGGATGTATAAAAATGCCTGAATGTCCATGCAGAAGTCTGCTGCAGGGGTAGAGCCCTCATGGAGACCCTCTGCTAGGGCACTGCAGAGGGAAAAATGTGTGGTTGGAACCCCTACATAGTGTCCCCACCAGCACACTAACTAGAGGAACTGTGAGAAAAAGAATACCATCTTCCAAACCCCAAAATGGTAGAGCCACTGCCAGCTTGAATCATGCACCAGAAAAAGCCATAGGCACTTAATGTCAGCTTGTGAAAGTGCCCTGGGGGCTGTGCCCTGCAGAGTCACAAAGGCAGAGATTCCCGAGGCCTTGAGAACCCACCCTTGCATCAGTGTGGCCAGGATGTAACATATGAAGTCAAAGAAGATTATTTTGGAGCTTTAAGATTTAATGACTGCCCAAATGGATTTTGGACTTGCATGGGGCCTGTAGCCCCTTTGTTTTGACTGATTTCTTACATCTGGAATATATTTATTTACCCAGTTTCTGTACCCCTGTATCTTGGATGTAACTAACTTGTGTTTGATTTCGCAGGCATGTAGGCAGAAGGGACATGCTTTGTCTCAGGTGAGACTTTGGACCATGGACTTTTGAGTTAATGATGAAATGAGTTAAGACTTGGAAAACTGTTGAGAAGGGATGATTGTATTTTGCAATGTGAGAATGACATGAGATTTGGGAGGGGCCGGGAGTAAGATGCTATGGTTTGGATTTGTGTCTCTGTACAAATCCCATGGCAAACTGTAATCCCCAGTGTTGGTGAAGGAGACTGATAGGAGGTGATTAACTAATGGGGACAGATTTCCCTGTTGCTGTTCTTGTGATAGTGAGTTCTCATGAAATCTGTTGTTTAAAAGTGTGTAGTGCCTACCGCTTCCTTCACTCTCTCTTCCTCCTTCTCTGGCTATGTAAGATGTGGCTCCTTCCTCTTTGCCTTCTGCCATGTTTGTAAGTTTTCTGAGGTCTCCTCAGCCATACTTCTCGTACAGCCTGTGGAACTATGAGCCAGTTAAACTTCTTTTCTTTATAAATCATGCAGTCTCAAGTAGTTCTTTATAGCAATGTGACAATAAAGTAATACAAATTTTAAAGTAAAATTTCTCCCCTCAAAAAAGAGATGAGAAAGATAAACAAATCCATACATAAATTTAACAGCTTAGATAAAATAAACGAATTTCTCAGTAAACACAAAGCACTCAACCAAAATGAAACAGAATGTTTTAGTAGCCCTATAATGATTAAGAACATAAAATTCATAATTTTTTAAAAACTCTCAAAAAAGAAGTCTCCAAGCCTAGATAACTTTAATACAAATTCTACCAAATATTTAAAGATAACTAATATAGATTCTATGCAATCTCTTCCAGAAAACAGAATTTAAGAAAACACTATCCAACTCATTTTATAAAGTTAATATTACCCTGATACCAAAATCAGACACAAACAGTACTGAAAAGAAAGGAAAACTACAAAAGAATATCCTTCATAAATATACATGTCAAAGTCATTTTTAAAAATATTAACAAATAGAATTTAGTAATATATAAAAAGAATTGTACACCATGAGCAAGGGGGATTAATTCCAGAGATACAAGGCTGTTTCAATATTTGAAAAATGAGCCAATCCCACCTTAGGTAACTTGGAAAGAAAAGAGCAAATTAAATTCAACAAGAAGAAAATAAATAGTAAAAGTTAGATCGGAAATAAATGAAATTGAAAATAGAAAAAAACAGTAACACCAAAAGCTGATTATTTTAAAAGATCAATAAAATCAGCAAGCCTTGAACTAGGCTAAGAAAAAAAATAAAGTATACAAATTACTAATATCGGAAATGAAAGATGGGACGTCACTACAGATTTCATGGACATTAAATATTACCCACTCTCAGGTAGTTCTTTATACCAATGTGGGAATGAACATTTCTCACATGTTCATTATGTGAGAAATATTATAGAATAAAGAATAAAGGAATATTATGAACAACTATATGCCCCAACATTTGGTAACCTAGATGAAATGATTCCTTGAATGACACAATCTTTCAAAATTCAGACAATAAAAAATAGGCAATGTAAATGGGTCTGTATCTATTTTAAAAATTAAATCAATAATTAATAACTCTCCAAAAGAAAAAGCATCAGACCCTGATGGGTTCACTGGTAAACTCTATCAAACATTTAAAGAAGAAATTATGTCAATTCCCTGAAATATCTCCCAGAAGATAAAAGCAGAGGGAATTCTTCCTTATTCCATGAGGTCAGCATCACCCTAACAACAAAACCAAAGTAACTGCAAGAACAAAAACTACAGACCAATTTATCTGATAAATGTAGATGCAAAACCCCTCAACAAAATATTAGTAAATTGAACTCAAATATGTATAAGAAGACATTTTTTCTGCTCCTTGTGTCCCAGCCACTCCACTTTTAGCCATGGCTAAAATGAACCCAGAAACATTTCAGGCAGGATATACAATATGACATAATCAAACAGGAGTTATCACATATATTCAAGGCTAGTTCAACATTCAAAAATTGATTAATGTAATCAATGACATTGATAGGCTAAAGAAAAAAATTACATGATCATACAAATAGATGGAGAAAAAAACACTTGAAAAAAATCCAACACCCATTTATGATAAAATATCTCAGTGAAATAGAAATAGAGATAAACTTCTTCAATTTAATAAAAAATATTTCTTCATACTTATGAGAAACTAGAAGCTTTCCCAATAAGATCAAGAGTAAGGCAAAGATATCCTCTCTCACCACTCCTTTTTGACATCATATTGAAAGTTCTAGGTAATACAATAAAACAAGAAAAGGAAATAAAAGATATACTAATTGCAAAGGAAGAAATAATGTTGTCTTTGTTCACAGATTTTTTTTAAAAGAACTCCTGAAACTAACAAACAATTATAATTATAGCAAGTGATTGTATCTAGCCTTGCATGACACAAGGTTAATAAAGTGAATTGTTTTCTTACATACCAGCAATAAACAAGAAGTATTTAAAATTAAATATTTAGGTATACATCTAACAAAATATGTACAAGATCTATATGAGAAAAAATACAAAATTCTGATAAAGAAAATAAAAAAGAAATAAATGAACAGATATTCCATGTTCATGGATAGGAAGACTGGATATTATCAAAATGTTATTTCTTTCCAACTTAATGTATAGACTCAATGCAATTCCAACCAAAATCCTAGTGATTTACTTTATGGATATCTACAAAATCATTCTAAAATTTATATGGAGAGGCAAAACACACAGAATAGCCAATACAATATGGAAAGAGAAGAGGAGAACTGACACTATCCAACTTCAAGTTTAACATTAAAGGTATAATAATCAAGACCACGTGCTATTAATGAAAGAAGAGAAAAATAGATAATCAAGTGGAATAGAGAGACCATAAATAGATCAATATAAATATAATCAACTTATCTTTGACAAAGGAGCAAAGGCAATGTAGTGAAAGACAGACTTTTCAACAAATGGTGCTGAACAAATAAACATTCACATGCAAAAATAATCTAGACACTCTTTGGGAAAACTAACTAAATAAATCTTACATTTGTCAAGAAAATTAACTGAAAATGGATGATAGCTTAAGTGTAGAACATAAAACTATAAAACTTTCTATCCATCTATATATATATATAATCTAGACAACCTTGTTTTTGTCAATGACTCTTTAGATATAACATCAAAGGCACTACCCATAAAAGAAATAATTGATAAGCTGGACTTTATTAAACTTAAAAATGTCTGCTCTGTGAAAGGCACTAAAGAATGAAAAGACAAGTCATATACTGGGAGAAAATATTTGCAAAAGACATCGGATAAATCAACTGCTGTCAAAATATACAAAGAATTCTCAATACTCAACAATAAGAAAATTAACAACCTGATTAAAAAACAGAACAAAGACCATAACAAGAACCTCACTAAAGAAGATATGCAGATGACAAGCATATCATGACACTCCACATCATATGCATTTCCATGATGAAGAAAATACAAATTAAAACAAAAAGAGATACTACCACACATTTATCAAAATGGTCAAAATCCAGAACACTGACAATACCAAATGCTGAAAAAGATATGGAGCAATAGGAACCACTTCATTGCTGGTGAGAATGCAAAATAGTGCAGCCACTTTGGAAGACAATTCAGCTGCTTCTTACAACACTAAACATACTCTTACCCTATAATTCAGCAGTAACACATTTTGGTATTTGCCTAAATGAGTTTGAAAACTCTTGTCCACACAGAAACCTGCACAAGGATGTTTATAGCAGCTTTATCATAACTGCCAAAACTTAAAAGCAACAAAAATGTCTTTCAGTAGGTGAATGGATACATAAACTGTAAATCCAGATAATAAAATATTATTCAGCACTAAAAAGAAATGAGCTATCAGGCATAAAAAAAAAGGGGGCCAGGTATGGTGGCTCACACCTGTAATTCCAACACTTTTGGAGGCTGAGGCGGGCAGATCACAGGGTCAGAAGACCTAGACCTCACTGGCCTACATGGTGAAACCCCGTCTCTACTAAAAATACAAAAATTAGCTGGGTGCCGTGCTGCATGCCTGTAATCCCAGCTACTCAGGAGGCTGAAGCAGGAGAATCACTTGAACCAGGGATTGAAGGTTGCAGTGAGTCGAGGTTGTGCCACTGCACTCCAAACTGGCAACAGAGCAAGACTCCGTCTCAAAAAAAAAAAAAAAAAAAAAAAACAAAAACAAGGGAAACTTAAATGCACATTACAAAGTGAAAAAGGCCAATCTGAAAAGGCTACATATTGTATGCTTACAACTATATGACATTCTAGAAAATGTGAAACTAAAAAGATCCATGGTTTCCAGAAGTAGGAGAGTGGAAAAATGAATAAAGTGGAGCACAGAACATTTTCAGGGCAATGAAAATACTGTATATAAGAATATAATGGCAGATATATGTCATTATAAATTGGTCCAAACTTATACAATGTACAACACCAAGAGTGAACTCTAATGTAAACAATAAACTTTAGGTGATAATGATGTGTCAACATAGGATCATCAATTGTAACAAATGTACTACTCTGGTGGGGGATGTTGATAATGGGAGAAGCCATGTATATGTGGGGGCAGGGAGATTTATGAGATATCTCCTTTACCACCTTCTCAATTTTGATATAAATCTAAATCTAATACTGCATATATATATAGAGAGAGAGAGAGAGAGAGAGAGATGGATAGATAGATAGATAGATAATACTTTAAGTTCTGGACATGTGCAGATCTTGCAGAATTGTTACATACATATACACATGCCATGGTGGTTTGCTGCCTCCATCCCTCTGTCACCTACATTAGGTATTTCTCCCAATGTTATCCCTCCCCAATCTCCCCATCCCATGCTATTCCTCCCCTAGTCCCCAACCCCCCAGCAGAGCCCAGAATGTGATGGTCTCCTCCCTTAGTCCATGTGTTCTCATTGTTCAACACCCATCTATGTGTAAGAACATGCAGTGTTTGGTTTTCTGTTCTTGTGTCAGTTTGCTGAGAATGATGGTTTCCAGATTCATCTATGTCCCTGAAAAGGACATGAACTCATCCTTTTTTATGGCTACATAGTATTCCATGGTGTATATGTGCCACATTTTCTTTACCCAGTCTATCAATGATGGGCATTTGGGTTGTTCCAGGTCTTTGCTATTGCAAACAGTGACACAATGAACATACATGTGCATGCGTCTGTATAATAGAATGATTTATAATCCTTTCAGTATATACCCAGTAATGGAATTGCTGGGTCAAATGTTATTTCTGGTTCTAGATCCTTGAGGAATCACCACACCGTCTTCCACAATGGTTGAACTAGTTTATACTCCCACCAACAGTGTAAAAGCATTCCTATTTCTAATACTGCTCTTAAAAAATAAAGACTTAAAAAAATAAATCAATGTAGTCCATCACAGTAATAGACTAAAGAAGAAAAGCACATGATCATATCAATCGACGCAGAAAAAGCATTTGACAAAATTCAATACCCATACATATATTAAGAAAAAAGCTCTCAGAAAACTTCCTTGACTTGATAGAAATCATCTACAAAAACAAAACAAAGCAAAACAGATAGTTAATATTATACCCAATGATAAAAGTCTGTATGCCTTTTCCCTAAGATCGGGAACAAAGCAAGAGATGTTGCTCTCCCCATTCTTATTCAATATACTGCCCAAAATTCTAGCCAATGCAATAAAGCAAGAAAAGAAAATTAAAATGCATATGATGAAAAATAAATAAATAAAACTGCCCCACTGGCAAATGACATTATTGTATACATAAAAAATCCCAAGGAATCTTCTAATAAAACCATCTTAGAGCTAATAAGAGAGTTTAGGAAATTCACAGGATACAGAGTAAACATACAAAAATTAATTATATGTTTATATACTAGCAAGCAATAAGCACATGAATACTAAAATTAAAATTATAAGGACTTAGAAAATGAGACATTTAGGTATAAATCTAACAAAACACATATAGAGCTAGGATTTTGAAAACTACACAACACTGATGGAAAAAATCAAAGAAGATCTAAATAAATCAAGATACATACCATGTTCATGGATTGCAAGACTTGACATAGCAAAGACGTCAATTCTTCCCAAACTAATGTACAGATTTAATACAATTCCTATCAATACCCCAGCAAGATTTTGTAGACAAGATTATTATAAAATTTATATGGAAGGACAGAGAAACTAGAATTACTAAAACAATTTTGAAAAAGTAGACTAAAATGGAAGGAATCAGTCTACCTGATTTCAAGACTAATTATATAGCTACAGTTATAAAGACTGTGTGCTATTGAGGAAACAGAACCTAAGACTCAGAAATGACTCACAAAAATACATCCAGCTAATTTTTTACAAAAAATGCAAAAGCAATTTAATGAAAGAAAAACAGCCTTTCAACAAACGGTGCTAGAACAAACAGACATCCAACCAACAAAGCAAAAAAGGAAGAAAGAGAGACAAGGAGGGAGGAGGGGAGGAAGGAGAGCCTCTAAGTCTCATACTTCACACAAAAATTAACTCAAAATGGGTTATGGACTTAAATGTAAAATATAAATATTTGGTGATAGCAGCAGGAAAAAATGGGTATAGCTATAAAAGGATGACATGAGGGATTCTTGTGATAAATATGTGTGTCATCTTGACTATATCAATGTTAAAATCCTAGCTGTGATATTGTACGATAATTTTGTAAGATGTTGCCATCAGAGGAAACTGGGTAGAAGGTACATACTAAAACCTCTTTGAATTAGTTCTTACAACTTTATATGAATCTACAACATTTCAAAACAAAAAGTTTAACATAAAAATAACTAATAAATGCCTCTCTCAAAAGTTTAATCCGTATTTGAGTTTAAAACAAGAATGAAAATCTCAATGCACCCAAAGGGAAACTTAAGGCTGGAGAGTGGATGGAAGTTAAAGCTGGATGGCTCTTGAGAGATCCATGACCAGTTATTCAGCTTAAGAATTAGAATTTACGCCAGCCATGTGGAGGGCTGGTCGGCCTGCCCTGGCCGTCGGGCCCACCACAGCGGGGGTCTTGGAAAAATTAAAATAAATAATAAATAAATAAAAAGAATTAGAATTTAATTTCCCAGCAGGGACCAGAATTAGGGCTAGAGTTTTTGACAAGCCAAGAACTGTACTCACTTTAGTAAAGCCTGAGCTAAGAAATGCTATGAACAGGAATTAAATAATGTGTTGTAAACAGAAATTAAAACTATTACTTCAATGATCCAGGTACACAGTCCAGAGGATAGGTGCTTGGCAGAAGTCGAATGCCCCATGAAAAATCAGAACCCCAATCCTATCTTACGCATGAGGGTAGAGTCTCACATTTTGCACTATCCTTCCAGTGCAGAAATCTAAACTGAAATACTAACAACAAATTCACTTGGAACCAATCCTGTAGTGCCCCTGGCAACAGCAAAACCAAAACCACCCCCACTGAGATTCTCATCCCTGAGGATAAATTCAGAGTCTGATTAAAGAACACAGTTCCTCCATCAAAAAGCTGAGAATGGAGCAAATCAACTAAACTGTTAAATTCAAATCATAGACAACTCCAAGAGAACACAGCCTCCAACATCTTATTCAAATGACCACATCCAAAACAAAGAAAGCCAGGCTTGCACCCAAGAAATAACAGGCCAATGTCTTGGTCCACATAAAAGTGTTTCCTTCCTAAGAAAGACTTCTCAAGTACTACTTCTGCCCCTAAAAGTGGAGAAGTGATTAGAACCAGCAGATCCTAGGCCTGCCATCCTGTGAATTTGAATGTAGGGTCAGCTCTGGGTGAAAGAGAGAACAAATACACTAGACGTCAGACCCTAGACACGTGGTCAGAAGTCAGACATAGTCCAACCACTACCCTTTCAACTAGGACCACTCTAGGTGGACACTGGCAAATTTTGGCACACAAGCAAATGAACTTGAATCCAGTCAAGTAGTGCGAACACAGAAAGGAAAGAAACTCATTTGGCTTTGGTGCTTTTTTAAAATAACCATCCATTAAACATCCAATTATATGTAAAAATTTCCAAGGTAATCCTGCCAGTGGAGTGTTTCTTCTAGAAAAATCATTCACTGATTTGGATGTGAAAATTTTCCATCATCTTAACTACGACTTTGTGCTCCTGAACTTTGTATGAATCTGATATCTGAATCTGAAAATGCCTATATGATAGTACTCTTGTTCCTTGGGGCCATTTGAAATTGAAAGGGTCCTAGTATTCTTCCCAAGCCTGGGATAATGCTAAACAATATGCAATTTTTCTTAGAAAGCACAAGATGAAAGTAGGGAGCAATTTAGAGCAGTGGTTGCACCCCTGGTTGCTCATTAGAATCACCTGGGGAGATCTGCTACTTTAGAGTAATATTGACCAAATACCACCTGTTAACGCTCACTTATGCTAAGCCAGTGGTTGGCAACATCGACTGCACTTTAGAATCTCCTGGGGAGCTTTACAAAATGCTGACGTCTGGAATCTACTCTCAGACCAATTAAATCAGAACATCTAGGCTGTGGGGTTGGGACATGGGTCCATTTTTAAAGCTAGCCAGTTAAGCTTAATGTTGAGCAAGGGTTAAGAATGACTACTCTAGTCCAGGGCTTCTCAAACTTCAGTGGGCATCAGAATCTCCTGGAGAGCTTATTAAAACAAAGGCTTCAGACAGGCGAATCTATAGACTGAATGTGGATTAATGGTTCCCTAGGACTGGAGGAATGGGAAAATGGGTATGTAACTGCTAAGGGATATAGGTTTACTTTGTGGGCTAATGAAAATATTCTAAAATTTATGATGATGGTTGCACATTCTGAATATATTTAAAGTCATTGAGCTGTAAACTTTAAGTGGGTTAACTGTACGTATGTGAATTATATCTCAATAAAGCAGCTAAACACACACAGAGAGATATTTGCCCATCCCCAGAGATTCTAATGCACTAGGTCTGAAGTGGAGCCCATGGGTTTGTCTTTGTTATGAGCTCCCATTAAATGTGATGTTGATTCTGCAAGTCTGCAGACCATACTGCTCCATCTCATGGAAAGGTGCCCATGCTTAATGAGCATGATAATGTTTCATCATCAAGGGCTCTTTCTTCAGTTCTGGCCATAAAGGATCAGGTGCCATGATGCTTCCAAAGTTGTCTCACAGAAATGAGAGCCAAGATTGCAAAGCGGGGATATGATGTGAGTCCACAACAAGCCTAGAGGTTGACAGCTGGGAAATGTTCTGCAGCTCAACGAAGCCCCTTGTAAAGCCCGGAGATAAGAGGAAGAGGAAAATAGAAAACCATTCACCATTCTTGATTTTATGCTATGATCTAATTAGGAGGAAATGATAAATACCTAATATGAAAATCCAAATTTACAGAAAGAGGCAAAGCAAGATGTTCTATTTATTGTAAAATGCAATTCATTCCCAGAGGTTCTTTGGAAAACTTAAACTGCTGTATAATGTTTTATATGAATTTTCTCACAGTATTCTAGCAAAGCCAAACTCTACAGATACAAGATAAACAGAGCCCTAAATTACGAAGTACAGAACTTCTTAGCAAAATGGCAGTAACAATGGGAAAATTTGGAACAAGTGTCTTTTGTAGGAATGCCAATGCCACTAGAAGGTTTGTTTAACAAACCAGCCCTGGCACAGGTGCCAAGGCCGAAACATGGACTCCTCCATAACCACCTTCAGGACTCTGGGATCCCTTCCCCTGTGGTCACTCACTCCCTAAACACACACCTCAAAAAACCTCAGCAGAATTCCTGAGCATTGTCTGCCCTGCAGTTGTTGGTGGGGCTGTCACTGTTTCTGCATTTTGAGATACAGCGTATAATAGTAGAAAGACCTGAACCCAAGGTAACTTGCACAGTGAATTTATTCAACGTCTCCAAGCTGCCTCATCTGCTAAAACAAGGCAAAGAGGACAATGTACATGAACCACACAGTAAACCACATATTCCAGTGTCTGGCATATTCAAATAATAAAATACAGTAACAGCAGCCAATATTCATTATTTACTATTTATTAAACACTCTTCACAATACCCTATTAACAGTGTCAGCAAACTTTTTCTGAAAGACTAGATAGCAAATATTGTACGGTTCCTCAGCCATACAGTACCTACCCCGACTACTCTGCTCTGTTGTTGCAGGTCGAAAACAGCCGTAGACAATCTGTAAACACATAGTGTATCTGCCTTTCAATAAAACTTTATTTATAAAAACAAGAGGCAGGCCAGATTTGGCCTATGGTTCATAGTTTGCCAAACCTTGCTCCATGAGGCAGGTACTATTATTATCTCCATTTTACAGATGAGAAAACAGAGGCACAAAGGGATCAACTGACCGCCCAAGGTTTCCTCATGTAGTCTGATTATGAAGCACACAGAGTCAACTATTCCATCACAGCAGCTGCTATCACCGTCATTATTCGTAACATTCTCACTCAGTCCAAATCTAAGTTCTGCTCATTCAAAATATGCTGCCCAGCCAGTCAGTCAACAATACCCTCAGGGCTGCCTCAGAGGCTGAAGACCATACTCAAATTTTTCCTTTTCTTCCCCCTCCAACCCCGTCCTGATGTTCCTGGTTGGAGTTCTGCCTGCCTCCTCTGAACCCTCAGTGCCCTTACTCTTTGTACCTCTCAAGTTGATCTCCTTTATTTATTAAACACTTTCTCACCAACCCCTCTGGAGGCTAGGATCATCACATCACAGGGGCTTAACTCCCATATGTCAGTGCATCTATGAATCTGTTGGTAGTAGGTCTACCAGCTGAGGCTCTAGGGGCCGGGGCAGAGGAAGGAAAGGCCAGTGCCCACACTCACCAGTCCATGGCAGGCACTGAGAGCTGCCATCCCAACTCTGGTGCCCTGCTGCAGAACCGTGCCACTGAGATGGCAGAGGGGGGCGGAGGAAGCCATCATCTTAACATTGGAGAGGTTCCCATATCTTTTCTCCATGATGTAGCTATTGGAAAGAAATCTTCGATTGACTGTCAAATTAAAAAATAGGTCCTTCTCCTCATGAGAAATTTTGTAGTACACCCAGTCCTCTGAGTCATCCAAATCTCTCTTCCTCCTGCTGCTCGTGATGAGATGGTGCAAGCCATAGGACAGAAAATGCCCACTGGCGTCTACTCGAACTGGGCCCACCACGTGGTATTCTGGCAGGCTCTTGATAAAATGCTCTGAAAGAAAAGGAGAAATGGAAGAACAGTGAGAGAGATCGGTAGTAAGGCAAACCCACTTTCGTTTGGAACTTAGATGCTAGCTTTTTAATTACAAAATCCCACTGTTGACTTGAAGTTTAGCAATCCCGTTCATCATACAAATACTGTTAACATTAAATTCCCAGAACAACTCAGATTTACCTAGTGCCCCTCCTCAGTGACATATCAGGTGTTTTATCAGAGACAAATTAAGATAGGAATTAATCTGTAAGGCATACAGTTGGAAAAGGAGCAACCTCTGAATGAGGAACAAGAATCTTTCCCCAGCACTTTGGGAGGCTGAGGCGGGTGGATCACGAGGTCAAGAGATCGAGACCATCCCGGTCAACATGGTGAAACCCCGTCTCTATTAAATAATACAAAAAATTAGCTGGGCACGGTGGCGCGTGCCTGTAATCCCAGCT
Source organism: Aotus nancymaae (assembly GCF_030222135.1). NCBI lineage: Eukaryota > Metazoa > Chordata > Mammalia > Primates > Aotidae > Aotus > Aotus nancymaae. Next base: position 33,350,425 of record NW_026988425.1, read on the forward strand.
ACTCAGGAGGCTGAGGCAGGAGAATTGCCTGAACCCAGGAGGCGGAGGTTGCGGTGAGCCGAGATCGCACCATTGCACTCCAGCCTGGGCAACAAGAGCGAAACTCTGTCTCAAAAAAAAAAAAAAAAAAAAAAAAAAGAATCTTTCAAGTCTAGAGTTCAGTAAGACAAATCACAGAACTTCACTGTTGATTACAAGGCACTTCAACACCAGGAGCTTCCTGTTAGGTCGGATTAGAGGGAAAACAACAGAAAAACATGGCAAACTCATCATATACATGCTCACACCAATTAGAGCATAAGAGTGTTCCATAATGTAACAAAGAATATGTGAAAGAAGAGGGTTTTAAAAAAAATGTTTACAAAATGCATACGATAAGGGGATATATCAGGATCTGAGGCATTGGCTCAAAATATAAAAACTGCCACTTTAAAAATGCAAGACAGGAACGCTTGATCCAACACAAGAACACATACACATTTGGACCTACTCAAATTTGTCTCTCTACCACTAGCTCCTTATTTAGTTCTTTGAGAATAACAAAGAATCTACCTAGCAGGGAATTTATCATCACTTTGGATTACAGACTTCTTAAAGAAAACCATTAACCATTTACTAAGATAAACTAAACTTTTGCTAAAAAAAAAAACCTTATACTTGTCACCTCTCAGTTGTAATTTTGCACTTTGTAACTTGCTTTATCTTGCTCATGTAGCTTCCCCAACCAGAATGTCTTTTGCATTCTATCAAAATCCTGTTTAAGCATTCACATCTCCACTCAAATCCTCCCTCTTCATTCTCCTAGTGTCCCTGGCTAAACTTCTCTCTCCTTTCCCTGAACCCTCATGCCCTTACTTTCTGTACCTCCCAGAATGGCTTCATTTTATATTGCCTTTTATCATTTATCACCAAATCCTTTGAAGGTCAGATTCTTGTACATCACAGGTGCTCAGTTCTTATATGTTGATATATCAGTAAACACTACTGTAGCTGGTTAATTAAAATAACTGGACTTAATGAAATACAATTATAAAAGAGCTTTTTTTTTTCCAGACAACTACCTACAAAATGATTCCAAGGTGGAATCATTCTTCTCTGCCTTGGATGAAATATGGGGCAGAACACAGAATTTCCACTCTCAGGTACTAACAAATGGTCTCCATTTTTAGGTGTAAAAAGTCCAGACGCATTACTTCTAAGTGCAGCAGCTAGGCACAACAGACCACACGGGAACATGGGCAAATCTTAACAGCAATGCTCCATGAAAATCAATAAATAAAACAGGCTAATGCAGAGCTATTTACATTCATGGAAAATGTGCACACACTGAAACAATAATACAACGTTTTCCAGAACACACAAGAACAAGAAATACATATGGAACCCATTAAAATGGTTTTCCATGGGGAAGAAGGGGAGCAGGGAGTGGAAACAAAAATGCATAAATATATATAATAAAAAAAGCTTTTTCACAAATTCCTGATACTAGTGTGCCATGAACTGAGGTGTATAACTGACTCAGTCCTCTCTCCTGCCCACTTACTCCCTAAGAAATGTCTGCACCAGTTTAGTATTGGAGGACCTTCCAAGTCTAGACCTACCAAAGAGAGAAACTGTGGGTGGGGAGGTGGATGTAGTCAGCTCCTGTAGTATTTCTCTCTGGCTGCTCTTCTCCTCTGCTTCTCACAGTGATGCCTCTGGCTCTTCCAGGGCTCGAACAGGGAAGGCAGTTAGGGGCAGAAAATATCTTATTCAGTTGGGTCTAGCAATGGTGTCATCTAGCAATGGTGCCCTGTATGCAGCCAGTGTCCACATGCTGACTGACCTCTTCTATTAAGAGAAGCTCCATAGGCATTAGGAGACCTCTGCCCCCTTCAGGTTCTTCAATGTGAGCAATTCCTCCTCCAACTGGCCACCTGCTGCTTTCCCATCTTCTACCTCTTTACTGAAACCATGTTACCCCTGCAGGGCATCTTCCTTGGCATCTTTTCAAGATGATCCACATCTGGTTGCCTCCCATGAGGTCCAAATCTGGCTCACAAGAGGAACCACATCCCTGACCTTCCCTCCACCCCCACCCCACGTCATGAAAATCAGGCCACTCCTGGCCATGCTCTTGGTCAGTCCTGTCACTAAATTTCATTCCAGCCAGTCTTTTGCCTATCAGTATTTTAAGGCTAAAATGTTAGTGGTCATGCTCCCCAAGACCACACCAAGCTCTCTGAGACCTCTAACCATCCCTTCACGTGTCTTGAGTTGGGGCACAGTAGGGGGAATGAATGCCCTGGCACTCTCATCTCTCCCGAAGAAATTCTGTCTCTGAAATCTCTCCACAGGCCTTTAAACCTCTCCTCTCAAGCATACTAGGAGAGTGAAGGAATTAGCATCACACCATCACCCTGCACATCCCACACACAGTCTGAAATTTCTCTTTAAATATGTGTGAAATATTATTATTCTTTTTTTTTCTTCTCAGACTTAAGAATTTGGCAGAAGCTGAGACAAAGTAAGAGTCCCATTTTAATACCCTGTTACACATGCAAGTCTCTGCATGTTCGTCAAAACAGAAAAATAAGCATCTTTTCTAGCAGATTACTTTTTCAAAAAGCCAGACTGATTGATTTAAGGGGAGCACAAATGAAAAGCAACCACATTTTAAAAAATGAATTCTGAATAAAATATTACACTCTTCCAAGTCAAATGAGCATATAACCTATTGAACAACTCTGAAAAGAGTTGAAAGTATCTTATTTGTTATACCCAGAAAACTACTATAATAAAATTTAGGTTGTCATGAAACAAACTAACAAGTATGATTCTCAATCTTACATTATTAAAAAATTACTCTAAATTTTTATGTAAGTTGATATATCAAAATAATTGTGGTAATTTTGCAGAAGCATGATCTCTTCTATAATTGCAACTGTGAGATATATTAATATATATGCATATGAACAAAGCCTTTGAAATAATGGGTAAGAGTGAAAATGTTTATGATGATGAGATTTGGGGTGTGGTTTTTCCTCTTGAAATTTGTAGTTCCTGTGTTGCTTTTCCCAATTAAAGATAAATAGGTGAGAAGGATTGAATGAGAGAGTGCTGCGCTGGCTTGTAAGATAACTATATAAAATACCCAGTAGACAAGGTAAGTAAGGCATGCCAGTGCCCCATGACACAAGGCAGTCTGACACTGGTCGCTCCTGACGCCCTGCTGGCTGTGCCCATTACAGCTGGCTGCATCCCAAGGGAAGAATTCACCTTGGAAGAGGCATCCCTTGACTGAGACCACTGGGCATAGGGAAGGAACGGCTAGAGCAGAGCTCAAGGTCTTCTCAGGCAATAGGAAAGCTAAATGAGTTTGGAGTGACAGATCCACAGGAGTGTTATCGGGGGTAAGGGTGTGAGAAAGAAAAAGCAGGCCAGGGTGGAAGCAGCTTTAAATGGCAGGCTAGTATTCTGCCATCCAGGCCATCCAGTGGATAGAAGCAATAATCCCAGATCTGAGTTAGAAGAACTGCAATGGGGGCTGGGCGCGGTGGCTCACGCCTATAATTCCACAACTTTGGAAGGCCGAGGCGGGTGGATCACGAGGTCAATAGATCGAGACCATCCTGGTCAACATGGTGAAACCTCGTCTCTACTAAAAATGCAAAAATTAGCTGGGCATGGTGGCGTTCTCCTGTAGTCCCAGCTACTCGGGAGGCTGAGGCAGGAGAATTGCCTGAACCCAGGAGGCGGAGGTTGCGGTGAGCCAAGATCATACCATTGCACTCCAGCCTGGGTAACAAGAGGGAAACTCCGTCTCAAAAAAAAAAAAAAAAGAAGAACTGCAATGAGAAGAGTGCGGAGGAAGCAAACTTAAACGAGGAGTTATGGCAATGTATCCAGAAAACATATTTTTCCATACACTTCCCAACTTAAAATATCCCTTATAGAAACCACTTCTGAAGATACATCTCACAGATTTAAACGTGATTCTTGAAAGTATAAAATGAGACTAAAGCTTGTCAAAGCCCTAGCACCTATTGCTCAAAAAATAAAAGAGCAAACAAATTTATAAATTTTGACCCAGCTGCTTTTGATCTAATAGATTTTTAAGAGAGCCAATCTAAATTGGCTGTAGAATAACATGATGATAATAATTATAGTGTTTCATGAGCACTTATTATGAGTCAGGTACCATAAGTCTTCCCTCATTCAATACTCACAACAGCCCTGTGACAGAGATTCAGTTGTTATCCCCATTTCATAGGTAAGGAAACTTGAGTGTAGGAAGTCACTATGCCACATTATACAACATTCCTTGGATTGAAACGCTGTGCCTCCTATTTCAAAACCATGCTCTAACCACCACACTCGATTAGTAAATAAAGAAAAGCAAGTGCTCTTGGCAGAGAGCACAGCAAGGTTAGAGCTAATAACACTGCTCCTAGGGACAGTGATCTGACCAGACAAGAAGTGCTTCACCTCTTTACACCTCAATTTGCTTAGCAATCAATGGACATAGTAATTGCCTCTTTTTCAGGCAAACTAATGGGGAATAAGATCAGTTTTCCCTCCTAATCTGATTGCATAGTAGGCAGCTAAGCCATGGCAGCCCACAGATGTGGATGGAAATCGGAAGTCACTCACAAAGCGTGGTTTCTGTTGGTGACCAAGCTCAGCTACCTCATCTATACAGAGGGCATAATAATAATAACATCTACCTCCCTAGTAGCCGAGTTTCTACCCTTAAAACCAACAATGGTAGTGTTTAGCTAATGAATGTTATTTGTCAAGTACGATTTTAAATCTATTAAATATATTAATATATTGGAGCCTGACTCCCAGCCTAGGAGGTAGATGCTTTTTAATGGAACGCTTCACAGATTTGCATGTCATCCTTGAACAGGGGCCACGCTAATCTCTGTATTGCTCCAATGTTAGCATATGTGCTTCCAAAGCAAACATTAACTGTATTTATTCTTTATATTTATTTCTATCTTAGAGAGAATTGAATGTCTAACATGCATTTCTAAAAAAAAGTTATGAAATTCCTGAAATAGAGGTTTATTTTCATAGTTATCTTCCATGTAAGATAACAGTAACCTTGCAACACTATTTTTATTACAGAAATTTACACGTGTTGAAAGGTTGTTGAAATGTTGTGAAGAACTGTGTTGGTCTCCTCAAAATTGTGAAGTATGCCACAGAAGGATGGATTTGCTCACCAACTCTATTATAACTAATCCACTAACTATATAGCTTATTATAACCAACACAAAATATCAAATCTGTGGACTCTCTTCTTATATTAATAGCTGAAATCATTTCCTCCTTGCAGAATTTCTTTTGGCAAATAGAATACATAAATAATTAAAACACTTATGTGAAAACACTGCAACGTTCCCTCTGTTTCTTGCACAAGACTAGAGTTCATCTCTAATATGGAATAAAGTGCCTGTCCTGTTGATTTCACAGAGATGTCAGGAGCAAAAGAGGTCACAGAACAGACTGGCGCTTTGTAAACAGCATAGGGGCAAACAAACCTAAGGGGATATGATTGGCTGTAGAAAAGAGGGAGTATGTTGTGTGCAAGCTTAATATTTCCCATTGTTCTGATACTTGGTTGTGAACCAAGAAATCCTGAGTAAGTCACAGCACATTCTTACATCACAACCGAGCGATTTGGAAAGAATACTGGGCAGAGTTAATCAAATAGTCTGTTTCTATGTTTCTAGTCCCAGAAAGGACTGAATTTATCTCTATACTCCTTCCGACTAAAAGTCTCCCTGACTTAGCTCAACTCTTAGAACTAGAAGGAACCTAAAAGATTATTTAGTGTCTGAGTCTGTCTCCAACTGTGGAACCCTGTGCAATTCCTTTTATCCTCCTGGTGAAGGGGAATTTAGTAGGTGCTCAATCATATATGTTCACTAACTGATGCCCTAGACCTCCCATTCTTATGCATAAAAGTAAAAATGGCGGCCAGGCATGGTGACTCATTCTTGTAATCCCAGCATTTTGGGAGGCCAAAGTGAGAGGATCGCTCAAGGCCAGGAGTTCAAGATCAGTCTGGGCAACATAGCTAGACATCATCGCTATAAAAAAAACAAAGAAAATGTTTCAAAACTAAGAATGAGAAGATCTTTGAAATAATTTGCAAGTTTAAATGTTCAGGATTTGAGTGCATTCAAAAATGTTATCAAAGTGGACATGGAAGTCTAAGGAGATTGGTTATTTGTGAGGCTGTAGGTAGGTCATTTGCAGGGAAAACCCAGGCTATCCTAATCCCAAATAGCCTTAGAATTTCCTTCTCTACTAGTTTGCCCTCATCTATCCCTTCCTCCCTCTTTCCCACTCCCCTTAATTCTAAATGTTAAGTCTGCTTAGAAATTTCTCCTTTGCACTAAATGTGAATTATTTGTAAATCCACTAGGGAATTGATTATGGTTGGTGAAATGCTTTTAAAAACTGAAATTACTGGCCTGGTGTGGTGGCTCACACCTGTAATCCCAGCACTTTTGGAGGCTGAGGCGGGCAGATCACCTGAGGTCAGGAGTTTGACACAGCCTGGCCACGTGGTGAAACCCCATCTCTACTAAAAATACAAAAATTAGCTGGGCATGGCGGCTCATCTCTATAATCCCAGCTACTCAGGAGGCTGAGGTAGGAGAATCACTTGAAACCCAGAGGTAGAGGTTGCAGTGAGCCAAGATGGAGCCACTGCACTCCACCTGGGAGACAAAGAACAACTCTATCTCAAAAAAAAAAAAAAACAACTGAAATTATTTTTAAACCTAAATAAATATATATCACCAATAAGCTTGGAGCACTTTATAGGTTTTTTTGAGCATTGAATACTCTCAGCACATAGCTCTACATAGAGGTGACTAGAGAAAATAATCATATCTCACTTTCCAGAGAGCAAAAACCATGGCCCCGTGGTGTCTGCTTCACACCAAGCTGAATTCCCTTACAAAGAAGATGTGGAGCAAACAGAGCTGAAAACCAACCCAGGAGAATGTGTGTCTTTGAACCAAATCATCTCCCAATGCCCTGGGAAGTGCTTGCAGGCTTTGTTTGTGCTGCCCCAGAAGAGAGACTTTTCACAAAGGAACTGTTTTTCAAAGAACAACAAGCCCTGCTATTTTAAACTTGGGAGTGGGAGATTGTATCTGGACCGTTTACACAAGTGAGTGCTGGCTGATTGACATCTAACCCCAGTGCTTGCCGGCTCCAGCTTTCCAAGTAAAGCAAAGAGAAGGACTTGCTTCTGATACTTCTCGAGGCCACAGCTGATAAATTCTCCAGCAATGTTTGAATTTTACAACATGGGCAGAAAACCCTCCTTAGAAATCCTAAACAAGGATAGGCTGGTGATGTTTACCATTCAAGTGTCCTTGGGAATTAAAGGGATGTCAGAAAGCCACGGAGGACAGTTCCGGAGACTTCAGCACAGTCAGCAAACACAGGACTGGGTGAATGCCAACCCAGTGCTCTGTGTACATATGCATGTGTGTGTGTGTGTGTGTGTGTGTGTGTGTGTGTGCGCGCGTGCGTGCACGCACATATATCCCTATTATTGCTATAGGACAGTGCTGCATGATTCTAAGAGTCAGGCTACCTGGGCTCAAAATCCTGTTCCACATTAGCTGGGTTCATAAGTTCTCCCAGCTGCAGCTTCCTCATCTGTATAGCAGGGACAGCAACACTGGTACCTGCAACCTGGAAGGCTATTGCCAGTGGTCAGATGGGCTGACACAGATTGCCATGAGGGCCACTGCTGCTGCTAGGACTGTTTATCCCCAGAGGTACGATGAACCCCTCACCAAACACGAAGGTGTCTCTGACCCGTCCAAGTCCAAGAAACTGCTGAGTGTTAGGCTTAAAACAATAAAAACAACAAGTTGTCCACCAGAACGCTTCCAATGCTTTTTACAATAACACGAGTTCAGAAATCAGAAAGAGAAGCAGCCAGCTGTGGTCAGCGAGACAGGACAGAAAAAAGTGAGCCCTTCCCGAGGTATATTTCCCCCAAAAGGACTGTTCTTTTAAAAACACAACGCTAAATCTTTCCAGGAAACCAAAACACAGCCAAGCCTGCTCAGTAGGGGGGCAGAATCTCATTTCCCCTTTCCTGACCAGAAGTTTAAAACGAACTAGAAACACTGCAGTGACTGCCAGTAGCCAGTTGGCACTTTAAAAAAATAAAAATTTTTCATGTTCAGAGTCTGAAAAATAGGGAATCGAAACAATACAGCATTCAAAGAGGAGACAAAAGAGAAAAAGTGACCAGCTACCTCTTGGGTCTTTCAAAGACCGCAGTGTCATCCCTGCAAAAGAGAGAGCGAGGTACTCACCTTTCTGTAAGAATGAGGGACTCATCACCTTAAGCACTGAATTCTGAGAAAGCCTAGGTTCCTGAGCTCCCAGCCCAGATTTTTTTTATAACGCAGCCAAATGGCTTTGCAGAGTTCAGTTCTGCCGGGTGGGGGAAGGGAAAAGGGAGCAGCAAAGTTCCTGCATGTCTTACCACCACCGTTTTAAAAGGAAATAAAGAAAAGCCACTAACCTTGCCTCCTGTCCGGGAAGCTAAACGGGCCTGGCTGAGGCTGTCTCCCATGGCAAAGGGCCCCAAAGTTGAGGAGCTGAGCCACCATGGAAAGGTTTGCAAGCCAGCTCCGCTGGGCACATGGCATGATTCAGTTGTTGGGGAGAAGAAAAGTCAAAAAAGTTTTAGCCCTCAGCTCCAGAAATCAAGTGCTCGCCTGTGGCCCAGCAGGAAGATGCAGGGGTGCATGGTCCAGGCGCGAGAAGGCAGCGACTGCAAAGCTGCCCGCGATCTCCCTGTGCTTTTTTCAGCAGAAAGGGGCTAGACACCTTTTTTCCCCTCCCTCCTCCTGAAAGGGGGAGTGATTCAGCTAACAGTGTCCGCTTCCCGCGGGGTGTGGATGGGCCAGAGCGGGAGGGCGCAGCCCACTCCGGTTCCCACCCCGGTCCCCACCCCTCCGCCTCCCGCATGCCCCGGGGGCTCGCAACCCGCTCGGTGCATCGTCCTCCGGGACTCCCACCCCCGCGTTCCTCCGGCCCCGCCCCGAGCTCCGGGTCCAGCCAGCCGAGCTGACCGAGCCGGCCAAATAGGGGAGCCCCGGGAGAACCGCCCTGGTCCGCACTCGAGGAAGCTGCGAATGAGAGGCCCCCAGGACAGCCCCCCAAAGTGCTGAAATACGGGCGCAACACGAAGAGAACAGAGTCGGGGCAGAGGCGGCCCCACTCCCTCCGTCCTTCGGCGCCCAGCGCTGCCCCCACCCCTGCTGTTCTCCTCCAAGTTCCTGAACTTTTCCCAACATCGCTCTATCAAGACTCCTCACCCACTCGGACCGCTCTGGGATTCTCTTCCACTGGAAAAAAAACTCATAGGCAATTTTTGTCTTTGCCAAGTCACACAAAGGGAAATGGGCTGCGCTAATCGGCTACTGCGGCCTCAGCCAAGCCCCCTCATCTCTGCAATGAGGTGACTGCAGCAAATGCCTGTGGGCCCCTCTGAGTCTACAGATCTCTAGGCAGCTTTTCTGCTTTTAGAACCCCGTCTTTTCTAGCCCACCTCCATTCACTGGAAACCAGGAGAGTGGAGGAAGGAAGTAAGCCCGGGAAGGAGTTAAGGTATCCCCCAGTTTCCCTGAACTGGCTACCCTGGAGGGGGCGTCCATTCATTCAGAGGCTCAAGCTCTTACATCTGTGAGAGAAATCTACAAACTAGGGCACTTGCCAGGCATCTTGAGAATTTACTGGGCTAATCCAGCCAAGATTTTTCACCTCTGAGCTGAAACAGACCTCCTTACTCCATCCAGGAAGAATTCAGCCCCAATATTGAATTTTCCCTGGCTGCCAGCCAACCACATGTGTTCATGGAGAGGTCTAGGTTAACAACCCAATCTTGCATAGGGACAGAGCCTCCAAGGCAAACTCAGTGGCCCGCATGCAAGGTGGTCCTCTCAGATCTGGAACACATGGGCACCAAGACTTTTAGAGGTATATGCTGGTTTCCTATTATTGCTGTCACAAGTTACCATAAATTCAGTGGCTTGAAACAACTCAGATTTCTTATGTTACAGTTCTGGAAATCAGATATCTGAAACTGGTCTCACTGGGCTAAAATCAACGAGTTAGCACAGCTGCATTCATTTCTGAAGACTCTAGGGGAGAATCTGTTGTCTTGCCTTTTCCAACTTCTAGAGGCCACCTGAATTCCTCAGCTCATGGCCCTCTATCAAAGCTAGCAATGGCCCTTTGAGTGTGTCTCACATCACATCACTCTCTCTTCTTCCTACCTTTTCCACTTATAAAGACCTTTGCGATTACATTAGGCTCATCCTGGTTATCCAGGATACTCTTTAATCAGCTGATTAGCAACCTTAGTTCCATCTGCAACCTTAAATCCCCTTTGCATGTAACAGAACATGTTTTGTCGTCACAAGCAAGTCAAAGAACTACTCTGAGCCTTTTCTCTGTTACATAAACATTAGGCAGCAGGGTCCCAACTGGAGTCAAAAGACATTCAGATAACACAGGCACGATGACCTGCACTTGCAAGGGCATTGAAGAACCACTTGGACCAGAATTCTTTTTGTTTCTTTTCCTTTCTTCCTCTCCCCTTCTTCTTTGCTTCCCTTCACCCTTTCCTTTTCTCTCTCTCTCTCTCTCCTCCTTGTACTCTTCCTGTGACTCTTCTTCTTCCACTTTTTTTCCTCCTGCTGCTCCTTTTAATAGCAAGCAAGATCTTGTCCAAGGGCAAAGTCACTCCCAGGCCCTAGAGAAGAGATTTGTCTCTCAGGCAGAAACCTAAAGAACTCTGGAGAACTGCCGAGTTCCACCAATATCAGGGATGATCAGAGATGATGCGCTGAACACTCTGGCCTCACCGTTTAGCCTTTTCCACTCTAATAGCATTTCCTTTATTCTTTCTCCCATCTACTCTCAAGACTATAACCAGGAATATCTATTACCTAGAAGTCACCCAAGACTGAAATATTACAATTATAAAATCTTACCAGTGCTTTGTATTCTGCCAGCCCTTCCAAACCTTTATACCCAGTAGCATGGATCTTCAGCCTAATAGGAACTTCTAGTCCCTTGATCTCCCCATCTTTAGTTTTCTAATAATCAACATCTCTCTGGGCTCACCACCTTTTCTTCCCAGTCATACCCTTTGATCCATCTCCTTAAACCAGTACATTCAACATCTCATATCTTGCTCATCAAAATCTAGCTTTGTTTTACCCCAGGTGTTGATTTTCTCTGCTCTCTGTTTCCAAGGCTGTTGAAAAAAACTCACATAATTGTATCTAATGGTGCAACTATCAATTAATGTCTCCAACTTTAGCAAGTTCTCAACACAACTTAGCACAAATACACATTCTGCTACTACTCTACAGTTCCTCCTACTCTTTGCAGAATTTACAAAATCTCTCCAAAGCTTGGAGTTTCCTCACTATAGAGAGAAGACTTAATCCTCCTCAACTTTGCTTCTGCTTAATGGGAAAAGATAACAAATCCCCTTGGTAACCAAGGTTGGTAGCAATAAAAAGCCAACTACCTTTCCTGCCCACTGTGGGTAGGAGAACTGTGAATCACTGCATAGTCTCCAAACTATCCCTGAGCTTGTGCAAACATGCTGCCCGTGAGGAAAAACTACAAAACCATACAAGATTCCAGAGTCGAATGATAGCTAAGAACAGCAAGCATTTATTACACGCTGACTATATATTTGGCTCTGTGCTAAAGACTATATGGGCATTGCTTTACTTAAACTTCACAAAAAACATTATGTGAGTACCATTAGCATCTTCATTTTATAGATGAGGAAATAGATACTGAAAAGTTAAGTAACTTGCCTAGGATTAAGTGGCTATGAAGTAAAATCAGGATGAAACAGTAAAGTTCAGAGAAGTTAAGAGATGTAGCAAAACCACTAACTCAATTCAAATGTAGATCTGCTTTACTTACGGCCCCTAGTAATGTCCTCATCCACAAAAAGTGGAGAGGATTAGAATACTGACATACAGACATCATCAGAATGCCTTGGGTGGTAGTTTAGTTCATTATAGTATTTTCCATGTAAAAATGTCATTTGTGACCGAAGATCTAAGATACCTCACAAAGAGCTCCCTCTGTTTCATTAGCAAATAAGGCATAAAAAATGTTCATACTTTCCTAATAAACCCTTAGAATCACAAGGGATGGCTGAAGTTCAAGGAAAATTAGCTCAATGCATCTTTCAGAGCTGTCATTAGCATTGGAAAGACAAAAAAATAAATTGACAGTGGCCAAAAAAACCCTGACTTGGCCCTAAGAATCACAAATAAATATGCTACAAAAAGAGACTTCACATCTATTAATTCTGCCTAAATACCACAATCATCATCTCATAACAAAAATTATTGTATCACACCTTACAGTTTTTAAGGTGTTTCCCCTAAGCAGGTCAAAGGGTAGAAGAGAGAAAAATCTTCATCTGACATTTTCAAGAGTAGTCAGACCTTAACTCCACCTGGAACTCAAAAAGTAGTGACTTCAAACATCACATTTAAATATTGTTGCCACATGTACTATTTTCTTTTAAATTTTTCTGCAGCCAGACCTCACAAGAATTCACTCAAGTTGCTGAGAACACAAAAGTCTCTCTCTCTTTTTTTTAACTCCATTTCCAACTTTACTGTAAGTTTGAGATTGTTTCTAAATTTTGTTAAATTATTAAATGTCATAGTCTGTTCTCATTCTTCATAATAATTGAATACTTGGTAGAGATGCTGTAGAATTTTTGGAAATTAGGGAGGCTTATAATGACACATGTATCTATTATATTCTAGAACTTAGCCAATTAAATGTCCATGTATGGTAGTTTTTGGTGCAACTGGGCAAAAGCGTCCATGAGGACAGTTGTGGATTGTATCACTACCAAATTGGTCTTATGTTAGTCCTGAACCACATGGACACTATTCCCTTTCTTTCATTCAACCTTAAAGATTAAAGCTGAATTGAAGAATAGTGTGCCCACTTTTTCCCATGGAGAGGAAGAAATTAGGGGTGAAATGTATCAGGGACACTTTTAGCACTACCCGTTTAGCCAAAAGAGAATACTCCATTTATTTATTCAACAAATATTATTGACTGTCTACTATGCCCAGTCACTGGGAATGGAGCAATGAATGAAATAGAGTCTCTTGCCTTATACATGCATGCAAATGCTCTAGTGTAGATTTGTGGGAGGTAGAGAGATAGAAAATAAACAAATAAGTAAATATAGAATATTTGCTATAGTGATAAAGCAAAAGAGAACAAGAAGCAGGCTAAGGAGGACAAGGAGCGATTGAGAGGGGTAGGTTACAATTTTATATGAGGAAGGTCAAGTGTGATCTCTCTAATAAGATGACATTAGAAGCAAATAAGAACCTGAACAAAATAGTTATCCAGGAGAAGACTATTCCAGGCTGAGAAAGCAGCAATAGCAAAGACTATCAATCGGGAATAAGTAGAAATATGCTTGGAGAGCTCAAGAAAAGGAAGGACTTTGGTCTGGCTGGAGTGCGTGGGCAAGTGGAGAATGACGGTAGAAGTGGGGAGATTGTGTAGGTCCTTGGAGACCATAGTGACGACTTTGGGTTTTACCATAAGCAAAGTAAGAAGCATTGGGGATTCTGAATAGAGGAGTGACAAGAACAGACTTAGAAGGTAAAAGGATCTCTTTGGGTGCTGAGTTGAGATTGACTATAGAGAGGTAAAGGCAGATGCACAGAGAGCACTTAGGAGATTGATGGATTAGCCCAAGTAAGAGATAATGGTGGATTAGATCAGGTGGTAGCAAAAGACAGAGAGAATTAACCAGATTCTGTATTTATTCTGAAGGTGGAAACAACAGGACGTTTTGATCTTTTGGATGTGTGGCACAAGAGAAAGCAAGAAGTCACAGATGGCTAAAAGGTTTAGCGTTGCCAGTAATTAAGATGAGAGGTAGAAAACATTTGGTGGGGAAAATCAGAAATTCAGTTTGAGACATGTTAGATGTCTCTTAGACATCCAAATGGAAATGTCAAGTAGGTTGTTGGAGATACAAGACTGAGCTTCAGATAGAGGTCCAGGTTGGAGGTAACCATTTGGAAGTCATAGTAGTTATATGCATGAGAGTACCTGCTGAGTGAATTCAGCAGACAAGAAAGTCGACATAGGGACTAAACTCTGAGGTACTGCAATATTTAGAGATATAGGAAATAAAGAGAAATCAGTAAAGACCAAAGAGTGAGCAATGAGATAAGAAGAGAGTCAAGACAGCATGTTAACTTTGAAATCAAGTGAGAAAGGAGCTGTTATTCTGCAACTCAAACTGGAGTAAGAGGTGGAAAGGAGTCATGGCTCTTCATACTAAGCTGCGTGGAAGACAAAAATGGAAGAGTGAGACCAAAGACTGAGTGTGATCAGTTAAGAAACAATAACTCCACATACCAATAAATGCAGTTCAATCAACGTCCTTGAAATCTGTCCAGATTAGAAATTCCCTCATGAAGAGTGTTGTCAGGAAGAGATGGGAGTACCAACGAATGTCCACAGTCCTAGTTTACCCTGCTCTTTATGTTCTCTTAACTTGCTGAGTTCAAGTAGAAACCTAAGAGAGCCTGGAGTGTGCGTCTCCTCTTCAGGGCAGGGCAGCTGAGGGTCAGGGAGTTCTACTGTGATCTGAGAGGGCCACTGCCTGTTATTTTTCACTGCTCTTTGGTATCCTTCTGGGATCACTGAGAAAAAGAAGTCAACTGTGCCCTCAAGAAAGTTTGAAGTAAGTAAATGAGATTAGTTCAGGTAGCAGTAAGGATGTATAGTCATGCATCACTTGGTGGAGATGCGTTATGTGAAATGTGTCCGTAAGTGATTTTCATCATTGACAATGACGAAGTCACCTAAAAACTTAGAGAAACCTAGATGGTATCGTCTACTGCACATCTAGGATACATGATATGACCTATGACTCTTAGTCTACAAACCTGTATAGCATGTTACTGTACTGAATACTATAAGCAAATGTAACACATGGAAACTATTTGTGTATCCAAACATATCTAAATATAAAGAAAGTACAGTTAAAACACAGTATAAAAGATAGAATGTGGCACACCTTTATAGGGCAGCTCCATCATAATCTAATGGGACCACTGTCATATGTGCAGTCCATTGTTGACCAAGTTGTTTTTATGCAGCGCATGACTGTATCATACTAGTACCCAGTCTTTTTATCAGCTTCATTGATGTATAATTTAACATAGGATAAGCTGAATGTATTTAAAGTGCACACTTTTATAAATGTTGAGACAAATATACCTGTTCAATAATCACCACAGTAAATGTTGACATATATACATACCAGAAACTTTCTACTGCCCCTTTGTAATCTTGTTCTCCATCTCTACTTGCATCACCCTCAACCACAGGCAGCCACTGTTCTGTTGTCTGTTACTGCAGATGAGTTTGCATTTTCTAGAATTTTGTGTAAATAGTCTGCAGTATGCACTCACTTTTGTCTGCCTTCTTAACTTGGCATACTCACTTGAGATCCATGGATATTGTGAGCCAATACTACAATTGGTCTATTCATTCACCTCCTCACCATATATCTATTGACAATTAGAAAAATTATGGAGGGAAAAGACGGTCAAGGACGCCTAGCCTAGAAGTGAGCAGGTGCATGCATACCGCTATTAATGTTAAAGAACTTTCCCTGGAGTTGAGGAAGCAAGAACCCTAAATGCTCCAAAAACTGCATTTCAATAGATATGTTTTTCCTCAGCATAAAATGACTTTAGGCCAGATGCAGTGACTCATATCTGTCATTCCAGCACTTTGGGAGGCTGAAGCAGAAGAATCACTTAAGCCCAGGAGTTCAAGACCAGGTTGGGCCTTCTCTACCTGCCCCCCAAAAAAGTTAGCTGGGCATGGTAGTACCTGCATGTAGTCCCAACTACTCAGAAGGCTGAGGTGGGAGAATTTATTGAGCCTGGGAGTTAGAAGCTGAAGTGAGCCATGATCGTACCACTATACTCTAGCCTGGGCAATAGAGCAAGACCCTGTCTCAAAAAAAAAAAAAAAGGGACTTTAAAAGAAACACATTAACAAAAAATCAGCTTTGAAGTTAACCCTAGATTAAGAAGATTAAAGATTTCCTGGAGGAGATCCAAGATGGCCACTTAGGAGGAACTCGGGAATGCAGCTCCGAGAGAAAGCACAGAGGGTGAGTGGACGCCGTATTTCCAGACTGATTTTTACTGCCCACAGACCAGGAGATTCACACGCAGAGAAGCCACACGGGTCGCCAGCACCGCTGGTGCCGCTGGCTTGAACGGCGCAGCCGCTGGGCCGGCACCCTGAGGCAACGGCTCACTGTACAAAGTGAGAGAGTCTGAGTCCCCTATAAGCCAGCAAGGGGAGCTGAAACGGGGAGCCAGGCCAGCGCCACGAATCTCAGAGCCGCGGTTTTAGCCAACGCAGCGGCTCCGGAGGCAGATCAGATGAGACGGTGTCCCCTCTTACCCAGCAAGAAGACCTGAAACACAACTGAAACCGGGACGGTCCAGCTCTGTGGAGGAGGGGCGTTCTCCATAGGCACCCTGCTGTTCTCTACCAAGGCAATCCGCCACTACAGAGACTCCTTCACTACAGGGGCGGGCCAACATATCGGAAGCAGTTCTAACTACACCCAGAAGTTCACACGGAAGCTGGGTGGAGCCCACAGCAGCTTAGTGAAGCCTCTGCAACCTGAGTGTGACTAGGCTGCCACCTTGTGGGCAGGGAAAACAGCAACCGCACAGGGGAACATCATAAAACCGTAACTCCCTGGGACAGAACACCTGGGGGGAAGAGCAGGGGGTTTATAAGTTCTGCCACAGCAGACTTAAAATTACCAAAATCAGAAAGACAACAACTACAAAGTCAACAGGTGGATAAATCCACAAAGATGGGAAGAAACCAGCGCAAAAAGGATGAAAACACCCAAAACCAGAACACTTCTCCTCCTACAAGGGATCACAACTTCTCACCAGCAAGGGAACAAGACTGGATGGAGAATGAGTGTGATGAAATGACAGAATCAGCTTTCAGAAAGTGGATAATAAGAAACTTCCGTGAGCTAAAAGAACATGTTCTAACCCAATGCAAAGAAACTAAGAACCTTGAAAAAAGACTTGACGAAATGCTAACAAGAATGGACAACTTAGAGAGGAATATGAGCGAATTGATGGAGCTGAAAAACACAACACGAGAACTTCGTGAAGCATGCACAAGTTTCAACAGCCGAATTGACCAAGCAGAAGAAAGGATATCAGAGGTCGAAGATCAACTCAATGAAATAAAACGAGAAGGCAAGATTAGAGAAAACAGGGTAAAAAGGAATGAACAAAGTCAACAAGAAATATGGGACTATGTGAAAAGACCTAATCTACGTTTGATAGGTGTACCTGAATGTGACGAAGAGAATGCATCCAAGCTGGAAAATACTCTTCAGGATATTATCCAGGAAAACTTCCCCAACCTAACAAGGCAGGCCGAGATTCAAGTCCAGGAAATACAGAGAACACCACAAAGATACTCCTCTAGAAGAGCAACCCCAAGGCACATAATCATCAGATTCACCAGGGTTGAAATGAAGGAGAAAATACTAAGGGCAGCCAGAGAGAAAGGTCGGGTTACCCACAAAGGGAAGCCCATCAGACTCACTGCAGATCTCTCAGCAGAAACCCTACAGACCAGAAGAGAGTGGGGGCCGATATTCAACATCCTTAAGGAAAAGAACTTTCAACCCAGAATTTCGTATCCAGCCAAACTAAGCTTCATAAGTGAAGGAAAAATAAAATCCTTTGTGAACAAGCAAGAACTCAGAGAGTTCATCACCACCAGACCAGCTCTACAAGAGCTCCTGAAGGAGGCACTACACATGGAAGGGAACAACCAGTACCAGCCACTCCAAAAACACATGAAAAGGTAAAGAGCATCAACACAATGAAGAATCTGCATCAACCAAAGGGCAAAACAGCCACCTAGCACCAAAATGACAGGATTGAATTCACACATAACAATATTAACCCTAAATGTAAACGGACTAAATGCCCCAATCAAAAGACACAGACTGGCAAATTGGATAAAAAGCCAAAACCCATCAGTGTGCTGTATCCAGGAAACCCATCTCGCATGCAAGGATACACAAAGGCTCAAAATAAAGGGATGGAGGAAGATTTACCAAGCAAATGGAGAGCAAAAAAAAGCAGGAGTTGCAATTCTCATCTCTGATAAAATAGACTTTAAAGCAACAAAGATCAAAAGAGACAAAGAAGGACATTACATAATGGTAAAAGGATCAATGCAGCAAGAAGAGCTAACGATCCTAAACATATATGCACCTAATACAGGAGCACCCAGATACATAAGGCAAGTTCTTAAAGACTTACAAAGAGACTTAGACTCCCACACAATAATAGTGGGAGACTTCAACACACCATTGTCAATATTAGACAGATCAACGAGACAGAAAATTAACAAGGATATCCAGGACTTGAACTCAGACCTGGAACAAGCAAACCTAATAGACATTTACAGAACCCTCCACCCCAAATCCACAGAATATACATTCTTCTCAGCACCACATCACACCTACTCTAAAATTGACCACATAATTGGAAGTAAATCACTCCTCAGCAAATGCAAAAGAACGGAAACCATAACAAACAGTCTCTCAGACCACAGTGCAATCAAGTTAGAACTCAGAATTCAGAAACCAACCCAGAACCGCACAGCCTCATGGAAAATGAACAACTTTCTCCTGAATGTTGACTGGATAAACAATGAAATGAGGGCAGAAATAAAGACGTTCTTCGAAACCAACGAGAATGAAGACACCACATACCAGAATCTCTGGGACACATTTAAAGCAGTCTCTAGAGGAAAATATATAGCAATAAGTGCCCACATGAGAAGAAAGGAGAGATCTAAAATTGACACCCTATCGTCAAAATTGAAAGAGCTAGAGGAGCAAGATCAAAAAAACTCAAAACCTAGCAGAAGACAAGAAATAACTAAGATCAAAGCAGAATTGAAGGAGATAGAGACACGAAAAACCCTTCAAAAAATCAATAAATCCAGGAGCTGGTTTTTTGAAAAGATCAACAAAATAGACAGACCACTAGCCAGACTAATAAAAAAGAAAAGAGAGAATAATCAAATAGATGCAATAAAAAATGACAAAGGGGATATCACCACAGATTCCACAGAAATTCAAACCATCATCAGAGATTATTACAAACAACTCTATGCACATAAATTAGAAAACCTGGAGGAAATGGATAAATTCCTGGACAGCTGCCTCCTGCCAAGCCTAAACCAGGAAGAAGTCGAAACCCTGAATAGACCAATAACAAGGTCTGAAGTCGAGGCAGCAATTAAGAGCCTACCACCCAAAAAAAGCCCAGGTCCAGATGGGTTCACAGCCGAATTCTACCAGACATACAAAGAGGAACTGATACCATTCCTACTGAAACTATTCCAAATAATCCAAAAAGAGGGAATCCTTCCCAAATCATTTTATGAGACCAACATCATCCTAATACCAAAACCTGGCAGAGACTCAACAAGAAAAGAAAACTACAGGCCAATATCCATGATGAACATAGATGCAAAAATCTTCAATAAAATAATGGCAAGCCGATTACAACAGCACATCAAAAAGCTTATCCACCATGATCAAGTAGGATTCATCCCGGGGATGCAAGGCTGGTTCAATATACGCAAGTCTATAAATGTAATTCACCACATAAACAGAACCAAAGACAAAAACCACATGATTATCTCAATTGATGCAGAGAAGGCCTTCGACAAAATTCAACAGCCCTTTATGCTAAAAACCCTCAATAAACTAGGTATCGATGGAACGTATCTCAAAATAATAAAAGCTATTTACGACAAACCGACAGCCAATATCATACTGAACGGGCAAAAACTGGAAGCATTCCCTTTGAAATCTGGCACTAGACAAGGATGCCCTCTCTCACCACTCCTATTCAATATAGTACTGGAAATTCTAGCCAGAGCAATCAGGCAAGAAAAAGAAATAAAGGGTATTCAATTAGGAAAGGAGGAAGTCAAATTGTCTCTATTTGCAGACGACATGATTGTATATCTAGAAGACCCCCTCATCTCAGCCCAAAAGCTCCTGAAACTGATAAGCAACTTCAGCAAAGTCTCAGGATACAAAATCAATGTGCAAAAATCACAAGCGTTCCTATACACCAATAACAGACTTAAAGAGAGCCAAATCAAGAACGAACTGCCATTCACAATTGCTACAAAAAGAATAAAATACCTAGGAATACAACTAACAAGGAATGTAAAGGACCTCTTCAAGGAGAACTACAAATCACTGCTCAACGAAATAAGAGAGGACACAAACAGATGGAGAAACATTCCATGTTCATGGTTAGGAAGAATTAATATCGTGAAAATGGCCATACTGCCCAAAGTAATATACAGATTCAATGCTATCCCCATCAAGCTACCAATGACCTTCTTCACAGAACTGGAAAAAACCACCTTAAACTTCATATGGAACCAAAAGAGAGCCCGCATAGCCAAGTCAATTCTAAGCAAAAAGAACAAAGCAGGAGGCATCACACTACCAGACATCAAACTCTACTACAAGGCTACAGTAATCAAAACAGCATGGTACTGGTACCAAAACAGAGATATAGACCAATGGAACAGAACAGAGGCGTCGGAGGCAACACAACATATCTACAACCACCTGATCTTTGACAAACCTGATAAAAACAAGCAATGGGGAAAGGATTCCCTGTTCAATAAGTGGTGTTGGGAAAACTGGCTAGCCATATGCAGAAAGCAGAAACTGGACCCCTTCCTGACACCTTACACTAAAATTGACTCCAGATGGATTAAAGACTTAAACATAAGACCTAACACCATAAAAACACTAGAAGGAAACCTAGGCAAAACCATTCAGGACATAGGCGTAGGCAAGGACTTCATGACCAAAACACCAAAAGCATTGGCAACAAAAGCCAAAATAGACAAATGGGACCTAATCAAACTCCACAGCTTCTGCACAGCAAAAGAAACAGTCAATAGAGTGAATCGGCAACCAACAGAATGGGAAAAAATTTTTGCAGCCTACCCATCTGACAAAGGGCTGATATCCAGAATTTACAACGAGCTAAAAAAGATTTACAAGAAAAAAACAAACAAGCCCATTCAAAAGTGGGCGAAGGACATGAACAGATACTTTACAAAAGAAGACATACATGAGGCCAACAAGCATATGAAAAAATGCTCATCATCACTGGCCATTAGAGAAATGCAAATCAAAACTACATTGAGATACCATCTCACACCAGTTAGAATGGCAATCATTAAAAAATCTGGAGACAACAGATGCTGGAGAGGATGTGGAGAAATAGGAACACTTTTACACTGTTGGTGGGAGTGTAAATTAGTTCAACCATTGTGGAAAACAGTGTGGCGATTCCTCAAGGACCTAGAAATAGAAATTCCATTTGACCCAGCAATCCCATTACTGGGCATATATCCAAAGGATTATAAATCGTTCTACTATAAGGACACATGCACACGAATGTTCATTGCAGCACAGTTTACAATAGCAAAGACCTGGAACCAACCCAAATGCCCATCGATGATAGACTGGATAGGAAAAATGTGGCACATATACACCATGGAATATTATGCAGCCATTAAAAACGAGGAGTTCGCGTCCTTTGTAGGGACATGGATGAACCTGGAAACCATCATTCTCAGCAAACTGACACAAGAACACAAAATCAAACACCACATGTTCTCACTCATAGGCGGGTGTTGAACAAGGAGAACACATGGACACAGGGAGGGGAGCACTACACATGGGGGTCTGTTGTGGGGGAGTGGGGGGGACAGCGGGGGGGTGGGGAATTGGGGAGGGATAGCATGGGGAGAAATGCCAGATATGGGTGAAGGGGAGGAAGGCAGCAAATCACACTGCCACGTATGCACCTAAGCAACAACCTTGCATGTTTTTCACATGTACCCCAAAACCTAAAATGCAATAAAAAAAAAAAAAAAAAAGATTTCCTGTGGCTTTGTTGAGTCTCAACACAGCTTGCTCACACTGCTAGAGAGAACTGTAGGTTATCTCTACAGGCACAAGATGAGCATTTGCAGCACTTTGATTCTTTGGAGCACAGAAATGTAGATTCTGTGCTCTCAGGCATCGCTGCTAACGCCTTTATCCATCTGTGTCATGCTCTCCAAATGGTGCCCACCTTGCTGGGTCGGGGAGGGGAGAGGCCTCCTTTGTTACTTTATAGCCACTCTGTGTGTTACAGATAACCTTAACATACTGTGAGTTACTTGTTTTTCTCTCACCTGAAATCTGCACCAAGTCTTTTGAGAGGCCTCCAAGATCAAAGGGTTGTATTGATTTAGCCACTGCTTCCTAGAGTGAAGCAGTGGCCAGGATCAGATTAAGGTGTTGTGATTCAGCTTTTGAAGGCAAGAGTGGTGATGTATCTCTGAATAGCCTGACGGAGTCTTTGAAAGCCAGTGTGAGAAAATCAGGCACACTGGTTATGTTTATTGAATACACAGGTTACTATGTAGGCAGAAAAGAACTCACAGAAAAGAGTGATGCCACCAAGTAGGGAATTAGAAAGCAGGCAACTGAGCTGTGTTTCATACAGTGAGATTTGAGTTCATTAGATGCTGATGATTGATTTTCCACTTGATTATAAACTGTAGGTACAGAGATTGTTTTATTCATTCCTGCATTTCCCTCAGAGATGAGCCTGGTGAATAAATATTTTATTGGAGGATGGGTGTGTGAGAGGATCGCCTAGTGGAGAACATTCTGAGGAATGATCTGGGCTTTGAGGTCCACAGAAATGCCTCTCTATTAAAAAGAGTTGGTTTCTTCGCTGAACTTCCACCAGACCTTGGGAAACAGATTCTGGAGTTAGTGTTAGTCTATTCTCTGCCTTCAGGAATAAACTGCTTCGCAGATTTTCTGAAAGCAGAAGTAACTATTTAAATCATCAGTCACTTAAGCAAGAAGAAGTTTGTTCATATTGACCTAAGGGCCACTTGTTACAACAGACACCTCCACAGAAGGTGGGGCATTGGCTGCTCAGGAGCTTTTGTGGACATGCCCTCTCTGTTGTTTCTGCATGTGGTTCTGGCTCCAGCATCTAATCTTGGAGTATAGATGAGAAAAAAAACCAATGGCTGGTGCTCTGCTGGTGAGGATGTGGCCACTGAGACCCAATCTCATGTACACTGGCAGTTGTTTTAGGGGGAAAGGGTACAATATCTATTATTTACTTCAAAATAGTTTTTTTTATCAATTATTCTTGTGTGTTACTTTTACACCCTAGAAAAAAAAGGCCAGATGCAATGGCTCCCACCTGTAATCCCAGCACTTTGAGAGGCCAAGGTGGGCAGATCATTGGAGCCCGGAAGTTTGAGAACAGCATGGGCAACATAGCAAAACCCCATCTCTACAAAAAATACAAAAACTAGCCAGGCGTGGTGGCTCATGCCTGTAGTCCCAGCTACTAGGGAGGCTGAGATGGGAGGATCACTTGAGCTGGGGGAGGTCAAAGCTGCAGTGAGCCATGATCACACCACTACACTTCATCCCTGGCAACAGAGTGAGATCCTATCTCAAAAATATATATAGCACTCCAGCCTGGGTAACAAGAGTGAAACTCTGTCTCAAAAGAAAAAAAAAAGAAAAGAAAAGTCAAAAATATATATAAATAAATATTTTTTAAAAGAATATGGGCTGGGTATGGTGACTCATGTCTGCCAATCCCAACACTTTGGGATTACAGGCAGGAAGATCCCAACACTTTGGTACCAAGGGAGGAGGATTACTTGCACTCAGGATTTCAGGACTACCTTGAGCAATATAGTAAGGCCTTGTCTCTGCTAAAAAAATTAAAAATTAAAAAAAAGAACATGAACCCAAAGAATGGTGAAGTAATATGTAATCAAAATTTTATGCTACAAGTTAGAAACTGAAAATACTTCAACTATGTTTATCTCTGATAAGTACCAGATGTTTCCTAACTAGAATGTTTAAGACATCTGGCTTCACTGAGATACCGTAGAGACAATCCCCAAACTTGTGTAAACAGGATATAAAAAAGGGATTTCTGCTTTTAATCTTGATGGAGTAATAGGGATGCAATTTGCCCTCTCAACTCGAACAGTTAAAAGATAATGGGTAAAATATATAAAACTATGGATTTCAGACATTAGACAAGAAGCAGCATGGGGCAATAAGTCCTGAGAAAAGGCAAACAAGTGATGTGAGACCAACTAGCTTACTTTGTGGAGAGACCTTCCAGGTTGTAGTGCTGGGAGGGAAAGGTAGAACCCCCAAACAGCAAAATGGTCTTTCTGAATTGATGAGTCAGCTAAGAACTGGAGGAGGCCAAAGTGGCTAGGAGTTTGCAGTGCAGACTGTAAAATAGGAAGGACTTTCCCATAGAAGACAGCTACATACAGAAAGAGTTACAGAAATGTCTAGAGGATTCCCTTCAAGTCTTTAACTGAGCATTGCTCACCCACTGCATGTGCAGAAACTACCTGAGGCAGGAGAAAAAAGAGAAAACACTAGAAAGCTTCAGGTGGAATAATGCCAGTGATTATATAGGCCCAGAAATAATTTGTTGTCCCACCAGCCAAACTGGAAAAAAAGGCTTGTAATATACAAGGCATCATAATATTGCCTCAGTAATGAGGCAAAATTAGACCTGGAATAAAAGTTGTTCTGGTCTCACATTTTACAAAAGCAAATCTTCAAAGGACCAAACTTTATAAGTATTGAAATGTGACCAAAGTGCAAGAACCAAGTGCAAGAATATTTAAAGAAAGGTTTTAAATATCCAGCATCCAACAAGGTAAATTTTACTGTGTGTCATTCAATAAAACTAATTGCCAGGCATAAAAAGCAGAAAAAATACAGTTCAAACTAAGGAGAAAAGCCAGTCAATAGAAACAGACCCAGAAATGACACTGATAGGCATTAGTAGATAAAGATATTTTTAGAGTTGTAACAATTACATTCTATAAGTTTAAGAAAGTAGAAGAGCTTGTTGAGGAAAGACATGAGAGATGAAGAAGACCCAATTCAAACTTCTAGGGATGAAGAAAACAATATCTGAGATTAAAACGGCACTGCTTAATATTACGTTGGTATTAATAGTTGATTAAATACTGCAGAAGAAAATGTTAGTAAATTTGAAGACAAAGACTCTATCCAAAATGAAATACACAGGGGAAAAGACTGACAAAAAAAAAACTGCATTGAGGAGCTATGGAATAACTCCAAGCAGCCTAATTTGTATGTAATTGATGTCCACCAAAGGGTTAAGGGGGAACAAAGACTATTTGGAGAAATAATGGTCAAAATTTTTCAAAATATGAAGAAGGCTATAAACCCACACATCCAAGAAGTTTAATGAATCTCATGCACAAGAAACAAAACTACCCCAAAGAGCGTCAAGATTCAATTGCTCAAAACCAGTGATAAATAGAAAATCTTAAAATCAGCCAGAAAAATAAGATATATTGCATGTAGAACCAAAAAAAAAAATTGAAGAAAACTTTTCACTTAAAACATTGTGAGCCAGCAAACAGTGGAGCAACAGCTCTGAAGTATTGAAAGACAAAAAAGAAAGCTATAATTCTATAATCAGTAGAAAAACCTTTCAGACTTTTTCTCAGACACACAAAAGCTGAAGTAATTCAAACAAAAATAGACTTACACAATACATTGTTGTTTGCACAGAGTCCTGTGTTGTGAACCATCTGTGGGTCTCTCAACTGCAAATACCAGCACCTGTTCCAGTGGAGGTGGCAGGGGAGTGAAATGGACTCTGTGAGGGTCCTTAGTTTCGGTTGTTTAATGCACTATTTTTGTGTTGGTTGCCTCCTGCCAGAAGGTGCTGCTTTCCAGAAAGCATCAGCTGTAGTAGTATGGAGAGAGACCAGTGGTGGGTGGGGCCCTAGAACTCCGAAGAGTATATGCCCTTTGTCTTCAGTTACCATGGTGAGCAAGGAAGGACCAATGGGTGTGGCCAGGGTTAGGCGGGTCTGAGCTCAGACTCTCCTTAGGCTGGTCTTGGTTCAGCTGGTGTTGGGGATAAGGGTGAGGTTTCCAGGTCAATGGAATTATGTTCCTAGGAGGATTATGGCTGTCTCTACTATGTCATCCAGATTGTCAGGGAAGTGGGGGAAAGCCAGCAGTCACAGGTCTTATCCAGCTCCCATGCAAACCAAAGGGTCTGTCTCACTCCCACCATGCCCCTTCTCCTACCGACTGCACAAGTCTATTTCGAGGCAGTGGGTGAGCAAGACTGAGAACTTACCCCAGGCTATCCACCTCACAGCTGCAAAAGCCGGTTATGGCTCTCCTTCTTCCTGCGCCTGTGGAGGCTGCACACTGGATTCACGCCCTCCCCTAAGATCTGGCCAGGAGGCTTCTCAATCAGTTCAATGTTCAGCTGGAGATTCCCTTTTCTCTGTGGCCTTTTCCCAGTGCCTCTGGATGCCCTCCCAAAGGACCCCTCTGAGGCCAGGCAGAAATGGTTTGCTAGGGAACCCAGCAAATTCATAGGACTTTTCCCGCTGCTTCCTCTACCCCTGTACTTTGCTGGACTCTCTCAGTTGACTCAGCTCCAGGTAAGGTTAGAATCTTCTCCCATAATCTAGACCTTCAGTTTCCCCAATGTGAGTGTGTGTTCAGGGACAGATGATCTCCCTTTCCCACTTCCACAGTTTGGGCACTCACAGTATTTGGGGTGTCTCCCAGGTCCTGCAGAAGCAATCTCCTTTCTTCAGAGGGTCTGTAGGTTCTCTTGGATTTTCTGATTTATTCCTGAAGTTGTTCTGTAGCAAAAACAATCACGATGGGAGCCTCCACATGCTGCTCTGTCTGTCCGAGTCCGGGCTGCAACCTAGTCCTGCCCTCCAACGGCCGTGATCCAGATTTACACATATATTGTTAATTGACTTCAATAAATAGTACCAAGTCAATTCAATTGATGAAACAATCACGTCAATAAATGGTGCTGGAACAACTGGATAATTACATGAAAAAATTTACCTTGATCTTCAATTTACGCCAAATACAAATATTAATTTAAAAGGGATTTAAGGCCGAGCATGGTGGCTCACACCTGTAATCCCAGCACTTTGGGAGGACAAGGCAGGCGGATCGCCTGAGGTCAGGAGTTCAAGACCAGCCTGGTGAACATGGCAAAACCCCATCTCTACTAAAAATACAAAAATTAGCTGGGCATGGTGGCATGTAATCCCAGCTACATGGGAGGCTGAGGCAGGAGAATCACTTGAACCTGGGAGGCAGAGGTTGCAGTGAGCCGAGATCACGCCATTGCACTCTAGTGAGCCGAGATCATGCCATTGCACTGAGCAACAAGAGTGAAACTCCATCTCAAAGAAAAAAAGGCATGGGGGGAGTTATATTTATTTTTCAAGAGAAATTTAAGAGTTAAGTATATGCAACAGTAGAAGAAACTTTAGCAGAAATTCTTAGTGAACTTGGGTTTGGAAAATATTTTTTAAATATAACACAAAAGCTTTCATAGTTTCTAAAGATTAGTGGGAAAAAATATATATCCTAAGAGCACAAACTGAAAAAAAGTCAATTACTTGGACTTCACCAAAATTAAAAACTTTGCTCTTGAAAAGACACTGCTATGAAAATGAAAAGGTGAATCAAGGAGTAGAAAAAACTGTTTGCAAAACATATGTCTGAAAAATTATGTAAGTCTTGACTATGTAAAGATCTCTTACTACTAAATGAATAAAACACAACCAATAAAAATGGGCAAAATATTTGATGGACACTTCACCACAAAAGATTTGTAGATGCCAAATAAACACATGAAAAGACTGTTAACATCATTAGTCATTAGGGAAAAGCAAATTAAAACCACAATGAGATATTATTATGCAGCAGAAAGGCTAAAATTTAAAAGGCTGACCACCATGCCCAGTATTATTATCTTGATCTGTAGGAACCAGAAGTCTCTGACACTGCTTGTAGGAATGTAAATGGTATAACTACTTTTTAAAATTGTTTGACAGTTTCTTAAAAAGTTAAATATACACCTACCATATGACCTAACCATTCTACTCTTTGATATTTACCCAAGAGAAATGAACACATATATCCACACAAAGATTTATACACAAATGTATATAACAGTTTCATTTGTAGTAGCCAAAATCTGGCAACAATTGAAATCTATCAACAATTGAAAGAATAAACAAATTGTGATATTTCCTTATTGTGGAATAATACTCAATAATAAAACGGAGTAAACTACACTCAGTAATGGGGATAAATCGCAAAATAATTATACTCAGTGAAAGCTAGATTTTTTTCTAAAGTACAAAACAAGGATACATACTATTCCATTTATATAAAATTCTAAGTAAAGCAAACTATAGTGACTGGCAAATCAGAATAAGTGAGTCTGAATGAGAGACAGATTACAAAGGGGCAAGAAAAAACTTTGGGCATGTTAGAATCAAGTGTTATGCTTTAAGCATGTGCACTTTATTATGTGTGAATTATATTGCAGTTTTATACATGTTTTCAGAATCTAGAAAGTAGTCCATCTTTGTAAGTGGCACCATTGACCTGATTGATAGATACACTTACGTCAAGTCTGTGGTTTTAGAATGTTTTTACTGTTTGACTGAAGCTACATCACTAGCCATATCTTGCTGATGAAACATTGTCACGTTTTCCTGAGGTAAATCCTTGATGCTAGATGCTAGCTAGATTCATGAAGCCTATGGAAGAACGGTTTTGGTTTGCATTTCCCTAATGTTTCATTATACTGAATTTTTTTCACATACCTGTTGGCCATTTGTATGTCTTCTTTTGAGAAATGTTTATTCAGGTCTCAGTTACCATACGACCCAGCAATCTCATTACGGGGTATATATCCAAAGGAAATGGAATCAGTATGTCAAAGAGATATCTGCACTGCTATGTTTTTTGGAGCACTATTCACAATAGCCAAAGTATGGAATCAACCTTAGTGTCTAACAACAAATAAATGGATAAAGAAAATGTGGTAGATATACATAATGGAATGCTATTTGGCCATAAAAAAGAATGAAATTCTGCCATTTGGTACAACATGGATGAACCTGCAGGATACTATGTTAAATGAAACAAGCCAGTCACAAAAAGACAAATGCCATATGATCTCATTCCTATGTGGAATCTAAAAAAGTTGATCTCATAATAGTAGAAAGTACAATGGTGGTTACCAGAGGCTGGGGTGATTAGTGGGAGGAGGGGATGGGAAATGTTGGTCAAAGGATATGTAACTACAATTAGATAGAAGGAATAAATTTCAAGAGATCTACTGTATGGCAAAGTTTTTATACTTAATAATGATATGCTATTTTCTTAAAGGAGAGTAGATGTTATATGCTTCTGCCACAAAAATGATCACTATATGAGGTCATGCATTTGTTAATTATCTAGATTTAACCATTCTGCAATTTATATATACTTCAAAACATCATATTGTATACAATAAAAGCAAAAAATGCTGTCAATTTTTTAAACATTTTTTAAAAAATAAATAATAAAAATAATGTAGACGCTATACATAAAAAGTCAGCCTAAGTTAGTTTGCAATGATAGAGGTGGGAAGAGTGTAGAGACTGGTATTCAAAAGCATTCCTCAATGACTTTGTAGTGGTTAGACCTATGTGCAAATGCTACAATTGTGCCTCTGATCATTGTGAACAAGAAAGAAAAAGAGTGGGAATGCCAGCTCTTAGATTGAATATGAGGCCACTGGAAGCATCTAGGATTGGATGTTCCCAGTCCATCCCTGATTGAGTCACACAGAGGCCTAGGAGGTAACAGGGAGTTAAATTTCCTTGTATTATTCTTAAAAGACAACGGAGGAGCTAGGACAATGCTTTTTAACCTCAGATGCACATTAGAATAACCTGTGAAACGTTGCAAAAATAACATCTGGATCTTAATCCAGACCTACAAAATCAGAATTCCTAGGGTGAGGAACCCAGAGTTTGGAATGTTTTTAAGCTCCTCAAGAGATTCTAAGACAGCTAAGAAAACAATGCATCAATGGTTTATTCTGTGGCAGAATAATTAATTGGAAAAATTTTACCGTATTCTGTTTTCTTCTTTCATGGACATTCATAACCTTAGAAGGGAAAAGCAGTCAATCCCCATACCTGCTCCCCTCCCCACAATCCCTCACTTCCTTATGTTCTTACTGTCTTTTTGTCTGAACTTTAAGGGAAAGAGTAACTAATAACTAACTCACTCACTTCCTTCCTTCCTTCCTTCCTTCCTTCCTTCCTTCCTTCCTTCCTTCCTTCCTTCCTTTCTCCCTTCTTTCCTTCCTATATTCCTTCCTTCTTTCTCAATGTGTTTCAGTGTGGGAGTTGGAGAAAGCTACTACTTGGTTTTAGAACAGTGATTCTCAAACTTCAGTATATCAAAACCACCTGTTAGCCTTGTGAAATCCTAGATTGCTAGGTCCCAACCCCAGAGTTTCTGATTCAGTAGATATCAGGTATGGCCCAAGTGTGCATGTCTACAAACCCCCAGGTGATGTTGATGTTGTCTGCTGGGAACACATTTTGACAACCACTGTTTTAGAGGGTTTGCTGTGATTAGGTTGAATTATTTCTCAACAATAGAATGGATGAGTTCAATAATTTAAAAAGGAAGTGTTAAAGTCCAAAGGGTCATGAACTTTAGGGACTGGAATAGGAGAGAGGTTGGAGATTTAGAAGAGTTCAAAGTTTGCCTCCGTGCTTTCCTGAGGAGGCCTGCACAGGTGTTGATAGCGAGTGGGCATATCAGGTCATCCCATTGAGACACTCAACAGAGGTGACCTGGGCTGAGCTCAGCATGAAAAAAAGCTGCCACTGGAGCTGCACAATTTGTTAGGCCACTCAAACCTGACATGCAACGACATCAGCAGTGTGCCTGCATGGCACCAGAACCAAGGTCCTCTCTCTTCCTGACTGCATGAGCCCTACGGTACAGCTGTAGAGGAAGAGGCTACCAGAGCTGATTAGCCTTAGTGTTTCTGCAACTTAGGGGAGCCTTAACCCAACCTTAATTTAATTTAGAAAAATAATGAAATGTGATCGGTGTTGCCCTCTGAAAGCTGTGGAGTAATCAAGACCTGTTTTAATATCTTCTGCTGAAACAAGGCCCCATTAACTCTTTAACTAGGAAGCATGGTTGTTACCCTGATTACAGAGGACCCCTCAGCTGGGGCAAAGGTCGGGGTTGGGGGAAGAGGAGGGCAATATTGCTTCCCACACATGGAGAATGGCAATTGCCAGGTTGTGAACAAGCAGAACATGGAGAAGACTAGAGAAGCATTTGAAGCAGAGCTCACAGATTACTGCAAATGCATTCCCTTTGTTAAATCAGTGTTAGTAGGAAAGAAATGGAATTAACATCTCATTCATGGGTTCAAGCTGCATATGATTTTCTAGGCATATGTCAGGTGCTGGGGATACAAAGATGGATTAGATATGACCACAGTTTTCAAGAGGTATTCAGTTTAGAGAAGGGTAGTCATGTATTACTGTTTGTCTAAGGCAGTAATAGCCCCTATAATAAATATTCATGCAAAATTCTATGGCAGCACAGAAAGAGTAATTCATTCTCTCTAGGGAATATTGGGAATAAGAGAATCCTTCAAAGAAGAAACAATGTGTAAGTTGGATCTTGGAGAACAATTAGTAGTTTACCAGACAACAGGGACAGAAGAAAAATGTCTGTCTGAGCAAAGAGAGTGATGGGGTAGGCAAAGAAGAGAGGGAGATTGCTTCAAAATGTAGGGGATGACTAGTGGTCTGGTGTCAGCACAATTCAGTGTTTGGATATTGCAGTTGGTGGAGTAATGTTGACGAGTATCCAGTAGAAGGTAGGACCGTATTGAGAAGACCCTGTATTCATATCCAACTGGCGTGAGGGAATTTAACAGTAGAAGTTTTATAAAATGTTTAGATGTCTCCATACTTATAGGTTAACCACTGCCCTGAGAGCACTAAGTAACCCCAGCCCCAGGCTGCTCTCATCCTCTCTTGAGACCCCCCTTCCCTCATCTGTCTATGATCTGGCAACCAGAAGGTTAATACTTGACATCGCAGAAACTCTCCATGTATTACTCTGCTCCTATCTTTAAAATTTTCATATTTCTTTTTTTCTTTGTAAGTAATTTATCTGTCTTTCTCCAGTATTTTGATTTGGAAGCTTAGATGTTTAACCTGTCATCTATTTAAAAATATGTGCATACAGCTATAAACTTCCCTCTAAGCACTGCTTTAGTTACAACCTCCAAATATTGATGTGTCACATTTTTATTATGATTTAAAATATTTTTTAATTTCTCTTGTTAATTTTTTCACTCCTGGGTTGCTTAACATGTGTGGCTTAATTTTGAAACACTTGGGGGATGTCTAGTTATCATTCTTTCATTGATTTCTAGTTTAATTCCACTGTGCACAAACTATATGCTCTGTATGATTTCAATCCTTTGAAATTTTTTGAAACTTGATTTTGGTCCAGCATGTGGTCTTTTTTGATGAATGTGCTATGTGTACTTTAATAAAGTGTGTATTTTCTGTTTGTTGAGGATAGAGTATAGAATTCACTCTTAGGATGTGTTCCTTCTGGAGTTTCAACCAAAAGCCTGGATGAATTACTTGCACCCTTCCACATTAGTAGGTTGGAACTTCGATCTCTGTTGCCCCAGCACTGTGTAGTTGTTGAAATATCTGCTTAGATGACTTTCCCTCCAAATCCTGTTTTTCACAGAGTATCACGACATCCTGCCCTGCTGTGCTACACAGAGTTTAAGATGTCCCCCGTGACCCCCGCACTCTTGTGTGGCCCCCTCCTCTTTGAGTGTGGACTCACCTTTAAAGAAGAAGATATGACAGAATTTTTGGTGGTGACACTGCTGATAGGAGGTTATAAGAAGATGATAGCTTCTATGCTGAGCACTGTCTGTCCATCAGATCACTTACTCTGGTGGTAACTAGTTGCCATTCTGTGAGGCAGCCTGTAGAGAATCCCATGGGGTGAAAGATGAAGACCTGCTATGTGAATGAGCTTAGAAGTAGTTTCCTCTGCCTACCAGTCAAGCCTGCACATAAAACCATAGCCCAAACTGACAGTTCAACTGCAACCTCATGAGAGAGAGAGACATTGAGCTAACAGCATTATGCTGCATCTGGATTCTTGATTCATAGAAACTGTGCAATAATAAGTGTTCATTGTTTTAAGCAATAATGTTTTACTGTAATTTGTTATTAGGCAAATAATAACTAATACAAAATATTACCCGTGGAAATGGAGAGAAGTAAATAAATTCAAGAAAAAAGAATTTTTTGAGACCATGCTAGCAGAACCTACTATGTAGGGTTAGATTGGGTATAAAGGAAAACGAGAAATAAAGAATTATTCCTGGGTTCTTAGCTTGCAAAGATAAGGGAATAGTAATGCCACTAAGCAAGATTGAGGCATCTGAAGGAAAATTAGCAATCATGTGGGAATGTCAAGTAGCAATTGAACAGACAACTCTGGAGTTTTGGAGGTAAAAGACTTCAAATATAGATTTGGGATAATAATGCTATCAACTTCACTGACTGTGATCATTAGGTGAGCTGATACAGGTAAAACCCTTTGCACAGTGTGCAGTTGTTACCTGTGGTAGGTAGAATTGTGTTCCCCAAAAAGATATATTCAAGTCCTAAGCCCTGGTATCTATAAATGTGACCTTATTTGAAAATAATGTCTTTGCAGATGTAATTAGTTGAAATAAGGCTATACTGGAATATCGTGAGCCCTAATTCGACTGATAGCCTCATAAAAAGAGAAAACAGAGACACAGAGATACACACAGAAATGAGTATGTCATCTGAAGGCAGAGACAGAGATTGGAGTGATGGGATGGTATGATAGTCTGTTCTGCGTTTCCATAAAGGCATACCTGAGGCTGGGTAATTTGTAAAGAAAAGAGATGTATTTGGCTCACAGTTCTGCAGACTGTATTAGCATGGCACTAGGATCCGCTTGGCTTCTGGTGAGGCCTCAGGAAGCTTTTATCCATGGCAAAAGAAAGGGGAACAGGTATGTCACATGGCAAGAGAGAGAGATAGGAGGAGGCACCAGCCTCCTTTAAACCACCAGCTCCCTCATGAACTAACTGATCAAGAGCTCACTTATTACCATGGCAAGGACACCAAGCCATTCATGAAGGACCCATCCCCATGACCCAGACACCTCCTACCAAGCCCTACCTCAACATTGGAAATCACATTTCGACGTGAGATTTGGAGGGGACAAACATCCAAACCATATAAGATGGGTTTTCCCCGAGGGCCTCCAGAAGAAATCAACCCTGCCAATGCCTTGCTTCCTGACTCTAGTTTCCAGACCTGTGAGAATAAATTTCCGTTGTTTTAAGTCACCCAGTGTATATTAACTTGTTACAACAATCCTATAAAACTAATAAAGTGTCCAAATAAATGTGAATGGTTGTCATGGCTTCTATTATTATTCATATTGTATCATTCTTGTTGTCATTATACATCTAAAACACCTAACATGTTACTTTGTGTATGTAAGAACTCAATTCACATTTATAGTAGAACAAAAGATGTGTCATATGTGCAGATTAAAAAGAAGTAGTGCAGTGTGACGGGCATCCACACATACTCCAAAGGGGTCTTGAAAGAATAGATTATTTTCTCCTCCTATCTGAAAACCCACTTTGCCTGTAAAATTCCAGGATCTAGAAGTGCTGATTATGTGTTTCCTCTCTAACTTGACTCCAGGAGTGATTTTCTGTCCTCTAACCAAGATCCACACAAATTATTCCTCCATACTACAGTCTTCCAGAACAGAATATCCACGTGACTACAGGCTCCTCCAACCTACATCCTAGCCTTTACTTACACATTACTTACATACTACATTATTTGGATTGTAACCTTATAGATTTACTCAACTTTTCATGGCACTTTGCTTTCTCTATAAGTATCAAAAGGGCAAAAGAACAGCTTTTATCTTTAAAAATACTGCATAATGTTTTTCTTCGACATAATAGATATTCTACATTTTTAACAGGCATATCTCCTGATCACAACATCTTGAAACTATATGGTGAAGCCTTTTTTGGTATTTCTTTTTCTATTTCAGTTGGTTTTGGGGGAACAGGTGGTGTCTGTTTACATGTATGAGTTTTTTGGTGGTGATTTCTGAGATTTCGGTGTACCCATCACCTGAGCAGTGTGCACTGCACCCAGTGTGTAGTCTTTTATCCCTCACTCATCTTGTGCCCTTTCCCCTGAGTCCCCAAAGTCTCATGCATCATTCTTATGCCTTTGAGTTCTTAAAGCTTAGCTCCCTCTTATGAGTAAGAACATACAACTTTCGGTTTTCCATTTCTGAGTTACTGCACTTAGAATAATGGTCTCCAACTCCACCCAGGTTGCTGCAAATGCCATTATTTCATTCCTTTGCATGGCTGCATAGTATTCCATAGTATAAATGTGCCACATTTTCTTTATTCACTGGTTGATTGATGGGCATTTGGGCTGGTTCCATATTTTTGCAATTGTGAATTGTGCTGCTACAAACATGCATGTGCAAGTATTTTTTCTAGTGTAATGACTTCTTTTCCTCCAACCCGGTCAGGGGATCGCTGGATCAAATGGTAGATCTACTTTTAGTTATTTAAGGAATCTCCACACTGTTTTCCATAGCATTTGTACTAGTTTACGTTCCCAACAGCAAAAATTACCAACAAATAAAGTCCACGACTGGATAGAATTCAGCTGTGAATCTATCTGGTCATGAACTTTTTTTTGTTGCCAATTTGTTTTACTACCGTTTCCATCTCTCTGCTTGTTATTGGTCTGTTCAGAGTTTCTATTTCTTTCTGGTTTACTCTAGAAGGATTGTATATTTCCAAGAATTTATCCATTTCCTCTAGGTTATCTAGTTTGTGCACATAAATCTATTCATAGTAGCCTTGAATGATCTTTTATATTTCTGTGGTATTGGTTGTAATATCTCTGGTTTCATTTCTAATTTAGCTTATTTGGATCTTCTCTCTTCTTTTCATGGTTAATCTTGCTAATGGTCTATTGATTTTGTTTATCTTTTCAAAGAACCAGTTTTTATTCATTTATCTTTTGTATTTTATTTGTTTTAATTGGATTTAGTTTTGCTCTGATCTTTGATTCTTTTTTCTTCTGCTGGGTTTGGGTTTGTTCTTGTTTCTCTAATTCCTTGAGGTGTGACCTTAGATTATCCACTTGTGTACTTTCATACTTTTTGATGTAGGCATTTAAGGCTATGAACTTTCCTCTTATCACCACCTGATACAGTTTGGCTATGTCCCATCCAACTCCCATCTTTAAGTAAGGTTCCTATAATCCCCTTTGTCTCAAAAGAGACAAAGAAGGACATTACATAATGGTAAAATGATCGATGCAACAAGAAGAGCTAACGATCCTAAATATATACGCACCCAATACAGGGGCACCCAGATACATAAAGCAAGTTCTTAATGACCTACAAGGAGACTTAAACACTCACACAATAATAGTGCTAGAATTTAATGCTCCGCTGTCAATATTAGAACAACGAGAAGAAAATTAACAAGGATATCCAGGACTTGAGTTCAGATCTGGACCAAGCAAACCTAATAGATATCTACAGAACTCTCCACCCCAAATCCACAGAATATACATTCTTCTCAGCACTACATTGCACCTCCTTTAAAATTGACCACATAATTGGAAGTAAATCACTCCTCAGCAAACGCAAAATAATGGAAATCATAACAAACAGTCTCTCAGACCACAGTGCAATCAAATTAGAACTCAGGTTTAAGAAACTAACTCAGAACTGCACAACTTCATGGAAACTGAACAAATTGCTCTTGAATGTTGACTGGATAAACAATGAAATGAAGGCAGAAATAAAGATGTTCTTTGAAACCAAGGAGAAAGAGTATATACCAGAATCTCTGGGACACATTTAAAGCAGTTTCTAGAGGGAAATTTATAGCAATAAATGCCCACATGAGAGGCAAGGAAAGATCTAAAATCGACATCCTAGTATCAAAATTGAAAGAGCTAAAGGAGCAGATCGAAAAACCTCAAAAGCTAGCAGAAGACAAGAAATAACTAAGATCAGAGCAGAACTGAAGGAGATAGAGACACAAAAAACCCTTCAAAAAAATCAATAAATCCAGGAGCTGGTTTTTTGAAAAGATCAACAAAATAGACAGACTGCTAGCCAGATTAATAGAAAAGAAAAGAGAGAATAATCAAATACATGCAATAATAAACGATAAAGGGGATATCTCCACCGATTCCACAGAAATACAAACTACCATCAGAGATTACTACAAGCAACTCTATGCACATAAACCAGTAAACCAGGAAGAAATGGATAAATTCCAGGACACTTGCACCCTCACAAGACTAAACCAAGAAGAAGTTGAAATCCTGAATAGACCAATAACAAGGGCTGAATTGAGGCAGCAATTAAAAGCCTACCAACAAAAAAAAGCCCAAGTCCAGATGGATTCACAGCTGAATTCTACCCAATGTACAAAGAGGAACTGGTATCACTCCTTCTGAAACTATTCCAAACAATCCAAAAAGAGGGAATCCTTCCAAAATCATTTTATGAGACCAACATCATCCTGATACCAAAACCTGGCAGAGACTCACCAAAAAAAAGAAAACTTCAGGCCAATATCCATGATGAAAATAGATGCAAAAATCTTCAATAAAATACTGCAAACTGATTGCAACAGCACATCAAAAAGTTTATCCATTATGATCAAGTAGGCTTCATCCCAGGGATGCAAGGCTGGTTCAACATACACAAGTCTATAACTGTAACCCACCACATAAACAGAACCAAAGACAAAAACCATATGATTATCTCAATTGATTCAGAGAAGGTCTTTGACAAAATTCAACAGCGCTTTATGCTAAAAACTCACAATAAACTAGATATCAATGGAACGTATATCAAAATAATAAAAGCTATTTATGACAAACACATGGCCGATATCATACTGAATGGGAAAAAAATGGAAACATTCCCTTTGAAATCTGGCACTAGACAATGATACCCTCTCTCACCACTCCTATTCAATATAGTATTGGAAGTTCTAGCCAGAGCAATCAGGCAAGAAAAAGAAATAAAGCGTATTCAGTTAGGAAAGGAGGAAATCAAATTATCTCTATTTGCATACAACATGATTGTATATTTACAAGACCCCACTGTCTCAGCCCAAAATCTCCTGAAACTGATAAGCAACTTCAAAAAAGTCTCAGGATACAAAATCAATGTGCAGAAATCACATGCATTCCTACACACCAATAACAGACTAAAAGAGAGCCAAATCAAAAGCAAACTCCCATTTACAATTGCTACAAAGAAAATAAAATACCTAGGAATACAACAAAGGATATAAAGGACCTCTTCAAGGAGAACTATGAACCACTGCTCAAGGAAATGAGAGAGGATACAAGGCCATTGGAGCCTGCCTCTTGTATCAGTGTGACTTGGAAGTAAGACGTGGAGTCAAAGGAGATCATTTTGGAACTTTAAGGTTTAATGACTGGTGTATTGGATTTCAGACTTGCATGGAGCCTGTAGCCCCTGTGTTTGGGCCAATTTTACCCATTTGGAATGGGTGTATTTACCTAATGCCTGCACCCTCATTGTATCTAGGAAGTGACTCACTTGTTTTTGATTTTACAAACTCATAGGCAGAAGGGACTTGCCTTGTCTCGGTTAAGTATTCGGACTCTGGACTTTTAAGTTAATGCTAAAATGAGTTAAGACTCTGGAGAACTGTTGGGAAGGGATGATTGGTTTTGAAATGTGAGGACATGAGATTTGGAAGGGGACGGGGTAAACTGATATGGTTTGGCTGTGTCTCCACCCAAATTTCATCTTAAATTGTAGTTCCCATAATTCTCATGTGTTGTGGGAGGGACCCAGCAGGAGGTAATTGAATCATGGTGGCAGGTCTTTCCCATGCTGTTCTCATGATGGTGAATAAGTCTTGTAAGATCTGATGGTTTTATAAAGCGCAATTCCCCTGCATACACTCTCTTGCCTGCCACCATGCAAGATGTGCCTGTGCTCCTCCTTTGCTCCCCCTTTGCTCCCACCATGACTGTGAGGCCTCCCCAGCTAGGTGGAACTATGAGTCCATTACTTCTTTTTTTCTTTATAAATTTCCCAGTCTTGGGTATTTCTTCATAGTAGTATAAAAATGGACTAATACACTGCCTTTGCTGTATCCCAGAGGTTTTGATAAGGTGTGTCAGTATTATTGTTCAGTTCAAAGAATGTTTTAATTTTCATCTTGATTTCATTGTTGACCCAATGATCATTCAAGAACAAGTTATTTAATTTCCACATATTTGCAAGGTCTTGAAGGTTCTGTTTGGAGTCAATTTTCAATTTTATTCCACTGTTGTCTGAGAGAGTACTTGATGTAATTTCAGTTTTCTTAAATTTATTGAGACTTATTTTGTGGCCTTTCATATGGTCTATCTTGGAGGATGTTCTATGTGCTGATGATTCTGCAGTTATTGGGTGGAATGTTCTATAAATATTTGTTAAGTTCATTTATTCTACGGTATAGTTTAAGTCCACTGTTTCTTTATTGACTTTATTTTTATGACCTGTCTAGTGCTTTCAGTGGAGTGTTGAGGTCCACCACTATTACTGTGTTTCTGTCTATCTCATTTCTTAGGTCTAGTAGTAATGTTTTATAAATTTGGGAGCTCCAGTGTTAGGTGTGTATGTATTTAGGATTGTGATATTTTCCTGTTGGACAAGTCCTTTTATCATTATATAATGCCCCTCTTTGTCTTTTTTAACTGCTGTTGCTTTAAATTTTGTTTTGTCTGATATAAGAACAACTATTCCTCCTTGCTTTTCATGTCCGCTTGCATGGAATATCTTTTTGCACACCTTTACCTTAAGTTTATGTGAGTCCCTATGTGTTTGGTGAGTTTCTTAAAGACAGAAGATACTTGGTTGATGAGTTCTTACCCATCTGTATCTTTTAAGTAGAGAATTTAGGCCATTTATATTCAAAGTTAGTATTGAGATGTGAGGTACTATTTGATTCATTGTGCTAGCTGTTGACTGAATACCTTGGATTTTTTTTTATTGTGTTATTGTTTCCTGGGTCCTGTGAGGTTTATGCTTTAAAGAGATTCTATTTTGGAGTATTTCAAGGATTTGTTTCGAGATTTAGAGCTCCTTTTAGCAGTTCTTGTAGTTCTGGCTTGGCAATGGCACATTCTCTGAGCATTTGTTTATCTGAAAAAAATGGTTTATTTCCTCATTCATGAAGCTTAGTTTTGCTAGATACAAAATTATTAGTTTACAATTGTTTTGTTTAAGGAGGCTAAAGATAGGACCCCAATCCCTTCTAGCTTGTAAGGTTCCTGCTAATAAATCTGATGTTAATCTGATAGGTTTTCTTTTATAGGTTACCTAATGCTTTTGCCTCACAACTCCTAAGATTTTTTTTCTTCCTCTTGACTGTAGATAATCTGATGACTATGTGTCTAGGTGGTGATCTGTTGATGATGAATTTCCTGTGTGTGTGTGTGTGTGTGTGTGTGTGTGTGTGTGTTTAGTTACTTGTATTTGGATGTCTAGATCTTTATCAAAGTCAGGGAAGTTTTCTTTGATTATTCCCTCAAATACATTTTCCAAACTTTTAGAATTCTTTTCTTTCTTGGGAACAGCAATTATTCTTAGGTTTGGTTGTTTAACATAATCCCAAACTTCTTGGAGGCTTAATTCATTTTTTAAAATTCTTTTTTCTTTGTTTTGGTCAAATTGGATTAATTCAGAAGCCTTGTTTTTGATCTTTGAAGTTCTTTCTTCTGCTTGTTTGATTTTATTGTTGAGACTTTCCAGTGTATTTTGGATTTATCTCAGTGTGTCCTTCATTTCCAGAAGTTGTGATTTTTTTTTTAATGTATGCTGTCTATTTCTCTGGAGACTCTTCCATTCCTGTCTGTTAACATTTTTTATTTCTTCAAGTTGGTATTCACCTTTCTCTAGTGTCTCCTTGAGTAGTTTAATAATTGACCTTCTGAATTCTTTTTCTGGCAATTCAGAGATTTCTTCTGGGTTTGGATCAATTGCTGATGAGCTAATATGACCTTCTGGGGCTGTTAAAGAACCTTGTTTTGTCATGTTGCCAGAATTATTTTTCCAGTCCCTTCTCATTTGAGTAGATTATGTCAGAGGGAAGATCTAGGGCTCAAGGGCTGTCATTCAAATTCTTTCATCCCATGGGATGCTGTCCCTTGATGTGGTGCTCTTCTCATTTTCCCTAAGGATGGGGCTTCCTGAGAGCCAAACTGTAGTGATTGTTATTTCTCTTCTGGGTCTAGCCACCCAATGGAGCTACTGGCTGAAGATGGAGCATATCACAGGACTCTTTGCAGACAATCCCTAGTACCAGGGAGCCTCAGAGAGGACCCTCACAGAGTCCTGTGATATGATCCATCTTCAGGTTCCTCAGCTGTCAGTACCAGCACCTACACTGGTAGAGGTAGCAGGAGTGTGAAGTAGACTCTGTGAGGGTCCTTAGTTATAGTTTTGTTTAGTGTGCCAGTGTAGTGCTGGTTAGCCTCCAGCCAGGAGGTGGCCCTTTCAAGAAAGTACCAGCTGTGGTAGTATAGGGAGAATACAAGCTTGCCCTGGGGTCACCTGGATAAGTATTTGGCTTTCTCAGGCAGTAGGTGGGGCCATAGAGCTCCCAAGAGATTATGTCTTTTGTCTTCACGTACCGGAGTGAGTAGAGAAAGACCATCAGGTTGGGGGAGATTTAGATGTGTCTGAGCTCAGAGTCTCCTTGGGCAGGGTTTGCTGCAGCTGCTGAGGCGGATAGGGGTTCTCAGGCCAATGGAGTTATAATCCCAGGGGGATTATAGCTGCCTCTGCTGTGTCATACAGGTCACCAGGGAAGTGGGGTAAAGCCAGCAGTGACAGGCCTCACCCAGTTCCCACGCAGCTTGAAAGGCCAGTCTCACTCCCACCATGCCCACCCCGCAACAGCATTGAGTTAATTTCCAGGCAGCCAGTGAGCAGGGCTGAGATCTTGCCTCAGGCTACAGGCCTCCCGGCTGAAAAAGCAAGCAGGGCTTTCAGGTTTCATACCTCTCAGCCTGCCACGGCTTCTGTGCTTTGTCTGCATTTCCTCTTCTTCCCCTCCCCCAGATTCTGTCCAGGAAACTTCATGTTCAGTTGAAATTGTTACAAAGTTCTGCTGAAAGTTTTCTTCTCCCTGTGGTCTACCCACAGTTCCACTGGCAGCCCTCACCAAGGACTCCTGCTTAAGACAAAGTCAGAAATGGCTTCCCTGGGGACTGAGAGTGCCCACAGGGCTCTTCCTGCTGTTTCTCCTACCCCTATATTTTGCTCAGTTCTCTAAATTCATCCCAGCTTCAGGTGAGGTCAAATCCTTCTCCTGTAATCTAAACCTGCAGGTTTCCCTGTGAGTATGTGTGTCTGGGGGTGGACATGCCCCCTCTCACACTTTGGGCACTCACAGTTTTTCAGTTGTCTCACAGCCTGCAGCAGCAAGCTGCCTCTTTCAATGGGTCTGTGGACTTTCCAGGTATGTTCCTGTGGTAGTTCTTGGAGCAAAAATTCATGTTGTGAGACTCCATACACTGCTCTGTCTATCTGAGCAGGAGCTGGCAGTTAGTCCTCTCTTATCTGCCATTTCCCGTATCAGGACTTTTTTTTTTAATATCCCCAGTGATCATTTTCTGAGCTTCATCCATAGGACTGTGAAAAGTCCATCCCTACCACTTGCCAAGAAGCAAGGCAAAGAACCCACGAAGAATGCTTATGTGTTCTGCAAGTCTACCTAGGTGGTCGCTTGCCCTTATACCAACCACATAAGGTTTGAATGGATGACCTTAGGCTGCCTAAAAACTTAAGGTTACAATGCACAGTCATATAACTCTCTTTTTGCTATTTTTCTCTCCCAGAAACAATCCACCATAGGCATGGATTCAAATAGCTTCTTTTAATCCCCAAAACACAGTTAAATTCAGGCAGTAGTGTTTATTAACACCCAGAGGAGTGACACAGATGGCTGCTTCTCCTGTTACTAGTCTTGGCTACCCTTTAGGCTCATAACTAGAGGATCTTTGCCCAACTCCTGATGCTAATTCTGCTCTGCAAATAAAATTCAGATCAGGGTTTCTCTCCATTCCCACAATTACCACCACTAAGCTGCCTGCCACTCCCTCCCACCTAGACTGCTTCAGTAGCATTTTTCTAGATTCCCAGCTCACACCATGGTTGCCTTACAATCTTTCACCATACAGCAATTAGTATGATCTTTATATAGTTTAAATTGGATTCCACAACATTTCTGCTATCTTAATTTGGACTCTCCTCAAATCAGATCCAGAACCAAACATTCAAGTGAAAGTAGTTTGTTTGGAAGATGGCCTCAGATAACACTACAAGTGGAATGGAAAAGTGAGATAGAGAAGGGAAGAAATCTAATAAAGTGTGTATTGTCAAGCAAGTTTCCACTCTGCCAACTAAAGGTTTATCTCTAAACTCTGGGAAATAGAGTAAGCACGCATCAGAGTTGCTCTGCCAAAGAAGCAAGGTAGCCAGGATATTTATACATCAACTCCCATCTGATTGGTTATAAGCTCCCCTGAGAGTTGAGAGTGGGGGATTAAATTTCCACCACCTCTATTCTTTTTACTGTGGTT
Source organism: Aotus nancymaae (assembly GCF_030222135.1). Taxonomy (NCBI): domain Eukaryota; kingdom Metazoa; phylum Chordata; class Mammalia; order Primates; family Aotidae; genus Aotus; species Aotus nancymaae. The sequence goes on from NW_026988425.1 coordinate 33,394,372, forward strand.
CTTTCTGTAAGTTGTCAAATATATAACTGGACAAAAAATTATCCTAATCCGGTAATCAGGTCATCTTTGTGAGTTTAGGGAAAGAAAAACTTTTCATCTATCCTCTTAGGTTCCATGGCTGGAACCTGTAAATTAAACTGAAAAAAGAGGAGAAAAAGTTTACATGCAAAGGAGCTTCATATAGAAAAAGTAAGAACCTAAAGGCGTGGTTAGACTTGGGGACTTGTATGGTGTTTTAACAAATGGCAATACATTGTGGAAAGTGACTACACAAAGAAAAGAGATTGTGGGCTTCCAGAGGCAGTAAATTATGGAAAGGTAAACATACGGGGTAAACTAGTGATAAACAAGAGTTATTTAGTAATGTTTGCTTACGTGGACTCATTTTTTTTTTCATGAAAGAAAGAAAGAAAGAGAAAGGGGAGTCTTGCTCTGTTGCCCAGGCTGGAATGCAATCTAAAAATAGGTATTAAAAACCTCTTTTATGCCGATAATTGTGCTTAACAGCAGAGACAGGAAGGAATAAGGGAAGAAAATAACAAACAGCCAACCAATATTTCATTTAAGTCTGTGAAATGCTATGCAAATGCAGAAGAGTGATTTACTTCCAATTATGTGGTCACTTTCAAAATAGGTGTAAATGCTGAGAAAAATGTATGTTCTCTGGACCTGGGGGTGAAGAATTCTGTAAATATTCACTGAGTTTACTTGTTCCAGGTCTGAGTTCTAATCATAGATGTCCCTGTTAATTTTCTATCTCATTGATCCGTGGAATATTAACAATGTGGTGTCAAAGTCTCCCGCTATTATTGTGCGGGAGTCCAAGTCTCTTTATAAGTCATTAAGAACTTGTCTTATGTATCTGGGTGCTCCTATATCGGGTGCATATATATTTATGAACATTGACTCCTGTTGCTGCATTGATCCTTTTACCATTATGTAATGTCCTTCTTTGTTTCTTTCAGTCTTTGTTACTATTAAAGTCTATTATGAGACAAAAGTTACAACTCCTGTTTTTTTGTTTTGTTTTGTTTTGTTTTTGCTCTCCATTTGATTGGTGAGTCTTCCTCCAATCCTTTGTTTTGAGTCTTTGTGTGTCCTTGCTTATGAGATGGATCTGGATACAGCGTACTGATGGGTTTTGACTTTTTATTCAATTTGCCTGTCTGTGTCTTTGATTGGGGCATTTAATCCATTTAAATTTAGGATTAATATTGATATTTGTGAGTTTAATATTGTCATTTAATGCTAGCTGGCTATTTTGCCCATTAGTTGATATAGATTCTTCATTATGGAGATACTCTTTACCTTTTGGTAAGTTTTTGGGTTGACCGATACTGGTTGTTCCTTTCTGTGTGTAATGCTTCTTTCAGAAGCTCTTGTAAAGCAGGCCTGGTGGTGATGAAATCTCTGAGTGCTTGCTTGTTCGTGAAAAATTTTATTTTTCCTTCATTTATGAAGCTTAGTTTGGCTGGATATGAGATTCTGGGTTGAAAATTCTTTTCTTTGAGGATATTGAATATTGACCCCCACTCTCTTCTAGTTTGTAGGGTTTCTGCTGAGAGATCTGCTGTGAGTCTGATACGCTTCCCTTTATGGGTAACCTGATCTTTCTCTCTGGCCGCCCTTAGAATTTTCTCCTTTATTTCAACCCTGGTGAATCTAATGATTATGTATCTTGGGGTTGCTCTACTTGAGGAATATCTTTGTGTTGTTTTCTGTATGACCTGGAGTTGAGTATTGTCCTGCCGTACTAGGTTAGGAAAGTTTTCCTGAATAATATCCTGAAGAATATTTTCCAGCTTGGATTCATTCTCTTCATGACATTCTGGTACACCTATCAAACGTAAATTAGGTCTTTTCACATAGTCCCATATTTCTTGGAGACTTTACTCATTGCTTTTTACTCTTGCTTCTCTAATCTTGTCTTCTTGTTTGATTTCATTAAGTTGGTCTTCGACCTCTGATATACTTTCTTCTGCTTGATCAATTCGACTGTTAAAACCTGTGCATACTTTGTAGAGTTCTCGTATTGTATTCTTCAGTTCCATTAATTAACTTATATTTCTCTCTAAGTTGTCTATTCTCGTTAGGATTTCGTCAAACCTTTTTTCAAGGTTCTTAGTTTCTTTACGTTGGGCTAGAGCATGTTCTTTTAACTCACAGAAGTTTCTTATTATCCACCTTCTGAAGCCTAATTCTGTTAATGGAACACACTCGTTCTCCATCAGGCCTTGTTCCTCTGTTGATGAGGAACTGTGATCCCCTGTAGAGGCAGAGGCATTCTGATTTTGGGTATTCTCAGCCTTTTTACGCTGGTTTCTTCCCATCATTGTAACTTTACCCTCTTTTCAATATTCAAAGTCTCTATTAAATTAGAATGCCCGTTGGAGAAGTCTAATCTGAATCTTAGTCAGGAGGCATCTGAAAACAAAGTTCTAAAAGTACAACCTTTGTCTGTAGTTTCCTTCACCTCCAGAATAGGTTTGGGAGGACTAGCAGCACAACATCCTCAGACTGTGGAGCAGGCCCTTGAGTGAGCCAGAGCCCCCCTCAGCACAGCGGTGATGGAGGCAGCATCCAGCAGCCATAGGACTAAACTGTTCTGCTGCTGGTGGACATCAGAACCACCAATGTGCCAAGGCCCAGATTTCCTGAACTTCTCTTCCATCCAGGCAATGTCAGGGATGTCTTAGCCATAACGTATGAGCCAGAGCCTCTGATGTTTCCTGAGGAGGACTGCTCCTCTATTTAAAAGATATTAGCAAGCTCTGCTTTAGCTTAACTGAAGAGCATCAAGAGAAAGGACGGGGATTTCTAGTTAGGAGGATGCATTGCACCAATGCTCGGAGGGGTGTGTATGTAGCGTACAAAAGTATAACATGCTGTTCTCTGTACACACTTCCAAATCCCACCTAAAAGGGAGGTCCCTTGAATTGTTTTCCTAGAAGTGAGAATGGTTAACAAAAGATTCTTTCATAGTCTCCTGCCATTTCCCTTTCTAACAAATGGCCCATGTTTATCCCAGTCATTCGCAACCTTGGGGAAGGAAGAAATGTTTGCCTCCAGCCTATGTTTGGAAACAGTTTTGGTTGTCTGACAAGACAGCTTCAGGAATTGCTACTGTTATCTAACAGGTAGTGGACAGGAATGCTGGTAAATAATAATCAACAATACAGCCCGTCCCAAACAATAATGAATTATGTGGCCTAAAAGGTCAATAGTTTCAAGGTTGAGAAATTTTAATTTAGACTAAAGTGACTGCTAAGGTTAGCGAAGCTTCCTGAGGACCCCAAAAGGCTCAAATTCTTTGATTTGTTAGGCAATCATTTGACTCAATTAAAGAGATTGATAACAAGAGATTTCTTCTCACTCTACACTTTTTCTCTAGACAGTCTCATCAATGTCAAAGCTTCAATTATAGCCTATATGCTGTGAACCCACAAGTTTTTATCTTCTGTGAGTCACAGATTCATGTATTCAACTATATTTTTGACATCTCCATCTGATTGGGGCATTCACACTCTCATATGTCCAGTCTGAATGTATCATCGTCCCCCACCTCACTTGCTCAGCATGCGCACTAACCTAGATGCTCAGGGTAAAGAGTTGAGAGCTTTTAACTTCTCCTTACCTTCGCCCTTTCTTTGTATGCAGCCCACCCCCAGGTATGGTCAAGTCAGTCTCTTAAGTGCCTATTTAAATCTTCTTCTGCCCTGCATCCCTCTAGACTGAAGTACAATCATCTCTCTCCTGAACTATTGCTGTAGCTTCCTAATCATCTTGATTTATATCAGCTCTGCCCCTTCCAGTCTACTCATCACACTACAGCTAGAGTGATGGTTTGAACGTGCAAAACTGATTGTGTTGCTCCCCTGCTATAATTTTCTAATGTCCTCCATTGCTCCAAAGTCACAGACCAAAATTCTGCAGTCAGAAATTGTTTGACACCTACCCGCGTCACCAGACTATCTAGCACTATTTACTTCATCTCCCTATGTTATAGGCACTTCATCTTCTTTCTGTCTGACAAAAGCATCATTCTCCTTCCTGCCCAGTGCCTTCATTCAGGCTGTTCCTTCCGCCCAGAGTGCTCTTTCTTCCCCTTTCCTTACCCCCCATGCCACCCCCATTTACTTGGTTATAGAATTTCTTTTCTTCCAAGATGCTATGGTTTATAAGACACAACTTTTGTTTACAACTTTCTACAGAAAAAAATACCATTCATTAAATATACGTATAGCAACTGGAAATCCATATTACTCTTAAAAATCTTTAATTTGAAAAGATGTGATTCTTAGAATTAAATAAATATGCTTATAAACAGTTAAAAGTTAGTTGCTTGAACATGGTTTTAAACTTTCTATTTTACTGTTTTCCTTTTTATTGTAATTATAATCATACAATTTATTAGAATTTCTTTTCTTTTCTTTTCTTTTGTTTTTGAGACAGAGTCTTACTCTGTTGCCAGGCTGCCAGGCTGGACTGCAGTGGTGCGATCTCGGCTCACTGCAACTTCCGCCTCCTGGGTACAAGCGATTTTCCTGCCTTAGCCTCCCAAGTAGTTGAACTACAGGCACACGCCACCATGCCCAGCTAATTTTTGTATTTTTAGTAGAGATGGGATTTTACTGTGCTGGCCAAAATGGTCTCGATCTCTTGTGATCCACCCGCTTCAGCTTCCCAAAGTATTGGGATTACAGGTGTGAGCCACAGTGCCCAGCCTCTTTTTTTTTTTTTTTTTTTTTAGATAAAGTCTTGCTATGTTGCCCAGGTTGGAGTGCAATGGTGTGATCTCAGCTCATGGCAACCCCCCCACCTCCTGGGCTCGAGCAATTCCCCTGCCTCAGCCTCCAGAGTAGCTTGAACTACAGCCATGCGCCACCACACATAGCTAATTCTTGTATTTTTAGTAGAGATGGGGTTTCGCTATGTTGGCTAGGCTGGTCTTAAACTCCTGACCTCCATGTCAGCACCCCAAAGTGCTGGAATTACAGGCATGAGCCAGTATGCCCAACCTAGAATTCAAAATTTTAAAATGTCTCTCTCATCTGTTAGAATAGAGTTCTGGTAGATAGTGTTTACATTAAGTCTTTAGTACATGACACAGTATCCGGCACAAAGTTGGTGTTAAGATTAATCAACATGTTCCAATCAGAATTGCTCCATTTCCCATTAGGTAATGTTCAAGCCAGGCTTGCGTGCTCACTCTGTGCTAGTTTCTATTGCTGTTATAACATATGGCCACAAATGTCATAGCTTAAAAGAAGGTACATTTATTCTCTCACAGTTCTGGAGATCAGAGGTTCGAAATCATTTTCACTAGAGTAAAGCCAAGATGTCAGAAAAGCTGATTCCTTCTTGAGGTTTAGGAGAGAATTCATCTTTTTGCTTATTTTAGCTTCTAGTGGCTGCAAATTTCCTTTGGCTGTTTAAAGTAACATCCAAGAGCTTGGGAAATAGGAAATGGACATATTTTGGTGGGGGAGGGACCCATTATTCAGCCTACCACCCACCTCTTTGTCGAAAAACCAAAATATGGAAGAGTTAGATCCAAATTGGAAAATGAAGCATAGATGAAGAGACATCACATGAGAGTCAAGAGACCATGTTTTAGATCTGGTGTGGCTACTTCCTAGTGGTGAGATCCTTGATAAACCCCTTCATTTCTTCAAGCCTCCTCTGCAAAATGCTGGAGCAAAGCAGGTGGCTTCTTCCCTTCTGTGATCCTGGGCTCCCAGTGGTTATATGCTAGAGTGTGATTTTATTCTGTTCTCATGGCTTCACATGGCCCAAAATGGCTTCAGGAACACAAAAGAAGCGCAGAAAAAGGTTTCAAGATCCCATACCCTGCCACTGTGAATGAAAGAGTTTCTTGCTGCTGATTTTCCTCCAGGCCCCCATCACAGCCTGGTTTCAATTTTGGTGAGAAGGGAGACAGAGAAACAGATCATGTATGTAACATAAGAAGCTCTGAACCCTTCCTCCTTTATAATTTCTTTAAATACCAACATAGAGTACCCCTTCTCAAAAAACCTGAAACTGGAATATCCCATCAAAGTATAACTATTTATTACCTACACACCCCTTAAAAAAATAAAAGGAAAATAATAAAATAGCTAAAATTATTGTCCACTCATCTGGCATGAATTATTACATTCTAGATAACTTTGTCATGAACAAAACTAAACAAAAATTATAGTCTTAGTCACTAGTTGATTGCACACTCACTTAGATTAAGAATTCCAGTCCAGGTGTGGTGGCTCACGCCTGTAATCCCAACTTTGGGAGGCCAAGGCAGGCAGATCACGAGGTCAAGAGATTGAGACCATCCTGGCCAACATGGTGAAACCCGTCTCTATTAAAAATACAAAAAAAAAAGAAAAAAATTAGCTGGATGTGGTGGCACGCACCTGTAGTCCTAGCTACTTGGGAAACTGAGGCAGGAGAATCACATGAACCTAGGAGGCAGAGGTTGCAGTGAGCTGAGATCAGGCCACTGCCAACTGCACTCCAGCCTGGCAACAGAGCAAGACTCTGTCAAAAAAAAAAAAAAAAACAGAATTCCAGAGAGGATCAAAATAGAGGACTTATGTCTTTCAGCCTATCTCAGTGCCCGGCAAGAGTAAGCGGCCAATGAATATGAGATGAATTGAGTCAGGCACCTATAATTTTTTCATAAAGTATGAGTATGAGTATATACATGTGATTTGGAGCAAATCAAGTAGATCTATCTATTCCTGAATGTGCTTAGAAGCACTAACAGGTGGCTGTGTGTGTGGAATGGAAGTCATTGGTGTGAACGTACCACAAATTTAACAGCAGAGAGCTTTCAGGGTATACCTTAGCTTTTCTTGTATTTCAATAGCCCCTTGAGATATTCGAAAAGAAAGAGAAGTAGAGACAGATGAAGAGAGGGAGAAATTTGATGAGGAAATAAATGGTTAAAAATAAAGTCAAAACTGAGTGTGAAAGTGAGGTTATTAAAACCAAGATAAGAGTCGTCCACAGAAACAACCTGTGCTTTGGGAGGAATCCTCAGAAAAGAACTGATCAAAGGAAATGGTTGGTGTTTGGCAAGATTTTTACTAAAGCCCAGACTCCCTCTAGTGGGTAGACAGAGCAGGACAGCATCCTTATAGGGTGTGTGCTCTTCGGGGTTAAATGTCCTTTGGAATCAAGATTGTTCCTGTTTCCTTTTTTTCTTGTTTCTTTTTTCCTTTTTTCTCTTTCTTTCCTTTTTTCCTTCTTTCTTTCTCTTTGCTTTTTTCTAAGTGTTTCTTATCTCCTCAGCTTGAAGGCTGGATTCTCTTTATCACTAAAGATGGAGTTCTGTAGTGCTCCAGGAGTGAGGACAATGATGCTTAAGATGCTTTTGTTTCAGTTTAGTCCCAGACCCAGAGAAAAACATTTCAAATTTTTAAAGTAAATCCTTAAAAGTGTAATTTACACCAGAGCAATTGACCTGACATTTATATAGACTGCAGCTTGAGAAGTAATACAAATGCTTTTCATTCATTCCCTTGGAAAAGTCCTTAGAATGTACTTCCATTGGTCTGAAAAACACCTGAAAAAGAGTTCTGATACTAACCGTAGTGGAAATAGGGGGTCTGATGGTTCACGATCAGCCCAGTGATATCCTCTGTTCTATCTGCATCTAGGTCAAGAGACCATGGGCTGTATGTGATCAAACAATTTGTTGAAGCTCTTTGGGCGTAGGGCATTTAATTACTGTAACGTAGGCCCACCACTTATTTGCTCTGTTTTTGTGTCACGTCTCAGAATACATTAAAGTAGGGGCAACCCCTGAACCCAGACTTCTGCCTTGCGAATTCCCTCTGAACATCCTGACAATCACAGACACCACATAAGTGATCAGCTAATTAAAGAGAGGAGGCGGAGTTGTCATTTGTGTATCCAATAAGTACACATCATCTGACTTACGCATGAAAAAAGACCACTGTCATTACTTTTAGGAAGGAAAATAAGCAGGATATCGCATATTTTTAGAACCATTCCTCACCAAATGGAATAATTTCAGTGATAAAGTGGGAGTGAGGAAAGAAGAAAAAAAAACCTAATCATAATGTTTGGGAATAAGAAAGAAAGAGGAAACGCACGTCAAAGCCCACTTTCTCCCGCAGGTGTAAAATAAAGGGTTAAGACCGTTTCCTGCTGAAATTTTGGGGAGGAAAACGGAAGCTGGCGTGTGGGCTTTGCCGGCCGCCCAGCTCTCCCTCGCGGGGCGGGCGCGGCTGGGTTCAGCACCTCGGAAAGCGCCTCTCCCGGCGCCCCGGGACTACGCATGCTCCTTGAGGCCCACCGCCGCAGCCGTGCAAGTGCCACTGCAACTGGTGGGCGCCGCTGGCAACCCACCCGGAGTTGACAACCGCGGAGAGACGCAGGCACCTATTGACCTCCAGGCAGCAGAGCGAGGTGGACAGAACCCTAGGATCTCTGTCTTTCCAAGCACGGAAACCTCGTCTAAGCAGTCCCAGAGGAAACAGCCAAAGGTATTTGAAAGAGGGCGAGAGGCCCCAAATCGCACTGTTGAGCGGCTAGGTGAGTTATGCGCCAGTGCCCCAGTGACCGTGGGACACGGAGAGGGGAAGTCTGCGTTGTACGTAAGAACCTAGGGACTCCGAGCTTGGCCTGAGAACCCTTGGACGCCCAGTACTTGCCTTTCGGGCTGCGCTCCTCAACTCTGCTCCAAAGCAGCCGCGGAGCTCCACTCCTGAGTCCAAGGCGGTTGGTTCGCTGTGCGCCAGGACGCGCTTAGTACCCAGTTCCTGAGCTCTGTCTTCAGCAGCTACTTTGAAAGCTCCCGCGCACGCCCCGCAGGCTAGCTAGCCTGGGAACAAAACCGGGCGAACCCTGTTCTCTTAGGTCTTGTCCCCCGGAACATGACCTAGAGGTACCTGCGCATGCAGATGGCCGATGCAGCCCCGATAGTCACCATGAATAAGGCAGCAGGCGGGGACAGGCTAGCAGAACTCGTCAGTCTGGTCCCGGACCTTCTGGAGGCGGCCAACACGAGTGATAACGCGTCGCTACAGCTTGCGGACTTGTGGTGGGAGCTGGGGCTGGAGTTGCCGGACGGCGCGGCGCCAGGACATCCCCCGGGCAGCGGCGGGGCAGAGAGCGCGGACACCGAGGCCCGGGTGCGGATCCTCATCAGCGTGGTGTACTGGGTGGTGTGCGCCCTGGGGTTGGCGGGCAACCTGCTGGTGCTCTACCTGATGAAGAGCAAGCAGGGCTGGCGCAAGTCCTCTATCAACCTCTTCGTCACCAACCTCGCGCTGACGGACTTTCAATTTGTGCTCACCCTGCCTTTCTGGGCGGTGGAGAACGCACTTGACTTCAAATGGCCCTTTGGCAAGGCCATGTGTAAGATCGTGTCCATGGTGACGTCCATGAACATGTATGCCAGCGTCTTCTTTCTCACTGCCATGAGTATGGCGCGCTACCACTCTGTGGCCTCGGCTCTGAAGACCCACCGGACCCGAGGACGCGGCCGGGGCGACTGCTGCTGCCGGAGCCTGGGGAACAGCTGCTGCGTCTCGGCCAAGGCGTTGTGCTTGTGGATCTGGGCTTCGTCCGCGCTGGCCTCTCTGCCCAGTGCCATTTTCTCCACCACGGTCAAGGTAATGGGCGAAGAGCTGTGCCTGGTGCGCTTCCCGGACAAGTTGCTGGGCCGCGATAGGCAGTTCTGGCTGGGCCTCTACCATTCGCAAAAGGTGCTGCTGGGCTTCGTGCTGCCGCTGGCTATCATTAGCTTGTGCTACCTGCTGCTGGTGCGCTTCATCTCCGACCGCCGCGTGGCGGGGACTGAAAGAGGGACCGCAGTAGCTGGCGGAGGCCCGGCCGGAGCCAGTGCCCGGAGACGGTCGAAAGTCACCAAGTCAGTGACCTTCGTTGTCCTGTCCTTCTTCCTGTGTTGGCTGCCCAACCAGGCGCTCACCACCTGGAGCATCCTCATCAAGTTCAACGCGGTGCCCTTCAGCCAGGAGTATTTCCTGTGCCAGGTATACGCGTTCCCTGTGAGCGTGTGCCTGGCGCACTCCAACAGCTGCCTCAACCCCATCCTCTACTGCCTCGTGCGCCGCGAGTTCCGCAAAGCGCTCAAGAGCCTGCTGTGGCGCATCGCGTCTCCTTCACTCACCAGCATGCGCCCCTTCACTGCCACTACCAAGCCGGAGCCCGAGGATCAGGGGCTGCAGGCCCTGGCGCCGCTCCACGTGGTCGCCGAGCCGGACCTGCTCTTCTACCCACCTGGCGTCGTGGTCTACAGCGGGGGCCGCTACGACCTGCTGCCCAGCAGCTCTGCCTACTGAGGTCCAGGGCGCGCTGTAGGGGCAAGGTGGCCTTCCCCGGGCGGTGAAGGAGGTGAACAGATTAAGGAAGGCTGCGTGGGCGGGGGGGGGGGGGAAGCATTTAAGAAGTAGGTGGGAGGAGGATGGGCAGAGCACGGAGGAGCAGCCTGTGTATAGGCCGGAGAACCTTCTCTGGAGAGGGGATGCTTTGAAATCAGGTGGAGAGAGGAAGCTAGCAAAGGGGCAGAGACGAGCCCCACGGGCCGGACCTTCAACCTTGGTTCCGCACCCCACAGCCTCTCCTTACTCTGCCCACGCTGGGCAGTGTGGGGGCGCCCAGAAGCAGAGAGAAGCAGCAAAAATGTAGAGAAATTGGCACAGGGAGCGGGGCTTGGCCAAATGATGCTCAGACAATTGTGCCCGTTTATTCCAGCGACTTCTGCGGAAAGGGCAGCCGCTGCCACAAACTCTCCTTTGCTGCTTGGCTAACGAGACTGCAGCAGCGCCAAGGTCCTGCTTGCTGCCGGGCTGCCCCAGGAATCTTGAGTCGGGAGGCAAGAAATGTTTTTGGAGTTAAGAAAAAGAACTGACCCTTCTGGTCCGTCCCCAGGACAAACGGCAAAGGAAAGTCACCTCCCATGGAGTCATTGTACCGATTGTCATTCCGGACCGGGCTAGCAGGAACATGCTGAGCCGGACCTAGCTGCAAAGCCCGGGAGCGCAACGTTAACAGGGGGATAACACCTGTCACGAGCTTGGGAGAGCGATTCTCTGGGGAGTGGCATCACTGCCGGAGGGAGCTGACACAGTGTGATTAGAAGTGCTGGATAGGGAAACTTCTTCAGGCTGCTGGCCCGAAAGGTAAAAGGGGGCTCATATGCTCACTCGGTAGCAGAGTTGGAAGTGGCGCGCTGGTGCGTTGCGCGCTGGAAGCCCGGGCGCTCCATTTCCTCTGAGAGCACCTTGGGTGCCTGTAGGCACTCTGGTCTGTGTGCTGCCGGTGAGCTGGACCCAGGAGCATCCTGAATAGCTCTACTGGGAGGAGTGCGGGCACTTCTGCAGCTCCTCCCTTCCCATGCTTTGGGAATCAAGCTGTCCCTTTGATTGAGTCTCTGGACCTGCGAGTAGAGGGATGGTTCCGTATTTTTTGTTTGTTTTTTGGTGTTGTTTTGTTTTGTTTTAGGGGGGTAGGCTTAGATAGAAGAGCAAGAAATGTCACAGAAACATGCAAGGGGAATGGCGGGGGCGGGGTGGAAGAGCGCGGAATCATGGAAACCAAATTCCTAGAAGCTGGGTCGGATCTTTCAAAAGGAGGTGTGGGTAGGAAAGAAAATAGAAGATCCATGTACTCTGTCCTAAAGGGAGCAGAGTACTGAAGTAAAACCAGAATTTCAGGTGTGGGCTTCTTTATTGCTCGTATTAATGACAAGAGAAGGTAGGAAATAGAAATTCCCATCGGGCAGTACCATCACCAATTTCCATTTATTCTAAAGAGTGCTTTACAAATTGAGCATGCATGACAAATTCTTCCCCAGCCTCCAGACAGTTTATGGAGCTGTCTCTGAAGACACACAGTTCTCATGTCGACTCTGTTCTTATCACAGCAGTTTAAGGTGTTAAAACCCTCACAACGTCCTTTCTTGAGGCCCTTCCGAGAACTGGAATCAAACATCTGTCTACCCACCCATCTGCCGGCTTTGATAGAGGTACTACTGCTCTCTTTGGCAACCTAGTTTCGGGTCAAGAAACCAATGATGCAGGCACCCACTGGGGTGGTTAATTTAATATAATAAATAGCCATTCATAAAACGTCTGTTTAAAGAGCCTCTTGAACAGAATTGTTTAGTAATGTTGAAAGTTTTCTGTAGTATCTGAAATTCAGGGCTCAAAATGTGAGATCTACAACTCCCACTTTCCTTGCCCTGCCTTCTGTGATTGTAAAATACAGTGCAGTGACTAAACATTCATGCCTTCCCACAAAAGCAAAAGTTGCCAGTCTCGATCCTGAGCAATCTTGAGAAGTCACCTCTTTCAGAAAACAGAATGGTGTGTTAGTTTTGAAGTAGTCCATTTTTTTCTTCACCCTTTGGGAAGAACATTTATTGATATTGATATTGAATAGCAATCAGGCTAACGAAGACTGAAATGAAGCTCCACAAAAGTTCCCCAAATACAAAATCCATGAAAAAGTAAACACAGGAAAGAGTGAACAGGAGCATGGTAGTAGATCCATCTATGACACTGATAATAGACTCCTGCTGAGAAAGTCTTATCAAAGCACCTTGCCATTTCAATTTTAACAATAAAATAATGTGTGGGTAGCTCAGAATTTTTAGGAAAGGGTGTTGAAGTATGTACATCTGTGACTATGGACACTAGAAAAGCAGAAGAGAAGGAGCTGGAGGAATGGTCTTTAAAAAGAAAAAAAAAAAAACCTCTGTAAAAAGGGTCACTTTGTCCAAATCCCAAGCTCAGGGCTTCTGAGAACATGGCAGGAGGGATCAAAGATCGTGACTCTGGACTACCACAAGGACAAAGGGTCACCAAGGAAATACTCAGATCAACTGTAATCAACAATTTTTGAGCACCTGTTGTGTGCCAAGCCCTGTGTGGGGTATTGAGGTCATGTACATGAACCAGAGAAATTTCTGACTTCCACATGTAATAGGACAGACATCCATGAGCACAAGAAGATAAGAGAGTTGAATGTCAAAATAAGACTGAAAGAAAAACGAAGGAAAGGTTGATCCTGCTAGGAGATCAGACTTCCTGGCCAAAATAATATTTGAGATAGGCCTAGATATATGGGCACAATTTAGGCAGAATGGCAAGGGTGGGTTGGGAGGTAGAGAGGATATTCAAAATTCATAAAATGTGGTGACTAAAAGCTTTGATGTTGGAATGTCAGAAGCTTGGTGGGGGAAGCAGGAAGCAAAGTAGTAGGGATTCTTTTTCTCCTGTAGGATTTCCCAAGATTTCTGTTGAAAGTATGTGCCCTTGTACTAGCTTTATTTGTCTGGGGAAAGGAAATTTCTTTTGCCAGAAAGAATATGTCATTGCTATGCGGAGAACAAATACTTAGATACCCAAATGTGGTGGAAGACTTTTAAATTTTGATTATATTTATTCATTCAAACCTCAAGGGAGTTGAGTTCAATGAGTATTTGCATATTTGTGTGTGTGTGTATGCATGCAGGCACACACATATACCCTGTGGTTAGTAAGGGATGACTACACTTGACTTCTTGGGGATTTAATAAGATGACCCTCAGCTATGGGCCACCTTTCCAGCTGGCCCGTCTATTCATTTCCAAACCTTCACACATCAAAACAGCTCTTGGAGAAATGGGCAGGAAATAAACACTGAACCCTGGCGAGGATTCCATTTCTAAACCTTGCAGAGATCAAGTACAGGTAGGGGAAGCAAGAGAGATGGCTTATTGCTGTTTCTTTTCTAATGATACGAGCTATGTGCCATGAGGTCCTCTGAGCATTTACTTATCCTCATCCCACACAATGGGGTTGGGAGCAGGTGTTTTCCCTAATGGCTCCTCTAAGTGAGTCATTAACTTATTTCTCCAGGATAGATGATGGCAGGGGGCTGAGAGGATGGAGTAGAGAAGGGGTAGCTTTGCATATATTCTGTAAAAAGAATAAGATTATTTCATTTGGGAGTGAATGTACTAATAGAATACAGGAGGACCTTATTGGGAAGCAGAAAATGAGAAGCACTCATGTGGACAGGGAGGGAGCAAGGCTTGGAGGGTGATAAGTAAAACAGCATGCTCAAGCCTGAGAAGACAGCCTTGCTGGGTCTGGAAAACACCAGAGATTTGAGAGAATGGGACACACTGCAGGAGTCTGGATATGGAAGCCACATGTCCTGCAGGTGACGAGGTTGAGCATGGGGTGGGAAGAAGTGACCACTTTAGCATAAGCCCTTGCCCTCCATTGTTTCCCCCGACATACACACCAGAAGTGGCCAGATTAACGGGGACATTTCAGATGCCCTGCTCCACACCCCTAGCACTGCCTCAGTCACAGGTATAAGAACTAGGTAGCAGCAGAGAGTAGGCTCTTTAAAGGCAAAGGAGGCAGTCATAGAATTGAAGCAACAAAGAGGAAGCCCAAACAGCAGCAGGAGGAAGAGGGCACATGTGAGATATCAGGGATGCCACTGCCTTTCGAGACCTTGGAGAGATTAGGAAGGAGAAGGAGGCTGCAGCACAGAATGACAACAAATGGCTCTGTGCTCCTAGGTTGGCCGACTTCAGTAGGTACTGCCCTTAGACCTGGGCAGGCAGGGCCCCTGGTCTGGATGTCATCATTAGCGGACCCTGTTCTGCCCCTGCCCCTTTCCACATAGCAAGGAGTTCACAGGGCCTCCTGGAGCCTGTGCCTCCCCCATCTTCCCACCTGCTAGATTATGCTTCCGTAGCTGAGACCTTGAATTCCTTGTCCAAATTGCCCTGAGTCTATTTACAAGGAATCCACGGGTCCTTTCTTGAGTCCATCCTCCAGAGCAAAGTCCATGCTGCTGAGTCTGTCCACCCTTAGGTGGTTAAGGGTGGCCATTTGTAGAAGCGGTAGAGGGTGGAGGCAGGTGGAAGGCTACAGATGTAGAGCAGAGAGAAGAGTAGGGGAAGCAGAGAAGAGGGATGGGCTGTGGACCACGTGCCTCCATTCATGCTCTTGCCCTGGACCCTGCAGATGTGAGCAGCTGTGTGAAGGAGGACCCAAAGCCCAGCAAAAAACAATCAGAGCAGGCCTGCTCTTCTCAGGAGGCTACAAATGAGCTGACACTGCAGGGGCCTGGCCATGCTACGGAATCCACTCATTCTCCTAGGCACTGGACACACAGAAGCAACACCCCAAATCCCAAATGTCCCAGTTCTAAAAAGCAGCTCATTTCCCTTCTCCACATTCCCTTCCAGCACCAAAGATTTTGGTCAGTGACAAGTTGAACTGAGACAATAGTTACTCTACCAGACCCTAGATTAAGTAGGAGGAGGAACCACCCAATTCTTCTAACTTCTAAAAGCGTGGGCAGATCTCTATTCTGCACTGGTCAGGCACATTCAGGGTTGGGTAGGCAAATACTTAAGACTGGGGCAGATCTAGTGGGGACAGGACAGTGAGTCTTTAACAGTAGTGACAATCGCTAGCTCCGATCAAATGCCAGACACCAGGCTAAGTGCTGTCCATACAGAAAGCAGCAGAACCAAAGTGGCTGGGTTCAAAGCCCAGCTCTGTCACTTAAGAATTGTGTGGTTTCAGACAAGTTATATCTTTCTGCCTCCATTTCTTCATCTAAAAAATGGAGATTGGTAACAGCACCCACTTCCACAATTGCTGTGTTAAAGTTAAAACATTTAGAACAGTGGTACGGACTCCATAAATATCATGGTTTGTGTTTCGTTGTTTGTTTGTTTTGAGACCAGAACTTGCTTTGTCTCCCAGGGTGGAGTACAGTGACACAATCATAGCTCACTACAGCCTCGGTCACCCAGGCTCAAGCAATTCTCCCACCTCAGCTTCTCCAACAGTTGAGACTACAGGCATGTACCACTATGCCCAGCTAATTTTTAAAATATTTTTTGTAGAGAGAGGGTCTTCCTATGTTTCCCAGGCTTTTCTCGAACTCCTGGCCTCAAGTGCTGGGATTACAGGTATGAGCCACCATGCCCGAACCAGTGTTATGTATTATTAATCATCACAACTCTCTGAGATAGCAATTCTCATCACAAATGTATAAGTGAGCAAGTGTGTCTTGGGGAGATTACATAGTTTGCTGCTAAGTGGCAAAGCCAGGATTCAAAACCAGCTTATTCCAAAACATGATTTTTATTAAACCATGCTGTCTCTCAAGGCGGCTGAAAACCTCACCACGGGGAAAGCAGTTGAAGGGGTATGGTTAAAGAAAACCTGCTTAGCTTGGAGAAGAGAAGATCATAGGAGAAACGGGGCTGTTTTTTCCAAAGACTTTCATATCGAATCCAGAGGACAAAACAAGGGTGCAGACTAGAGAGAAATATTTTTACTGTGTCTATGAAATGAAGTATTTTAAAGTGGTGAATCCTCCAGCATGAGATGTTCGAGTAGTCTTGTCAGGGGTGTCATAAAGTAATAGGAATTATGAGCAAATTAAATATGAGTAAATTAATATCAGAGAAAAAATTACTAGTAATATTTTGAATATTTGTGAATTTGATGAAATATATGACTCCCCAGCTGAGCGTGGTGGCTCACGCCTGTAATCCCAACACTTTGGGAGGCCAAGTAAGGCAGATCACCTGACGTCAAGAGTTCGAGACCAGCCTGACCAACATGGAGAAACCCCATCTCTACTAAAAATACAAAGTTAGCCAAGTGTGGTGCTGCATACCTGCAATCTCAGCTACTCAGGAGGCTGAGGCAGGAGAATCGCTTGAACCCAGGAGGCGGAAGTTGCAGTGAGCTGAGATTATGACATTGCACTCCAGCCTGGGCAAGAAAAGTGAAACTCTGTCTCTCTCTCTATATATATATATACACATATATATATATATGACTCCCCAATATATATGGACCCCTGGCAAAAAATCAAATCAAATCACTTCATAGAACACATCCAAGCATTGTGTGTGGAATTAGTCTGCTTCTCAGGCCTCAGCAAGGCCTGTAATGCCCTGTGGAAAGCAGCTCCTGCCTCTCCCACCCCTGCACCGAGATGCAATAAGGAAGGCGTGTGTAGGTGCTACCACCCACACTTACCCCCTGCCACCAATGCGTGGAGGCATAGTCCAGGCAAAGGTTGCCTGAAATATGGGGACTGTTGTGCAGAGTATTGGTTGAAAGTGAAAGGTGGGCAGATATCATGGCTGAAATCACAATACTGGGCGTCCAATGGACAGACCCTAAGAATCAGAGCTGCAATTTCCTGCCATGTGCTTCACTGTGTCTGAGGTTAGGGTCATTGTCTCTTTATTGACCTAATCCACGTATCTAACAAAGAGAGCCACAAAGCAACAGCCTATCAGTGCCACCGCAGACGCTGTGATCACCACGATGACGACACTCCCAGCTGTGTTGACCAGAAAGCCCAGGCCACCTCCGACCAGGATCTGAGCCAGCTGCACCATGCAGGTGAGGGTGGCGCAGTCCACGCCCTTCCCTCTCACGCTGTTGTCTGGGTCCCCTCCTGGGACTTGCTGCCTCTGCAAAAAAATCACAGGAACACCATTTGACCCACAAGGAACTATCATTCAGGGCACAGGTCGGCAAACTTTCTGGGACCAGCCAGATAGTAAATACCATTGACTTTGTGGATTATACGGCCCTGGTCATAACTACTCAACTCTGTCATTGTAGTGCAAAAGCAGGGGCAATGTGGAGCTGGGTTGGGATTCCAATATATACTGATGGGACATTAGCATTTGATTTCATGTAATTTTCATGAATTGGCAATGTGGAACTGAACTGAATACTGATAGGCACCAGCATTTGATTTCATGTAATTTTCACTTGTCACAAATTATTATGCTTCTTTTGAAATTGTTTTCAATCATTTAAACATTAAAAAGGAATTCTTAGCTCACGGACTGTACGAAAATAAGTACAAAAACAATACAATGTAGTGGATGCTCAATAAATATCCCATTCTTTTTCTTTGTTAGTGTTAAAAATGCAAACATTTTGAGAAGGATGTTGAATTGCCGGCATACTTAAGAGAAGCAACTTTTAAAAGCATTTCAATCTTTCAAAATATGGTTGCTACTTGATTAACATAATAATATTTGGTTAATATTGATATTTGGTCTGAACTGGTTGATAACTTTGCCATTTTTTGGCTATCTCTTATGTGCTGGGCCTGTTTACATTTTTTTACATGTTACTTTATTTCAACCTCGCCACCTCCCTAGATGCACATGTTATTATCATTACCTCCATGGTAACAACTATAATGCCAGCTATCATATTTTGAGTCTTTGTCAGGTGCTAGGTGGCACTATGCTAAGCACATCCATTATCTTGTTAACTTTTCTGTAAGCTATATAACATTCTTTCCATTTGCCTCTTGAGGAAACAGGATCTGCGAGTTCAAATGATGATTTCCTACACTATTAGGCCAAAAAAAAAGCATTTTCCTGAAAAATGCGTATTATCCTTTAACTAAGAAAAAAATAAGAAAATAGATTTACATTTCCTTGGTTTTTATTTAAAAATGCTGGAGAGATTAACAAAAAACTAATAATAATGGTAACACATTGGGGTTGGAGGGAGATAGTAAATGTAAAGGGAGCACACAGTGTCCACTTTTGTATATGACTGTGAATATATTATCTCACCTAAAATGAACTCATTCTAAGTGCTACCTAATAAACAAATAAATAACATCCCCAGTGTTACACAGCTTCCAAGTGGAAGAGGCAGGATTTGAATCCAGGTCTCTCCGAGTCTGAAGTGTAGGGGTTTTTTGCCTCAGTACCATGTAACACTCTCTTTGGAGGGACAGAGTTTTATGATGACTATCCCATTAACAGCAACATCCCTGTCATGCATTGAAACCTTGGTGACAATGTTTGCCAGGAGATGAGGACAGCCACGACTCTTGTTTGAAAGGTTTTTACTCCTGGTGCGGCTCTGCCCTGCTGCCAGATCAAATGATGAGAAAGACAGCCAGAATTATATTCCCATGGATACGTGTTTGGTGTTTTAGCAGTTTCATGCTGAGCTGGATTCAACTTGTCTCTGTAGCTTTTATATCATTGCTCCAGTTAAGGAACTGTATGCCTCTTTTCATGGGAAGAAAGTTGCAAGTGTTGATAAGAAGAGGTGGTAATTTTAGAGTGGAAGTACCAACTCTGTTGTAAGCACTGCTTAGACTCTTGTTCACTGTTGAGTTCCAAGATTTAAACGGCGCATGTCCCATTCAGGGCAGCAAAGTGGGGATTGCCACCTGTGATTCCAGCTTTCCTTCTTGCACACGGGATCTAGTGTGGACTCCATTGCCTAGGACTTTCCTACCCTCGACAAATAACACCAAGAAATTCCACCATGCACCTCTGCAGATTAGGAGTAGGGAACCCTTATTATGGGTATCCAAGAATTGCTGCAGGTGCACCAGAGAGACCTATCAGGTGATTATAGAAGACCTGAGTCCCCCTTTTTTGTCTCTGTGTAATTGTGGGCTGGTTTCTCAGCCTCACGGAACCTTCTTTTTCTAATCAGAAAAATGGGAGTAACACTCCTTGCCCTACATCTCCCTAAGTGCGCAGGGGTTGAGAGTAAGGAGGACAGGAGAGCTGGGCTGGGCTGGCCTTGGCTGGTGGGCACGCCTGTACCAGATCATGGTTGCATTTTACTGCTGCTGTTTCAACAACCCTCTTTTCCAGCTCTGCTCTACACATTGCTATCAAATCCTTCCCAGCCTTCAGATGAGTCTGAATGTTACCCAAGGCAGAGGTTCAATGACAACACACCTCCTTTTCTTCCTCTCGGTGGTACTCCGTAATGAGGTTAAAGGGCACGGTGTACAGGGTGCTGGACATTACACCAAATAGGCTGCACAGGACCAGGGTGGAGTAGACATTTGGGAAGAGCCCAATAAATCCTGTCCCCAGGCCAAACAGCAAATATCCCGTGAAGTAAAGCCCCTTTAATCCAATATAGGATACCAAAACTTTCTGCAAGTCTGTGGGAAGAAGAGAGGGAGAAATTACAGCTGGCAATGCCTCACAACATTTAATAATTTTAGACAATCCTTTCTTCTGAACATTCACTTTTTTAGACTTCCTTTGATACTGAGCCAGCAACAAAAGCATCCCCTTATCTGTGGGTTGAAAACAGCTGGCTTTTGGAACCACTTTTAAAACTTCTGCATAAAGGACAGCTTGAAATTGCCTTGCTACTCTGATTTGTTTTTCTACAAAGAAGGGTCTGGCACTGTTTAGCAGACAGCTGGAAAGCAAAAAGAAGCAAGAGAGGTGGTGGAAAAGCTGACCTTAACTATGGGGCCCTGGGGCTGCAAGAAAAGTGTGGGTTATTCTGACTCAGGTGGGCTGTGGCCCGATAGGACCAAAACAACACCACAGGCCTATCTTGGCCCTAGGACCCAAAGTCAGCTTGGAGAAAATTGAAACAACCAGAATTTACAGGATGATCTAAATCATTCATGATTTCTTAGTCCCCATCTGAATGGAGTCTGCACACCCGAGGAGGAGGTAAAGCATGTGCAATTATCTGAAGACACTTTTCCCGACTTGCCAATTCTTCCTAAGCTGGTAAGGAGCTCCCACAGCACCCACCATCTCCTCATCGCTGGTTCCCTAACTCTTGGTAAACAAGTTCCTTGACTTCTCAACACCCCACCTTCGTCATCTGAAAACTGGGAATAATAAAACTCTCTTTTGGGATGTTGCCAGGATCAAGTGCGATGAAGTGTCTATGAAATCACCCAGCCCAATGCCTAGCATGTAGAGAACATCCAATTAATGTGGCTAGTGCTATTGCAAAAAAGACAGGCTGAGCTGGAGACGGTTGTCCCTTAACTGGGTTCCTCTTCCAGCAGGTCAACTTGGCTTGCTCATATTAGTATAGTGGTAGGGCTAACTTTTAAAAGTAAAAAATTCTGCTTTAAACATTTTGCAAGACTTTTCACAATGGCAAGAAAAAATACCTAAATTTTTTTTATCTTCCTTTCTTAATCAATTGTTTTTAATCCACACATTCCTCATCTTTCCCCTGCCCCATTCTCCTGGAACACATGAATCGGGGATAAATAACAGATACTTGAAATGTGGCTATTCAAGAATGAAATTTTCCATATCTATTAATATAATTATTGGACTTACACTTTATAGACAAGCAACCTTATTTGTAGTACATTCTAATCAATGATGAAACTAAACACTGTCTCACATTGTCTGATGGAAGACAAAGCTCTGGAAATGAAAAGTGGGCAACATTGCTTCCTCTATTAAACTTATACCATGCCTGGAGGACTGTTGTTAAGGTTGAGAATTTTTAAAAAAATGAGAATAAGTCTATATCGGTTTCTATTTACTTAATAATTATATTTATGCAGAAAATATAATCTAAGGTGCCACAATACCTAAAAGATACTATCAATACCCATCAGGGAAATGCTCTTATCCAAGTGTGTATGTCAGTGGAGGAGAAGGTAAAGAGGTATTTGGAAACATAAATAATTTCTGTACAGACTGAAAGTCTGGCAAAGAATACTTTATTCACAAAAAGAATTCAATGAACTTCAGGGCCAACCTTGCATTGCCCTCTGATGGGTCTGATACGCAGTGGTAGTCATATCCTCACACAATGCTGCTCTTCAGGGAGGGAAATGTGATAGATTTCAGCACCAGCTATGACCAGTAGTGTATGATATTATGGTATGAACAATTGGCAATATCTTAGTACTCAGTGCTGTTATTCTAACTGGTATACGTGTACCTGCTGTATACAAAAGGAGCTTGGAATCAAGTCCCTATCAGCGTTCTCCACCTCAGCAGCCAGATTGTCCTGCCAACCTCCATGTGGACAGAAACTCTGAATCTGCTCCTGATGTTATGTGATGAGTTCAAAATAGAGGGTAATATAGTGAGCTCCGGAAGTAATAGAAATGATTGATTCTGCCCCGGTGAGTTGAGGGAATGAACCCAGCTTAAATATTACTTGCTCAATGAAATCAAGTTTTCTTGAAAACTTGAATGATTTCATTGAGCAAGTAATATTTAAGCTGGGTTTAAAAACGTTATTAGAAGTTGTATAGTTGGGGAAGTAGAAAGAGCAGTTCAGGTAGAGAAACTAAAAGCAGCAGCAAATACACAGAGATGAGAAAGTCTGCATAGTGGGTCATTGAGGGTAATTAATTGATACAGGAGTGAAAAAGGGCAAAGTATGAACTAGACCAAACTGTGAAAAGCTCAGAAATTTGACTTTATCCTATAGGCATGGAGAGCCCCTAAAATCCTTGAGCAGAGCTGGCTGGTATTTTACAAATAAAATGTTGATTGAATTCACAATGGTAGGGATCCCATAGATTTATACATTAATAAAACTTTGGAAAAGTATTCAACTAATAATTTATTTTGTAACTGGAAAGGCGTTTGACTAGAAGGGATCTAAAAATAACATGCTTTAAAGTTTCAAATGCCATAAAATTTATGCAGACAAGACTAATGGAATGATATCTAGTAGGAGTTTCTTGAGGAAAAAGAAGTTTAGATGGACACATTTTTTTTCTTACAAGATGAGGGTAGGGCTGGATGTAGTGCCTCATGCCTGTAATCTCAGCATTTTGGGAGGCTGAGGCAGGAGGATCACTTGAGCCCAGGAGATCAAGACCAGCCTGAGCAATGTAGGGAGATCCCATCCTATGAAAAAAATTTAAATATTAATAAGCCAGGCACAGTGGCATGTGCTTGTGGTCCCGGGTACTCAGGAGGCTGAAGCTTGCTTGAGCCCAGAAGGTTGAGGCTGCAGTGAGCCATGATCACGCCACTGCACTCCAGCCTGGGTGGCAGAGTAAGACCTTGTCTTAAAAAAAGAAGAAAAACAAAACAAACAAACAAACAAAAGAATGAGGGTAGTAGTAAATAGTCCTCTCAGCCCATGAAATCACAAAGGACTTAAGATGGATAATTTACTAAACCCTTTTAGTCTAACATTCTTTTATGCTATTTTAAGTGCTTGAAATCCTCCTGGAATTTTTCTTAGTTCACACACTCCAGCAGGAAGAAAAGAGTTTGCTAAATAAATGTGAACTTTAAGCACCATTATATGAGTATCATAAATTTTAAAATAATGAATGTTGTCGTTATATGATTATTGGGCTCATGAACTTTTTTCGTGTTTATATGAGGTCCCCTTTTCCAAATTGTGCTCAATTTTTAAGTGATCTTGAGGCAGGTCTTCTGCTGTGCTATGGCAGGTGAAGGGAAGGGGAAGGGGCCCTCACATACATCCACACTTCCCCCACCCCCACAAGAAGCAGGCTGACAGTGACAGAGTGAATCCACCTGAGAATGGTAACAGGTATTCTCCCCAACTCTTTCCGCTTTCTTCACCTGGGCCATACCCATGCTGTCCCTTAGACCTGTCCAAAGCCCAGAGCACTGAGTTGAGGTTAGTTATTCTTACAATCTTGCAGAAGAAGAGCTCTTTATAATTAGGAGAACTGCATACATTTTTCAGGCCAGTCTTTTCACTTAATTCAATGTATACAGAGCTTGGAGATATCCACACACAGGAGCAAGTACAATGCAGCCTGTGTGATGCCCTGGAGTTGCAGCACAGCTGCTTGGACTTACTTAAAGACAACAGCAGAAATTCCTTTTTCAGTGTCTTCACAGCTGCAGCCTAGTTAAGCAGAGGTTAAGAGGCTCAGAAAAGCTGACACCTGGGAAGAAAAGCCAACTGTCCCCAATCCTGGCATGGGGCTCCTATAACCTACCATGCTACACATCTGAGCTAAGGTCACTTTACATGCTGATTTTGTCACCTGTAATGTTAATATCCCTTCTCTTCTGCATCGTCTACAAATCTGATAAGTCTGTCTATGAAACACCACCAATGACCTTGCTCCAGTAGAACATGAACCTGCTGGGACTTGTCCATTCAACACTTCATCTTGTAAAGATTCCCTTTTATTTTTCAGATAAACTTGATCAGGAACTCACTGATTCCAAATACAAAGTAATTGGTGAGGAAAATGACACCCTAGAATTCATGATGAGAAAAGGATGCTTCATATGGTCCTTTCTAAAGTAATAGTTTTTCCTGATATCCATAGATTTATTAAGAATCTGATATTTTAAACAGTAGGAAATAAACATAGAAATATCAAATCCACGTTGTGCTGGACCAGAGCCCTTTAGAAGACATCCTTAGGAAAGAGAGAGACTTACAAGAATAAAGTGAGGAAAATATAGAGTTGATGCACAAGCCCCAACATCCGACCTCGACTCCTCTTTCATAGATAAGAAACTCCGTGGAGTTGTGTGCGCTATAGGGATCCCCGTGGTACACAATCTGAAAGAGAGGTTGGAAGGCTGTTGAGGTACAAATACAATGACCCCTTCTCATGCACTCTGCTTCTCTACCCCTGGGGAGCAAACGTCCCTGCCTGAGGGACCCTTTCTAGAGTACAGAGCTTATGTTGTCATGACCAAGTCGCCCCTTTCATCCTACCACATCTCCATTCAAGGACCTGCCAGAAATCTAACGCCTGCTGCATCAAGTCTAAACATCACTCTCCCAGATACTTAACATTGCTTTTCCAGCTCACAGCTGGCCCCACCTGACTCAGGCAATCCCACCACTCATCTTCTGGTACACCAATCAGCTTCTGACTCATCTCCACATGTGCCATTCCTGTTCCTGCTTGGAATGTTTCCTCCCTCTCTAATATTCCCCTAACTCCTATCCACCCTTCAGGGTACAGACCATACTATACTCACTTTTTAATTTTTATTTATTATTGTATTTTATTTTTTAAGAGACAGGGTCTTACTCTGTCACTCAGGATGGAGTACAGTGGCACAATCATAGTTCACTGCATCTTTGAACTCCTGGCCTCAAGTGATTCTTCCACCTTGGCCTCCCAGAGCACTGAGATGATCCGCCATGGTCTACTATGCTCAGCCTGAACCCTGTACCTCCTTTTTGAAGTCTGCCATGATTGCTACAGCTCACATCAATTTTCCCTGCTTGTTACACTTGATTAAGTACTGGCAGGCTCCACTGTGTCCTCTGGTTGTCCAGGGTATAGTAGTATGCTTCTTGATGGTACTCTTTCCTACATTCTGACTGTGCCAATCTTAGAGGATAGCCCAGAAGAACCTCAACCGGTGTTAATGGAGGAAATGATGTGTAAAAGTGAGTGTGTGCACAGATATGTTCATTACCTGGCCCATGAAATCTGTGAAGAAGAGCATGTTGGACAGGAAGGCAGTCCATCCAATGAGGTGACTGATGCAAAGGTAGCGGTATTGAGGAGGCATGCTCACCAGTGCTCTCAGCAGTGACTTTAATGTCATTGACCTGTGAGTCTGAAATAAAACATGAAACACAGGCATGACCTTCAATGCAGAAACTCAGCCAGCTGAGGGAACCAGAGCACACGGCCATGTTACGTATTTGTCAGTCAGTCATCACACACAGTGTCACTTTTCCTGGACACAGAACTAGATTTCCATGGAGTAGACTCACAGGAGGTATTCTGTTAAGCATGAGTGGCTGCTTAGAAGTTTCAGGCCCAGAATAAGGCTTTGGAGCCAAGGTGAAAGGGAATGAGACTGGTGCTAGCTTCAGGCCAAGGTGTAGGAGACATTGAGCATCCTATCTCTGAATGAAAGAACTGTTGCACAAGGACAAAGCTCACAGACATAAACCAGCTCTTAATTAGAATTCTTGGGCCTCTTAACTGTGAGAGCATAGTAGGCAAATCCAAGATGGCTGTCATGATCTTGGTCCCCTGATGTCATCCTGTTCTGTTACATGGCAAAGGGACTTTGCAGCTATATTAATAATTGAGGTTACTAATCAGCTGACTTTGAGTTAATTGAAAGGGAAATTACCTGGATGATCCTAACCAAATCCCAAGAGCCCTTGAAAAGTACAGAATTTTCTCCAGCTGGTAGTAGAAGGGAAAGTCAGAGCAACTCAAAGCACAAGAAATGCCTGCTTTGAAGGTGGAGGAAGCCACATGAAAAGGATCTGAGGGTGACATTTAGGGACTGAGAGCAACTCCAGGCCCATAGTCCACAAGAAAGCAGGGACCTCAGTCCTACAACCACAGGGAACCAGATTCTGCCAACATCCTGAATGAGCTTGGAGGCAGACTCTTCACACTGAGCTTCCTGATGAGAATACGGCTCTGCCAACACTTTGATGTCAACCTTGTAAGACCCTGTGCTGAAAACTTAGTGCAGCTCACCCAGGCTTCTGATCTACAGAACTGTGAGATAATAAACTGATGTTGTTTTAAGCTGCTAAGTTTGTGAACATTTTTTATTTATTAGAACATTAATTCAGAGAGCCAGTCAGTTCCCTGCTCTTAGCCAGCTGTCTCCTCCCAGGTTATTTCTCTGGATTCTAAAGATAGCAGACACATGTTAATGAGCCCTACATTGAGTTAGAAGTGAGAACAATGTAGAACTCAAATACATATATTTATACACACACACACACACACACACACATACACACACACACAAGGAGTCTTCAATATGTTAATGGAAAATGCATATTATGAAAAAATTATACATGGATTTCAAAAATTTTTTGAAGCAAAACTCATACTAACTTGTTATAGCATGTCTGAAGAGGATTTAGTTTGAGGCACTAAGAAGGATAAGACATCAGTTTGAAAAAAGCCCTAACAGAGCAACATGAATTCTACTAAAATTGAAGCTAGACTAAACACCAAATTTATGGTGAAGCTTTGGTGGAAGAATGGTGACATCACTGATTTTTTTTAAGTTTATGAAGACAATGTCCCAAAGAAATCAGCAGTTTACAAATGGATAACTCATTTTAGGAAGGAACCAGATGGTGTTAAAGATGAAGCCTTTAGGGAAGACCACGCACATCAATTTGCAAAGGAAAAAGTTAGTCTTGTTTATGCACTAATTGAATAGGACTGACAATTAATGGCAAAAACAATAGCCAACACATAGACATCACAGTTGTTTCAGTTTACACAATTCTGACTGAAGAGTTAAGGCTTAGCAAACTTCCCACTTATTGGGTACCAAAAGTAATGTACCCAGATCAACTGCAGACAAGCACAGAGCTTTCAATGAGTTTTAAACATGTAGGATCAAGATCCTGAAGCATTTCTTCAAAAAAATTGTAATTTGAGATGAAACATGGCTTTATCAATACAATCCTGAAAACAAAGCACAATCAAAGCAATGGCTACGGAGAGAATGTTCCAGTCAAAGCAAAAGCAGACAGGGCAAGGGAAAATGCCATGACAACAGTTTTTGGGAATGCTCGTGCATTTTGCTTGTTGACTTTCTGGAAGGCCAAAGATTGATAATATCTACTTACTATAAGAATGTTTTGATAAAATTAGCCAAAGCTTTAGCAGAAAAACACCCACAAAAGCTGCACCAGAAAGTCTTTGTCCACCATAACAATGCTCTTTCTCCTTCCTCTCATCAAACGAGGCAATATTGTGAGAGTTTTGATGGAATGTCTTTAGGCATCCACCCTAGAGTCCTGATTTGCCTCCGTCTGACTTCTGTTTCCTAATCTTAAAAAAATCTATACTGGGCTCCCATGGTTTTTCAGTTAATAATGTAAAAAAGACTGCACTGACATGGCTAAATCTCCAGGACCCTCAGTTCTTTAGGATGGGATAAATGGCTGATATTATTGCTTACAAAAGTGTCTTGAACTCAATGGAGCTTGTGTTAAGAAACAAAGTTTCTTCATTTTAATTTTTATCTTTTCATTCTATTTTTCCATTAACTTTAGGAAGGCCCATCCCACACACATATATGTAAAAAATGAATATATAGGCCCCTTATTCTTTTAGATTTAAATTTGGTTAAAACTAGAGGCTACAGTTTTTTTTTGGTTTCAGAAACACTGAGAGAATGAGAAACTTTAAACTATTGATGCAACCGTTTTGAAATACAAAGAACAATAACCTTTAGCATCTTGTTGTATAAGAGAAGAAAGAAATCTTGGGAATACTAAGCAGTCAGCTGCCCTGAAGACACTGAGACCATAAACATCAGCCATGATGTTGTAATGAGTCTTTCTTGTCATATTTTTATTTATTCTGAATTATGATATTGAGTACTAGTCTATAAGACAGTCAACTGAGATTTTCTATTTTAACTGTAACAGCATATTTTTTAAACTTTGTAACCTTATATAATCATGCTTTTTACTTTTTTGTTGTGGAAAATTATATTCATCCATTTTAGTTTTGTTGTGTAAGTTCATTGTTTAAAAATTAATCAATCTTGTAGTATCTAGCCCACTGACCATAAACTGTACTCATTTTCTGATAATCAGTGTTAAACACTATAGGCATTCCCCTGGACTGAAGAAAAATAACCGTTTTTCTGCAAGTAGAATATGGTACCTATAAAAATAAATGATTACAACAGAAATGAAGTGCAGAATTATTACTTTTTCCTCAACTACAGAAAGAAGCAGCTAACAATAGATCGCCCAAGAAACAACGGCCTGGTTTTCATGCCTCCAACTAAGTGATTTATCTTCAGTTTCCTTCCTCTTTTTCCAAAAATGCAAAATTGAGAAAGCGAATCTGGCCAACAAGTATTCAGCCTCATTCTAAATATTAATATATGCTTCTGACTTACACATAATTTTCAGCCTGCTTTCATTGTTAGATAACTTTCTCCTTTCTTCTAAAAATAAATATGAGCGTTTGAAATGTGCCTAGTATTTCTGTAAAAGCTGGGAGTGTAAATATTCAAAGCCTCTTTGTATACTTTAACTCAGAATAAAAAGTCAGCTGGCATATTATTCCTAATCAATTTCCTTGGTGAAACCCTTTTAATGGTTCTGAACCCCTGGGAATTGTTTTACTGCATTTATTTTGTACCACTGTCAGCTGGAGATTGGGTGGGATGAATTTACAAGAGAAAAAGGTACAGAGTCATCAGAGAGAGATGAAATTTCACAAATGTACCCTCAAAAGGAGACTATAAACATTAAAAGGAGCAACTGAGGGCATGGAGGCATTGGAGATAGATATTTTATGAGATCTGGCTTAAACTCCTGAAACAATTCAGCCCACTTACCACTAAAAAGAAAACTCTGTACTTAAATTACACAACCACCTTTATTTTGGAAAGCAATGCCTTTGGCAAACAGTGACAGCCCTGCAGCCTTGGTCCTAGCCCTGGAGAAGTAGAGACTTCTTTTGCCTAACTGGAGACCTTCCAAGGTGCACATTTGGAAGAGAAGAGCGAATGCATGGCTTTGAGAGTAAGATGTATTACTCCATGCTTTATTCTTACTTCATCCTTTCGTCTTATTTTATTTGTTTATTTATTTATATTTTTAGAGATGGGGTGTCACTCTGTTGCCCCAACGAGTGTACAGCGGCATGATCACAGCTCACTGCAGCATCAAACTCTTGGGCTCCATGGATCCTCCAATCTCGGCCTCCTGAGTTGCTGGGACTACAGGAATGAGCCACTGCACTGGGCTCAATTTTGTTTTTTAAACCAAATAACAAAATCATTCAGAGCCTACAGAATTTTGTGTGTGGCCCCTAATAGAAAGCTAGTTGTATCTTGTATTTGTTTTCTTACTCATGTGGGAGTTCCATGCCTTTCAAACGGCTTCTACTCACTTGATTTCATTTGACTCTCACGGTAGCCTGAGTGGATGAGACAACCTCTGTGTTGTGTGACTCTTGGAGGGGGAGTCCCAGTTTACTAAAGGGGACATCAAAGAGGCAGATAATCTATCAGGGTGTTATCTATTATCACTTATATGCTTATCCTTAGTAAAACCCACCTTGCTTTGGTCCCTAAACCACCACATTATTTTTTTTATTCTCATTATTTGATTACTTTTTTTCCTTATTGTTTTTATCTATTATAGAAATTTTGGATGTATTGCAGGATTTAAAAATAGAAAATTAAAGCTTCCTGTTAGCCTATCATCCAAACTTTTAATTTTTGGTATATTTCCTTTCCATTTATCTCCTCTATGTATGCAGCTTTTCCCCAAAAAGCAAAGATTGTTTTCTGTATGTATTGTACATTTTACCTGATATGTCTTTAGTAAATCTTCAAAAACATGTATTTTTAAATGACTGCATGAATTTTATCATATAGATATACCATGATTCTTGGGCTGCAATGCATAATTGCACAAAGGGCTCCAGTCCAACTAGTAATCTTAGAGTTCTGGTTTGTTGCTGAAGGAGGGGCAGGGAGTGCAGGTATTCTCTCCCATGCAGCCTGGTGTAGGGGAACGAGGTTGAGTCCAGGCCTTAGGAGACCTAAATTCTCATATTTTCTCTACTTGTGTGATCGAGATAAAATGAAGCCTTTATCCCAGTGACCTCCCAGTTCTTCCTTGCACTCTTACAGTTATGAAAAACACTGCATTCATTCTAAAATAGGAGCTACTGTTGGAATCAGATGAATAGAAGATTACTGTCTTTGACTGCATTCTCCTAGCAAGCTGCATGGGGAGAGGCAAGTTGATGCACTGTGGCAACTCAACTCCAAGGTAGTCATGTCGATAGAATGAGGCCTCCTTTCAGCAAATCATACTCAACCATTTTGCCAATTTAAACATAAGCCATTTGCTTTTGCATTTATTTTGAAAAAATGCTAAGCAAATAAACAGAGTAAACAATACGTGAGAAAGCACTTGACCTCAAGAAAAAAACTACTTACAGACTTTTGTAACTTAGCAGCTAAGATGTATTGCTTTTATTCATACACATAACTGAATACAAAATATGAGGTTTTCTACTGACTATACGTAGCAAAAAAAAGATTCCTGAAAATCCCATTAAAGTAAAGTACAGTTTTTAAATTTTGTAAACCATTTAGCTAAATGTAATGTGGCATCCTAGATTGGATCAGAAAAAGGATATTACCCAGGAGTGGGATCAAATGGTAGTTCTACTTTCAGTTCTTTAAGGAATCTCCAGAGTGTTTTCCATAGTTGTTGTACTAATTTACATTCCCACCAGCAGTGTAGAAGTGTTCCCTGTTCACCACATCCATGTCGACATCTATTATTTTTTTGGTTGTGGCCATTCTTGGAGTAGTAAGGTGGTATCGCATTGCGGTTTTGATTTGCATTTCCCTGACCATTACTGATGTTGAGCATTTTTTCATGTTTGTTAGCCATTTGTATATCGTCCTTTGAGAATTGTCTATTGATGTCCTTAGCCCACTTTTTGATAGGATTGTTTGTTTTTTTCTTGCTAATTTGTTTAAGTTTGTTGCAGATTCTGGATATTAGTTGTCTGTCAGATGTATAGATTGTGAAGATTTTCTCCCACTCTGTGGGTTGTCTGTTTACTCTGCTGACTGTTCCTTTTGTCATGTAGAAACTCACTACTGGGTATCTACCCAGAGGAAAAGGAAGTCATTATATGAAAAGGATACTTGCATACATATGTTTATAGTAGCACAATTTGCAATTGCAAAAACGTGGAACAAAACTAAATGCCCATCAATCAACGAGTGGATAAAGAAACTGTGATATATATATGGACCTCCATCATCTACCTAATATATATATATATACACACACACACATATATATGATGGAATACTATTCAGCCATAAAAGGAATGAATTAATGGCATTCACACTGACCTGGATGACATTGAAGAATATCATTCTAAGTGAAGTAACTCAGGAATGGAAAATCAAACATTTTATGTTCTTGCTCATAAGTGGGAGCTAAGCTATGAGGATGCAAAGGCATAAGAATGACACAATGGACGTTGGGGATGCAGGGGTAAGGGTGGAAAGGAGGTGAGGGATAAAAGACTACATACTGGGTGCAGTGTGTACTGCTTAGGTGATGAGTGCACCAAAATCTCATAAATCACCATTAAAGAACTTACTCATGTAACCAAACACCACCTGTTCCCCAATTACTTATGGAAAATTTTTTAATGCTTTTTTTTAAAAAAAGAAAAAAAAAGGACATTAGTAGAAAAACTGGTGAAATACAAATAAGTCTGCTGTTTACTTAACAGCATTGCAGCAATGTTAATTTCTTAGTTTTGACAAACATGCATGGTTCTCTAAGACGTTAACATAAGGGAGAAGCTGGTAAAGCATAGATAGGAACTCTCTCTACTATCTGCAGCTTTTTTGTAAATCTAAAATTATTCAAAAATTAAACTTTGATTAAGAAAGCAAAATAACACATGGGCACACTTTGCTAGGTGACAACTCCATGGGGTTGAACAAGGACTGTGGTGTTTACTACAGTCTCCTGCTGCTCAGCACTGGGTCTGGCAGGGGTAATTAATAGTTATTGAATGAATAAAAGAATTCATAAGCGAATGAACCATGTACACAATGCAACTCATTCTAAGAATTCTTATTATTCACCCAAATAAACCCTCCTGGCTTCCTCTTTATTCTCTGTAGTCAGTAGCCAGATTAATATCAAAAACAAAAAATAAACCAAAAAAAAGCTAATATCAAGGAGTCCTCCACCCCAATAGTTTTGATGGACCTCTATCATCTACCTAATAAAATTTTAGTCCTGTGCTGACATTCAGAAGCATCCAAAATATGGCTCCAATTTGCTTTCCTAACTTTATTTCTAACGTTACAAACTCTATGATCGACTGTACCACTTATACTTTCTCCAAACATGCTTCATGCTTTTAAAATATTTCTTTTATATCTGTGGCTTTGCTGATGTCCTTCTGTCAGAAGTATTTTTCCCCCAAAGTTTCTACCTATTCAAATCCTAACTATCATTCAAGGCACAACTCAAGGGTGACCTCCTCCATGAAGCCTTTCTCTGTTTGCTTAGGCACAATCTTTCTCTCTTTAAAACTAACAGCAATTGTTATTATGCCATTTGCAGCCACCTTGGAAATGTGCCATTTGGGTCTCCTACTGGAGAAAACACAGTTGATTGACAGCCCTGAATGCTACCTCTCTGGATCCACTACCTGTTCCTGCCAAGGTTACCCTTTCCATGGCTATTCCCAGATAGTGACTAAGCAAGCTGGGGGTATTAGTGCTGGCCTGTTCCTACAAAAGCTGGGACTCCTCTAAGGAGCAGCTTTGGCTGGAGGACTCCCGTTTGGCCTGGATGAAACTTTTTTGGAACTTCACTGCATCTGAAAGGCTTCCTACCCCATCCTCTTACCTTTCCTTTCTCCTTTCACAGGTGTCTGACTTGCATCAAGATAAGACTTTCCCTTCCTATTTCTGCTTCTCCCCACTTTATCGTTCATGCTGTTTTCTTAATGAATCTCTTACATGTCAAATCCTATCTTGGTGCCGTTTTAGAAAATCTGAACTGATACATTGTTTCTATAGCATCTACCATGTTCTATCATGGATTATAAGTCATGGTATAAATGGCTTATGCCACCTGTTAGGCTGTAAATTCCTGGGCATAAAGACTGGACACTTGTCAGTTAAATATCTAGTACAGTGTTTTGCACATACTCAGTATCCAAAGCTGTTTGTTAAATGAATAATGATTATAATGTACTGATACACTTATGTGAAGTTTGAAAAAGTGTCTATACATGCTTTATCTTACTTGAACATCCTAATAATCCTAGAAAATAGACTGGCCAAGCCAACAAGAGAAGTTGACTTTATAGGAAGGTGAGATTCACTGAGCTTATCTGAAAGTCGTTGGAGTCCAGATTTGTGTTCCGTTTGTGCTTAAAGCATTCAGCATTCTCCCAGGGTCATAATAACAAGACCTAAACCCAACACCTTACTGTGTGGTGGCAAACACTCTAAATAACTTTACATGGATTAGCCCTGTAACCTGCACAAAATCCTTGTAAATAGATGGAATTATTTTATCATTTAACAAAAATGCAAATGTCCAAAGTCATGTAATCCAGAGGTGGTATAGCCAGGATTTAAGCACCCGTGCTTTTAATCTTTAGGCTACCTTAGAGCAAGTAGCTATTTGTGATTTGTGGAATGAGTAACACAGGTCAGCAGCTAGAGGAAGCAAGATTTTAAACCAAGTCTTCTACAACCGCTTTGTCAATCAGGGAACCCTTTGTTCTATATCCCTGAGGTGTTGGCATTCAATCCTAGCTTGAAGGAAAATGCAATTATTTCATCAGTTTTGCCCAATAGAAGTTTCTACAATGATGAGAATGTCTTACATCTGCACTCTCCTATATTTTAGCTACAAGCCCTATGGGGACACTGAACATTTAAAATATAGCTAATGCAACTAAAGAAATGAAGTTCTATTTTTATTTTTATTTAAATAGTCCCATGGGATTATTAGCTACCATATTGCTCAGCTTAATTCTAGTCTCTTCTCTGATCATTTCATCTAACCATGGTCTCATTTCTCTGGCAGTTAGTTGAGTTTTATTTCAAATTTTAAGCTGATGAATTCACTGTGCAGTTCACCGAAAATGAGCTAAAGTATCCTTTCAACTCATGACATGCAAATTCAATATGCCCAACTCAGTCACCAATCCAAGGATGCTACCATTTGGAGGAAGAAATTTCAAATCTATGATCCTAATCTAAGAGGTATTTCTTCTGGCCTGCTGGGAAAAGCAGCAAAGGAGAAAGGACTTACAGAGTGCTTACATAAATCGGTTATGAGTAACACATAAACAAGGAACAACAAACTGCGGAAGGCCACAGGAGGCCTCTGAGGAGGAAGGCCTCTCCATGCCTCATGTTCCGGTGCAGGGTGACCTCGGCTCTGTTACCATAAACACCGTGCTCAAGGATGTAAAACCCCTTCGTAGCACTATGACGTAGCCAGACATGTAGGCTCCTTGGAAGATCTGCGTTCCACCAGCTGTACATAGATAATAAGCTAAAGATAACCACATGTATCGCTTCTCGGCCTTTTGGCTAAGATCAAGTGAAGATAACCACATGTTCTTGTTTTGTGGAACTCCCAAACTGCCACTATTATCAATCCTTAGGACGACACACCAGTTCCGGCTCACGATTCACTTATGACTCACTGATTCACTCCACCATCACTCCACCCCTACCCTATAGATCAAAGTGATTATAATCAATAAAAACTGTGAATGATCAGAGCTCGGGGACTTCACTGGTTCCTCCAGTAATGACTGATGGCCCCCTGGTCCCACTTTCTCTCTTACTCTGTCTTTTTCTCATTCTTTTGTCACCACCAAACTCAGGGTACCCACGGGTAATGTAGGGCTGGTTCCCTACACTGGCCTAAGGATGAGTTTAGGCTTCTCTTGTGGGCTAACCTTTTTCAACTGGCTTCATCTTCCATGCTGGACACTCTGAAAGAAGTAAGAGACAGGAGGACCAGAGGAAAATGCAGACATTTTTCTTTGAGATACAAAATTTTAATTCCAAGGGATGATAGCTACTGGGGATTTGGGAATTCAATTAGACTCCATGAAACTCTTCACATCAAACACACAAAGAAAACAAAGAATTTTTTTTAAAAAAGAAGAATAAAGAGCAAGAATATTTTTCCCATGTAAAGAAAAAAATTTTTCATCTTTACCTGTTCAGCATGATTTTTGTTTTTTGCTCCCTGCATTGCCAGCTCTGGATTTACATAACCATTTTTAACTTTCTCGATAGAACCATATTCGTACATTCCATCTGATGACAATAGAGGGTCCTGGGGGGTTGGCTGTGGGGGAATGCCCTTTGCAACATCTGTAAGTGGGATTTCAGAGATACTGCACAGATGAACAATAAAACACAAAGTGAGCACCAATGCAGAGAAGAAGAACATGACCTGGAATTCTGTACCCAGCAGTCTTCCCAGTTCCAGATGGGCCCAGTCTATAGCACCCAAAAGGTAACCCATGGCACCTCCGAAACCTGGAAAGAAAGAAAAGCTGCATTAGCATATTTAGCAAATCATCTTTCATTTACTTCATGCATAGACACTCCCTTCAGTGAGAAAACTCCCTGAAGACAGCAGAGGCAGCCTGGATATGACTGGAAAAGCAATACAGCAAGAGGCTGAAAAACATGCAGCCAGGCAATGTGGGTTCAAGCTTTGGCTCTAGAATTTACTTGCTTTGACTTTCGGCTTCCTCATCCAGAACATGGAGGTAATAGTAAAAGAGTAACCTACTAGTAAGGTCATTTAACAGAAATGGAAATGTCCAAAGTCATGTAATCCAGAGGTGGATTTTTGAAAATAGTAAGTGTTCAGGCTGGGGCCAGACACATAGCAAGGGCTTATTTAAGTATTGCTACCATCAGAGACACTACAACCTTTCCAAAGTGCATTCTCTAGACTGCTTTTGAACTTAAATTTCTGACCAGAAAAAGCCCCAAAGAAAACCAATTTCTGGCACCAATAAAATTAAATTATTTGTAGTTTCTCTATTATTAAGCTTCCTGGGATGATGTAAGCTTGCAAAGATCAAACAGCCTTAAAAGCTGTCGTTCTTCCTCTCTTAGAAGCTCAAGGTACTTGTTCCCAGTTGATAGCTGGAAACAGGAAATAATGAGAACAAAAGTTTAAACATGAATTTTTGAAAATCCTATTCTCATTTCACAGGACTCCACTCTGAGGTCTTTTTGGTGCTTGTTTTATCTGCTCAGGCTTAAACATCATGTCACTTGAGGGACACTGAGAAAAGGTTCCTCGAAAATCTATTCAACCCTAATTATCTGATATTTAAAATCCCATTGTTAGTTATTCCTTTTTTGAGCTTCTGTTTTAAAATACAAGTGTTTCTGGCATGGGCAAGAAATTACTCAGCACCAGAAGAGTAACTGCTCCTTAGATGTTCCTTCTGGTGCAGACATCAGTGACTTCTGATAAAGGTGGGGAGATATCATGGTAGGGAGGGGCCAGTGGACATATTATAGGATGTCTAGGGAATTAAGGAGTTGAGTGCCAGACACATCCTCTACCTATGTCACAAACTTATGGAGGGCTGATCCTACTGTCAAAATTCTTTAAAGGTCAAATTCCAATCATGCATACCAATCACAATGTATCTACCTGAACAGATCAGCTTTCATTTTTTGTTTTTGATTTTTTTTGTGTGTATGAGTGAAGTCTCTATTTTATTTCTCAGATAAGAGCAATATCTTCACAAGCTAGGAAATCAAGGAAGAAAATAGAACTTAAGGAGTTCCTCTCTAACCCTAAACAGCTTAAGTTACATCAAGAACCTGACCTCAAGAACACAAACCTGAATACGAAATACCAAGAATACTAATTTATTCAAATTCTTGAGAGAGTAGACAATTTGGGTCATTTCATATTCTGGTTAGTTGCAATTTAACATAGAGACTATTTCAGGAGGACCAACAATCTAATCATTGGATCCCAAAAATAAAGCACCATTAGCATGTCCTGAATGCTGAAGTGTTTTAAGGCAGAATTATAAGAAATTTGGCCAATGGGGGTATGGTGAAGTAAGATATATAGTCTCTGGAAGCAAGAAATTTATGGTCTAGTTATGTGTGATGAGCATAAACATAAAAAGATAAATAATACGATGGTGAAGAGCCCAGGATTTGAGAGAAAGAGAAGGTCCTGAAAAAGCTGCACTCTGTTTGGGAATTTGTGGTGCCTCTGGTTATTATTAGACAATGATTATTCAATTATGGACGTGCAGAAGGTATCAGAAGCCATGTACCCAGCCAAGCAATCAACCAATAAGAATGTATTAAGTCTTCTCCCCAACTCGTTATGACAACCAAAAATGTCTCTAGATATTGTCAAATGTCTCTGAGGAGGTTGAAAAGTGGCCCCTAGTTTAGAACCCCTGACCTAAGTCAACCCTATACAGACACATTCCTTTTTTGAAACTATCATTTCTAAACAGATCGATGGTTTTCATATTGCCATTTAATTCCCTTATCACTTACACCTCTTTCAAATTTTTGTTCAGCTGAGCATTATTGATTGCCTCAGTTGGAAGGATGTAGAGCAGAAGACCCGTGCCTATTTGATCTTGAACTCCCGACCTCAGGTGATCCGCCCTCCTTGGCCTCCAAAGTGCTTGGATTACAGGCGTGAGCCACCATGCCTGGCCTGACCCGTGCCTATTTGAAAAAACTGATATGTGAAATAAATCCTCCACTGTGCAATGGAATGGTAGTTTTATTTTATGGAAAAAATGTAAAGATATATATAGAATGATGGATTTATATTAGAGATTAATTTTGACAACTGAGTCCTACAATTGGGGAGTTTCCTGATGCAGCTGCCATGTCTACTGGTTTAATTTAGTTCAATAAACATATATCAAGCACTAAATATATGTAAATGACTCTACTAGCTTCTGGGGATATAAACATAAATAAGACATAGTTTCCCATTCTTTTCCCCAGAAAGGGGTCTCAAATGGGAGAAGCAGATAATGGGAGAAGTTACTTTCAAAACAGTAATAAATGATAAGCTAGAACTGTGAGCTGGATACTCAGAGTACAGAAGAGTTTTGAAAAGTCAATCATTGGTGCTAGTAATGGTATCAAGGTGATGTCGATTATTAGTAAATCTGACAGGATTTCTCTTCATTATCTATGAGGGTTAGAAGAGTTCAATATATCAGTGAATTAAAAAATGTTAGAGGTAAAAGGAGATTTGAAGAATTAAGTTCAGAAAACTATGAACTTTATTGGCTCTGTGATGGAAGGCCACACAGAAGGAAGGAGGGATTTGGAATCGTGCCAGACTTCCATTCCCAACTTTGTGCTTTCTAGTCATTTGCTCTTGGGCACTTCTCTGAGAAACGAGGGTGGTGCTGCCTCCTCATCTGAATTTAGTGAGGATTAATGCAAATAATTCATATCAAGCCCCAGCCCATGCCATGGCGGAACCAGGCCCAAAACCGAGCTCCTTGATGACTTCCTACAGTAACCCTAATTCCAAGGCCTCCCCTAGAAGCAGGAGAAGAGAGCTACTGCACTAAACTGGCCGAAGGCAGCCTGCCTGGAACTTGCTGAAAGGATTTAGTCATTTTAGGCCCAGTGATTAGAGCTGGTGGATCATTCCGAGGGCTGAGACCTGGGCTTACCCCTGACCCTACTCTGGCATGTGGCAAGTATCATGAAAGTAAAATACATCTGAAACTTGGAAAGTGTAAAAATAGCAACTGCTCGATTTTTAAAATTCCCTCTAGAGCAACCTTCTTAAACTTTAATGTGCACACAAATCATGTAGGCATCTTATTAAATGCAAGTTCTGATTGTGAAGGTCTAAGGTGGAGCCTAAGCCTGAAATTCTGCATTTCTTTCAAGCTCTCCAGTGACACCAATGCTGCTGGGTCAAGCATCACTCTTTGAGTGGCCAGGTGACAGCAATTTCCAACTAATTTCTATTCTTGAAAAATGATATTTTGTTGTCACAGGATATTTGACCCACAATCCATAACTGATAAAGCACAATGATTTGCAGTCCTGTAAAATTAAGGTAGTTTGCAGATATGAATAGGGTTTTTGTAGCCTGGTAGAGAAATACTCCACAAGTACAATAAAGGAGTTATACTTTGATTGCCTTGCAGAAGGTTAACCAGGTTTATATTTAGTCTAGCATTTTTTATTTTTCTAGTCATGCACACACACAAACACACACACGCACACATTTCCTGCAAGAACTTGGGGAAAACTTTTCTTCTATCTTCCCCATTGGTTCCTTTATTAATGTGCTAACTTAAAATCTTGACATATGCTATAACTTAGAGAATTATTAGCACTCTCTTATCTTAGGGAAGAGGGGAGAAAAAAACAGGAAAAACTGTCTTTTTTTCGTACTTTAGGTTCTGGGGTACATGTGCAGATCATGCATTGTTGCATAGGTTCATACACGGCAATGTGGTTTGCTGCCTCCATCCCCCATCACCTATATATGGCATTTCTCCCCATGTTATCCCTCCCCAACCTTCCCACCCCCTGCAATTTGTCCCAAAGCTACTGTTTTGAAGTACGTGTAGCTGCAAATTACAATAGTGCCACAGGACATACCAGGAAAGCAAAGTCGGCCACTGGGGGAATTCTCCTAACAGACTATTAAAATACTGGAAGGAAATATTTAAACTTTGTCTATTTGCAGCTTCAGATATGATGAGGGCCAGAGGGCTGTAGGAAATCATTAAAGGTCTTTCTTTTGCTTCTTCCACTTAAGCCAAGAGTTTTATCTTCAAAGACAATCTCCCCAACAAAGCCTAGCTGTCTGAGCAGTGATAAAGGCTGATAGTTTTATCATTTTGCCACCTCCCACATCTACATCCAAACTATATTTACCTGTGCTGCCAAAATCAGCCTCTTTGGGGCCCCTAGAATCAATCACCAGGCCATTGGGCAAGCATAAGCCAGAGCTATTCCGAGGACACCTGCTACCACATTAGATAACAAGTTTTACAAAGAAGGGCCCAGAAGTGCTCCAGCTGGCTCCTTCCTCACCAAGCCAGGCTGTGTTGTCAAACTCAGGAGAATAAATGGCTTTAGAAGACAGATGTCATATTTCATAACTAATGATGCAACTTGAACAATGGCTCATCCTAGAAGTCCAAATACATAGAAATATGTAAAAAATTTTTCGTTAGTCCACAACTATAATAGGTAAAATGGGAAACTGTCACTACTAAGGAATCTAAAGGACGAAAGGAAACTCAAGAGAGTACATCTAAATCGAACTCTGCACCTACCATGTGCCTGTAATTGCCTGCAGGCCTCAGGTATATGGCTTAGCAAGCTTAGCACCAGAGCTGACAC
The DNA here is from genome assembly GCF_030222135.1 of Aotus nancymaae. Classification (NCBI taxonomy): domain Eukaryota; kingdom Metazoa; phylum Chordata; class Mammalia; order Primates; family Aotidae; genus Aotus; species Aotus nancymaae. Next base: position 33,435,083 of record NW_026988425.1, read on the forward strand.
AGCTCAAGTCATGAGAGCTAGCTGTGTGCTGTTTGCTACTTTACCTCCAGAGGACAGACTAAAGACCTCCCATCTTCCCATGGGGTTCATAAGAAAATCAATCTGAATCTTTTCTACATGTTGAAAAAAAAATAGCAGTGAAAGTGTCAGATTAGGTACATGCTTCCTACCTATTCCCACCAGGTACATACTAAATCCTGGACAGTTAACATAAGTACCAGCTACTGTCCGTGTGTGTGTGTGTATATGTTGTCCTTAACCCATTTGTTCATCAGTAGAAATTGTTGGAGCACCTATCTTCACGAGGAACTGTGCTAGACACTTGAGATACATTAATGAACAAGACAGACAAGACCTCTGCTCTCTTGGAGGCTGAGTACAGAAAAGCAGTCAAAATGATACATATGTTGTGTTCCCCCCAAAAAAGAAAAAAATTAAAACTAAAAAAAAAATTTTAATTTTAATTTAAAAAAATGATATATGTGGTCTAGTCAAAGACAAGAGCTTGACCAGACAAGCTGATCTGGTATTTCTTTAAGTTTACAAAGCAACTTTTCTCATCAAAGATGCTTAGATAATATGTTTAAAATATTGCTCACTGTTTCCATCCACCTACCTCTAATCCTGACATCCCTTTCTCTCATTGGGCCCTTCCTTCACATTTAAGCTGGGCCAGGATGCCTCATTGCTTTAAGGACAGGATGTAACAGTAGAGAGCAGAGAAATAAGAACGGTTTTCCTTGCTTCTGAGTTCCAAAAGCCCTTAGGCTGCAAAGGCATAGACAGTAGATTCAGCAGAAAATGTGCTTTAAGAACCAGGCTTCCCAGGCTAGGCAGAGCATTCATGTTGGGTGCACACATATTGGTAAATCCCTTAGGCAGTGATGGTCCTGCTGCCTGCTTGATGGGCCTAGCTAGGGTTGGAAGGTGGGAGGTAAGGAGCAGAGTCTCCCCTGGAAGGCTTGGGGGATCCAAGAGTAGAGAGGACCGGTGCCTCATTTGCTGGTCAGACACCATGGAGGCATAAGAACTCCAGGAAGAAAAGGCTGTGCAGGAGGTCAGGCACTAATTGGCCTCATTCTGGAGCCATTTATGGCTGCCTTGAGTTTTCTTAGTCTACAGAACTAGTATTCGGTTCTGAGTTGTAATGGCTCAGCACACTGTAAAGTATTTTGCAAAATGCTTTAACTCCTCCTAGTGGTGACCAGGGAGCATGGAGCACAAATGCTAGAATGAAAAAGCTCAGGACTAGACGTCGTCAACTGAGTCAGACGGCCCCTGTGACCCACTGCAAATCTTCTCAGTCCCCACCCACCTCCCTTGCTCCAGCAGCTGCTGCAGTGACCAGTTCTAAGCCAGCTCTGGCCAGTTTTGCAGTGGGCAGGTGCATCTGGACGGTGCCTAACCTGAGAGAAGACACAAACATCTGGGGTTCAGTGCTTACAAAACCCATGGTACCACCCTTAGTCAGTGCAGACTGGATAATCTTCCCTCATTCATTCCCTACATGGAGAGTTCTTTGATGCCCTTCCTAAGGCTCCTCAGAGACAGCTCCATTTTGCTTATTGTTTGGCCTGTTCCTCTCCACCATTCCCTTACTCTTGCTCTCTAGAATAACTTCCCAAATAAACTATATGTGTACAAACCTCTGGGGTTCACCTTTTAGAGGAATCCAGACTAACTCACGAATCACATGTTTTGTTAGCTGGTTGGCTGGCTGGCTTGCTGGTTGGTTGGTTGGTTTTGCCCCTAGTCTACCACTAACCAGCTGTGTGACCTTGGGTTAGCCACTTTACTGCTCAGTCACACATCTTAATCATTGATAAAATGAGGATGTTAAAATTGAATATCCATCCCGCCAATATTTTTGGAGCACCTTCCATATTCCAAGCACTATTTAAAGCAGTGGTCAATGAACAGTAAACATGATGTTCTTGCCCTTGAGAAGCTCATATGTTGGTTAGAGAAACAGACAATAAACAATAAACAAATGGTGCTTCTCATCACGGCAGACCCTAGCGATAAGTGTTTCAGGACTACTGCAAGAAGCTGCTGGAGCGCAAGGAGGCAGATGGCCATTTTATGGAGTTAAGGGAGCCATTCAAAGAACTTACCAAGCCTTATGGAAAGTCTGAAAATGATCTGAAGGCTCTACAAAGTGTTGGGCAGATTGTGAGTAATGGTGCTTAAACAATTAACTGAAGAACAATTGGTTGTTAAAGCTACAAATGTACCAAGATATGTTGGCAGTTGTCATCGACAGGTTGACAAAAGAAGTGAAGCCAGGAACAGGAATTGCTTTGGATAAGACTACACTAATTATCACAAGATATATTCCATGAGAAGTGAATCCACTGATTTATGACATGTCTCATGAGGACCCTGGGATGTTTCTTATTCTGATATTGGAGGGATAACAGAACAGATGCCGGAATTGAGGGGTTACCATTTACAAACCCAGTTATTACAGCATATAGGAATATAATACCAAAAGGCTGTTTGTTATGTGGACCACCAGAAGCAGGAAAAACACTCTTGGCACAACCTGTTGTTAGCCAGTTGGACTGCAATTTTTTTCCTTTTTTTAAGAAACAGGGTCTCTGGAGTGCAGTAATGCAATCTTGGCTCACTGAAACCTCCATCTCTCAGGCTCAAGCAATCCTCCCACTTCAGCCTCCATGCCCAGCTAATTTTTAATTAATTATTTATTTAAATTTATTTATTTATTTATTTATTTTTATTTATTTAGAGACAGTCTCATCTGTTGCCTAGGTTGGAGTGTAGTGGCACGATCTTGGTTCACTGTAACCTCCGCCTTCTGGGTTCAAGTGATTCTCCTGCATTAGCCTCCTATCTGGGATTACAGGCATGCACCACCACACCCAGCTAGTTTTTGTATTTTTAGTAGAAACAGGGTTTTACCATGTTGGCCAGGCTGGTCTCGAACTCCCGACCTCAGGTGATCCACCCACCCTGGCCTCCTAAAGTGCTGGGATTACAGATGTGAGCAACCGTGCCTGGTTGCCCAGCTAATTTTTGTATCTTTGTAGAGATGATAGGTTTCACCATGGTGTCCAAGTCCACCCACCTTGGCCTCCCACAGTGTTGGGATTCACCTGGCCAGGACTACAATTTCTTAAAGGTTGTATCCAGTTCTATTTTAGACAAGTACATTGATGAAAGTGCTCATTTGATCAAGGAAATGTTTAATTATGCCAGGGACCATCCACCATGCATCATTTTTATGGATGAAATAGATGTTATTGATGGCTGACAGTTTTCCAAGGGTACGTAAGCTGACAGAGAGATTCAGAGAACTTTAATGGAGTTACTGAATCAAGTGGATGGGTTTGATACTCTGCACAGAGTTAAAATGATCATAGCTACCAACAGACCAGATACACTGAATCTTGCTTTGCTGCATCCAGGAAGATTAGATTTTAAAAAATACATATTTATGGCTGCATAGTATTCCATGGTGTACATGTGCCACATTTTCTTTATTCAGTCTATCTTTGATGGGCATTAAGGATGTGTTTATGTCCTTTGCCTGGACACGGATGAACAAACACTGCATGTGCTCACTCATAAGTGGGTGTTGAACAATGAGAACACATAGACACAGGGAGGGGAACATAACACACCAGGGCCTGTTGGGGGTGGGGGGTTAGGGAAAAAACAGCAGGGGGTCTGGGGTTGGGGAGGGCTAACAGGAGAAATACCTGATATAAATGATGGGGGAATGGATGCAGCAAACCACCATGGCATGTGTATACCTATGTAACAAACCTTCACATTCTGCACATGTACCCCAGAACTTACAGTATAATAATAAAAAAAATTTTTTTAATGAAAATAAAAAAAATACGTATTGGTTTGCCAAATGAACAAGCAAGCTTAGACATATTGAAAAGCCATGCAGGTCCCATTACAAAGCATGGTGAAATCGATTATGGAGCAATTGTAAAGTTTTCAGACAACTTTAATGGAGGAGACCTGAGAAATGTTTGTACTGAAGCAGGTATGTTTGCAAGTCATGCTGATCATGGTTTTGCAAAACAGGAAGATTTCATGAAAGGTTAGAAAGTGGCTGATTCTAAGAAACTGGAACTTAAATTGAACTATAAGCCTGTGTAATTTACTTTTTGATGGCTGTATGACAGACGTTGGCTTAATGTAAAAATAAAGTTAAAATAACATATGTATTGGCAATGATCTCATTAAAAGTGTATGAATAAAAATATGAGTAACATCATAAAAATTAGTATATCAATTCAGTAATTCAAATTTTAGCATTGATATAGAAGTTTGTATGTTTGGTAATATTGCATTTATTGCAGCAGAAATTATGAAAGAAGAAAGTGTTGAAGCTTTTTGTATTTGCTATATGAGCATTCTGTAAATCACTGAAAATGGTTTGAGGTAGTAAGATAAGAACGCATTGTTTAATTACTTATTTTATATCATTTGTTTTCCTCATTCTAAAAAGTTGAATAAAATCTGTTTGATTCAGATCTACAAAAATAAATAAATAAATGAAAACATAATATAATATCAGGTAATGATGGATACCTCTGTGACGGGAGTCAGGGCTGGGTGAGGGGTGTGTTTGTGATCAGAGTAACAAAGCAAGGAAACAAACCAAGCCAATTGCCGATTGTACCTGAGAAAGCACCTTCAAGCAGAGGAAAGGGGGAGGATAAAGTCCTCCAGATTCCCCCTTCTCTAGTCTGACTTTGAGATTCTTTGAGAGTTGTGTTGAATACATTTGAATGGTAAAGAGATGGCAATATGGAGACTCAATCACCCTAAATTGCCTAAATCATTCTTATTATCCACAAGCTGAAATCCCTGTGTCCTTCACTTCTGCCCTGGCCACATCCTTTCCAGGCTGCCTGAATGAGGAGATGTGAAAGTCCATAATGGGTGGAAATTTCAAAGGGAACTCAGTTGATGAAACAAAACCACTCATCCAGAGATGATTCATGAATGAGAAAAGGTTAAAATAGCCTCAAACATGAAACGGCTCCTTTCCACCATGTAAAAGGTTTAGTCAAAGGTCCCATGTTTCAATTCCGTTTTTAAGACTCTTCTTAGCCCTTAATTACTTTCTATTTAGAGCATTTGCTGCATGTTCACATTTTTTGTGCATACTTTGAAGTATGAATAAAACAAAAGAAGTTGGTACCTAACAAGTTACCCATTCTTCTTCCAATGATGTAATAGGGCAAGTTCCTTACTGAGTCATTACAAATAAAACATTTGCAGGCGTAGTGGGGATAGAGGAAATCAAGTAAATATAAACATTTGGCGTTTCATCTCTTTAGGTTAGATTAAACCCTTTAGATGGTTCCTGGCACTGTGCCTGTGACCCTTGAAAGGTGGTTAATAACTGACATGGTGTAGAGATTTGCAAGCCTGTGAGAGAATGAAAGCTCAGAAATGCTGAGGCTACTCCGCAGTGAAGAGGAAGAACCAGGAGCTGAACAGAGCTGGCCTTTCCTATCATGCCTAATCCCAGCCTCCCACCAAGCAAAAAAGCCCATTGCTAAGAACAGCAAAGTCTCGGGTTCAAGTAGCAGAAGTAAGCTTGGTAGACTCCTTGGGCACAAAGGAATTTCCACTCCACCACAGAGTGGTGAGTACCACTCTGTTAACTCACTGGGTCCACAGCCTCAGGTGCACCCAGCAGTGAAGGATCTGTGTGGTGAGAAGACGCAGGTGGACCCACCAAACCTACCCTGGCTACCACATGTACCAGGGATGGAGGATGGTAGAGTTGCCTTTAAATATAAAAGACAGAAGCTAGAGGAATTAAATGTCTCCCTAGGAGCCAGTACAGTCTTTTCTCTAGAAAATGAAAAAAATTGTCAGAAAGATTATGGGAAATATTTTTGGTAATAAACCCTTGGACACTTATTTATGAAGCATTTGGAAATGCTGGGCTGGAACCACAGCCCTGAAACAAATAAAAAGAATTTCAATGTACTGAGATGATTGGATTCCTTGGGTGAATAATAATTTGCTGCTGATGAAAAATCAAAATCAAAATGGGCCCTGACACTGAACATGCCTTTGTCAGTAAACGTTTATTTCAAGTGGAATGCTGTAGTTATCTCTTTGCCAAGTTCACGTAAATTCAGAACGTTTGGCATGTTCACATAGGGCAGAGTGACAAGGCCCTGCCTGTTATTCTCACTCATCTTTTAATGCAGTTTTTCATTCAGAATGAGGACACTACAGCGGGGTCACATATTCCATGTTTAACTCATCAGAATTCAACTATTCACACTTTGAACACAGGGAGAAAGAGATTACAAGACAGACAAGAATAACATTTTAAACAGTATGGGTAATTCTATTAATTCCAGGAGTAAACATTAAAGGAGAGAAGAATCTGCAGAGATAAATATATATATACATATATATATATATATATATGCAGGTTTGTACACACAAAACAAGACGTATTGTATTTTATGAGTAATCTAAGAGATATTTACGAATAATGTCGACTGTCATTGTCACTGAGTCAGGGAGTTTAGAATCTAAGCCTTAAACAAGGTGAGAGACTCCTCTGCACTGTCCTACAAGAGGAAGATGTTTTAAATTGTTTTTTTAGTTGGGGAAAGAAGTTGCTTTGAGCCATCCACACGACCTCAGCTGTCCCCATATGACCGAAGACATGCACTGGAGACAGCTGGCTGAGGTTCAGAGCTCAGTGCTGGTCGTGAGACAAAGGAAAGTAATTAAATGAGAATATTTGTCTGATTGATGCAATTTGTCATGTCATGTAAAACTATGAATTATAAGCAGGAGTATGTAACCCTTGGATCTCCTTTTACACAACTAACATGTTTAAATACCTGCTAACAGCATGGCAATGAATTAGAAGCCAGAGGGAATTTGCAGGTGAACCTTCATGGGGGAGTTTATGAATCTTATAGAAGGGCTGGATAAATGCATTGCAAATTACAACACAGAGGAGAGAGTGAACAAATGTGCAGATCAAATAAAACTGTGAGCAGGCACATATATCACTTCAAAATATAATTATCCTTTAATTATTTACTAATATATGGGACTTTAAAAGCTCTGCTTCAGCCACTCGAGGTGGCTCACATCTGTAATCCCAGCACTTTGGGATGCCAAGGCGGGCAGATCACGAGGTCAGGAGATCAAGACCATCCTGGCCAACATGGTGAAACCCCATCTCTACTAAAAATACAAAAATTAGCTGTGCATGGGGGTGCATGCCTGTAATCCCAGCTACTTGGGAGGCTGATGCAGGAGAATCGCTTGAACCAGGGAGTCGGAGGTTCCAGTGAGCTGAGATCATGCTCACTGGACTCTAGCCTGGTGACAGAGAGAGACTCTGTCTCGAAAAAAAGGCTCTGATTCATTTTCTTGTAATAGTCTTGATCTTTAATTATTCTTATTAAGCTAACACTCAACTGTGTTTGCATTTTATGTGATAGCTACCAGCTTTGACTATTCAATAATAAACACTCCTTACTTCTTGCTAATAGAACCCCAACGTGGTTTAGGGAGATAGATGACCAACTCTCCACAAAACCCTCACTTTTCCAACCTCCTTAGGCCACTGAATGCTCACATAACCTAATTCTGTCTAATGAGAAACAAGAAGAACTCTGGGGGAGGGGAAGTTTCTAGGACAAATTTGCTTTCGTCATTTAAAGAGAGCGTGTAGGCTCTTACCCCTTCACCCTTCCTTCTCCCCTGACCCTCCTCTCCCCTCCTCCTGTCTTGAAAGGAACATGAGCTATGGACCTGTAGCAACTGTCTTGTATCCAGGAGGCAACATATCCATGAAGCTGCCAAGGAAACATGAAATTGTTGGTTCTGACATTGAGCAGCTGACAGAAAGCCAGCAGACACGTACTCCCAGACTTTTAGTTAAATAAGAAAAATAAACCTCTGCCCTTAAGCCACTGTTTTGCAGGCTGTAGTGACTTGCAGCCAACCCCTTCCTAATCACTCTATTCCTTAAGCATATACCAAGTGCCAATAGGGAACTCATATACCAAGGAGCACGGGGAAGGGCTGAAGGAAGGAAGTCAGCCTGGATTTTTGGGTGGTAGTACCGGTCCCCCAAAAAGATCATTAAAGTGCACATAACATTGATTGTCTCTCACTCACACATCCCTTATCCTCTCATTCATTCACACTTATGTTAGCTCTGGATAGTCCCCTTCCCTTAAGAAGTTTATGGTGTAATGAGGGTGATTAGAAATGTATTCAAATAACTAACATGGAAGGTGGAAAATGACAAAGGCCAGGAAAGAGACTCTAAGAAAGTAGCCCTTTGGGATGGGCTGTTTATTTAAGGTGGGAGGTGGTAAAATGTCTTCCTCAGGGTGTGTGCCAAATTTCCCTTTGCCACCAACTGCCCCTCCCTCCAAGGATGGGGTGGGAGTTGAATGGGGTGGGGGGCGGTATTTTCTTCCCTTCCCTGCAGGACAGTGGTGCAAGGATTTTAGAAGATCTTAAAAGGAGCATTCTGCATGAGAACCTGAGGACAGCTAGACTGGAACACAATACTCCAGTTCTTTAGCTGCTCTTATGAACACAAAAAGACCTTTGTAATTTTCTTGTTTATTTGAAAATTCTAGAATATCTTCATTATGAAACGAAGGAAAAGAAAAGAGATTGGGGAGGAGAGTTGAGAGATAAAAGTACGTGTGTTCCCTCCATATCCCATCCAAGCTTCAGGAGCTGGACTCGGTGGCAACAAGGGTAAGAGTGAAAGGGCTCATTTATGGACTCAATTGTGTCCTCTGCCTTCCAGACTTCTGTGTTGACGAGCTAACCCTGAATGCCACTGTATTTGTAGACAAGGCCTTTAAAGAGGTAATTAAGGTTAAATGAGACCTTAAGGGTGGAGCCGTAATTCAAATCCAATAGGACTGATGTTCATAGAAGAAAAGGAAGAGACAGTGAGGGTGCAGGTGCACAGAAGAAAGGCCATGTGAGGACACAGCAAGAAGGTGGCTGTCTGCTAGCCAGGAAGAGAGGCCTCACCAGAAACCAACCCTGACAGCTTCTTGATCTTGGATTGCCATACTCCAGAACTGTGGGAAAATGGATTTCTGTTGTTTAAGCCACACAGTCAGTGATATTCTGGCATGGCAGCCCAAACAGACTATAAAGGCCCCAGGAGAAGATGAAAACGCAGGATTTATGTGTGATCAACTGCAGCCTCAGTGGTCTCTTCCTGCTAGAGTTATCTACCTCACTGGCACCTTTATGTTCATCTACTCAACAGACTTTTGTGCTTTGATTATTTTGTGGATCTAGTCCCCAAACAAGTCAGAAATTAAGTATACCTGCAATTTAGAAAAGAAGGAGGGCCCTCGTCCCTAGAAAATGAGTGAGCATTTCCAAGCAGCTTTGATCTCCACAGACAGAAAAGGCGAAAGCAACTTTCGGTGTGAGCAAAGACCCAGAACCTGAAGAAGGAAGGGTTGGCTCCTTCATTCGTCCCACTTGGTATTTCTTTTGAATACCTACAATATGCCAGCCAGTGATAAAGAAGGGATGCAGGGAACAAAACAGACCTGCCCTCTGCTCCTGGAAACATGATGAAAAATTATTCAGGGCACGGAGAATGTGAAAGTAGTAATGAGAAGCAAAGTTTGGAGAGTGGGAAGGGAACAGATTGTGGCAGCTTTGAACTTCTGTCTAGAAAAATATTATTTATCCAGGAGGCACACAGGGAGTCATTGCAACTTATCAAGCAAGAAAGTGCCCTGGTCATGGTTGGCTTTTAAAAATATGAATCTGGATGCTATCAGTTGGCTCAATTGGAGTGGGAAGAAACTAGAGACTGGAGAACAGTTAAAGGATGAATACTGCAAACCAATAATAAAATTCTAAGGCCTCCAACTGACTGAGTGGACACACTCCTTCTTGGCCAAGGGGATCCCAAAGAAACCTGAAAACCAGTTTAGGCCATGATGGGAAGGGAGGTGTTAGACACACCTTGGAGTTTAGACACCACTAACCAGCATTTACATTAAAATAGAGATCACAAGACTGCCATACAAAACAGACTCTTTGTAGCAATAGGATGTCAAATTCTACCCTGACTCTGGCATACCATCACATGACAGATAACACATCCTGAAGAAAATTAATGTGTTTTATCTGAAATATCTTTCTTTGATATATTTTGGAATGGACCTGCAAAGCTATCTTTTGTGGGAGAAATTTTTTTTTCCTATAGAGAACCTTCTTCCCTTACTAGGTTTTTTTTAGAGAAACCGACACTGTCTAAGACTCAAAAGGAGACTTTTACCATCTATTCTCTCTGAAACTTGCTATCTGGAGGCTTCATCTACATAACAAGAACCTTGGTTTCCATAATCCTCCTTATCTTAGCTCAAGCATTTCTTTCTTTTGATTTCAACTCTTTAGGCAAAGCTTAACTCTTTAAATCAATTGCTAATTGAAAGTTTTGACTCTACCTATAACCTGTGAGCCCCTCACTTCAAGATGCCCCACCTTTCTGGGCTGAACCAATGTATTCCTTACATGTATTGATTTATATCTTTGCCTGTAACTTCTATCACCCTAAAATATATAAAACCAAGCTATAACTCAACCACCCTGGGCAAATGTTCAAGGACCTCTTGAGGCTGTGTCCCAAGCCATAGTCATTCCTATTTGGCTCAGAATAAACTTCTTCAAATATTTTAATTTTTTCCCATCAACAGTACTAAAGCTCAGATAAGCTGTAATAAGAGCCTGAATGAAGGTAATATGAAAATTATTGATGTTTGCTGGCACCATACCATATACTAATATCAACAGAAAATCTCAAAAGGGATATATTATTGTCTTAAACGCATAGAATTACCATCAGTGAAAAGCGTCAAACTGCAAAATATTTGAAGAGATATATTCTGAGCCAAATATGAAGACCATGGCCTGTGATGCAGCTCTAGGAGACTCTGAGAACATGTGCCCAAGGTGGTAGGGCTACAGCTTAGTTTTATACATTTTAGGAAGACATCAGACATCAATCAATACCTGTAAGATGCACATTGGTTTGGTCTGGAAAGGCAGGACAAATCAAAGTAGGGGCTTCCAGGTCATAGGTAGATTCAAAGATTGCCTGATTGGTAATTGGTTGAAAGAGTTTATCTACAGACTTGGAAGCCATAGAAGAGAGTGTCTGGGTTAAAATAAGGGGTTATGGAGACCAAGGTTCTTATTATGCAGATGAAGCCTCCATGTAGCAGGATTCAGAGAGAATAGATTGTAAATGTTTCTTATCAGACTTAAAAAGGTGCCAGACACTTCCCTTAATTCTACCCTAAATCAGGAAAAAACCTGGAAAGGGAAGAGTGAGGAGTACAGAATGTGGATTTTCCCCACAAGAGACAGCTTTTCAGGGCCATTTCAACATATGTCAAAGAAATGTATTTTGGGGTAAAATACTTCCATTTCTTTCAAGGCCTGCTATGTTGTCATGTTGACACCTAATTGCTACAAAGAGTCTGTTTTGTCAGTTTTAAGGTCTCTGCTTTAATGTTAATGCTGGTCAACTGTGCTTGAATTCCAAAGGGATGGAAGTATAATGAGGCATGTCCAACCACCCATTCCCATCATGGCCTAAACTAGTATTTCAGATTTACTTTAGGATACCCTTGGCCAAGAGAAAGGATCCTTCAGTTAGCTGGGGGTTAGAATTATATTTCTGGTTTACAATACCATCATGTATTGGCCTTGGAAAACTCACTAACACAGAGATTTGTTTTCTAATATCAACACAACAAAGCATAGGTCTTTTGGCCACATCTAATACCATTGTAAGCTGAGAAGTGGTGGCCACATTGTCCAATGTCCTATAGATCAATAAACTCTTAATATTGAGTTCAAAAGCCAGAAAGTCTCCCATGACCTTATAATTAATTTCAGCAAATTATAATAAAACAGAAGGAATTGTCAGATTTAAGTTAGGAAAATGCAGTTGGAATCTATTCTGAGACCTTCTGGCTATGGACCATGGGCAAGTGACTTCATCAGCGCACCCCCTCCCCTACTCCAATCATTGAACTTCGGGTAAATCTGGCTCTCTAAGGGAAAAAAAAAAAAGCCATGATTTGTAGCTTTGCCAATTTCTAGAGTTTTAAAACTCCTGCCATAGCCAGTTTCAAGCCAGAAACGTGATGTCAACAAGTTCACTGAATTCCTAAAACTTAACAATTGATTCTCAGCAAGCCAGCATGAGCCAGCTCTAGCACATCGCTGCTTCCAAAGCTTAGCTTCCACATCTGAAAAGTGGGAATCACACCACTTCCACATGGCCATTGTCAAGACTGAGATAATGTAAGTGAAAATACTTAAGACAGGGTTATTAGCATACATGAGGGTATTTGAGAAATGTTTGTTCAGTATTTACTGAGCACTTACTATGTAGCAGACACTGTTCCAAGAACTGAAGATTCATCGGAGAACAAAACAGAAGGTCTGCTCAAATAGGATTGATGTTCTAAATGGGAGAGATAACCAGAAAGAAAAAAGAGAAAGAGAAAGAGAGAGAGATGGATGATAGATAAACAGTCAGTCAGTCTGGTAGTGATAAGTACTAGAAAGAAAAATCAAACCAGATAAGGATGAGGAAAAAGAGGAGTGGTCATACTATATCACGTATGATAGCCAAAAAAGACCTCACTGATGAGAGACATCTGATGAGAAACCTGAGTGAAATGAAGGCATGACTATGGGATTATATGGGGAAGGGTATCCCAGGCAGGGCAAGAGCTCATGCCAAACCCTGGGGCAGGTATGATGGGCTGGTCCGACCCCGGAGACAGAAGGAGACCAGTGGGGTGGGAGCATCTGAGTGAGTAGACACTGGTGGAAAGTGCAGTGGGAAGGGAAGCCAAGAGCAAAGGTGAGGCGGGGGAAGATCTCAAGCCCTGGCCATATCTTAGGCACCTTTACACATCTGGAGACATAGTGGGCAGGGGCCAGGGACAGACAGGGCTGCACTCCTGTCCCTCTGCCTTCCCTGCACAGAGGAGGATCTACCAGCTGTGCTCCAACTGTCTCACTCCTTCGTTTTCAACTGTTCAAATGTTTGCTCAAATGGCAAATATCGGCTCCAATGGCTTCCATGGTCAGGCAGCAGTCTAGAGACAAAAACTGAGCAAAACTTGAGATCTTGCTTCTCATGGACCTACCTGGCCATGGAAGGAGACAGAATACATCAAAACATAAGCAAATGCATTAGCTGGGCTATGAAGACAATCAAATTAGGTGGGCTGATAGAGTCCCCCTCTTAGATATAAAAATCCTCTTGGGCCAGGATCCCGCTGTTGCCTTAAATTTCAATGCCCAGTTCTAGCACAGTCCTAACTGGTGCTCTCAGTAGCGTTGCTCTAAACAATTGACCAACAGTAACCAACGTAGGCTGGCAACAGCCCCAAGAGATCAAGAGAGCCCCATTTTCCTCCCGGCATGAACTTTTCCAAACTTCAAGGCTGAGGAAATGCCAACTCTTTGTATAACTAAGAAATCTCTAAGATGTGGGGTTTTTTGTTTGCTTGGTTTGTTTCTTTTTTTGTTTTTTAAATGTGGTTCTTAGGACATCTGCCACAAAATCATCTGGAGTCTTCATTAAACAAAATACAAACATCCGGGCCCCGCCTCAGACCCACTGAATCAGAATAACTGGAGAAGGAGCCCAGACAACTGTATTTTCAATGACCTCCTAAAGAATGTGGATGCTACATTGCTGATGTTTGAGATCCACTGCTCTAAAGCAAAAGTACAATGCACAAGGCTTCTTTTCATTTCAGTTGTAATTGTCTCCACAAAGCATTCTTAAGAAAGCTCTTCTGAAAACTCGGGATTGCAGCTTCCTCTGCAGAAACTTCAGCACCAGTCACAAGCTGACTGTTCCAAGAGATGCACAGGGAGATGGGGCCCACGTGACGAGAGCAGCCCATCAACTGATCCATTCATTCAAAAAACTCCATGTGCAGAGACACTGGATGGCTTTAGTGGAAGTGCCTCACTGTCTGGGGAAATAAAGGAGAGACTTTCTGGAGTATTCCTTACCTGTGAAGAGGGCATGGTAGTGGAGGCCTTTCTCCTTGTCCCGATGGGAACAGACATCAAATAAGTAGGCTTTGATGGGCCCATCAATGAAGTCAGCAGCAAAATCAAAGAGAACCACACCTATCATGGTGACACTTATGGCCCAAACCAGCTTCCTCCTTGGGTTAGCAATCAAAGCTAAAAGAAAAATAAACATTGGTCTCTTAAATCCTGTTTTAGAATCATTCATCCGTGTTTTGTAATTTCCACCTAGACCTCTTGTTAGAAAATCATCTCCCTTGCTTTTATTTTGCTTTTTGTTCCAAATAAAATAGCTTCATACTTTTTCAGGTTTTAAAAAATTATGCAAGAGAATGTCCAGAAAGCACAAATCTATGGAGACAGAAAGCAAATTAGTGGTTGCCTAGGGCTGGTGTATAGGAGAAAAGGGGAAGTGACTGTTGATGGTAATGGGTTTCTTTTTGGGGTGATGAAAATGTTCTAGAATTAGAGAATGGTAATGGTTGCACAACCCTGTGAATATACTAAAAGGCACTGAATTGTACACTTTTAAGTAGTGAAATTTCTGGTGTATAAAATATCTCTTTAAATAAAAAAGTATGCATGTTTATTGCAAACAATTCTAGTGATATAGAAAAAGCTGAGAGAGATGCTTCCAATCTCAGCCCCAGAGAAGGTCATGCTTTGAGGCCTCCTTTTACGCACCTCTGCACATATGGACACAGGTGTACAATGGTAGTCAAGTGCAGTGCTTCTCAAAGTTTGGCATGTTGAACTATCACTTGTACATCTTGTTAAAACACAGATCACTGGCCTCATTTCCCAAGACTGATTCAATGGGTGGGCCTGAAGTGGGCCTGAGAAACTGCATCTCTAACAGCCCCTGCTGATCATGAGGGGCAGGTCATAAGCCACATCTTGACCTGCACTGGAACAGCACTGATGCAGTAACCATATAATTTCATATAATTTCATCTCCTCACAATTTTTAACAGCTAGATATTCATTCTGTGGATACCCTGTAATTCATTCACCCAACCTCCTATAAAAGATACATTGTTGTTTCTCGTTTCAGTTTGTTTTTTAAACTTAAGAATAGCACAGATTATATATACACGTTTTTAAAATTACGGTATAAAATTAAATGAAAAATAAGCCTACCCGCAGCTTCTCACCTCCAGTCCTTCAGTAATCCTCCTTACAGTCAACAAAGCTTATCGGCTTTCTGCTCATTCTCCCAGAAATATGTTACATTTGTACATTTATGCTTTCTTTGAAATATGTACAAATGATAATTGATTATTCTGCCTCATAATCATCTATTCGGCTAGTTTGAGAGTTAATGGTCTAAAAATGTGTGCTATTTATTGTGATCCTTTCTGCAATGCAACTTTATTGCACAACCATCCATTACTGATTAATTGGTAGCTGATTAATGGCTAGAAAAAAATGCCTACCCTCAGGTTTGTTTTTGTCCAGAATTTTCAATGCCAGAAATGTCCCCTTGAGCTGGTGGGCTTATGCCCTATGCCTATTAAGAGGCCCTACATAAAACTATGAACAGAATTAACTCATTTGGATACACAGGTGATTTATTGTAAATATTTATGGAGGCATTTGGCAGCTGGTCAATTTGATAAAGTATTAAATAGAGCATAATGGGCTCAAAAAGTAACTCGATTGATAAATATGTAAAAATATTCAATTTGATAAAATAGATACAAATTTAATCCTGTTTTTAAATCTTCACAACAATGAAAGATATTTATTTTTACATTTCTGGAATAGAGGCTCCCAGCCACAGAATCTGGGCCAAATTCGTCAAAGGTGGCAGTTCATTGTAACCTAGGAGAGATCAATTCTGACAAATTTCTACGAAAGGTCAAACAAATTAACATTCTCCTCCTGCAGAGGTGCTCACTAAGACACATATCCCTGCCCACCCCACCTTGTGCAGCCCACTTACCTGCTACCACGGCATCCCCATTGAGGTACAGAGCCATGCCCACGAGCATCATGACTCCCAGGGTGAGGATGTAGGGTCTCCGGCGGCCCCACCTGGACCGGCAGTGGTCGCTGGCTGATCCGACCACGGGTTGCAGCAGGAATCCCAGGATGGGGCTGAGGAACCACACAATGCTGTACAGACTATTGGGCAGACCCACGCTGAGCAAGACAGGGGTCACATAGGCTGCCTCCACCGCGTAGCAGAACTCTCGTCCGAACATGGCCATGCTGTGCATGATGAGTCTGCCAGTGGGTCTTTTAGGAGGCTCCACAGGGTCAAAGGGGCCATCATCAGCTAGGGATTTATAGATGTGGTGGCCAGCCTGCCCACTGTTGCCACCCATGGCCACTGGGAGATGAACACCTCCTGCGTGGTGCTAGGGTCTGTGCTTCAAACTGGATTTGACGTGGAGCCTGACCAAGCAACAACAGAGATGGTCAGGCTGGGGGAGGGGCTCAAATTCTTTCCTGCCTCTAAGATCACAAGTTATGATGAGAAGGAGCGGGTGGTGCTGGAAAGCATGACAGAGATTAGTAGCTGTGAGTGAGCCCTCTGGCTCCTTAGAAAGTTGAAATGTTTTTCCAAAGAGGTCTTCCTTTGTACTGTTCTCTCTCTCTCTGTCTCTCTCTCACACACACACACAATTACACGAGATCAAACACACACATGGCTTTTCTCCCTCTCTCATATACACGTTATTACACATGATCACACACATGGTTTCTCTCTCACATACATGCTATTACACATGATCACATACATTGCTTCTCTTTCACACACACTATTACACATGATCACACATGGCTTTTCTCTCACACACATTACTTCACATGATCACACACAGCTTCTCTCTCATACACAATATTACACATGATCACACACGACTGCTCTCACACACACTATTACACATGATCACACATGGCATCTCTCACACACACGTTATTACACATGATCACACACATTGCTTCTCTTTCACACACACTATTACACATGATCACACATGGCTTCTCTCTCACACACACATGCTATTTCACATGACCACACACACAGCTGTGAGGTAATAAAGACTCATTATATAGAGGTTATGTCAAAATGTAAATAAATTGATACCTTTTCGTAAACTTCTTTTTATAGATATGGACATTCTATCTTTTCCTGACTACAAGTTTTCTACACACACAGCTCAAGGGTGAAATAACTAGATTTAAAATGGTGGCAGGTCACACCCTTCCCCAAACATCAGCTGTGTCATATTGCCCTCATATTTTTCCTTGTTGCACTTAATACTTTTTACAATGAGATAATTCTGGGTTTATTCCGTATCCTGTGTTTGTCTTTGATTTATTTAAGAGCAGAGAACAGATCTGTTTTGTTCATTATGGTAGCCCCAGCAACTACCATGATACCTGACACATAGTAGGTCTTCAATAAATATTTGCTAAAGGAATTACTGAGTGAACAAAACATATACACTACATTTTGTGCTGCCAGTCAGCTGCCTGTCTGTTCAGCTCTATTTCCTTTGGTGCTCTTTATCTTATGGGGCTACATTTCCAGGGTTACCTTGTTTTCTGGCTTCTAGGTAGATTTGGCTAATAGGAGGCACTGGTAGGAAGACTAGGGGTGAGAGAGAAGGGAAAAAGCCAGGATATTTCCCTAGATTTCTTTCTCCACCCTGAGAGATTGCTGGCAGCATCTGTGTTTCCAAGGTGGGTCCAGCAACTTTGGCTTCTGGATCCAGGTAACACCAACTTTCCCATCACCCCTGCAGCCATAGGAGTGGCCCTGGCTTCTAGTTTTGTTCATATCTAGGTTGCATCACTATCTCCTGGGTTTCTCTACTCTTTCATCACCAGTGGAATTCTTTATATTAAATTTCCTCTGATTTTAAAGACTTTAAATGAGTTATATTTTCCTTGCTGGACCCTGAGTTCAACTGAAAATTCTGAGTTGTAGGAAACACAATCTTTTTCATATATATTTATTTACAGACAAGGTCTTGTTCTATTGCCTAGGCTAGAGTACAGTGGCTCAATCCTAATTCACTGTGGCTTCAAACACCTGGGCTCAAGTGATCCTCCTGCCCCACGCTTCTGAGTAGCTAGGACTACAGGCACACAACACCACGCCTTGCTAATTTTTTTTACTTTTATTTTTTGCAGAAACGGAAGTCCAGCTATGTTCCCAAGGCTGATCTCGAACTTTTGACCTCAAGTGATCCTCCATGCCTGGGTTGGAAAACATAACCTTATGGGAAAGTTCCTAAAAATGGTTGAAGAGCAAAACTGAAGGCCATAATATGAAAGCTTAAATTCTGATTCTGCCGCTTCCTAGTTGCATATTCACGAGCAAATAATTTCAACTAGTGTTTCTAAAACTATGCCAAGGCACCCAGGGCATTAGAGTGACCTCACAAGAGTATTTCAGTATATTTAAAAATTTAAACACAGTAAACACATTGAAAGTCAACATCTGGCTTGCTCGGATCCAAGATGGCCGGTTAGGAGGAACTCGGGATTGCAGCTCCAAGAGAAAGCGCAGATGGTGAGTGGACGCCGCATTTCCAGGCGGATTTTTACTGCCCACAGACCAGGAGATTCACAGGCGGAAGAGCACCACGGGTCGCCAGAGCGGCTGGTTTGACCGGCGCGGCTGCTCGGTCTGCGCCGTGAGGCAGGGAGTAGCGGCTCCTTCTGCAGAGTGAGTGAGACTGAGTCCCCTGTAAGCCAGCAAGGGGAGCTGAAACAGGGAGTCAAGCCAGGAGATTCCCGGGCAAAAACGCGCCACGAATCTCAGAGCCACCGCTTCAGCTGATGCAACGGCTCACAGGGCAGCGGATTTTTACTGCCCACAGACCAGGAGATTCACAGGCGGAAGAGCCCCACAGGTCGCCAGCGCCGCTGGTTTGACTGGCGCGGCCACTCGGCCTGCGCCCTGAAGCAGGGGGCAGCGGCTCCTTCTGCAGACTGAGTGAGAATGAGTCCCCTGTAAGCCAGCAAGAGGAGCTGAAACAGGGAGTCAAGTCAGGAGATTCCTGGGCAAAGAAAGTGCCACAGGAAACACAACTGAACCCGGGTCGGTCCAGCTCGGTGGAGGAGGGGCGTCCTCCATTAGGACACACCCTGGAGTTCCCAGGGCAATTTGCCATAACCAAGGCAACCCACCACTACAGAGACTCCGTCACTACAGGGGCGGGCCAACATAGCGGAAGCAGTTCTAACTACACCCATATAAACAGGACTGCAGGGAAGTTCACAAGGAAGCTGGGCGGAGCCCACAGTAGCTCAACGAAGCCTCTGCAGGCTGAGTGTGACTAGGCTGCCACCTTGTGGGCAGGGAAAACAACAGCAAGACAGCGGAAAATCATTAAGCCCTAACTCCCTGGGACAGAACACCTGAGGGGAAGAAAAGGGGGTTTATGGGTTCTGCTGCTGCAGTCTTAAAATTACCAAAATCAGAAAGACAGCAACTACAAAGTCGATAGGCAGATAAATCCACAAAGATGGGAAGAAACCAGTGCAAAAAGGATGAAAACACCCAAAATCAGAACACTTCTCCTCCTACAAGGGAGCACAACTCCCCACTAGCAAGGGAACAAGACTGGATGGAGAATGAGTGTGATGAAATGACAGAATCAGCTTTCAGAAAGTGGATAATAAGAAACTTTCGTGAGCTAAAAGAACATGTTCTAACCCAATGCAAAGAAACTAAGAATGCTGAAAAAAGACGTGCCGAAACGCTAACGAGAATGGACAACTTAGAGAGGAATATGAGTGAATTGATGGAGCTGAAAAACACAACACGAGAACTTCGCGAAGCATGCACAGGTTTCAACAGCTGAATTGACCAAGCAGAAGAAAGGATATCAAAGGTAGAAGATCAACTCAATGAAATAAAACGAGAAGGCAAGATTAGAGAAAACACGGTAAAAAGGAATGAACAAAGTCAACAAGAAATATAGGACTATGTGAAAAGACCTAATCTACGTTTGATAGGTGTACCTGAATGTGACGAAGAAAATGCATCCAAGCTGGAAAATACTCTCCAGGATATTATCCAGGAAACCTTCCCCAACCTAGCAAGGCAGGCCAATATTCAAGTCCAGGAAATACAGAAAACACCACAAAGATATTCCTCTAGAAGAGCAACTCCGAGGCACATAATCATCAGATTCACCAGGCTTGAAATGAAGGAGAAAATACTAAGGGCAGCCAGAGACAAAGGTTGGGTTACCCACAAAGGGAAGCCCATCAGACTCACAGCAGATCTCTCAGCAGAAACCCTACAGGTCAAAAGAGAGTGGGGGCCGATATTCAACATCCTTAAAGAAAAGAACTTTCAACCCAGAATTTCATATCCAGCCAAACTAAGCTTCATAAGTGAAGGAAAAATAAAATCCTTTGTGAACAAGCAAGTACTCAGAGATTTCATCACCACCAGACCAGCTTTACAAGAGCTCCTGAAGGAGGCACTACACATAGAAAAGAACAACCAGAACCAGCCACTCCAAAAACACACAAAATGGTAAAGAGCATCAACACAATGAAGAATCTACATCAACCAATGGGAAAAACAGCCAGCTAGCATCAAAATGACAGGATCAAATTCACACATAACAATATTAACCCTAAATGTAAACGGACTAAATGCCCCAATCAAAAGATACAGACTGGCAAACTGGATAAAAAGCCAAAACCCATCAGTGTGCTCTATCCAGGAAACCCACCTCACATGCAAGGATACACAAAGGCTCAAAATAAAGGGATGGAGGAAGATGTACCAAGCAAACGGAGAGCAAAAAAAAGCAGGAGTTGCAATTCTCATCTCTGACAAAATAGACTTTAAAGCAACAAAGATCAAAAGAGACAAAGAAGGACATTACATAATGGTAAAAGGATCAATGCAACAAGAAGAGCTAACGATCCTAAATATATATGCACCTAATACAGGAGCACCCAGATACATAAGGCAAGTTCTTAAAGAATTACAAAGAGACCTAGACTCCCACACAATAATAGTGGGAGACTTCAACATCCCATTGTCAATATTAGACAGATCAATGAGACAGAAAATTAACAAGGATATCCAGGACTTGAACTCAGACCTGGAACAAGCAAACCTAATAGACATTTACAGAACTCTCCACCCCAAATCCACAGAATATACATTCTTCTCAGCACCACATCACACCTACTCTAAAATTGACCACATAATTGGAAGGAAATCACTCCTCAGCAAATGCAAAAGAACGGAAACCATAACAGTCTCTCAGACCACAGTGCAATCAAGTTAGAACTAAGAATTCAGAACCAACCCAGAACCGCACAGCTTCATGGAAAATGAACAACTTCCTCCTGAATGTTGACTGGATAAACAATGAAATGAAGGCAGAAATAAAGATGTTCTTTGAAACCAACGAGAATGAAGACACCACATACCAGAATCTCTGGGACACATTTAAAGCAGTCTCTAGAGGAAAATATATAGCAATAAGTGCCCACATGAGAAGCAAGGAGAGATCTAAAATTAACACCCTATCATCAAAATTGAAAGAACTAGAGGAGCGAGATCGAAAAACTCAAAACCTAGCAGAAGACAAGAAATAACTAAGATCAAAGCAGAATTGAAGGAGATAGAGACATGAAAAACCCTTCGAAAAATCAATAAATCCAGGAGCTGGTTTTTTGAAAAGATGAACAAAATAGACAGACCACTAGCCAGACTAATAAAAAAGAAAAGAGAGAATAACCAAATAGATGCAATAAAAAATGATAAAGGGGATATCACCACAGATTACACAGAAATTCAAACCATCATCAGAGATTATTACAAACAACTCTATGCACATAAACTAGAAAACCTGGAAGAAATGAATAAATTCCTGGACAGTTGCCTCCTCCCAAGCCTAAACCAGGAAGAAGTCGAAACCCTGAATAGACCAATAACAAGGTCTGAAGTTGAGGCAGCAATTAAGAGCCTACCACTCAAAAAAAGCCCAGGTCCAGATGGGTTCACAGCCGAATTCTACCAGACATACAAAGAGGAACTGGTACCATTCCTACTGAAACTATTCCAAATAATCCAAAAAGAGGGAATCCTTCCCAAATCATTTTATGAGACTAACATCATCCTGATACCAAAACCCGGTAGAGACTCAACAAGAAAAGAAAACTACAGACCAATATCCATGATGAACATAGACGCAAAAATCTTCAATAAAATACTGGCAAGCCGATTACAACAGCACGTCAAAAAGCTTATCCACCATGATCAAGTAGGATTCATCCTGGGTATGCAAGGATGGTTCAATATATGCAAGTCTATAAATGTAATTCACCACATAAACAGAACCAAAGACAAAAACCACATGATTATCTCAGTTGATGCAGAGAAGGCCTTCGACAAAATTCAACAGCCCTTTATGCTAAAAACTCTCAATAAACTAGGTATCGACGGAACGTATCTCAAAACAATAAAAGCTATTTATGACAAACCGACAGGCAATATCATACCGAATGGGCAAAAACTGGAAGCATTCCCTTTGAAATCTGGCACTAGACAAGGATGCCCTCTCTCACCACTCCTATTCAATATAGTACTGGAAGTTCTAGCCAGAGCAATCAGGCAAGAAAAAGAAATAAAGGGTATTCAGTTAGGAAAGGAGGAAGTCAAATTGTCTCTATTTGCAGACGACATGATTGTATATCTAGAAGACCCCATTGTCTCAGCCCAAAATCTTCTGAAACTGATAAGCAACTTCAGCAAAGTCTCAGGATACAAAATCAATGTGCAAAAATCACAAGCATTCCTATACACCAATAACAGACTTAAAGAGAGCCAAATCAAGAATGAACTGCCATTCCCAATTGCTACAAAGAGAATAAAATACCTAGGAACACAACTAACAAGGAACGTAAAGGACCTCTTCAAGGAGAACTACAAACCACTGCTCAACGAAATAAGAGAGGACACAAACAGATGGAGAAACATTCCATGTTCATGGTTAGGAAGAATCAATATCGTGAAAATGGCCATACTGCCCAAAGTAATTTACAGATTCAACGCTATCCCCATGAAGCTACCAATGACCTTCTTCACAGAACTGGAAAAAAACACCTTAAACTTCATTTGGAACCAAAAGAGAGCCCGCATAGCCAAGTCAATTCTAAGCAAAAAGAACAAAGCGGGAGGCATCACACTACCAGACATCAAACTATACTACAAGGCTACAGTAATCAAAACAGCATGGTACTCGTACCAAAACAGAGATACAGACCAATGGAACAGAACAGAGGCCTCAGAGGCGACACAACATATCTACAACCACCTGATCTTTGACAAACCTGACAAAAGCAATGGGGAAAGGATTCCCTGTTCAATAAGTGGTGTTGGGAAAACTGGCTAGCCATATGCAGAAAGCAGAAACTGGACCCCTTCCTGACACCTTACACTAAAATTGACTCCAGATGGATTAAAGACTGAAACATAAGACCTAACACCATAAAAACCCTAGAAGAAAACCTAGGCAAAACCATTCAGGACATAGGCGTAGGCAAGGACTTTATGACCAAAACACCAAAGGCATTGGCAACGAAAGCCAAAATAGACAAATGGGACCTAATCAAACTCCACAGCTTCTGCACGGCAAAAGAAACAGTCAATAGAGTGAATCGGCAACCAACAGAATGGGAAAAAATTTTTGCAGCCTAACCATCTGAAAAAGGGCTGATATCCAGAATTTACAACGAGTAAAACAGATTTACAAGAAAAAAACAAACAAGCCCATTCAAAAATGGGCAAAGGATATGAACAGATACTTTACAAAAGCAGACATACATGAGGCCAACAAGCATAAGAAAAAATGCTCATCATCACTGGTCATTAGAGAAACGCAAATCAAAATCACATAGAGATACCATCTCACGCCAGTTACAATG
Source organism: Aotus nancymaae (assembly GCF_030222135.1). Lineage (NCBI taxonomy): Eukaryota > Metazoa > Chordata > Mammalia > Primates > Aotidae > Aotus > Aotus nancymaae. Next base: position 33,459,119 of record NW_026988425.1, read on the forward strand.
GCGATCATTAAAAAATCTGGAGACAACAGATGCTGGAGAGGATGTGGAGAAATAGGAACACTTTTACACTGTTGGTGGGAGTGTACATTAGTTCAACTGTTGTGGAAAACAGTGTGGTGATTCCTCAGGGACCTAGAAATAGAAATTCCAATTGACCCAGCAATCCCATTACTGGGTATATATCCAAAGGATTATAAATCATTCTACTATAAGGACACATGCACACGAATGTTCACTGCAGCACAATTTACAATAGCAAAGACCTGGAACCAACCCAAATGCCCATCGATGATAGACTGGACAGGAAAAATGTGGCACATATACACCATGGAATATTATGCAGCCATCAAAAACGATGAGTTCGCGTCCTTTGTAGGGACATGGATGAACCTGGAAACCATCATTCTCAGAAAACTGACACAAGAACACAAAATCAAATACCACATGTTCTCACTCATAGGCAGGTGCTGAACAATGAGAACACATGGACACAGGGAGGGGAGCACTGTACACTGGGGTCTGTTATGGGGGAGTTGGGGAGACAGCAGGGGGGTGGGGAGTTGGGGAGGGATAGCATGGGGAGAAATGCCAGATATAGGTGAAGGGGAGGAAGGCAGCAAATCACACTGCCACGTATGCACCTATGCAACAACCTTGCATGTTTTTCACATGTACCCCAAAACCTAAAATGCAATAAAAAAAAAAGTCAATATCTGTCAGACATCACATGAACTACTAGTAAGTTCATGCTTTCAACATAAGATTGCACTATAATCCTTCTCAGGATTTCATATTTTTGTGAGACTGGGTTTTCCAGTCAGTCTGATAAAAATGCAAGTACTATATGGACATCAACATGGAGCAGAAAATGACGACAGCAGTGTCCAATCTGATTCCAGCTGAGAAGTTGGACAGTGTGCAACAGGTGCATACATCTTCTTAGTAAGTAGTTGTGATTAACAATAAAATAGAAATGAAAAATACATTTTCTTTTTATTTATGTGCATTCTATTTTTCAAACAGCTAATAAGTTGTTAGGACATAAATATTTAATTTGTTGGGACCTAATTATTTATAAATTGAATGGTTAGATATTTCTTTTGGTTTTAGCCACCATGAAAAAATTACTTAGGCACTAAGGGAAAAATGAACTAAGAATCCCTTCTGAGTCTCTGTTTTCTTATCAGTAAAATGAAGAAACCTGCCCCACCTTCCCCTTACAGTTGATTGTTGAAAGACAGTTGAGATACTGTACATAATGGACCTTATTGATGGCCCATCCAACATCCATTTTCTACTCCCTCTGCTCTAATGGCACCTGGATTAGATTGTGGAATCCACCCCTTCCTCACATGCCTTTGGGAAGTTGAGTCCAGGGAAGCTCCAGGAGCAGGCTGGTTTTATGTAAAGATAATCCTGTCTTCTTTGCCAAAGACTGATTTAACAATGGCTTGTAACTTAACTTAGTCCAAGGAGACACAAGACAGTTTGCTGGGGGCTCCTGAGATCTTTATGTCTGGATATTGCTGTGTGTGGGCATTAAGATTCAGAACTTCCTACAAGCCTGAGGAGAAATCAAACACACATAGAATGGAAAGTTGACAGCCCAGAGAACTGCAGGGAAACAGGGCCAAGTGGTTGGATACAGGCAACCCTAAAAGTCACCGTCCCTCTGGACTCTAGGGAATGAGCCAAAACGTTTCCTTATTATTTTGGATATTGTTATTTGCAGTTGAAGGCATTCTGATTTGATATAGGTGAAAGTATTTTGTAAATTATGAAGTGTGATGTAATTGTTGCTACAGTTTGGAATGTGCTTAGAGGGAGAACATGAACCCCAAAACAAAAAGCCTGGATGCAACCAATTGCCCTGTTTCATGTGACTTATTTATCACCATAGTTTGTGGCATTTCACACTTCCTACATTGTAGAATCAAGAGTGTAAATAAATGTGTATCAATGTCTTCAAGAATATATAATTCCTCTTTCATTAGAATTTGCTACCTTCAATTGCCTGCTTATCTTCTACTCTCCTTAAAACTTCCTATTTTCAGCCAGGTGCAGTGGCTCACGCCTGTAATCCCAGCACTTTGGGAGGCCGAGGTGGGCAGATAATGAGGTCAGGAGATGGAGGCCATCCTGGCTAACACAGTGAAACCCTGTCTCTACTAAAAATACAAAAAATTAGCCAGGTGTGGCGGCAGGCATCTGTAGTCCCAGCTACTTGGGAAGCTGAGGCAGGAAAATCGCTTGAATGTGGGAGGCAGAGGTTGCAGTGAGCCAAGATTGTGTCGCTGCATTCTAGCCCGGGCGACAGGACGAGACTCTGTCTCAAAAAAACCAAAAACAAAAATTTTTTTTCTATTTTCTCCTTACCTCTCCCCCTTACTTATTTCCAAATCTACAGTTTGTCAAAAGCTAACTGAAAAAACAGAGGTGTAACATTTTTTGCACAGGGTCTTAGACTCTTCAGAAAAAAAGGAAAGTATGGGTCACTAACAAAAGCTACTAACCTTGCTTTTATATATTCACTCTTTAAAAGTTCACAACCTACAAAAAACAATTTTTCATTTGAACATTTTGTGTAAAGTCGACTAATTACAGAAATCAATACTCTAAGCTAGCCTGTTTATTTACAGATGTTGCCAACTTGCTTTTATCCTTTCTCTCACTGGTCCATTCAACAGGTATTTTTTTTGAGCACCTATTATAACAGTAACCAAGGTAAAAAATTTGGTTCATATCCCTTAGGATAGTGCTACTCAAAGTGCAGTCATTGAACCAGAATCATAATCATGTTGAAGCTTGATGGAAATGCACATCCTGGGTCTTAGAATCTTTGCAGGTGGGGCTCAGGAATCTGTTTTAACAGTATCTCCAAGTAATTATTTTGCTTGCTAGAACCATTACTCTGGGAATGTATGTCCTAGTGAATAATTTTGTAATGTATAGTAAAGGCAATTACTGTCCTTGTAGGTGTGTACGAAGTGCAGTGGAAACGTAGGAAGGGGCTTAGGAACAGGAGCTAATACTGTTCACCTAGGATGTTTAGGCCCTTCACAGCCATTGTCTTAGATGTCACGATGACAGAGTGAGATGTGAACCCAAGGCCCTTCTGACTCTACAACTCATAATCACTGTACAAAACTACTCTAGGGTTGAGAGAAGCACAGGAGGTTTCACAAAGAAGGCTGTGTTCCAGCCCAGTCTGAGTTTGCTAGATCAACAGTCTGGAGCAAAATGGGTCTTAATAATCCTGGAAAATAACGATGCAGTATATAGAAAGAAATGGAAACAAGAGAGACCATGACATAGTTAGAAATTTCAGGTAGTCCAATTTAAGTCCTGGGGAACAGGAGGACAGGGATGGGATTGGACAGCTTGCTAGAAGTCTTATTGTAAGTAAAGAGTTGATATGCTACGTAAATGAGTTTATATTCTACTCTAGGAGAAAAGAACAACACAAGATTTTTGCAGGACTGAAAATTCAGTGTGGTGTCAAAAACACCCAGAGGAGTAACATGATAAAAAATATTTATAAGGCAATGATACTAGAGGTCAAGGCTGATAGGGCAACTGAACTGGAGTCTTGGGAAGAGATAAGAGGGGCCTGAATGAAAACTGCAATGGGGGATAGGCAGAGGGCATGGATTCAAGTGCTGTTGAGGTAGAACTGACAGCACTTCACTCTTGAGATATATTCATTTAATAAATATTTACTAAGTTTCTGCTATTTGCTTGGCACTATTCTAGCAACTAGGGCTTTTACAATGAATGAAACATACAAAATCCCTCATAAAGCTTCCATTCTAGTGTGTGTTGGTGGGCTGGGGGGCAGGAGGGGTTAATAAGCAAATATGTCAGTAGTGATATATGGTACAAAGAAAAACAAGATGGGGTGAAGGGATAGCAAGTGATGAGGTGGCTGCTATTTTAGACAGAGGCTAGGAAAGGACTCTCCGCAGCAGGGAAACTGGGCAGTGGCCTCAGTGAAGTGAGGATAAGCCGAGGGCCTATGAGGGCAGAGGGAGACATGGTGAGAATGGAAGCAGGAGACTGGTAAGAGAGGAAGACTTGCCTGGCAGAACTCAAACGATGGCACAATGTGAGAAAAAGAGGCATGTCAGTGAGACTAACAGGCACAGAGAAGCCTGGCTCCCAGCAGAGAGGACTAGATGGAGGGGTGGGAGTTATCTGCCGGAAGCCTGGAGAACATTTGCCAACACTCCCATTCAGAGACACTGACTGAGTGATTTCCAGTCAAATTAAAATGGTCAGACTTCTCCATCTAAGAACATTCACTCTGGTGAACAAGCAAAAAAAATTTCAAGGAATCACAAAATGCGATTTAAATGGTATTTAAAGGATTTTCTTAAAAGCTTTGTGCAAACTTAAAAGCACAAGTAAACTTTAGGGAAAAAGAAAGCTTTATTTAATAAATTATATTATATTAATTCATTCAAAATATAAGTACACAAGTATCTTAAAATCAACAAATATATCAAGCAAACTGGAAGGCAGAATAACTATCATAATTTAGTATAAGTACCCAAAGGATTTCTAAATCAAAAGCCCTAATGATAACCATTTTCAGAATTCAATCATCACTGTAGAATCAGAGTCGTGGTTTTTTTCGTGATTAGAGTGGTAGGACACTGCAATACTGTTCCTCCACGTTTCCATGCACACAATGTTATGTGTTACGCTGCACTGCAAATGCAGTATTGAAATTCACTTGAGCTGTGGGTCTGAAAGTTAGAGATTAGCTTTTACCTTATGACTTTCAATGATTTTATCTGAGGTGAGCTGATCAATCTCTTCGAGGCTGAATCCGAATTCTTTAAGTATCTCCTCAGTGTGTTCTCCTACAAAAGGATCCCTTTTGAAAGAAGGGACAGCTGGAGTGTCTGACAGCAGAGGTGCAGGCCGGGGGCTCATATCCTGCTCCTCATTGGTGATAAACGAGCCCCGTTCCTTGTTGTGATCATGACTGACAACCTCCTCAAAAGTCAGAACCGGAGTCACACAGGCATCTGTGCCGTCAAAGATTTGACACCACTCTGCCTTTGTCTTCTTTGCAAATACATCTGCAAACTGCTTCTTCATTTCTGGCCAATCATTCATGCTCATCTGATTGGGAAGTTCATCAGGCTTTAGCCCAAGTCCTGAGGAAAAATAAAATTTCTAAAGTTATTATGATTTGAAGAGAGCAATTATAATCAATGAAAATGAATGCTGCGCCCACTGTATTATGCAAAATAAGATGTTCTAGAAGAGCTTCTCAAATGAGGTAAGAGAAAAAAATGTAAAGTTAGTTTGAGGTTGGAGCAAAAGGCTGAAGAGGGCAGAGGCAGTCAGACTTGCCACTACCCAGATTTTATTATTCATGTTTCATCAAAAGTAGTGTTCAATAGTCTGGTTTCCAGAAATTGATTTCTTACCTCTTAGTAAATTTTGAAAAACAATTTCCCCAGGATGTAATTGCAGTCATACTGAGTTAAAACAACTCCATATTTTCTATAATGTACTCAAACCTTATTAAAAAATACAATATAAACAATTTTACACATGGCCATCTCAGTTTCCAAGGAAGAAGCCTGAAGACAAATTATTTAATTCATGATTGCAATTTTATAAATACATTCATTTCTCTTTATTTTGTTAAAATAAAAGAGCTGGAATGGCCAGGAGTGGTGGCATGAGTATAGTGCAAGTTACTTGGGAGGCTGAGGCTGGAGGATTGCTTGAGCCCGGGAATTCAAGGCCCAGCCTGGGCAACACCGCAAGACCCTCATCATCCACCCATCATCCATCCATCCATACATACATACATACATTTTACATACATACATACGTTTTTAAAATGAAAGAGCCCAAAAGGGCCAGGCATGGTGGCTCATGCCTGTAATCTCAGCACTTTGTGAGGTCAAGGTGGGTGAATCACCCAAGGTCAGGAGTTTGAGACCAGCCTGGCCAACATGGTGAAACCCAATCTCTACTAAAAACACAAAAATTAGCCAGGTGTGATAGAAGGTGCCTGTAATCCCAGCTACTCGGGAGGCTGAGGCAGGAGAACTGCTTGAACCCAGGAGGTGGAGTTGCAGTGAGCCAAGATCGTGCCACTACACTCAAGCATGGGTGACAGAGCAAGGACTCTGCCTCCAAAAGAAAAAAAAAAGACCCAAAAATAGCTTTTTGTACCAGGATAAAGGACTTGTAAGGTAATCAAACACTCATGCAAACTGTTCCTATAACAAACATGACAGAAACTTAGCCAGTCAGTCTACAGTAAGGCATGTAGACTTTCTGGCATGAAAGGGGCTTCAAGGGCCCATCAAGACGACAGTGCAGAGGACATGAAAGCAGCCACCTGGGGATTTAACAGGCAAGGTGGCCTCTCTAGCTCTTGACCCAATCTGTGTTTTCTTTACAGATTATGTGGGCTTACCTCTGCAGACATGCCCAAACTCCAGTGCTGATTAAATTATACCCAAAGGGCAGGGTAACTTTACAATAGTTGGTAAACTATGATGCATAACACTATATGTAAGTTTAGCCAAGTTAATTGAATAATCCTCACTTCCCTATCATGATCAAGGCTAATTATAAGTTGCTCTGAAGACGAGGCAGGAAGATTTAAATACTGAAGCTTCTTCTTAGGGTTCTGAGGGCTATGAGGAAATAAGAAGCACTAACAGAGTTCCAGATTTGTGTAAACAGCCTCTGGTGGAATATATACGTACATTTTCTTCTGTAACCACCAGTCCCATTCAAATACCAGGAAGGATATGAGACAATAATTTCAGGTTATCACTATAATCTACAGAGAAACACTTTCAAGGATGTCTTTTACTTACTTGGTGATCTTTCTTGATTGCCCTGAACTCTGTGACTGAAAGGCACATAAAATGAGCAGGAAGCCAAAAGTAGTGATCTTCACATGCTTTTAAAACAGTTTCTTTTTATCAGAATTGATCAGAATCATAACACTAAGTAAAGCTGGAGCCAATATGTTCTCTAACATTAAACCTGAGATTACACAGATCATAGTTTGTATGCTAGAAAAATACTAGAAATCAAAAGCCTCCAGATCCTACCCTAACTCTAACACCTCAATTTTCCCATTGTCTACCATCTCGTCTCAGCCTATAATCTCCTATCCTGTCCATGACCCTGACCAAGCCCACAGGATTAAACATCAGTGCTTTAAGGTGAGCTGTTTGCTATGCTCCTGACAATCCAATAAGGAACTTGGAATCCAGTCCCAAATCTTAGAATCCATAATTGTATAAATACAGTGATAGATTGTAGCTAGTTGTTATGGTACAATCACTATGAAATTTCTGGTATTTTAAGTCAAAGAGATTTTTCAGGAACTGGCCTGGGGCCTCAGATACCATTTAAAACTTGGGAAAGCATATTTTGATTTGAAAAAAACTACCATACACATACACAAACACACACACATGTAATTAAACAAAATGCTTATTCTTTTAAGTACATGTCATAAACTTTACTGCTTTATAATATTAAGTATATAGTAAGCAGTCAAAATTCATGTTAAGTATTCAATGATATATGTTCAGGATAGCAATTGTAAACATTATTTTTATAATGAAAAATTGGAAAAAATGTAAAGGAACTTGCAATAGGGAACTAGTTATATAAATTTTAGTACAAGATATGACTGCTATATGAAATACATGATATGACTGCTATATAAAAGGGGTGAGGGTGAAGATCTTTTGTACTGACATGAAAGAATGTCTTTGCTATATTGTCATATAAAAAGAGCTATAGGATGGTGGCTCACGCTTATAATCCCAGCACTTTGGGAGGCCGAGGCAGACGGATCACGAGGTCAGGAGTTTGAGACCAGCTTGGCCAAGATAGTGAAACCTTGTGTCTAATAAAAATACAAAAATTAGCTGGGCATGGTAGCAGGTGCCTGTAATCCTGGCTACTCGGGAAGCTGAGGCAGGAGAATCATGCCTGGGTGACAGAGGTCATCTAGCTTTTGAAAACCCAGAGGCAGAGGTTAGGTTGCAGTGAGCCAAGATCACATTGCACTCCAGCCTGGGAACAGGATGAGATTGCATCTCAAAAAAACAAACAAACAAAAAAAGAGCTATAAATTATATATATATATAGTACATTGTAAAATAGAAAATAATTGCTGAGTGTAGTGGCTCACGCCTGTAATCCCAGCACTTTAGGAGGCTGAGGCAGGAGGCAGGAGGATCACTTGAGCCCAGGAGTTCAAGACCAGCCTGGGCAACAGAGTAAGACCCTGTCTCTACAAAAAATCAAAAAGTTACCCAGGCGTGGTGGCACATGCGTGTGGTCCCAGCTACACAGGAGGCTGAGGCAGGAGGATTGCTTAAGCCCAGGAGGTCAAGACTGCAGTGAGCCATGTTTGTGCCACTGCACTCAAACCTGGGCAACAGAGCAAGAAAGACCCTGTCTCAAAAAATAAAATAAAATAGAATAATTGTGTGTTTGTATGTGTACAGTAAAAATTCTTGAAGGCCATATCCCAAATTTTCCCAAAGTAGAAGAACAAAGGAAAATCTGCATTCTTACTTTTTAAAATCTGAATTGCTTATTTTTTTTCTAGCAAACATATAATTTAAAATTTTTATTTCATTTTTGAAAATTGTGGTAAATTATAATCCCAGCACTATGGGAGGCCAAGGCAGGCAGATCACTTGAGGTCAGGAGTTTGAGAACAGCCTGGTCAACATGGTAAAACCCCATCTCTACCTCTGGTGACAGAGGTCACCCAGCTTTTGAAAATTATCTATAGATAAACAGCTTTTGGAAATTATATATTGCTTACCTGATTGTACTATAAGAGCCTTGCTATTTCAAAATGTCATAAAATTGTCAGTGTTTTCAGACTTTTTTTTGTCCTAGAAAATGGCAGGGACACAGCAGAGTATGCACCTTAAAAAGACTTTGCAAACTTATGTTTAGAAACTGAAGATCTAGATTATTGTCTCAAAGATCTAAAATACAAGGGGGAGTAAATTAGGTATGTAATTAGTACTATCTCAAAAAATTATATTTATTTATTTATTTATTTATTTATTTATTTATTTATTTTGAGACAGAATCTCTCTCTGTCCCCCAGGCTGGAGGGCAATAATGTGATCCCAGTGCGCTGCAACCTCTGCCTCCCAGGTTCAAATGATTCTCGTGCCTCCGCCTCCCGACCAGCTGGGATTACAAACACATGCCACACCATACCTGGCTAATATTTGCATTTTTAGTAGAGACGGGGTTTCACCATGTTTCCCAGGCTGGTCTTGAACTCCTGACCTCAAGTGATCCACCTGCCTCAGCCTCCCAAAGTGTTGGGATTACAGGCATAGCCATCGCACCTGGCCCTCAAAAAATTATTATAGATATAGGGGTTTGTCCAGTAGGACTTGAGAGAGAAGAAATGTATATGTGATTAGTAAAAGTACTATTTTTGTAAATAAGTATTACAAAAGAAAGATAATGCTGAGGAATTTTGGCATGGACTAGGTAGAGTGAGTGAAAGGTGATTTAACATGCTATCTCCTCTAGCCATCTGTCAGCTAAGGATCCTAGGTAAACTTTGAAGGGAGATGGGGGTTAAGGATACCATAAAAGGCTGTGGATGCAAAAAGAGGGGTCTATAAAAAATCAGGGGAGTTACAAAGTTTAAACTCATCAGAAGAATACCTAGAAGAAGGTGATCAGGAGTTAAGGGGTTGGAGCAATGACACTGCTAGAAAAATGTCGTCTTGTTTCATCTTCAGTGTTTCCAGAAAGGCTCATTCATTGAGGTGAAATGTGGATGTGAAACATGAGCACTCCACACATGCAGCAGTCCTTCTTCATCTGAGGTTTTGTTTTCTATGGTTTCAGTTAGCCACAGTCAACCACGGTCCGAAAATATTGAATGAAAAATTCCAGAAATAAACAATTCATAAATTTAAATTGCATGCTGTTCTGACTAGCATGATAAAAACTTGCAGCATCCTGCTCCATCCTGCCCTAGACATGAATCATCCCTTTGTCCATCCTATCCACACTGTGGGCGCTACCCACCCATTAGTCACTTAGCAGCCAACTTAGTTATCAGGCTGACTGCACAGTATTGCAGGGCTTGTGTTCAAGTAACCCTTATTTTAATTCCTAAAGGTCCCAAAGGTTGCAGGCAGAGGTGATGCTGGCAATGTGGACGTGCCAAAGAGAAGCCTAAAGTGCTTCCCTTATGTGAAAAGGTGAAAGTTCTCAGCCTAAGGCAAGAACAAAACTTGCATGCTGAGGTAGCTAAAATCTATGGTTAACAATGAATCTTACATTCATGTGATTGTGAAGAAGGGGAGAAGCAGAAAGCCGGGCGCGGTGGCTCAAGCCTGTAATCCCAGCACTTTGGGAGCCCGAGGCGGGCAGATCACAAGGTCAAGAGATCAAGACCATCCTGGCCAACATGGTGAAACCCCGTCTCTACTAAAAATACAAAAATTAGCTGGGCGTGGTGGCGTGCGCCTGTAGTCCCAGCTACTCGGGAGGCTGAGGCAGGAGAATTGCTTGAACCCAGGAGGCAGAGGTTGCAGTGAGCCGAGATTGTGCCACTGCACTCCAGCTTGGCACCTGGAGACAGAGTGAGACTCTGTCTCAAAAAAAAAAAAAAAAGAAAGAAAGAAATTCATGCTAGTTTTGCTGTCACTACTCAAACTGAAAAGTTACAGCCAAAGTGCATGGTAAGTGCTTAAGATGGAAAATTGCATTAAATTTGTGGGTGGAAGACATAAACAGAAACATCTTCCAATTGACAGCGATCAGGTTTAGTACTACCTGCAGTTTCAGGCATCCACTGGAGCTCTTGCAATGCATCTCCCACAGATCAGATAAGAGAGGACTATGGTATATGTTTTAAAATAACAGGATACACCAAGGAAGGTAGTTAACTTCCAGAATGGCAGAATGAGAGACTTCAAAAACCTGCATTAAAGCAATAAGAACCCTAGCAACAACTGTCAGAATCAACTTTTTCATAATTCTGGAAATTAAAAGCTTGCAGCATTCCAAGGAGCATTTATTCAAGAAAAACAGCTGAATCTCAGTAAGACCAGTGAGCTTTGTGATGTTAGAATTTGTGCTAATTTCATCCCTCTCCCTGTGGTAGCCTTGAAAACCAACTACCTTTCAACTCTGGTTAATTCTGAAAACCAGCAGGAGAATAGCCCCGAGAGGAGGAAAATTAGTTTGGAGCTTCCTCTAACAACCTCATCCCCAGAGAAATGACATTATTTAGCCTGTCTGGCAGCTTCCTGAAAGGCTCCATTTTCAGGGCTTGTCTTTCTGTGATCTGACTCTGAGCTCACTTTGCTCTACCCCTAAAATGTTGATTAAAAAAAAAAATGGCAGTATTTTATCTATTTTATTGCAGGTGCTGTGAGCTGTCTAAGGTGGTGTTACCTGTTGCAGCTAATGAGATGGTAACCAAGAAACCTAAAAGAAAAAACTGGGGACTGGGACATCCCCAATGGGTAGCATACTACAAGAAATTTTTTACAACTCCTGAGAAGGCCACACACATGCACACGTGCAGGGCAGTGTGAATGCCTGGGAGAGATCGGAAAAAGCCCTCCTCTCTCACCTCTGGCTGACCTTAAGTCTCTTCACAAGCAAGAAATTCAGGCACATAGTGCCTCAGAAAAAGACATCATAGATTCCAAAAGTCTTTAAAGAAGAACTAAAGAACATCCACAGCAAAAGGGGAGTTGGGGAGATATGTGAAGGTGACTTGCCTTTGATCAGCAGCTCATAGAACTGGGGTTCTATTGCTCCTACGGCCATGAACTCCCCATCTGCTGTCCTGTAAGTTGTATAGAAAGGTGCTCCACCATCCAACATGTTCTGCCCTCGAGGTGCTTCCCACAGATTCAATTTCTGAGTTTTCCACAGAAAAGAACTTAAATATGCTGTTCCTTCCACCTTTGAGAGAAGTGAATACAAAACAAATCCAGATAATTCAAGCGTCAAAGCATGATTTATTCCTCTTATTCAAGTTTAAAATTTATATAAAAATGCTTATCTTAGCATGTAAGAAGATTCTACCCAATTATGCAACTTCTCTGGTATTTCCAGAAAGTGAGGTAGAGCAGGTTTATGTTAGAATAACAATTGGCTGCACTATTCAGTTCTGAAAATACTATAAGACTTAGAAAGAATGACTTTTGTTCTCCATTTGAAATAAGATTAGCAAAATGCTGGCAATTTTTTAAGCTAGGTGAGGGTACGTGGAAGGTCACTGTACCATTCTACTTTTTACATATGTTAAAAAGCACCAAGATAAAAAGTTAAAAATAAAGAAAAAGAGCTTTTAAAAATCCATCTTCTGATTTTCATACCTATAAACACACATAGATACACGAAGCATACTACATTTTAAAGGTAAATTACCTAACAGTAAAATTTGGCATATTCTAGCTTGATTCCAATCCTAAGAAAACTGTATTTGAGTATAATATATATGTTATCTTTAATAATCACTAGAAAGTTATAAAATAAACTAACAATATGGATTGCAGGTATATGCATTTTCTGAGTCCAGGTAAACTAGTTTGGAAATGCCACCTTCCCACTGTCCTGAAGTCATCACACAATCAAGTATAATTATGAAAAGGCTCAAACTCAAAGGCTGGAAACACTGGTCTATCTGAAGAAGACTATGTTCTGATTTTTACACCTTTTATAAGCCTAATGTCTCCAGTTCCCCAGGGAAAAGGTACTCAAGCATCCTTGCCTCAATAGTTACCGACAGAGGAGGCCTTGTTCCAACTTCCAGCAATTTCTCAGTTACTGGCTGTCAAACAACCATACAATGTATCTTTAGCTATATCCAATTTTCCCTTTCAACTTGAAATTTCATGCACATCTGAATTTATGGCTGTGACATTTATTATCACCAAATAGCTGAGTTCATATAAGTGGCCTATGGCAGTGCTCTTGAGACTGTGTTACACAGATATTAGAGTTCCATATTTATACACATATATACACATATGCATATATATGTGCACTATTTTAAATGTATTTTGTTTATGTTATTTAATCACAAATTTAAATGTATCCTATACCAAATTCTGACACATCAGAGCCTCGACTCATTAACATCTGTTGTTAGACTTTAAAGCTTTTCCTTCCACAGGAGCACCCAGATACATAAGGCAAGTTCTTAATGACTTACAAAGAGACTTAGACTCCCACACAATAATAGTGGGAGACTTCAACACCCCATTGTCAATATTAGACAGATCAACGAGACAGAAAATTAACAAGGATATCCAGGACTTGAACTCAGACCTGGACCAAGCAAACCTAATAGACATTTACAGAACTCTCCACCCCAATTCCACAGAATATACATTCTTCTCAGCACCACATCACACCTAATCAAAAATTGACCACATAATTGGAAGTAAATCACTCCTCAGCAAATGCAAAAGAACAGAAATAATAACAAACAGTCTTGCAGACCACAGTGCAATCAAGTTAGAACTCAGAATTCAGAAACCAACCCAGAACCGCACAGCTTCATGGAAACTGAACAACTTTCTCTTGAATGTTGACTGGATAAACAATGAAATGAAGGCAGAAATAAAGATGTTCTTCGAAACCAACGAGAACAAAGACACCACATACCAGAATCTCTGGGACACATTTAAATCAGTCTCTAGAGGAAAATATATAGCAATAAGTGCCCACATGAGAAGCAAGGAGAGATCTAAAATTGACACTCTATCGTCAAAATTGAAAGAACTAGAGGAGCAAGATCAAAAAAACTCAAAACCTAGCAGAAGAAAACAAATAACTAAGATCAAAGCAGAATTGAAAGAGATAGAGACACGAAAAACCCTTCAAAAAATCCATAAATCCAGGACCTGGTTTTCTGAAAAGATCAACAAAATAGACAGACCACTAGCAAGACTAATAAAAAAGAAAAGAGAGAATAACCAAATAGATGCAATAAAAAATGATAAAGGGGATATCACCACAGATTCCACAGAAATTCAAACCATCATCAGAGATTATTATAAACAACTCTATGCACATAAACTAGAAAACCTGGAAGAAATGGATAAATTCCTGGACAGTTGCCTTCTCCCAAGCCTAAACCAGGAAGATGTCGAAACCTTGAATAGACCAATAACAAGGTCTGAAGTTGAGGCAGCAATTAAGAGCCTACCACCCAAAAAAAGCCCAGGTCCAGATGGGTTCACAGCCGAATTCTACCAGACATACAAAGAGGAACTGGTACCATTCCTACTGAAACTATTCCAAATAATCCAAAAAGAGGGAATCCTTCCCAAATCATTTTATGAGACTAACATCATCCTGATACCAAAACCCGGCAGAGACTCAACAAGAAAAGAAAACTACAGGCCAATATCCATGATGAACATAGATGCAAAAATCTTCAATAAAATACTGGCAAGCCGATTACAACAGCACATCAAAAAGCTTATCCACCATGATCAAGTAGGATTCATCCCGGGGATGCAAGGATGGTTCAATATATGCAAGTCTATAAATGTAATTTACCACATAAACAGAACCAAAGACAAAAACCACATGATTATCTCAATTGATGCAGAGAAGGCCTTCGACAAAATTCAACAGCCCTTTATGCTAAAAACTCTCAATAAACTAGGTATCGACGGAACGTATCTCAAAACAATAAAAGCTATTTACGACAAACCAACAGGCAATATCATACTGAATGGGCAAAAACTGGAAGCATTCCCTTTGAAATCTGGCACTAGACAAGGATGCCCTCTCTCACCACTCCTATTCAATATAGTACTGAAAGTTCTAGCTAGAGCAATCAGGCAAGAAAAAGAAATAAAGTGTATTCAAATAGGAAAGGAGGAAGTCAAATTGTCTCTATTTGCAGACGACGTGACTGTATATCTAGAAGACCCCATCGTCTCAGCCCAAAATCTCCTGAAACTGATAAGCAACTTCAGCAAAGTCTCAGGATACAAAATCAATGTGCAAAAATCACAAGCATTCCTATACACCAATAACAGACTTAAAGAGAGCCAAATCAAGAATGAACTGCCATTCACAATTGCTACAAAGAGAATAAAATACCTAGGAATACAACTAACAAGGAACGTAAAGGACCTCTTCAAGGAGAACTACAAACCACTGCTCAACGAAATAAGAGAGGACACAAACAGATGGAGAAACATTCCATGTTCATGGTTAGGAAGAATCAATATCGTGAAAATGGCCATACTGCCCAAAGTAATTTACAGATTCAACGCTATCCCCATCAAGCTACCAATGACCTTCTTCACAGAACTGGAAAAAACCACCTTAAACTTCATATGGAACCAAAAGAGAGCCCGCATAGCCAAGTCAATTCTAAGCAAAAAGAACAAAGCGGGAGGGATCACACTACCAGACATCAAACTATACTACCATGCTACAGTAATCAAAACAGCATGGTACTGGTACCAAAACAGAGATATAGACCAATGGAACAGAACAGAGACATCGGAGGCAACACAACATATCTACAACCATCCGATCTTTGACAAACCTGATAAAAACAAGCAATGGGGAAAGGATTCCGTTTAATAAGTGGTGTTGGGAAAACTGGCTAGCCATATGCAGAAAGCAGAAACTGGACCCCTTCCTGACACCTTACACTAAAATTAACTCCAGATGGATTAAAGACTTAAACATAAGACCTAACACCATAAAAACCCTAGAAGAAAACCTAGGCAAAACCATTCAGGACATAGGCATAGGCAAGGACATCATGACCAAAACACCAAAAGCATTGGCAACAAAAGCCAAAATAGACAAATGGGACCTAATCAAACTCCACAGCTTCTGCACAGCAAAAGAAACAGTCAGTAGAGTGAATCGGCAACCAACAGAATGGGAAAAAATTTTTGCAGCCTACCCATCTGACAAAGGGCTGATACCCAGAATTTATAACGAACTAAAACAGATTTACAAGAAAAAAACAAACAAGCCCATTCAAAAATGGGCAAAGGATATGAACAGATACTTTACAAAAGAAGACATACATGAGGCCAACAAGCATATGAAAAAATGCTCATCATCACTCGTCATTAGAGAAATGCAAATCAAAACTACATTGAGATACCATCTCACGCCAGTTAGAACGGCGATCATTAAAAAAGCTGGAGACAACAGATGCTGGAGAGGATGTGGAGAAATAGGAACACTTTTACACTGTTGGTGGGAGTGTAAATTAGTTCAACCATTGTGGAAGACAGTGTGGCGATTCCTCAAGGACCTAGAAATAGAAATTCCATTTGACCCAGCAATCCCATTACTGGGCATATATCCAAAGGATGATAAATCGTTCTACTATAAGGACATATGCACACGAATGTTCATTGCAGCACAGTTTACAATAGCAAAGACCTGGAACCAACCCAAATGCCCATCGATGATAGACTGGACAGGAAAAATGTGGCACATATACACCATGGAATATTATGCAGCCATCAAAAACGATGAGTTTACGTCCTGTGTAGGGACATGGATGAACCTGGAAACCATCATTCTCAGCAAACTGACACAAGAACACAAAATCAAACATCGCATGTTCTCACTCATAGACGGGTGTTGAACAATGAGAACACATGGACACAGGGAGGGGAGCACTATACACTGGGGTCTGTTGGAGGGGAGTGGGGGGGACAGCGGGGTGTGGGGAGTTGGGGATAGCATGGGGAGAAATGCCACATATAGGTGAAGGGGAGGAAGGCAGCAAATCACAATGCCACGTGTGTACCTATGCAACAATCTTGCATGTTTTTCATATGTACCCCAAAACCTAAAATGCAATTAAAAAAAAAAAGCTTTTCCTTCCAATTTTGCCTAAATTTTACCTTGTATTTGGAACACTATTAAGGAAAACTTTTGTTCTGCATGGGTCTCCTCACCTCTTAATTTCTACTTGCTCATACAAAACCAACAAGTTTGACAAGGAATAATAAATAAACAATAATGAACAATAAGCAAGTGCCTGCTTTCCGCTCCAGCTTTGCTTCTCTCAGAGCCTACCCCCAATCAACAGAGCAATAACAGATGAACTGGAAGCAAGCTAGCTTGTCATACGGTGCAAGAGAGAGTTTTAGCAGAGAGTTCTAAATACTATTTGTCTGACCTCTATGTTCAGGCCAAAGAATGTGAGAAGTTTTTAGATACCATAGTGAGTCAACCTTGAAACAAAACGTTTCCGTTCTGCTTCATCATAAATGAAATGCAATCTAGAATTTAAGCAAGCTATTTAAAAACTATAGGTTTTTGTTGTTGTTTCGTTTTTTGAGATGGAGTGTTGTTCTGTTGCCCAGGCTGGAGTGCAGTGATGTGATCTTGGCTATTGCAACCTCCACCTCCTGGGTTCAAGTGATTCTCCTGCCTCAGACTCCTGAGTAGCTGGGATTATAGGTGCCTACCATGCCCAGCTAATTTTTGTGTAAAAATTATAGGCATTTCTAACTTATCTCCATAACTCAGGATTTTCCTAACATCCAGTCGAAACAAAATGTAGTAATAAACTGAATACTGAAAGTCATGAGACGATCACCCGTAAGCTATAACTTCCAGTGCTTATGTTTAGAACAGTTTCATTGGACTGACAAAACATAAATACTGAATATGTAAACATAAAATATTTTATGCTAATAAAATACTCCTTTAATCTCTTTTATATGTTGAACGTCCTGATGAGATTGCTGAAAAATAGATGCACTAACAGACTTACAGGTACAGTTGGGCTTACTCAAGACAAAAACAGGTTCTGGTCTAATGCTTAGCATTAGAAGAGGGGACAGGACAAGAAATACAGTAGGAACCCTCCCGTTCTCATTGCAAGGCCTGGCAGTGGCTACCCTGGCACATGGCTTCTCTTGCCCCACGACTCACACACCATGCATGCCACAGACCAGAGCCCCCTGACACAGGGAAACCACAGCCTCAATTCACCACCAATCTTTGATATTGTTAAAAGAAAGACTTTAGACAAATTAATTTAAGAGTTTAACAGAGCGAAGAATGACTCATGAATTGGGCAATCTGTGGAACCAGACTAGGTTCAGAGTGACTCTAGTGTAGTCGTGTGGACTCATGGACAGAAAATGAAAGGTGATGTACAGGAAATGGAAGTGAGGTACAGAAACAGCCGGGTTGGTTACACCTGGGTCTTTGCCTTGTTTGAACACAGTTTGAACAGCTGGCCACCTGTGATGGGTTGAAGTATGGCTGCTGTGATTGGCTGAGACTTGCTGCTTGTTACAAGAGGTTACAGTCTGTTTACACAACCTGAGATCACAGTTCACGATGTAAGAGAAACCTTTAGGTGGAACTTAAAATTCGCAAGGGGATAGCTTTAGGCTACACTTAATTTAACACTGTTCTCATCATGTGGGCCCAGATTGAGTATAAATACAGCAAAATGTACTCCACATCCCACAGTTATCTTAACTACAGTTTCCAAGGAAACAGCACTACGAAAAGATAGACTCCAGGTCTTCACAGGCAAGCCCAGGTCTGGAATTATGCTGCTAAAAAAAAGTGAAAACTTCTGGTCCATTAGAAGGGATCTGCCTCCCCTTAATCAGCTTCCACAATTGCTTGTGTTCCAAGAGTTCTTAGTGATGAAGTAATGACTGTGATTTACTGATCCTTTTAGCCTTGAGTAATTAGCAAACACTTACTATCCCCTAATGGAAATATAAACCCAGAAGAAAGATTACAACATTTTCACATACAGTAAAACCTTACTATCTTATTTTATTTATTTATTTATTTTTATTTTTTTGAGACAGGGTCACGCTCTCTCACCCAGGCTGGAGTGCAGTGGTGTGATCTTGGCTCACTGCAACCTCTGCCTCCCAGTTTCAAGCAATTCTTGTGCCTCAGCCTCCTGGGCAGCTGGGACTATAGAGGCCCACCACCATGCCCAGCTAACTGTTTGTATTTTAGTAGAAATAGGGTTTCACTATGTTGCCCAGGCTGGTCTTGAACTCCTGACCTCAGGTGATCCACTCACCTCAGCCTCCTAAAGTGCTGGGATTACAGGCCTGGGCTACCATGCCCGGCCAACCTTACTACTTTCTAATCATTATGTAATTCTGGTTAGCTACATTCTGCTGAGAAAAGCAATCACCTTCTTTTTAATATTTGATGATAATCAACTGTATGTCCTCAGTAAATTATTCAAATTATTACTAGAGAAGTATCTAGCCTTAAATTCTCCTTAATGCTCCCAAGGCCCCATGTTTGCTCCTTAGTTCATTCCTTTTGGACTCCACGGACTGTGCCCATGGGGCAGCAGAGGGAAGTTGTTGAAAGCAGTGGCTTTAGGGTCCAACTGCCTGGGGCAGTGTTTTGGAGGAAGGCAGTTAACTTCTCCAAGCAGTTAAGTCTTCAATGCCAATGACAGTAGCATGTCTCCCTCAGGAAGTTATGTGGATCAAAGGAGGGAAGGCCTGTGGAAGGTACTGGCCTTGAGTTTGGCGGGTAGTGGTGTAAAGCCGGTGCTGCTAGCTGATGCTGCAACTGTGCCACGACTATGCCAGGAGCTGGCCATAAAAGATAAACCATACTCCACTGCCACTGCTACATACTTCAGAGAGGGCACACAGGAAAATGTCAGATGTGCCCCGATGACAGTGTCCCACAGGCACACACTCAGTACAGGGCTGGTCATGATTCACCATGAAGAGAAGGAAGCGTAGGCTGAAGCTTTGGAGATGAGGGGTTTCTGGTAGAAAATGCATTTTGCGAAGATCATCAAGGACCCAATCAAGTTGACACTCTCAGTCTCTAAATTCTTGAGGTGTCCACCAACATTTGACCTTCTGACCATTCCTTTCTTTGGTTTCCAAGACAACACTCCCTTCTATTTCTCTACTAATCTCAAGTATCCCACCTGGATATCTGAAAGGCAGTTCAAAATGGAAATGACCAAAACTGAATTCCTTTTCTTTTAGTAAAAATAACCACAATGACAAACTTTTACAGAAGGCTCACTGTACACCAGGCACTGTTCCCACACTGAACAATGGATGAATTCACTGAATTCTCACAGCATCTAACAATGCTATGAGGTGGATGTCATTATTATCTCTATTTCACAAAGGAAACTATAGCACAGGCAGGTTAAGTAACTCGCCCAAGATCACAGAGCTGGTAAATGGCAGAGCTGGGGATGGAGGCAGTCAGCTGCCACTCTATGCTCTGGCCACTGCTCCAGG
This sequence comes from Aotus nancymaae, assembly GCF_030222135.1. Lineage (NCBI taxonomy): Eukaryota > Metazoa > Chordata > Mammalia > Primates > Aotidae > Aotus > Aotus nancymaae. The sequence continues at coordinate 33,479,413 of NW_026988425.1, forward strand.
CTGCCTCATCCTTCAGCAGTCTTTCCTCAGGACACTAGCAGGTCATCCAAGCCAGAAACCTGGGAGCCAGACTTGACTTCTCCCTCTTTGCTCCCTGTCAGTCCATTATCAATTCCCAGCAATTTTACATCTCAATTATTCCTTCAATGCAAACCAACTGTACCGTTTACTGCTTTAGTACTTGCCCTGATGTCTTCAGCAATAATCCAGTAATTGGTCTCTCTACCTCCAGTCTTGTCTCCTCAAATCCATTCTCCACCCTACCTCCAAATGTCTGTGAAAATGCAAACATGGAGTGGTGCTAGAGTAAGCTCTCTTACCCACTAGCTGTGAGATCTTGAGCAAATGGCTATGCTTCCATTTCCTCCTCTTTAAAACAACAATGTATTCCTCATGCAGTTTTGAGCAGAAGAAGAAATCACACAGGGAAAGCGCTCAGCAGAACATGAGGCAAGCACTCAGTGGATGACAGTGAACAAACAGAAGAATTATGATATCAGAGCGTCCCCTACAAAACGCAGCAGGAAGGTTTAGACGGAGCTCCATTTTACCTTAGTATCCCTAAGAATTTTCTCTACCTGCTGAGGGAGACTTCTTGCACTTTTTTTGAAAGACAACTGCTTGAAAACGATATACTGAGCACAAGAGATAACTTGGGGAAAATTGCTGAAATATTTAGGTTGGCACAAAAGTAATTGTGGATTTGGTAAAACCTGTAATTACTCTTACACCAAACTAAAACAACATAGGAATCAGATGAGTCACAAAAAGTTTAGAAAATTGACTCCAAGAACAGATGATCAAAATATGACATTCTAACAGATATATAAAGGACATGAACCTATTTTAAAAAGAAAAGGATATCCTTGGTAACTTGGATTGAAACTTTAAATGTCATTTATCTCTTGTCTTCTTCAAAAAAGGATTTTAAGCAGCCATATCTTACACTTAGCGACAAGCGGCAGGCATCTACCCCAATTAATACTTACCATACTTGCATCAATGACCTGACCCTTGCCAGAGCGTGTGCGTTCAAAAAGAGCCATTACAATGCCCAACGCACACATAAGGCCACCACCAGCAAAGTCAGCCAGGAGATTCAGCGGGGCATATGGATTCTCATCACTTCTGCCAATTTTTGAGAGAACACCTACATCATTAAAAACAAATTTAATGTCTCTTTTAAATTTAATCTCTTCTTAAAATAAATATGTGAGCATCTTAGAGGAATAACCAATCATCTCTCCAGTAGATAATCTAAGTGAAAGCTAGTATACAACACTTTTCCAAATCTGAGTTTATTCAGCAAACTTACCACAGGCTTTCCCTCAAGACAGGATCCTGGTTTTGTTTTTTTTTTCTCTCTAAAACCTATTCCAACCACCATTTTCAAAATATTGCTAAGCTTTTACTCACTCATTTTTGAAAAAGAAAATGATTATTTGTTTTGTGTTTTTAAAACGGTAAATGAACTTTCATTCTTATTAAAAAGAAACGCAAAAAAATACTTGTACACAAGAAAAAAAGGAATTTAATTTTAAAACAGATGTGAAAAGCCAATTCTATACACACTTCTTTCCTCAACCTTTAAATGTGTACTCACAGAAAATCTGAAACTTCCTTTAGTCAATAACACACAGTTCTTAGAATTCTGGAATCAGGCCAATCTTACATGTTGTCTCTCAGGCAAAAACTCTAATAAAGTAATGTTAGGATCTGAAAACCACGGGTTTTTTCTAGTGTTCATAGAAGTCTGAAACAATGACTTAGGCAATGATTCTCAATGTGGTGGGTAGAGATTTGATGGGGAGAAGTAGCTGTTAGAATCTAACTATATCAACATTTTCAAACTACAGAGCAACCGTCTCTAGTACCCATTAAGCCTCTTAATTCCTAGCAGGGGCTTGTCTGAGAATTGACTCAACAAATATAGTAAATAAATGATAGTAGTGAGCACATCCTTCGAACATGTGAAGGGGTGGGGTAAGAGAAGCTTGAGAATGATTATTTCAAGACCCAAAGCAATCCATTTTAAACAACCATGCTCTCCTGATGGATTTTGATAAATATTTAAATCTTCACCTTTAAAAATTCTTGTTAATCAACATACCTATAGATCTTGATGAAATAAACTAAAAGTGTAGACTAAATTTTTTTTAACATACCTGACAAAGCCAAATAGTTGATATCATGGCCAGCTAACCTAGAGAAGCTTCCTGACTGGCCAAATCCACTCAGCCTGGCATAAATAAGCCTTGGATTCTCCTGCTGCAGAATCTCTGGGCCAAGCTGGAGTCTCTCCATGACACCTTAAGAGAAAAGTAACAATCTTCTTAAGAGAGTATGAATTAAGAATGAGGATAATCTCTTCTCTGAGGCAAACATAAAACAGCACTATTGCAAGTAATATTAATGACATTTGCTGTAGGTTGACAGCATGTTTCCAGCAATTAAGGACCCAAAGAGTGAAGCCACCATTTCTGGAATGTGTGGCTTCTTCCCAGGATGTAATTTCTCCTGGCACATCCCTGTTTCCCTCTAGGTTTATCCAAGGCTATTTATTCAATCCCCAGAGCAGGGTCTCATCGCTTTAGGAAACCCCTTTTCTCTTTCTGTACTGCATCAGTGTTTGCCACGTCCCACCTCACCTGCACTTGCTCATACATACATACACTTATCTTCCCTATCAGCTCATGAGCTTCTCCTGCAGAATTCACACCTGATCTGTTTCCACAGGCACTTAAGTGCCTAGCATCTCTGCCTTCATGAAAAAGCTCAGTACCCATCTGTAGAAAGGGAGGTGAGTGACAATAGTACCTGAGAGCTTTTCAGCTATCAACAAGTATAATATATATTGCACAAACCCCAGGTAACAGCACCTGAAGTTTCCTGGGATAATAAACTCACCATTCCAGTAATTGGCTTCACTCTTTGGGTCCTCAGCTGCTGGAAATATACCATCAGCCTACAGCAAATGTTATTAATTGTACTCGCAAAGAAGGCTAAAATAAATCACAAAAAAAACTCTAGTTATCTTCGTAAACACCAGTCACAACGCTTCACCTGGAGGGTATATCCATATTCCAAGTCGATCTCCTGATTACAAGACCTTGGACAAATTAGTTAACCATGCTCAGACTCCCTCATCTTAAATGGAGTATTCTTAAATTATTACACAATCTTAATCATTATTGTTACAATCCTCAAATACGGCTGTGAGAGTTAAATGAGTTAACACATTTAAATAAGCCTGGTGTCCTGTAGACATTCATTCATTCACCATTTACCGATTTCCCGTTATAGATCAGGTAATGCTTTGAATTTCTATTTGAACAAAATTATTCTGGCAGCTGTCTGAGAATGAACTGAAGTGACAACAGCCCCAAACACCAGTTTTTAAAAGCCTGTCACACCAGTGTCAAGGCAGCTGCAGCAGGTATGGAAATAGTCCAAGTGGGTTAAGTAGCAAAATGACTGTATTGGTGATCACTGAAACTGGATGTGGTGAAAGGAATACTGGAGTCCATGATGAAGTACAGGTTTCAGATTCAGGCACTCACTGAAACAAGTAATAGAGAAGGTGGAGATGCTGTTTTAGAAGTAAGAAGGAAAGGCTCAGCTTGGGATCTGTGGACGATGCCTGGTGGAGAGCCCTGACAGCGATGCCCAGGACCTATGTATGCCAGCGTCTGAGACTCTGAAAAGGCGGAAGTCTCTATAAAAGGTGAAAATGGTGGGAATGAATAAGGGGGGTCCATGCTGAGAATTGAACCTCTCCCAAGCAGGGAGAGTTAGCCTGGGTTCGTGGATAGCTTCAGGGTACAGCACTCCATAAACATAACGGAATGACCGTGGGCCTATACAGTTTTCCAGGGAGGGAATCCTACAGCTTTTATTAGATTCTCACAGGGTTCAAGACCCTCAAGAAATTAAGAAAGGCAAATACAGAATGTTAATTAAGGAAAAAAGAGGATTTTGGGAAGGAGTCAGAGAGGCAAAAGGAGAAACGGGGCAACAGCAGTATCTCAGAACCCAAGTTTTGGACCATCGTCTCAAGGGACGAATGATCACCAACAATACCCTAGGAGCAAAAACATATAGAATGCTGGGGCTGCCGAGGGTTCCTGCGGCAACAGGGCAAAGGTGTGGCGGGCGCAGCCTCGATCGAACGGCCAGACCCCTAACCTCCGCGGGAACTTTCCGAGAGCAGCCCGCGGGGCCCGGGCTCACCGCTGCGGAAGGGCACCAACAACACGTCCGACTGTGCGCACAGACGCCGCAGCACCGCGACTCCCCGGGGCTGCTTCAGGTCCAGCGCCAGCGAGCGCTTGCCCCGGGCCAAGCCGCTCACGTCGTAGCGGGAGCCGGGCCGGTCCACGCGCATCACCCGCGCCCCAAAGTCCGCCAGGACCATACCACAGAACGGGACCGGGGCCAGGCCGGCCAGCTCCACGACCAAGATGCCCCGCAGTGCCATGGCACTTACTTCCCACTTCCCTCTGAAGGAAGCTGAGCAGTTCTTTGCCTGGGCCCAGCAGCTTGCAGGCAGCCCTAGCCGGGCCCGTATGCCCCGCCCCCAGGCCCGTAGCTCCGCCCCTTTTTGGTGCGCCTGCGCGAATCCACAGAGTCTGCGCACTAGTGCGCTTCCCTCCCGGCCTCTCGGGTCTGCCAAATCTCCTAGTTTACTTTCCTTTTCCTGCAGCCTAAATTTCTGAGTCCTAAATTGCAGGAGCTGACCTTTGGAACTCCTGCCTATTACCGTCCTCTCTGGACGACTTTATTGTCACCATGGCGATCCCCAGCCATTGTTTCGTTTGAGCCCCTAACTCCTGCCTTGCTCTTGGGAAATAAAATAACGTAAACACGTAAAAACAATGCAAAGGCATTTTCTTCCCTAGACTGCAGGTTGTCGTCTTCACCGCCCCCGCTTAGCTAGCTAGCTACCTGGTAGTTTAATTCAGAAACGGCTTGCAATCCCTCCTAAATGCACTCATTTTGAGTTACAAACTGTGGATTACACGTCTTTTTTAAAAAGTTCAGACTACACTAGGAAAATTAGTATCAGAAGAGCATTAAGGAGTGTGATGCTCATCAGAACTAAATGAGAGGGCTTTAAAAATGTTAGTTTGTCTTCTGCCATTTCTACAGATAGCTACAATTTCAGGTTTTCAACCTAATACGTGATATTACAGCCCCACTGCTTTTACAAATCATTTTCTCTCTTCTAGGTATAGCCTGTGTGCAGGTGGCCTAACATAATCTTTAACATCTCTAGGAATTTGAATAGAAGCAGAAGCGGGTGCCAGAGACATGCCTGCACTAATCTTTATTAAGTGTGTGTTTATGTATTTTTCAACCAAGTGATTAAATCAAAAGCAAAACTTGGCACGATTGTAATCAAGATCTTTTAGGCGAGAAAGTCATGATGAGTTTTGGAATTATTTTAGGACTCTGTGGCTTTCCCTTCATAGAAATAGAAAAAAAAATCCTAAAATTTGTATAGACCCACAAAAGATCCTGAATAGCCAAAGCAACACTGAACAAAAAGAACAAAGCAGGAAGCAACACATTACCAGAATTCAAATTATACTACAAAGGTATAGTAACCAAAACAGCATACTGTTGGCATAAAACAGACACATAGACCAATGGAACAGACTAAAGAACCCCAAAATAAATCCATGTATTTACAGCCAACTGATTATCAACAAAAACACCAAGAACATACATTAAGGAAAGGACATTCTATTCAATAAATAGTGCTGGAAAAACAGGAACTCTATATGCAGAAGAATGAAACTAGACCCCTACTCCTCACCACTTAGAAACATTAACTCAGAATGGATTAAAGACTTAGCCGTACAACCTGAAACTATAAAACTGCTAGAAAAAAATGGATAAAACACTTCAGAACATTGACCTAGGCACAGATTTTATGACTAAGACTTCAAAAGCACAGGCAACAAAAACAAAAAATAGACAAATAGGACTATATTAAACTAAAACGCTTCTCCACAACAAAGGAAACAACAGAACAAAGAAACAACTTATTGAATATCAGAAAATATTTTGCAAATTATTCATCCAACAAGGGACTAATATGCAAAATATACAAGAAACTCAATCCAACAGCAAAAACTGAAATAATCTCATTAAAAAGTGGGCAAAGGTTCTGAACAGACCTTTCTCAAAAGACATACAAATAGACAACAGGTATATGAAAAAATGTTCAACATCACTAATCATCAGGGTAATGCAAATCAAAACCACAGTGAGATACCATCTTACTTTAGTTAGACTGGCTATTATTAAAAAGACAAAAAAATAACAAATGCTGGCAGAGATGCAGAGAAGAGGAACTCATACACACTGTTGGTGGGAATGTAAATTAGTTTAGCCATTATGGAAAACGGTTTTCCATAATGAGAAAACCATTTTGTTTTCTCATTTAGGTTTGTGAGAAAACTAAAAATAGAACTGCTATATGATTCAGCAATTCCTCTACTGGGCATACATCCCAAAGAAATGATATTAGCACATCAGAGGAACACCTGTACCCACATGTTTATTGAAGCATTATTTACAGTAGCCAATATATGAAGTCGACTTAAGTGTCCATTACTGGATGAACGGACAAAGAAAATGTACACATATACACAATAAAATCCTGTTTGATCATTAAAAAAAAGGATGAAATCCTGTCATCTGCAGCAACATGGATGGAACTCGGGTTCATTATGTTAAGTGAAATAAACTAGACACAGAAAGACAAATATCACATATTCTCATTCAGATGTGGGAGCTAAAAATCTAATCTCATAAAGATAAAGAGTAGAATTATAGGGGGCAGAGATGAAGAGAGGTTGGTTAATGGGTATAAACAGGCAGTTAGATAGAAGGAATAAGTTATAGTATTTGATAGCACAGTTGGATGACTATAGTTAACAACAGTATATTGTATATTTCAAAATAGCGGCCAGATGCAGTGGCTCACACCTGTAATCCCAGCACTTTGGAGGATTGAGGCAGCAGAATCACTTGAGGCCAGAAGTGTGAAAACAGCCTGGGCAACATAGTGAGACACTCATCTCTACAAAAAACTTGAAAAATTATCTGAATGTGGCGGGCGTATACCTATAGGCCTACCTACTCATGAGGCTGAGATCTGGGGATCACTTGAGCCCAGGAGTTTAAGACTTCAGTAATCTATAATCACACCACCGCACTCCAGCTTAGGAGACAGAGTGAGACGCTATATAAAAAAAAAGAAAGAAAAAAAGCTAGAAGAGAAGATTTGAAATGTTTCCAACACAAAGAAATGATAAATGTTCTGGGTGATGAATATCCTAAAATCCCTGATTTGATTATTACACATTGTATTCACGTATGAAAATATCACGTGTACTCCATAGATATGTATGAATACTATGTATTAATAATAAATCAATAAAAATGTACATGTTAAAGCCCTAACCCTCAGTACCTCAGAATGTGGTTGTATTTGGAGATAGGGCCAAAATGAAGTCACATGGGTAGGCCCTAATCCAGAATGACTAATATTCAATCCTGGTATCCGTAGAAGAGAGATTAGGACCAAAATCACCACAGACCTAGGGTGACCATGTGAGGACACAGTGAGATCAAGTGAGGACACGTCTTGTCTTCAAGCCAAGGAAAGAGACTTCAGAAGAAATCAAACCTGCCAACATCTTGGTCTTGCACTTTTAGCCTCCAGAACTGCAATAAATTAAACTTCTGTTGTTTAAGCCAACCAGTCTGTGATATTTCATTGTGACAGCCTTAGTAAACAAATACACCCTCTGCCCTACAATTACAGATAAGGTCTCTAACACAGGTCTCAGGTCATCTAATAGATTTCATTTTCTATCTCAGAGAATAGCTTTGGAACCATGCCTCCCAGATTCCGGGTTTATTTCCCATAAATAATCATTTGGCCAGGGATATCTTCTTAAGTGCATTCAATCTTTCCATCGTCTTCCTCCTAGTCACCATCATGCATCTATTTACACAAAATCCAGTTGATAAGGAGATTCACTTGCCTTTTTCTTTCTCCTCCAGGACATCCCTGTAGTAAGGGAGTAAATGCATTATAAGCCAGCTGCTTTTAACTCCTTCCATAGATAAGGTCTTCTTTAACTTTCACCTATAGTTAGATTTATTTGATTCCCCACCACAGCATTCAAGAGATAAACACAACCAGGTATGGTGGCTCACTCCTGTAATCCCAGCCCTTTGGGAGGCCGAGGTGGGCAGATCACTTGAGGTCAGGAGTCTGAGACCAATCTGGCCAATGTGGTGAAACCCTGTCTCTACTAAAGTATACACATTAGCTGGGCTTGGTGGTGTCTGTAATCCAAGCTACTCCAGAGGCTGAGGCAAGAGAATCACTTGAACCTGGGAGGTGAAGGTTGCAGTGAGCTGAGATCGTGCCACTGCACTCCAGCTTGGGTGGCAGAGTGAGACTCAGTTTTCAAAAAAGAAAAAGAGACAAACCCATGATTTTGATGTATGTTCTACAGTCCATTATAACTATTTGCAGACATAGCTGTACTATTTACATATTTTGTTTTGTCAAAATATTATTTTGTTTTTAATTTAATAAATTATATTATATTGCACTTATTTTTCTGAACTACTTTTTCATTCAATTTTACATTAACTGGCTCTCCATTTCTACTACTTTCTTTTAGATCCATCAGGATTCTTGGTATAAATACAAAAAAGTTCACTGGAAGGATATCAATTAGCTCATATTGTTGCTGGGAAAGCTAGAAATCAGGCAATGAATAGGGCATGGAATAGTTTGGGCTGCTAGAGTCAATTCAAGTTTGCAGCATGAATGTCTGGTTAGGATAGAGCATCTGCACAGAGAATTCACTCACCTCTGTCCGGTTGAATTCCTGCCTGCTGTGCAGGATTGGCACCAGCCTATTTCTGACCCAAAAGGGCAGAGGGACTAACTTGAAGGGCCTCCCACTGACAATTAAGATGGAGCTGTTAAACTAGACTAATGACTGTGGTGGATTAAAACACATCAAATATTATGAACATTCATGAGTTCACAATAAATGGTTTATAAAAGCCTTTATTAATCCCTGTTGGAGGTTGTTAGGGCACCAACTTTTTATTCTAAATGTTGATTATTTATCTTGACCTCCATATACATAGTATTTCAGGATAACCAAATAGCTAATAAAAGAATGTCTGTCTTTAAAACTTTCACTATTTTGCAACCCCAAATGAAATAGCAAATTTAAGCTATATTCCTAACTGGCTGCTGAAAACATTAGGCAAAAAGCTAAAGAGGAAAATGTCTTAGTTTGTTCAGCTGCTATAACAAATCACTGTAGACTGGGTGACTTAAACAGACATTGATTTCTCACAGTTCTGGTGGCTGGAAAGTCCAAAATTGAGGTGCTGGCAGAGTCATTGCTTGGTGAGGGCACTCTTTGTGGCTTCTCATTATGTTCTCAGAGGGTGGAAGGTGGGAGAGAGAGAAAGAGAGAAGCAAGCTAATCCCATCATGAGGACCCCACCCTCCTGACTTAAACACCTCCTGTATTAGTACATTCTTATGTTATTATGAAGAAATACCTGAGACTGGGTAATTTATACAGCAAAGAGGTTTAATTGACTCACACAGTTCTGCATAGCTTGGGAGGCCTCAGGAAACTATCATGGCCCAAGGTGAAAGAGAAGCAAGGCACCTTCTTCACAAGGTGGCAGGAAGGAGAAAAGCAAGCAGGGGATAGGCCAGACACTTATAAAACCATCAGATCTGTAAGAACTCACACAGTATCATGAGAACAGCATGGGGGAACTGCCCCCATGATCCAATTACTTCCCACTGGGTCCCTCCCACAACACATGCAGATTATGGGAACTACAATTCAGGATGAGATTTGGGTGGGGACACAGCCAAACCATATCACCTCCCAAAGCCATCACCAAATACCATTACACTGGGGATTAGGGTTTCGATATGTGAATTTTGGGGGATACAAACATTCAGTTCATAGCAGAGAACTTTATAATGTATAAATCTGGCTTTGACATCCTGAATCCACTGGTCAACTTTAATATCAATATAATAGGGCACTAGGTACTTCCCTGTATGATGCAATGGACAGAACCACCCATGAAGTTCTTGCAAAAATCTGAAGCCTAAATTTAATCAAGCATCTTGTTTGTCTACTTACAGGAAATATAGAGGATAGAGGATAAACCAAAGGATATAATCAGCAAAATCCACAATGTTAGAAAGTAAATGATACCTAAGTAATAAATTATCACACATTTAAAAAGACTTAGATACATTAATCAAACGTAATATACAAATATTATCTGACATCCCAATTTAACCAAACACACAATAGGAAGGTATTTATAAGACAATTGGGATATCATTAAACTTTGACTGGATACTTGATAATATTAAGAATTTTTTCCTTTTGAGATTGTTATTTTTCTTTCTATTGTTATCATTCTTCTCTCTCTCTTTTTTTTTTTTTTTAAGTAGAGGCAGGGTCTTGATACATTGCCCAGGCTGGTCTCAAATTCCTGGACTCAAGCAATCCACCTGCCCTACCCTCCCAAAGTGCTGAGATAACAGGCATGAGCCACCTCACCCAGCCCATTTTTTTTTTTTATGTTTTTAATTTTTAAAACTAATTTATCTGAGATACATGCTGAAGTGTTATAGGCCCTGAAAGCTAATCAAGGAACTTACAATTTCTGACCAGCTGGATTTGAGAATTGCTATGAATCTTTGGCCTTTGTCCCTCTCATTCCCTTCTTTTTTGAATAGGAAATTTTACATCTGTTATCTGTATTTTTCTGTCCTACTATTTTATTAGATGTGGGGGGCCAATAACTTTTCTCTTTAGTTTCACAGGTTAGCAGATCAAAAGGAGCTATACTCAAGGAGCTGGACTGAAGAACTATTTCCAAAAAGCCTGTCTACATCTGGACATAATCCAAAGGATGAGATTCTAGACTTCTGAGATGATGTTATGATGATATGAGATCTCTGAGGACCTTGCGAGAAAATGACTCTATTTTGCATGTGGGAAGTATTTGGGTCATTAGGGGGCTGAAGGGCAATCTAAGGTTGACTCTAAGATGACCCAGTTGATCTCCTCCTCCTAGAATCCATGCCCTTGTGAAACCCCCTCCCTTTGAGTTAGAGCTAGCCTGGTGACTTGCTTCTAACCAACAGAATACCACAAGGTGATGGGATGTCACTTCCCTGATTAAGTTCTAAGTGGTTGTGGCTTTTATCTTATTTTCTGCAATAAATTCTCAGTTTCCATGCTTTAATGAAGTTAGCAGTTCAGTGGACAAGCCCATATGATAAGGAGCTGAGGGAGCTGCCAGACAACAGCTAGCAAAGAACTGAGGCTGTCAGTCCAACACCCTCAACAAATGGAGTTTTGCTAGCAATCTTGGCAGCATGGAAGCAGAGCCTTCTCTAGTTGAGCTTTCAGATGACCCAGCCCTTGTCTACACCTTGACTGTAGCCCTGTGAGAGCTTCCGAAGCAAAGAATCTGGCTGAACCATGCCTGGACTCTTGACCCACAGAAACCATAAAATAATGAATGTGTGCTATTTTAAGCTGTTAGTCTGTGGTTGTTATGTATCAGTAAATAATTAAAACATGCTGTAACTTATTTCTTTCTTTTAACAATCCTTTGTGGTACATGCTAGTAGACAACCTGGTTTTACAAATGAGGAAACTAAAGCAAAGATATTGAGTAATTTCCCCAAAGTAACTCATTTACACCAAGAGGGGAGAGACCTTCTTTCCTATTCCACAATATTGCTATGACACTAAAGAGTCAAGATGAGTGACAGTGGGTATGTTTTATGGGATTGCTGCAGGGGAAATAAGTGTAGAGAGAAGTTTTAAGGCATTCTGCAAAGCAGGGTGTTGCTATTCATGTCACTGGATTAACACTTACCATCCAAACAGGACTTGTTCCTCCTTACCTTGCACTGTCCAATAGACATTTGGAGAAGAAATGGTGCAGGCATGGTGGGGAGGGGGTGGGATATGTGGTCAGCGTTAGCTACCTGCGAAAGTTGCAGATACCAGGATGAAATTGCTTTCGTCAGACCCAGACAAAATAGAGCTGGTAAAGCCTGACAAAGAGGATGCTCATGCTCTTATATATCTGGGATAAGAACTGTTTCCAAGAATTTTCTAAAAACCCTTTGGTTTATAACTAGACATCCTCTAGGACTCTGATGATTCAGTTAAGATGTTCTCAAAAGAACACTTGCCTACTAACAGCATCTCCATCAATGAATTGCTAACAACTCTGGCTTTCATCCTCTAGAACCAATGAAAGGCACTTTAAAAATCCTCCCTCCTGATAGCATTAGCGGAAATACCTAATGTAAATGACGAGGTGAAGGATGCAGCCAACCACTATAGCATGTGTATACCTGTGTAACAAACCTGCATGTTCTGCACATGTACCCCAGAACTTAAAGTACAATTTAAAAAAAATCCTCCCTTCCTTTTGTTCTGGGAAATGGCTTGCTACAAGGAATCATGCTTTCTTTTATGACTTAAAACTTTCTTGTTTACGTAGGTCATGACCAGGTACAGACCTTCCATATTCCCACTTTTTATGTCTTATAAATAATAACTGAAGTGTTTGTTGAACTGTTCAATCCGGGCAAAATGCAAACTAACTTGACTTGACCAAAGTTCAGTTTTCCCCTTTGCCCAGGCACCTAAACTTTGGCCCAATCTGGGCACTGGAACATGGAACCATGTTAAAGTTAAAGGCCCCTCCTCCAGGGAACTGGCTGAACTCAGGGAACAGTGTTTGCTGGTCAACTGTCCCGTTATACCTGCCACTCATCCCATCCCCTGCACCCAGTTCTTATTTACTTCTCTCTATAAATGAAAGCCTATTTGTGTCTGGCCTTTGAGCTACAGATCTATAGATCTCAGAGCCTTCTCCCTATTACCAGAATCACCTTCCCCTTACGGCAATAATCCTTCTGAATAAAGTCTCTCTTTACGTAAATTTAAGTTGTTTTTTTTTTTATTTTACATTATTAACAACTTTTAAAAATGTATAGACTTTTTGACCAAATAATCTCACTTCTAGAAATTTAATCAAAGGAAATAGTTTATTTTTTAAAAAAAAGAATGCTCATGACATATTATTTGTAGTAGAAAAAAAATACTAGAAACAGCAAAAATCTTTTCCAAAACAGAAAAGTTAAATAAATTACGCAACCATTCAAAATATGTTTTCAAATTGTCCTTAGTAGCATTTGAGAGTGTTCTTAATAGGTTAGTCCAAACCATTAGAGAAAGATACAAAAATATACAAAAACTTAATTTCAAAGAGTTTATTACTATGTTTAAAAATAAAAGCCATCAATATATGAAGGAAAAGACAAATAAATATTTCAAAATATTAAAAATGTTAATATTATTTAATATTTGATAGGATGATTAATTTTATACTAAATACTTTGGTGTATTTTATAAATTTTCTACAGTGAGTTTTTTGTAATCAGAATTATATATATATATATGTATGTATAACACTCCAAACATACCAAAGCAAGAAATTTGTCTCTGGCCATCAAATATTATCTTTTCCACAAGCTTTCATTACACTCTTAGCTAGTTACCGTTTCCTGTGAATTCCTAGCCCTTTGCCCTCTATGGCTGTAAAAACGTTCTACTTTAGGTTATTTTATTCATGTACGTATTCCCTTTAGCCTATTGTCCTCTATTAGGTTGAAAACTTAGGGAAGATAAGACTTGTACTTTAAATGCCATAGGAGTGCCTGGAATAGCACAGTATCTTGCATAAAGTAGATGTTTATGAATCCCAGCCACATTGTTTGGAGTTTACATTTGCATATTCCATCCTCTGAATTTTTTTATATATTTTAATTTTGACTTCAGCTTTTATTCATGATACCCTCAATGAAATTCCTTCAATATAATCTCTTTGTTGTCCAAGAGTCAAATATAATGTTTTCTACACTGGAAAATCACCAAAGCTGATTATTATGTGAAACAGTTCTACACCATGTTACATCCCTGAAGCAAGCAGAAACTCATGTGCTTCATTTGCAGAGTGCTTTAAGATTTAGAATTTGAGGCTGGGCGCGGTGGCTCACGCCTGTAATCCCAGCACTTTGGGAGGCTGAGACGGGCAGATCACCTGAGATCGGGAGTTCCAGATCAGCCTAGTCAACATGGTGAAACCCTGTCTCTATTAAAAACACAAAAAGTTAGCTGGGCATGGTAGCGGGCACGTGTAATCCCAGCTACTCGGGAGGCTGAGGGAGGAGAATCACTTGAACCCAGTAGGCAGAGGCTGCAATGAGCTGAGATTGAGCTACTGTACTCCAGCCTGGGTACCTCAGCAGAGTGAAACTCTGTCTCAAAAAAAAAAAAAAAAAAAAGATTTAGAATTTGCAAGTTTGTTTATTAGATGATACATGTAAATTTCCTATGATACCTACTTACTGTTTCCTTTTTAGCATCTCAGTTTTGGGACACTTGTGAAATCAGTCTTCCAGGTTTAAGTCTGGTCATGGGTAAATTGTGAAAGCATTGAAAAGTATCTTCACCTTTTCCCATCTCTGTTGTGAATCAATTTCCCTCACACCTGAGACTTGTTGCCTACAACCAAACCTTGTGTGTCTCTAAGGTGAAAATTTAGAATTTAAGCATAAACATTACAAAGACTTCAGGTGTGCGATAAAAAACCTCTTCCATCAGAGATATTCAGATTTTATTAGCGAGTCCTCTAAATATCAATGTCTTAAAAAAGGTTGGATTTATAATAATGGAATAACTGAAAAGCGAAGTTTTCTGGAGTCACATGACCCTGCTGTGTGCCATGTCACGTATTCACATGGCTGTTCACGTCATCTGCATGAAAATATTTTCACTTTGCATTAACCATAGTGATTTACAATTGTATAACTATTAAACTTTATTGAAAACAAGTTTAGAAAGTATAACAAAGGTGTGTTTATTTCCATATATTGCTTGTTACATTTTTCTTGCCACAGTTTTATCTAAAGCCAGGTCAAAATCTTTCTCTAAGTATTTATTAATAGTGTATGTTCTTCAGATATAAAATCCCTCTGGCCAACATACAACATTTGAATATCTATTGGCAACATACCTCTATGAAATATTTTTGACATTTGTTAATAGTAAACTTCAGCCTCCTGACCCCATGTTCGAAGTCGCGGGTGATGTGGGGAGACATGTACAAAATTACAAAAACATTACTGGTCAAGCACATTATAGCTAAAATCTACTGACTTTAAAATGGCATTGCATGTGAATTCAGAGTTTCAACATAGTTGTGGATCAAAGGAAAGGGTCAAAGGCTAAGCTGAACATGGAGGGCACTGAATTAGCTAATAAGGCAGCTCTAATTAGCTCTCTATGCCTTTAGTTGTAGGAATAATCAATGCAAGTAAGCCCATGGTTTAAAAGCCTATGTGGAAATCTAGATTGTTATAGAGAATAAATTAAAGGCTCAATATTTCAAAGGGAATTCATTATATGAAATGTTTCAGATAGGCGTCTGTCTAGTGCATTTTAAATATGATTCAAAATGAGGGTAAAGACATCTTCTCATGATGCCTTCTTTGCCTAAAATAAACCAAATTGGAGTATCATCTTTGGAAACTGTCTTCAGAACTTTGGGAACATTCTTATCAATATCATTTTGGTGGCAAATTTAGTCCTTTGAGAATAGATTTTGGGGTGCAGAGGGATAGGCAAAAACCAAGTGACACCTTCTACAATACCTGGCACATAAAAGCTGCTCTGTGAATCTTGGTTAAGTATTGTAAACAAGGAATTCATATTTTTTTTTATTGAATAAAACACTAAGACCCTTTCCTCATGTGTTTCTTAAATGGAATATTATTATATTTCATATTCATTAGTTTGCACGTATATAATTAAGTTTACATCCCCTTTAATATGACGTAGTGTATATAAAGTAGAAATATATTGGGGGTGATTTCCAAATTAAAAGAAAAGAATGTGATAATATTCATCCCATACGAACTAAGCTCACCTTAACTAGTTCTGCAGGCCACAGCAACAAAGACTTATTATAACTCAAGAAACAAAATGGCAAAGAGTGAATCTGATAAGCCAGATCATATAAACCCAGTTTCGGACCATGAGAACATTCTATTTCTAAAAATGCAAAGCATTAGAACTCAAGGTTTAATTACAGAAGTATTTTTATTAAAAAGGAGGAACCAATTACTTGTCTACATTGTAAATACTTTTGCTATCTAAAAGCTATCTGGAATTATTTTAAAAACTCTATTTTATTCATGAATATTGACCCACTGGGTGAAAGTGTTACTTCCCAGTCTAGGCTTTATGAATGTTTCTGGAACATAGGTCCTAGTAAGTGCACCCCTGTTCTTGCCCCAGCAATATCACTGCATCCTATTTTCTCAAGTGTTATAAAGAATGATGAACATAAGGCTTCAGGAGTTCCTGAAAACTGATATTAAATTAAAAGCAGAGCAGCCAAAATTCTTTGCAAATGATTTCTCTGATAGGAAAAATTATTTCCAACCTGTGTCAGAGGAGAATTCTCCTTTAGGTGCCAAGGAAGGAGTGATAAAGATGCTGAGTATATTAGTCAAGGTCATCTGAGAAGACTATTTTGTGGTTGATTCTTCTGAGCCCCTGAGTTGTCC
Source organism: Aotus nancymaae (assembly GCF_030222135.1). NCBI lineage: Eukaryota > Metazoa > Chordata > Mammalia > Primates > Aotidae > Aotus > Aotus nancymaae. Next base: position 33,496,166 of record NW_026988425.1, read on the forward strand.
AACATGATTGGTGTATACCTGTAGCATGAATAGCATAGTAACCAATAATTTTTTGAATACAGCCTGTAAAACCCTCAACTTTAATGTTCCTCAGACCATAACAATATCAGCTCAGCTACAAGTCTTCCCCAAAGTGGGGCTATTCTGGTCATGTATTTACTTCGTTTCAAACAGCAGGAATCCTGCAAAGGTGGAGAAGCGTTGGTGGTCCCCATGGAGAGCGCCGTTGCCCATTCGCAGCCAAACCTCATCCCCTTTGGCCAGCTTCAGCACAGCATGGTTGCTGGATGTATCTGATTTGCCCTTCGTTTCATAGCTGGAAAGAAAAAGAGGCACAAACTACTTAGTCTTTGCCACGAACAACCAGCTTTTCACCAAAGTCTATTCTCCCCTTCTTCCCTTCCCACAGGTATAATCCTGTGGCTAAGTTCTCCAAACAGCCTGTGAGCAGAAATGACCTATGTGCCACTTGTACAGCTGGCCAGTAATACTCTCACAAACACCCCTCCCTGCTCCTTCTTATGACTGTCTGGAATGTTCATGGCAATGACAAGAATGATTTTAGAAGCCATATGGTAAATACTGGGTTCTTGGAGACTGTGTAGAAAAGAGCTCTCTCTCTCTCCCTTGCCCCAACCTGGAACAACTCTGGGCTGTCTGATGAGAAGGAAAGAAAGTGATACTACGTTTGACCCATTCCACTGGGTTTTTGTTACAGCAATCTAGCTTCCCCTAACTAAGCTAGAATTTGGGACTAAAAGAGATTGCTCCATAACCCAAATAAAAATAGGCTTCACTGGCTCATGGTCAGGCAAGGAGTGATGGGGAAACAAATATCATGATCTGGAAAAGCAGGAAATCCATGTTACACTGTGCAAAAACATTTGGGAAAAGGTGATAACTTGGAAGATAGATCTAACGCCTATAGGCTAAGAAAGGGAAATGAGCGGAAAAAGCCAAAATACTCTTTGCTGCTTTTAGAAAGATGTTGCTACAAAAGATCAGCTTAGGGCAAAAACTGACTTGTCTGAAGTAGAGGAAGTAAACAGTGTCTACATGGTTGGGGCCCAACAAGGTTAGAAAAGCCAGGTGTTTTTATACCTGGAAGAGCAGTGATAAAGTTGATGTTTTTTCCTTAAGACTACTCATTCAGCAGCCATAAAAAAGAATCAGTTCATGTCCTTTGCAGGGACATGGATGAAGCTGGAAGCCATAGTTCTCAGCAAACTAACACAGGAACACAAAACCAAACGCCACATATTCTCACTCCTAAGTGAGAGTTGCACAACGAGACTGCGTGGACATGGGTGGGGGAACATCACACACCAGGGCCTTTTTTGGGGTGGGGAGAAGGAGGAGGGAGAGCATTAGGACAAATACTTAACACATGCAGGGCTTAAAACCTAGATGACAGGTTGATAGGTGCAGGAAACCACCATGGCACATGTATACCTATATAACAAACCTGCACGTTCTGTGCATGTATCCCAGAATTAAAGTAGAATTAAAAAAAAATGACTACTTATTTAATCAAATAGACACAGCTGTGGCACAATCTGATAGTTTAAAAATACTGCCTTTCTACCCAAATCTATTGCTTTAGAAAGCCTCGGGGTAACTCCATTAAACTGAGAGAAAGGCATGAAGACAAGGAACAGTAGGCTGAAAACTGTCAAGGCAAGTACACGGATTGTAGTTTAGTAACACACGTAACTCACTTGACTTAATGCATTTAACAAATGAAGCAAAAGCCAGCTAAGTAAATAGAGTAAAACAGAGTAAAAAAAAAATAGAGTAAAAGCCTGTTAAGTAAGTTTCTGAGGAAATGAGATTACCCAAAACTGGACTTAAGAGGCTTGGGATGTTTGACTCAGCCTTCAAATTTGCACCACCAGGAAGTGGGCTGTGAGAGAGACCCCGAGGAGGGCCTGTTCACCTTTTAAATGTGCCACAGACAAAAACAGATAAAGAAGACCCTCCTAGAGGACAGAATCAGGAGCCAAAGAGAAAAACAGCCAATGAACCATTTGATGAAAAGTACTACTCATTGACCGATTTGGGGCTTTGAACTGGATGCATTATTTGTGCTTTACAGTCTGTCTCCCATAGAGACAGAGATGGGGAGACATGTATTCTAAGTGGAGGAAGAAGAGTTCAGCAGATATTTGGAAGCCAGAGGGGCAGAAAAGGCTAGCTGTTCACCAGAATCCCCTTTCCTCTCTTCCATCAGCACTGCACTTCCATGCCACCCTTGCTGGCTGGGTGGAAAACAATGTGACTAAGTTTTCTGAACAGAATTCCTGATCCACAGATATTTCCACAAGCTGGCAACAGCAAGCTTTTCTCCTTCTGACTCTGGCAATGACAATGACCAGAGAGAATTTCGAAGTCAGTTTTATAGATAGCAGAGCTGCTTTCATCAGCCTGGCTTCCTCAAAAACCAGGAAGAATAAACCCACTCCCAACCTGCATCCTTCCTTCAAACTGGCATTCTTTCCCAACCTGGAACTCTTGCCCTGGACTGGTCAAGAAAAATCAACTTCTAGCATGTTAGGGCTAGTGGATCTCTTAGTTGCAACAATTTCACCTACCCTAACTCATCTTTCTGTCTTTTGGCATTTCAAATACATCTTTCCACTCAGGTTCGGCTCCAGAAGTAAACACAACAATTATCACACATCATCAAAAATAACAGGGAAATGATAACAGTCACAAGGTTTTTCACAGATAACTCATGACCCACTTCATTGTAAGAAAGGTGTTGGCTACCTACCTCTCTGCCACATTTCAAGCTAACATCAGAGGGCATGGGAGAAATGGGAAAGCAGAAAAAGGGGCAGAGGGAGAGGAGAAAAATCATGAGTTATAAAAATAATCCAAATGATTGGTTATGGGAAGTGCTGCTAGTAACTAATGCAAGGCCTCTTATCAACCTGCTGATGCTCAAGTTCATCAGATTTATTTCTTCCCAAATAGTGATGATGATAATGTGACCATATTGGTGCATGAAGACTCTTATTAGGAAAGGGGCCATGTCAGGCTCTATTGACTCCTACACGCTTCCCTCCTTCCTTGAACAAACAATGGCAGCATGGAGGAGACCCGTGATAGAAAAGACCACCCACCTGTACATGCTGAAGACTGTATTGCCATTGTGCATAAGGTACACATATACTTCCTCAACATCCTCATGCTTCATCATGCTGAAGGTGAAGAAATACACACCTGAAAAAGGCAGGTATTTATCCATGTTGATATTAACATGTTATTCATTGAGGACCTGGTGCTATCTGGAGATTTGCCAAATGCCTTCACATTTCTTTTATTGATATTCTTTGTAGGACGGAGTCTCTCCTTGGCCTTAATTTGCAGGAATGTCCCTTTATCTACTCCCCTTCCAAGTGCTTTCAAGTATTTTGAAACTTTCTCAATGTGTACACTGTGTATCCCAAATAAGACTTAAAAGTCTTTAAGAGAAAGAGCCTACCTCGTTTTAGCTGTATCTCTCTGCCTTGTGCTCTGACAAAGTGCTTAGGTCAAAGTAGGTGTTGTTCCTGGGCATGGGTTAGCTATAATCTGCATCTATCACAGGACTCATGTGATCAAGGTACAGTGAGGTTTGGGGTTGAACAACAATGCCCCATGACTTAAGAACACAAGTAACTATAGTAATACAACAGATGATTATACTCACCAAAGAAGTTAGCTAAAGGTAAGGAAACCTTAGAGCACAGAATAAATGTTTATGAATTCTAAAGACATGGTTCTGGTAATTTTTCATGTTATTCCTTGTATGTTGGTGAAATTATACACAACAAACAGAAAGACCCAACTTAGACTAAGCAACGGGACCTTGTCACTAAGTCTGTATCCACTTCATTTGAAAAAGATCAACATATATTTTTAAAGATTTTAGTTTTCTTATAAGAGCCTAGGGGTCCTAAATGAAAGCAATATAATATGACCTAATATACTCTAAGTGCCAGCACACAAGATACTATCACTGAATGATTAAGAAGAATCCAATAGCAGACAGACAAGTCAAAAGGAAAATTTTTCCAAATCTAAGTGATCTGGGATTTGGGTGTGCATTTTGGAAAGGTGAATGAACATAAGTCATCAAGCTCTTAGTGATTTCCATGTTACATTTTAAACTAATGGCTTTTCAAGACATAATCCAGAAATATCTTTTTTTAAAAAAAGCAAAGGACAGTTCTATTTTTTTCTCAAAGGTGCAATCAAGTAAGTTGGAAAAATAACCTGTAAAGGTGCCATGTCAGTTCACCTGATTCTAAGCCAAATTAAATGAAGAAGTATGATGATGCTTTTGCCTAGTGCCAGGAATGCATATTCAATGTTCTGGGAGCAAAGGAAATGGCCTAAAAGTTCATCATGCCCATTCATATGCCTAGAGATTAGCCCACAGATGAAAAGAAAGGCAGATAAAAATGAAAAGCCTCAAGAAAAATAGTTTACAGGTGTTTAGTTTTTCACATTTTACAAAATTTCATATTAGACACATGCATGTCACAGTTTTCAATGCCTCAAGAAGATAAAGCTGAAATCAAAATGACAGGAAAATATATTAGTTTTTCTTACAAATGATTACTACTATAAAAAATAGATTGCAAAAACATGTTAGGAAGACTAGATTGAAAAAACCAGATGGTGAATAAATGAAATGCCTGGAGTTGGAAATACCGAAGTGAGTATGTATTATACCCACATGTGGCTTTTCTGCAAGGGAAGGTACTGAAATCAGAGGAGACACACTTGCCCTACGACTTTGAGGTCTTTGTGTTGCTGTAATTTCAAAAACCAGCCTTCTCTGTCTCTTCACTCCCAAAGTTGAAATGGTCTTTTTGCAATCTATTGCAAAAATGGAGATTGAAACAGAAAACTGTGAGAGTCAAATGATAGTTGGCATTACTAGAAACTGAATGTCTGACCCAAGAGAGCTCTGAAAAACTAAATTCTTACTTAGGCTTCAATTATAAAGCCATTTAATCCCATGGAAACTTGGACGAGGTATTTCTAGGCACTATTTTAATCTGTGGCACAGATAGCATTTAACAGAATAGTTTTAAGAAAATTATGACATAAATCTTCAGAGCAGAAAATCACATAAGAATGTTAAAGGTGATATTCCTGACATTAAAGTGTGATGAAAGATTGTTTCTATCATTTCATATCTCAGTTCGTTTCTGACTTAAGCTGAGTAGAAAAATAATTCAAGGTGTACTTAAAAGCATTTGTGAAAAATCTGACAGGGCCACTGCATCCATCAGAAGTTTCTTCCTTTTAATTCTGAATACCATATAGAGAAACAAAAAGAATTGAAAAACAAAAAACAAATAAGTATCCACATTCTGCAACACTAGGAGTCTGGAAGAAAATCTGTGAACTTCAAAATACCTGTAAGTACTGCCAAATGGCCCTGAGGGTAGGCGGAGTCACGTGGAGATAACACGAGGTTGGGCAGGTTCTGAGGAGGTCAGGTGGCAGCAGGTTTTACACAGTGCCAGGAGAAATGCTCTCGCTGACAGTGAGGGCCACGTGGAAGGGCAATGCTGCAAACAAGCCCCTGTGAACAGGGCTGAGTTCACAAACTGAGTTTACCGTGAAGCAAAGGCTGTGTTTGGGGTGATGGTTGCTAGATACAGTGTAGGATGTGGAAAGAGGACCTGCAGTGGCCGATCTCAAAATCTGCCAGCAAAAAGGAAAAAAAAAAAAAACGCTCTTGAAAGCAAGAAAACCAGGAAGCGCAAGGCTGGTTTCAGAAGCTTTCCCAGACCCAGTGTAGTCTGGAGAGGCAGTGGAAGTGTGACCAAGAAAAACACACATCAGGACCATACTTAAGAGAATCCATCAGTCTCCTGGAAGCAGGGGAGGGAGTCATTGAGTTACCCGGTCTAGAAACTGCCCTCCTCCTTTCTTTCCCAAGAAACTATAGCATATAAAATACAACTCATTCAACCATCAGTTAATTTCTAAAAGTAGAAAAGAAAAGCAAAAATGACCCTAATGGATTAACAATACTCTCCAAAAAAAAAAGTTGTCATATAGTAGATGAAAAATGTAGTCACGGATATCTGCTAATAAAGCAAATACCTCTATGAAAGATCATTATAGAACAAAAGGAACAAACTCATGGTAAAAAAGTCCAGACAATAGAAGGAACTAAAAACTGGGGCAACAGAAAAACCTGGTGAGATCTGAATAAAGTCTGTAACTTAGTCATAGTATTGCACCTAGTTTCATTTCTTTATTTTAGTAATAGCACTTTGGTTACTTAAAATGTTAATAGCAGGGGAAGATGGTTAAAGAAAATATGAGAACTTTGTATAATATTTTTATAACTCTCCTATAAGTCTAAAATCAATTCAAAGTAAAAAGTTTGTAAAATGGCATTTTCTATTTAACAACTGTCCAGAAACTTGAAAGCACATTTTGCTGATTAGGCTATCAGGAAATAAATGCTTTCATATATTGACAATATAAGTATATTGGTACGACCCTTCCAGGGAGCAATCTGGCAAAATTGATAAAAATTATGGATATGTTCACACTGATAATGTTTCTAACACTTTAGCCTACAGATATACCTGTAAGTGATCAATATCAAAATGGTATATTCTGACTGGCATGGTGGCTCACACCTGTAATCCCAGCACTTTGGGAGGCTGAGGCAGGTGGATCACCTCAGGCCAGAAGTTTCAGACCAGCCTGGTCAACATAGTAAAACCCATCTCTACTAAAACTACACAAATTAGCCGGGTGTGGTGGTTTGGGTCTGTAGTGCCAGCTACTCAGGAGACTGAGTGGGGAGGATCACTTGAGCTTGGGAGGCAGAGGTGGCAGAGGTTGCAGTGAGCCAAGATGGCACCACTGACTGCACTACAGGCTGGGCAACAGAGTGAAACCCTGTCTAGAAAAAAAAAAACAACAAAAACACCATCACCAACAAGGAAAAAAACAAACTTGAAACAACCCAATGTCCAGAAATAAGGGAATCACTAAATATACTTTGGTATATCCAGCTATAAGAAAAAAGATGAAGTAATGATGTGAAAAGATTTCTAAAACATATTGTTAGTCTTTTTAAAAGCAAGACACAATCAGACTGTAGAGTATCCTAGCTTTTATATGGAAATGAGAGAAGATATATTTGTATTCCTTTGCATAAAGAAACCCTTTTAACTTTTTAAATAGGTAAATGTATTAACTACTCAATTTTTTTTTAATTAAAAAAATAGGGTCAGGCACTCCCTGGGGTGGTGGCTAGGGGAGGAAAAGGTTATGATACATTTAAACTGAGAATTATGTTTTAAGGACTTTTAAAATCAGAGATAACTATGTCCTTCTCAGTCCAAATCAGAGTTAATAATATTAGTAACTACGGCCATATTTTAAAAACTGTTTTTGTCTTTTCAGATTCTAATTTGTTTACTTTGAAATCCAACAGAAATCTATATGCGCTGTTTGGTTTAACCCGAATCAGAAAAAAGTAACTACCTTAATGTCTTCCTTTATTTTCTACTCCTTTCATCCTTCTTTCCCTCCCTCCCTTTGTCAGTCCCTCCCTTTCCTCTTTCCTTTCTTCCTTAACTGTCTTATTATGTTGATTAACTCAATCTTCATCTATTTTTCCATCTCACCTGATACTGGGGCCCCAAATCTACCAGTCATGACGTCAAAGAAGTTTCCAATGTTGGTCTCAACACTGCTGAAGATAATCCCACTGTTCTGATTGCTGAAGTGAGTTGCCAGAGAAGCCATAAACGCAATCTAAGGAAATAACTATTGGTCAGTAAATAGGCAATTTATATTAAAGAAGTCAAGTTTTTACACAGATTCATTTGTTAACACATTATATATAACAGCAAGATTGGAAATAAACATCAATCTATGGAGAAAGAAATGAATAAATTAAGGTAATTCCTAACATTTTAATGCTGTGCAGCTGTTAGATTGACAGTGTATATCAACATTTTTGAACATAGTTTTCAAAGATTATTTGTCTTTCAAATGATTTTTGAAATATTAAAATTCTGTTATTAAATAATACCAGAAAAATTTAGATGAAATATTCCACATATAGCCATGAAATGCATGTTAGCAAATTCAAGGATCTGAGAAACCCTATAGTCAAACATATTAATTTTGGAAACCCTGCATTATTTTTTCCCCGAAAGATGCCTATTAATTTTTTTTTCTTTATAGAGACGAGGTCTCACTATGTTGCCCAGGCTGGTCTCAAACTCCTAGACTCAAGAGATCTGCCTTCCTCAGCCTCCCAAAGTGCTAGGGTTAAAGGCGTGAGCCATGGTGCCCAGGCTATTAATTTCTAACAAAATTAGTTCTTTGAATACACTTTGATAATTCTTGATGCTGATCTAAATGTGCATCTATATAAAATGAGAAAATATCTTCCATTCACTGTTCACTCAAAAAGGAGACAACACAAGATCATTATGGTCTGATACCAGACTTTATTAATTGTGTTTGTGTGGATGGAGTTAATTGTGTGAGTAAATTCAGAAAAATATCTGCAAGAATATTTTTGAAATTATTAGTAGCATGTCTTTCTCGGTAGAAGTTTCACAGGAAGGTTTTCTTTTCTTAATTACACTTATAATTTTCAAGTTAGCATGTATTAATTTTATGTTCATAAAAACAGATACTAATTTTAAAGATATAGAATTATTTATTCTATATAGTATTTATTTACATGAACAGGTATTTAGGATAGATTGTCATTCATGAAATAAACTAATAATATGTATATATATTTCCATCATATTTAAAAGTAATATGTATATAAGTATGCATAAATCTGAAGTTACATAACTATATGTTAATAGTAATAATCTCTGGGCATGTTTTATTATTTTTTGCCCAGAAGTTTTTAAATCTTTTTAACAATAAAAAGATATTATGTGAATAATCTTGAAACAGTAAAAGAGTGTTTGCAATTATCTAAAACATAGAAAAATGGTTTACTAAAATTAGCAATCTTTTTGAATATAGAACAGCAAAAACTTCTGGGCATGATTTTAGATGAAAAAAAATGTCATATTGGAACTGTAAAGTTTAGAGATAGGAGAATCTGAGAAGTCATTTAATAGTCAACACCCATTCCTGGGAATGGTTACAAATACTTTACGTGTAATCTTTTAAGAGACTTTGAAAGCCTCTGCTCAATCAGTAAAAGATCAGCGAAGAGAATTAATTTAAGAAGCCAACTCATGGTGGCAACCAAGAGGCTCTATGGGTTTGGGAATAAAACTGTCTACTTGGGTTCAAAAATATGAGATTAAGGCCCACCTCTCTTAATTCTGTCACTTGGTAAGTCATTTAGAACTTGAGCCTCAAATTTCTACCTCCCTTCAGTGGAAAATGGGCACTACTCTTCCTGCTCCTGCCACTACTACTACTGTTGCTACCACTTCTGTACTATTAATGTCCAAAGACAGGGTTGAAGTTCAAAATACAAAATGTTAACAATAATTTTTAAAGTCTTGGGACAATTCCACCTGTCAAGAAAAGCTTTTGTCACTATTCACAATAGCAAAGACATGGAGTCAATCTAAATTCCCATTAATGATAAACTGGATAAAGAAAATGTGGTACATAAACACCATGGAACACTGTGAGCCGTAAAAAAAAAAATGAGATCATGTCCCTTACAGGGACATGGTGGAGCTGGAGGCCATTATCCTTAGCAAACCAATTCAGGAACAGAAAACCAAACGCCTCATGTTCTCATGTTCTCACGTATATGTGGAGCTAACTGATGAGAACACATGGACATATAGAGGGGAACAACAAACACTAGGGCCTATAAGAGGGTGGAGGGTGGGAGGAGAGAGAGGATTAGGAAAAATAACCAATGGGTAGTAGGTTTAATACTTGGTGATAAAATAATCTGTACAACAAATCCCCATGACACAAGTTTGCCTATGTAAAAAACCTGCACATGAACCCCTGAACTTAAAATAAAAATTTTAAAAAAAGAAAAGCTTTTGCTTAAAACCACCATTGAAGAATGAGTTGCGAAAATCAATGTCAATCCTTGGACCAAATGGGTCACTGAAACTGAGTGTAAGTTAGATTAATAAATCTTTAACTTGCTGGAACCATCAAAGAATGTGAAGTTCCCTCCTTCACAATCTGCCTGTGACCCAAATGGTTGTATTGTGATTTTAGAGTCAAATAGCTGATGGGGCAAATTTAATAATTGCCCAGAATGTGCTCTATCAAACTGGCTACTCCAGGGCCACTTCTCCATGGTTTACCATTCACATGTTCTAGGTTAGAGTGTTTAGCTTTGAGATATTTATCTTCTGTCTTATGAAATATCTTAACCTGACTGAGTGGCATCTCTAGCCTTTTTGTTTGTAAATTTATACTGGCACATGGATCCCAGGTTGCTGAAATCATGAAACAGCATTTGGCTGGGCACGGTGGCTCACACTTGTAATCCCAGCACTTTGGGAGGCAAGGCAGGCAGATCACTGGAGGCCAGGAGTTCAAGACCAGCCTGACCAACATAGTGAAAACCCATCTCTACTAAAAATACAAAAAAATTAGCCAGATGTGATATTGTGTGCCTCTAATCCTAGCTACTCCAGAGGCTGAGGCAAGAGAATTGCTTGCACCTGGGTGGAGGCTGCAGTGAGCCAAGATCACACCACTGCACTCCAGCCTGTGCACACACACACAAAACAAAGCTAAAACGTCATTTATTTAAAAGTTGCAAAGCCCACAAAAAGCAGTGAGAGTAACACACTAACTATTCACGTTATTTTAAACTTGAAAAACTGAGGCCCAGAAAAATGATGGAACTTATACAGGGTCAAATAACCACCATACACACAAAATAAAAGACAGTTTCCCCCAATTGATCTTTCAAGAATCAATTTATAGTCTAGTTCTTTATAGTCTTTATATCTAGTTCTTCAAACAACAAGAATCTCTTTATAGTCTAGTTCTTCAAAAGTCTCTCATGTTGCAGGATTTTATCTCAGTTACTTTATTTTTATCCACAAGTTACTGTTTTGGGATGACACTAGCCAGAAACAAACTTAATTTTTTAAAATGCTAGTTTTCAATGCTGATAGAAGTCCCCTGGAGAGGATCCATTTCAAAATATTAGCTCTCCTCTACCTTCCAAAAATAACCCAAAGTTAGTAATTTTTCTTGTGACCTAACCTCACATTTACCAGTTTAAGATGTTGTTGGCAATAAGAACTTTAAAGGTCATTTAAAAGATAAATGAAGAATAGATAAATGGGAACTTGAGCTGGGGATAAAATGTACAGTTTTAACCTCATAAACTGATTTTTTAAACTTTATGCTGAAATAAATTGTAATCTGGTCTGGAGCATTGAGTGGATGACTCAAAACCAAAATCCTCCATTGTTAAAGAAGATTCTGACAAGAAAAGCTCAAACAAAAATTGTACCACAAGGCCAAGCATGGATCCCCGCACTTTTTTGGGAGGCCGAGGCAGGCAGATCACTTCAGGCCAGGAATCTGAGACCAGCCTGGCCAACGTGGCAAAAACCCATCTCTATTAGAAATACAAAAATTAGCCAGGTGTGGTGGTGCACACCTGTAATTCCAGCTATTAGGGAGGCTGAGGCATGAGAATTGCTCAAAACCAGGAGGCAGAGGTTGCAGTGAGCACAGATTGTGCCACTGCACTCCAGCCTGGGCAACAGAGCAAGACTCTGTTTCAATAAATAAACCAATAAAAATTATACCACAAAATCCAAGTTGAGAGAAAATAATATATATCAATATTTATGTATAGATTAGTATATGCAAATATAGCAACATTAATCAATAAACTATCATAACTAGACATTTCACCATTCCATTTATATATTTAAATGTTTATATATTCAAGTTGGCCCAAACCCTTATTACATCTTATTACATTCTTAAAACATCTCATTTGGGAAAATAGGATATGAGCTTATATTCACGGCTGCCTTGGATTTGGTCCTATGAGGAACTTGGATTTCACTCTTCATAAATGTCTCTCCTCCCTAAGAATAATATCAAAGTCCTCCTTTTGGACAGCATAGGCCTTATACAAACATCCTGTGGTGTAGATGAACGAACTGAGACTCAGATTTACTCAAGATTGGGGAAGACTTGAGGAAGCACTCAAACATGCTGATTCCTGGCCCTTTGTGGCCAGGGAGGTTGGGAAGCCACCAGGAGATGTACTGAGGATAGTTTACCTGAAGTTCCGGTGGAATCCCTGGGTATCCCTTCTCTCCTTTGGGGCCATGCTGCCCCCGCTCCCCTCGAGGCCCCAGGTCACCTTTGTCGCCCTTCTCACCTTTGGCTCCTTCATGACCAGTGGCTCCATTGTTGCCATTGTTTCCATGGTTTCCTTAAACAACCAGACATCATACCATGAGAAAACCCAGTGGCTCATACTTACCATCCATTTCTAGACAAACTGTCCAAACTCAATTATGAAAGGGGACCATTCGAAACAATCCCAAATAGAACCAAGGGGTATCATCATCTAAATGGGGCACCAGGCTCTGAAAGAAGCCTTAGATACCCTAAAGCTCCAAAGCCTGTTCATTCTTTGAAGCAAGTCTTGGAGGAAAAATTATGTAGAAGACTGATTATCATATTATCATTTAAAATAGCAAAGATTGGAAACCACCTATATAATCACCAATACAAGGAGGGCATGGCATATTCTAGTAAACCATGTTATATAGTCATAAAAAAGAAGGCTGAAGAAAAACATTTAATGATATAGTGATATTCATGATATTTTTAGATTTTAAAAAGTTATGAGTGGCCAGGTACAATGGCTCACACCTGTAATTCCAACACTTTGGGAAGCCAAGGTGGGAGGATCACTTGAGCCCTAGAGTTTGAGATCATCTTGAACAACATGGTGAGATCCTATCTTTACAAAAATAGAAATTAAAAAATTAGCCTGGTGTAGTGGTGCACACCTGTAGTCCCAGCTATTTGGGAGGCTGAGGCAGGAGGACCTCTTGAGTCTAAAAGGTCAAGGCTACAGTGAGCCTGGATTGTGTCACTTCACTCCAGCCTGGGCAAAAGAGTCAGATCTTGTTTCAAAAAAAAAAGTTATGAGTAAATAGAAATAACATGGTGCTATTTGTGTTTGGAAAAAATATGTATTTATGGATTATATTCATAGAGAAAAGACTAGAATAAGTTACAGAAAAATAGCCACAGTGGTTTTTTTTCTAAATGTGAAACATGAATAATGTTCATGTCATTCTACATATTTTTCTGTCTCTTTGAAGTTTTCTACAAAAAACACATATCGCTTTTATAACTGAGGAAAAGGTAAACTCATTCATTAAACAAATTACAGCAATGGTTTTGAAAGCAAGAGTTGGAAAACAATTTCAACTCTTTCCTTTGCCACCAAGAGACAATTTTTACAGCTCTTCTTTATTTTAATATTTGCTAAATTTCAGGCTTTTTTGCTGTTTATTTTGCATGCTACCTTTGATCAGTTACCATAGCAGGCTTATAACTCTTCCAAATGAATGAACTTTGACTGTGTTTACAAATTAATGTTTTCAGGGACAAAGCCATTTCCTGGTTGGAAAACATTTAACCAAGGCCAGTCTTTCCTGTAACCTCAGAAGAGTTAAGCCCTGAGAAGATTTTATGAGGGTCAAAATAGCCCCTACCCTACATCATTGCACCTGCTGGCTGCTGTCCTTGATGGCAAATGACATAGGTTCCAAGCCAGTAAGTGTAAAGTTTAACATAGGATTTTCTTACTGTAAATTTGATTTTGTGCAAGAAGCTACTCAAAAGTAGAAAAAAAATGAAACTACATTTGATAAATATTAACATCAATGAGAGTAAGTCACAGAAGAGCCAGTGGACTTTGGCCATACCCTGAGATGAGGTCTTACCCTTGGGATTAACGTGAAGATGAAGACAATAGAACCCAAGATACATTTGGGAGCCCCAGATTGAGGGGACCTGAGCTACCCTTTCCTGGGCTGACCCAGGGCACCAACAGGCTCATGGCACCCCCACCCTATTCCTGGTGCCATCGGCACAGTATGGATGACCTAACTGTTGGTCTAGCAGAGTCTGATGTAGCTCCAGAGCATTCCCCATGCCACTACATGGTGCTGGAGTCTAAAAATGTTTCCATGAGCCCGAGAGTGGTATGAGTCAACTGAGAGACAGTTGAACACGGAGAGACCCTGAGACTGGAGGAAGAAGCACTTAGCTGGTCCTAGAGTCACACAGAAGGACGCACAGCTCAGTGACTGGCATGAAAATGACTGTAGCCCAGACCAGTAAGCTTTCGGCTCTGCTCTGCCCTTCCTAAAGCATGCTGTGGCAGATATACTGGAATGAAGACTATGACCAGGTAGTTTCAAACTCAATCCTGGTGAGAAGCCTCCAACCTATGAACCTGGTACTCCAGCATGCCTCAAGTCTAGTGGATCCTTTGGATCACACACAAGTGATCCCGAATTATTTAGGTTTGCCCTTTGCTCCTACTTTACCTCGGGCTGCAATTAGATTGATAGCATGTCTCATTCATCCTTACCTGGAATGCCAGGAGGGCCCGGTGGCCCAGGGGGGCCTTGGTAGCCTCGAAAGCTGTAGTCTCCATGACAACACTTACTGCAGTCTGGGGCCATTCCTCCGGTTTGTGGAGACTAAAAAGATAGAAAGAGAAGCTTCAGAAAAAAGGCACTTGTGAGCAATTAGGATTTTTAAATTTCCTCTGGCCTTGGCCCTTAGGTAAGCTTAACTGTAATCCACAACAAGATCAGAAAAGATGGGATGGGGTAGAGATATCAATGGTAAAAGTCAGGGAGCAGCTAAGGTGAGTTGATGATCAAAGGAAAAGGCAACAAGAAAGTCAACTGAGAAAGATGCTCTTTGTAAAGGCAGGTGGGTCAGTGTGGGAAATTGGGTCATATTTCTGGAAAGTGTTTTCCTGCTGCTACTATAACAGCAAAGGAAGAAACTCCTTCAGAAGTAGATTTGGAAGCCTTTTCTCTTTCCCAACTGCCATAGCCCCAGATGTAGCTAAATTGAGTATATGACCCTCAAATTACAAGAATTATCCACTTCACACACTGTTGTTAAATTCTTACTATGCTTACTATATTTGTGATACTGGGCTAAGAGCTAGATTAAAAGTTCTTAGAAATCCTGAATAGTAACACTAGGTTTTCAAACAGCTACGGCACAATAAAATTGTCTTACAAAATGAAGAAAATAAAGTATTCTTTAGTCCAATACATTTATTTATTTAACTGACAACTACAAATTGTATATATTTATCATGTATAACATGTTATTGTAAAATAAGTGCACATTGTAAATACCAAACTGAGCTAATAAATATATTAGCTCATAATATGTTTTTTGTAGATAGATATGTATAGATATATATATTTTGTAAATAATATTTTTTTTGTGGAAAGAACACTTAAAATCTACTCTTAGCAATTTTCAAGACTACAATACATTGCTATTAACTATAAGTCTAATACATTTTTATTAATTATCTATCTTGGAACAACTTTAACTTTACAAGTAAATTGACTATTTAACATAATTTCTGTTCTACACATTCCACTTTAAAATGTGAAATGATTGGTTGGTTGGGCATAATGGCTCATGCCTATAATCCCAGCACTTTGGGAGGCTGAGGCAGGTGGATCACCTGAGGTCAGGAGTTGGAGACCAGCCTGACCACATGGTGAAACCCCTTCTCTGCTAAAAATATAAAAATTAGCTGGGCATGGTGGTGCATGCCTATAATTCCAGCTACTTGGGAGGCTGAGCCAGGAGAATCACTTGAACCCAGGGAGCGGAGGTTGCAGTGAGCTGAAATGGCACCATTGTACTCCAGCCTGGGTGACAAGAGTGAGACTCAGTTTCAAAAAAACAAAATTGTGAAATTATTATCTCACTGTTTGAATCGATATTTAATAAGCACATAATGGGTACTAAATATGCTCAAATATGACACTGAGTAAAATGCTTATTTATACAAAGATAAATTTCAAAAATTTGTGCTTTCTGTCAAAGGGCTAAAGATCTAGTGGATGTTGACTGCAGAAGAGTTAAAGTTGCTTTTGAAATTTGAACTCTCATCTAAATTGGCAACTTGCCTTTTAATTATGTCATACAAAATTCTTGTGGAAATGTTCCTAGACATCAATTATAATTCAATGGTCTTTTGAAAACAGCATGTTGTTGCTAAGAGATTCATGAAAAAAATGAGATAAAGGAGAGAAAGGAGGCCAGGGAAGAAGAGAAAGAAAAAGGAGACACAGAGAGAGGAAAAAAGAATTTAAAAATCAAGTTGTATTATCACTAAAACTTTAAGCAGAAAACTAGGTCAAAACTCCACACAGTTAAACATGTAGACCTTATTTTTTTTTCTTTAATCAAATATGGGCTTGGATTTTGTTCTCACTCTCTCACCACTTTTTCCTAGAATTTTCCACAAAGCTATTCAGGGAAAACATTGAACAGTATCTGAAGCACAAGCACTCTCCTGCAACAGCTCAGAACCCAAGTCTTGCTTGATCAGAAGCTGTGACTTAGAGCTAACTCTAGTCCTGTCTTCAGTCTACCAGGTTCCAACCTGGACAAGAACTAGAGTCTATGAAAACCTTCTGTCAAATTGGTAGGGGAAGAAAAATCAACTAAAGCCATGGGTTTGAGATGAGCGATTTCATCTCAGGGATTTTATCTGAGGGATTTCTGGACACTTGGAAAGTCAAAGACACCACGGCACGCCCCACCTTCTCATACAAAACTGTAATCTGAGAACTAAGGATTCCATATTTCCTGCCATGGTTTTGCTAATGTGAAATTCAGCCTTTTAAACCTCAGAAAATTCAGGGCTCTGCCAATGATGAATTTTAAGGATGGAGAAGGGAGGAGAAGAAGGGAAAATCCTCAAGTGGAACCACTGATGTAGGAATGGAATGGAAATACTGAGATGCTTAGGAATGTTGAAACACCCACTGGACTGGAACCAGAATTTCCATCATGCTGCTGCGTGACCTTAGAGAAGTCACTATCCTCCAGACATCTTTTTTTGTTTGCTTTGTTTTTGGCTATTAAATCAAAGGATTGGATCAGGTGGTGTTGGGGCACGGAAAATGACTCTTCAAAATAACATGCTTCAGTGTGTTGAGTGCTTTGGAAATGGAAGGCTTCAGAAATAAGCCACGAAGATAAGGTGAGCTCAGGGAGGAGGAAAGGGTCCATGGAGCAGGACAAAAGCTCACTTGTTCTTGATTTTCAGTACGAATGCAGGTCATGAGAGAGGGGCCCTCATGATTCTTCTGACCTTTCGGATTTTAAGAGGTGTTGGAAGAGCTACCACAGGGATAACTGGCTTGTGGGAAAGAGAGAGAGAGAGAGAGAGAGAGAGAGAAAGGAAGGAAAGAAAGCCTCAGATCCAAGGTCTCTCTCCGCCCTTTCCCTGCCTCCCAGTCTCTTTGATCCTCTTTCCAGAAGCGCCTGGAGAGACTGTTTGGAATTTCAAATAAGGAAATTTGACTAAGGAAGCTTCTTTCCAGAAGAAATGCAATTGTCTTAAGAACTCCTCCTTAGGAATCTATCAAATAACCGGGAAAGATCAACCACTGGAGAAGAGAAGAGACTGAGAGTCATCACAAGACTCAGACAGGCTTTTCCCTATTTCCTGAAGGCAGCTAGGAGACATAATCTGGGAAGCTTTAAGACAACCTCTGTTCACAGTAAATTTCCCTTCCCTTCCTGACACTGTTACAGGAGGTAGCTACTTAGACATAAGCAGGATAGAGGAGGGCTCTACCTGACCAGGAATGTCAGGTGATCATCAGGTGATGGTCACGTGGTTTTTAACTGTCACTCTAAAATAATAATTGGTTGTACCCAGTGCCAGGGAAAGGCAGTCTCCCTATAGATAGAAAAAACCTGAAACCGGTGATCAGCAGCTTCCCAATAAGAGGTCAGGAGTTGGGCAAGTGGGCTCAAGCATGTGCATTAAGAGGCAAAATGGCAGAATTTAACTGACAAATGACCTCCTAGGAGCATTTGACTGGTAAGGGAAGAATTCCTCAAGTGAGCATGCTTACAACTCCAGTGAACACACTGTGCATGCCCACCTCCCAAGTAAGTGCTGGCAGGCCACTGCCCATGTGGACAACCCACCCCAAGGGAAGAATCAAGGGAGAAGTAACGCAAGACCCCAGAAGAATGCCAGCGTAAAAAACCCTAAGTCAAAAGATCAAATCGTGTACTTGTCTTTCAAGTTGCCCATTCGGCCCTCTTTCGGGTATACTTGCCTTCCTTTTGTTCTTGCTCTAAAGCTCTTTAACAAACTTTCATTCCTGTTCTAAAACTTGCTTTGGTCTCTCCTTCTGCCTTATTACCCTCAATGGAATTGGGGAGCCAAGAATTGAGGTTGCTGCAGACCTGTATGGATTCACTGCTGGTAACAACACCTCCCTCAAGGCTCAGAGGAACTTTTTCATTTACTTCTACATTCCCCAACTCCCCACTGCCCTACATGGAAGGATGTGTCAGCATGCATACTGCATTCTCATGCGATTCCCGTGTGCTATGCCATTAACTAAATCTGTATGTGTTTTTCTCCTATTGATCTGCCTTAAGACAGTTAATTTTCAGAGAATCTTCAGAGGATGAAACAGGGGAAGATTTCCCACTTTTTCCCTACAATGGTCTTGCATTTTTTGTTTTTGTTGTTGTTAAAGTCTAGTATCTAGGCACAAGAAGTCAGCTCCAGGAGATGAGGTTGCTCAATGCTAGAGCTAACTTGGATTGGAAGTGCAAGACCAAGCTACTTGAGGGCACTTCGAGAGCACAGAGCTGTCACCAAAACAGTGAGAGACTTTTGGTTGCTACTAGTCGGGCGCCTGGTGAGAACCCTTCAGCAACATCGCATTACATGTTCCTCCCTCTGGCCTTGTCTTTCAAAGTTTAGTTGAATGGAACAATGCTTGTGAGTCTTTTGATGGAACTCTTAGAACAAGTTGGATGGTATGTGTTAATTCAGAAGTTTTCTCCTAGGTAAGGGAAAAATTACATGTATGTAGTTGCTATTTATGATCTCCTTAAGTTTATAAGCCCCTTTCTCAAAAGCAGATCAAATTTGTATGCAGAAGGCACGTAAATTTGCCTCGTGGGAAAAAGACACGCTCCATCAATTTTGTAGATGGAGGCCTAGGGGTAGTGATGCAGAATTGAACTCTACTACTAGTTAGTGACTTCTAGGAAGGAGAGTCATAGCTCCTTTTTTTAACACCCCCCCAAAAAAAAGGGAAAAGAAAGAAGAGGAAGGGAAATGGGAGGAGGGAGAAACAGGTATCCAGGAGAAGGAGAGGAGACTGATAAAGGTAGATGACAAAGAGGCTGCAGAGAAGAAAATACCAGGAAAAGAGTCCAGGTCTGCTCACCCCAGATCTCTGGTCATTGTACTCCACCATGAACCCACAACCAGAGCATCTCTCCAGAACACAATCTGATTATCTCACTGTCCTGCTATGGACAAACAAAATCTTGCTAGCCAAGCAAAATCAAAGCTCCTAAACCAGATAGCAGAATCCTTCTTGGCCTGACACTAAAATTGTGTAATGTCCCATCCCCCCAACCCCCACCCCTGCATCCCTAACCCAGGAGCTTCAGCCACAGCCAACTCCTCACAGGCCCTCCAGTCTCTGTTGCAGCACTTTTTTTTCTTCCTAATTTGCTGTGGATAGTCATTCTTTTAATCTCATCTTTTAAGATCCAATTCAAAGACCATCAGTACTTTAACACTTTCGCTCAACTGCCTTTTATGTACTGACTTTATTTAACACATGGCATTTAATTAAACTTAATTTAATTAACAAAAATCATCTCTACTAGAACACTTCAGGATGGTTTGGACATGGGAGCTCAGGCATATTTATCTTTATATATCCCTGGTCCCCCTTTTGAAGTTTGGCACAAAATAGAAGCACAAGAAGTGCTTGGGAACTAAATGAATATAAGGAAAAGTGAATTAAATGAAAGAAGAGGGACAGGGGAAGTAGGGAAAGAAGGAAGAACATAGCAGAATCCTAAATTCAATCTGTATCTCCATAGCCATTGGTAGAGGAGATGTACTGAAAACTCTAAATATCCTCACTATCTCCTGTTGGTGGTTTCTTTGAAAATGTTTCAGGATTCTAGAAGGTAGAGTGAAGGAGAAATGTGATCCAGATTTCAGTGGCCTGCTGGGTGTTGGTTGTCAGGACATAATGACCAAAGATAACCTTTGACTTCCTTCTGCTGCCTCTGTGGAATCACACTGTCATGTCCAGGAAGGATACCATCTATGAAATGGAAAGTCCAGTTCAAGTCTTGGACACAAGTGAAAATATCTTCACTACAAAACAAAAACAAAACAAAACGAAACAAAAAACCCACACACAAATTAGAGTTAATCATTACCCTTTTGCCAAAAGATTGTCAGATGAATAGACAATGTCTAAAAGTGGCTTTCAAAAGATAAGATCACATTGAGAGAATATCACTTCTTCCATGGCTCCTTAAAGAAGCAATTTTCTCTTAATACAGCCCCCACAGAATGGTTTGGGCAACTGCATTGTGTGGTCAGGTTAGAAGTTCTGGGTTAGTTTCAGATCTACAGCTGATTCTGTATGTGATCTTAGTTCCTAATATATAACCAAACAACCCACCCAAACTTCTGAATCCATGGTAAAAAGGATTTAGATTTCAACTACATGAAATTCTTCAGGTCCTATTTAATGCATTAAAGTAGCCAATTCTTGTAGTAAAAACCCATGTGTTCAAATATCATATAACTCAAAGTAACTCTTCTCACTCCCTCCATCTGTTTTCAACATACCAGATGCCTAAATATGTCTCTTCCTGTATTTAACATTTTAAATTACATTGAGTTTCACCAATTTGTAATTCACTATACTGAAATCTTAACTCACTCTTACACTTCCAGGAGTTAAGGATATTTCCTTAAATGCTAAATTTATAACCTGAGAAATAGATCAAGTCCTCTGTGATTATAAGGCATCAAATCATGCTATAAGGTTTGCATTTTAAACATATTTTTTATTTAACTCTTTAATTCTTTTTAAAACAGGCTGAACAGGGAGGCTTAACAACCCAGAATGCTATAAATCAAATAAATAAGACTGCCAAGAAATGTCACAGTATACTCACAGATCAAAGTAAAAAAACTCTGATTGCTTTTGACAAACTCAAAGGGCAGCTTCTCCCTGCTGGAAAGGATTAAGAAAGTCCAGTTCTCTTACGAACAACAAATGATTATCTACCGCAACCCATCTGTCTTCATGGGTCAGCACTCCTTTCCGGACCAACAGAGTAAGAAAGAAATCAAGTCCCAGCATAGCAGGAAGCTGGCTCCCCTTTCTGATGAGGTGATGCTATGGCCACTCTTTATCCCATCACATCTGCTGATTTTCTAACAGAGACTGACAGTCTCTCTTGTACCCCAGAGCAATCCAGGAAGAAATCCACAAGCAGCTTAGTGAATGTCTCTAAAGCATTCATTGATTCTAATAATCTTAGCCAAAAAAAAGAACAACAGCAGCAACGACAACAGCAACAGCAAAAACAAAACTCATTAAGCTTTCACACAAATCCTTAAAAGAGAATTCTGAGTACCTGGCCCCAGAATGGGGTGATCTGGGCTAGGTCATCTACCTCGGGGTGCGGTAGCTCATCTGGTCTCAGGGATTTTAGGTCTGTAGAAGTGTTATTATCCACAGTCCCAGTTTTAGGATGGCTCCGCTCTCTCACTTTCTCCCTCCTGGAGCCGCTACGGCCAGTCTGCTGGTGGCTTTGCACTATTCTCGCCACCACTTTATTAGCTCTTCCGCTCACCTCCATGTATTCATCTTGACACAGGCAAAAAGGGAGGAAAAACAAAGCCAGAAGTTGCCAATAGATGAGCTGCCTCCAAAGCATGATTCTCAACAGAGCCTCAGAGCCTCCCTGAGAAGACAGCGAGGCTCCCTCCAGGAGCGTGGTCTCCTCGGGTGGATGCCAGGACTGGAGCTGAGAGCTGCAGCGGCGGAGTGGTTTTATAGTTTGGTGTGTAATAAATAAGGCTGTAGGCATGCCAGAGTGACAGCAGCCCTCCTCCCCCAGCAGAACAGCCCCCATTCATCACTTTCCCACACCACAGGCAAGACCCATCTGTGTGCACAGTTTCCAGTTGGCGGGATTCGTAAATGTCACACCTTGGCACGTTTCTGTTGAAGTGTGAAGAAAACATACACAACTAGCTGGGAACAGAGAGCATGTGTCCAGCGGCTTGCTTTCGTGATTAGACTTGAAAGGGCTGTGCATTTGCAGTCTGAAAAGCCTTTTGGAAAAACCTACCCTTGCGCTTGCCAGGAAATTCAGGCTTAACTGCATGAGTTTTGTCTGAAATAGCAGTGGGAACCCATTCAGGGCTTTCACGACAGCGCTTGCGTTCTAGTTGTACAGTTAATACTTCCCCACTTGGGCCCACTTAAGGTAACTCATTTCCCCTTCCGGATACCAGCGGCAGAAGGCAGTTGGTCTCCTAGGAAACACTGAGCGGGAATCAGATGCAGTGTTTCTGGGTATAGCAATGGTATTTCACCATCCTCAGCTTTACTTCTTTTTCCCCTGGCTTCCCAAAAGCTAAAATTAAATCAAAGTTAACCAAGTCAGCTATTGTCAGATGAAGATACAACACCCTGCTTTAAAAGAAGGCTGTCTCTGGCTACTCTTTCTTTTGACATATTCTTGATTAAAATAGAAATGGGGTCGAGCACAATGGTTCATGCCTATAATGAGCACTTGAAAGGCCAAGGTGGAAAGATCCCTTGAGCCCAGGAATTCGAGACCAGCCTGGGCAACTTAGCAAGACCCTGTCTCTGCTAAGTAAATAAATAATAAGAAGTGGAAAACACCAAACGCATTATTTCAAACACAGCATATCTAGATCAAGAGGATTCTCATGTTCTTTGCTTTAGTTGCTATACTTTTATTAATTCAGCCAAAAAGCAAATGGACATTCCTAATCTCTTCAGGATAATAAATTAAGAGAATTTAAACAGTTTTGTCATTAAAAATTGCTTCTATTTACATACAATTTTATTTATATTACTCATTCACTCACTTAAGAAAAAGTCACTGGCCTTCTCTTGTGAGGACTAAAGAGACTCAGGACCGTGAGGAGCACGGGTGGCAAGGGTCTGATGAGAAGGGGATGAGGTGGCACTGTGGGAAACTGAGGCTTGGAGAAGCTCAGCCTGCTGATGAAGAGTCAGAGCAGCTGCAAAAAGAGGAGAGGAGAGGGAGCTGCTGACAGCTGCCCCCGTCGCTCAGCCAAGGGCCTGAGAACCAAGAGCCATCTCTAGAAGTGCCCAGAACTGGCAAAAGCTAGCCTGGCCCTTCCTGCAGCTGCCAGAACAGCCACTTCCAGAGTCCACATTTATACATGAAAAGGGTTTGGTGCTGGGGACGGAGGGAGAGAGTTACTCTGTGAACTAAAAGCTCTCCAGGCCACAGTGCAAGGGCCTTAGGAGTCATGTTCTCTCCAAGCAATCAGTTCCCACCTAGTAGGGCATAAAAAACTCAGCCACCTCCATGCTACATGTCTACTCTTGAGCATCCAGACCTGCCTCACTGGAGGATTCTTGAGTTCTGTCATGTCCACCGTTAAAAGGCAGATGTCCCTGGGAAGGGAAGTGCATCAAACTGTTATTCTTAGTAACTGAGGATTTTCTTCCCAACCCTGGAGCTGGAGCTGGGGAGAGGATGGACCTGGGTTTGGAGGGCGAGCAAGTGGATGGGATTTTGCTGTGGGAAGGAAGCCCAGAGCACTATGTCAGTGGGGGATGTTTCCTCATCAGGGAGGCCCAGAGAAAATGTCACAGGGAGACCACAAAGCAAGCAGTGGCTCTGAAATCTAGGTCACCTAATTCACAGGTTTTCCAAGAGCTGTCTCTGGCTCTCGCCATCATGCATCCCCCACAACATGGGCTATCTTGTTAAGTAACTATAAATCAGCCTCCGACTTTCCACCGCATTGAGACTTTCCATTCGTGTTTTCAATTATGTCATCTATTCTAGCAGTTCTCAACCCTGGCTGCATATTAAACCAGGGAGTTTCTAAAAATATTAGTGCCTGGACTCCATCCTGCACCAATTGAGTCAGAATCTGTATTGGGGCCTGGGCAGTTTTTAAAAAGTTCCCTCAGATGATTCTAAGGTGCATTCAGGGTTAGGAATCACTGACCCATCCTCTCCTTGACTCAAAAGGAATAAATAATAACATCCATAATTTTTAAGCACTTACCATGTCCTAGCCAAGTACTTCTTTGCTTTATCTCACTGACTTCTGTCAGCGTAAACCTATGATCCCATCTTATAGATGAGAAAATAAAAGCTTGCTGAGATAAAGTGACTTGTCTTGTGTTATGCAGCTAGAAAGAATTGAACTCTTCTGTCTTTCCAGAGTGAGCTCTGCTGCCTTGCTACGTAGAGGGATCTGCAGAGAAGGATCCCTCCTTCTCTCTGCCATTGACCCTTTATTGATTTCTTGGGAGAGATCAATAATGGGCCAATGCAGAGAGAAGGGGGTCAGTCTGAGAGCTGCCCCTCAAGAATTGGGGTCAGAAAGTGTTATGGGTTGGGTTGTGTCCCCCCAAAAGAAATTTAAGTCCTAACCCCCAGTACCTGTAAGTATGACCTATTTAAAAATAGGGATTGTTAAAGTAAATGAAAATAGAGACCAGGCCTGAAGACTCCCATTGCAGACAAAGCCAATTAGGTCTCATAAGTGACCTTAACCTTGCTTGGTTTACAAACAGAGGCAAAACTTCAGCAACTTTTTGTAAATGCCTATATTAAATAAAAACAGTACATAAGTTCGATGACTTAGAAGCTTTCCAATGGGATAGACCAAATAAGGCAACTGTACAACTGTAACCAATCAACTATTTTCTTTGCTTTACATCTGTGTTTATCCTGTAAGACCTCGCCATCCCTTGTGTTCCCCTGGTGGAGCTCCTGAACCTCTTCTAGTTTAAAGTTGCCTGTCATGAATTGCTGTTTGCTCATCTTTAAAACTATATTGTGCCTCCATTTACTTTTTAACAGGTCTTTATAGGTGATCGACTTAAGATGAGGTCATTAGGATGGGTCCTGACCCAATATGACTGTGTCCTTATAAAAAGGGAAAACTGAGACACAGAGGCAGAATGCACACAGGGAGCACACCCTGTGAAAATGAAAGCGGGGATGAGGGTGATGCATTTACAAGCCAAGAAATACCAAAAATTGACAGCAAACCACCAGAAGGTAGGTGAGAGGTGTGGGCCCAGATGGCCAGGGACAGACATATGCTGTCTCTACTATTGCTGATTAAACAAATATAAGTTCGATTTGTTTATTAGCTTATAAAGCTTGCGGTACACTGAAGTTTATACCCTGAAATAAACAATAGTGAATGAAAAGCACAGCACAAAAGAGAACAGCAAAAGCAGTAATGGGAAACATAAAGTGAGACCATCTGAGAGCACCCCATTAACCGTGGCACATCTGCAGTGTGGTTGCAAGACAGGAAAACACTGCCTCAGTCCCATGAAATCCTTTCCAATATGACGTCTGCACAGGGGTCTCGTAAAGAGGGCTTGTGTAGGCACCCAGGAAAGGTCAGTGACCTTTGCTCACAAGATCCAGGAGGGTCTTTGCAGACAGGAGCTGATAAGGTAAGAAGGCCTTGTGGGTAGAGATAGTGGAACACCTCCTGCTCTGCCTAGCTTCTCAGAATATGGGGTAATCTCGGTTGCCCTCTGTCCACAGTGCTCGGGAGATAAAAGCCCCTTGATGCATTGTGTGTGGTCAGACCTGGTGGCTCCCTACCCGCTGTGTTCGGGTGCAGCTGCATACTGATAATGATCAATGGTAAAACTTGGTGTACTGGATTAGCCTCTCTTAGAAGAACCACCTGTTTCATTGTATTCTAATGATGCATGCTTCTCCCCCTGGCTATCTTGTCCCATAATAGTTTCAAGGCCTCCTCCGATAGTTTCAAGGCCTACCCCATAACGCCCCCTTGCTTTCCACCCTTCAATTAGCAAGTGTGTGCACCTAATAAAAACCTGTGGAAACCAGAATTCGGGGCCAGCATGGTCCTCGCACTTTACGTTGGTCCTCTGGACTCACTTTTTGAACTCTAGTTCTGTGTCTTTGTCTTTATGTCCTTTCTCAATCCCTTGTCACCACTGGGGCTCAGGGCACCCAGGAACAGGGTTGGGGCTGGTACCCTACAGAGAGACATGGAACAGATCATTCTCTCACAACCCTTAGGAGGAACCAGCCCTGCTAACAACTTGGTCTCAGACTTTGAGACTCCAAAACTGTGACACAACAAATTTCTGTTTAGGTCACCTCATTTGTAGCGTTTTGCTGTGGCGGTCTTAGCAAACAAATACAGAGAACATGTATGAAAACTTTTAAAAACAACAACAACAAAAACACTCCAGACCCAGTAGCGGTCTAGAGTCTATGCATGTACTGTCTTTAGTCTCTGCATATACTACCTTGTACACGCAGAGATGGTAGTCTGAAAAGATTTCGTAAATTGCTCAAGTTCATGGGTAGTAGGTAGAAAACTGGACCACAGAGAAGAGTCCCTCATCGTTCAATATAGGTTTATTTTACTTCCCTCCAGTATTTTCTCATTAAATGCATTTTAAACGTTGGTTTATTATTAAACCTTACTTGGTTATCATTTTATATGTGCTCCAGAATGTTCCTTATATCTAGTTTTCAAAGATGTGAATAGAAATTGGGCATAATTTTTTACCTATGGGTTGAATATTAAAAACATCTAGAACCTACTCCGGGCAACCTCTCTGGAGGTGATGAAGTCCCCGTTCTGCACAGTTGTCTCTGGCTGTGAAACTTCACAAAGGACACCTGAGGACATCAGGCTCCTGGATACACGGGCACTGTCACTGCATCCTACCTGCCATGGGCCCAAGGGCCCAGTTAGGATGTTGCCACAGCCACTAATGTGAGCAGCAGAGGTGCAGATGCATATAAATATATGTGTAAAAGCTAGTTCCGTGACTCAGCTTTGCAGGCAGAGGCAAATATTTGTTTAGCTTTACAAAGGAGGCTGTTATAAGATGTGTAGGTGCCCCATGGCCTCCCCAATGGTGCTTCACTGTGGCCTGAGCCAAAAGGAGATCAGTTATGGTCTGGCCAAGGGACAGTCAAGAACTGTGTTAGACTGAACGTGTCTTTGTATCAGTGCCAACTTAAAGAACAGCTAAAGGAGGCAACTGTTTGCCTGATTTTTGGGAGCAGTGGAAATGTGACCTACCTCTCTCCTGCCTCTTCCCAGTGAAAAATATTCCCTGTACTAAGCACAGTGAATTCCGAGATTCTAAAGTCAAGGCCCAGTCTCTTTGATTTAAACCAGTTAGAGATTTATTAATATACCAATAAAATTAATATACTCCTTGAGATGAGGTAGTTTAGCTATATTGGTTGTTTATGTCTTCAGGTTAAGGGCTTTTTCAGGTGCTCTCCAGAGAAATTCTATTTGAAGAAGAACTTTAAAAAAGAATCAGAGTGTGTTCAGAAAGGGGACATTGTCTCTAGACATTAGGTACTGCCATTTGAAGAAAAATGGGTTCATGCTTTCTACTAATACAGGGCAAAATCAGGAATAAAGGAATACAAGAGGAAGTTGGTCGGCTGGTCAGGATGTTCTAATTTTGGTGGAATTACATGTTTAGGGTCATTAGTCAAGGGCAAGAAACTCACTGCGGGTGTCCCAGGAATGGATCTGTCTCTATCGCCAGAATAAGGCTTTCAGAGACTCATGTACAAAAACTAGCATCCTAATGTCTGCATTTATAATGAAAAATATGACTCTCAAGTTGGCTACATGTATTATAGATGTTTGCCAAAAAACAAATTCTCTTGGTAGGCAAATCTACGTGAGAAGCCAAATTCTAATCAGAGATGTGGGTGTTAAGCATGGTAGTGTGTGTGTGTGCGTGTGTGTGTGTGTGTGTTAGAGAATTTGTTGGATAATGTTGATGGCTGGTGTCATTGAGCATTTCTGTCCATCAGGCTCCAAACAGAAAAACGGAAACCACGCTAGATATTTTAACACAGATAATTTAAATAAGAAATTACATAACACAGAGAAATAACCATCTTGTAAGTTTGGGAGAACCAAGGGAAGAGGTTGATGTCACCTGAATTTAGAAGCTGAAAGAAGGGACCCTGCAGGGCTGGGACTCAGGCTTCTGAGGAGGGGGCACTGCCAATCTAAAACCGATACCATTGCCAGAGTACAATGAGAATAATTCTGGGAATATAGAAAGAAGCTGACCTGGAATCAACTATAGCTACCAGAGTGAAGGGCCATTGCTCAGATGATTCAAAAACAGCAAGAAAAAAAAAAAGGACAAGTGTCTTCTACAGCCATCCAGGACCCTCTTCTGTCACCTGCTATGGGTTAACAAAGGAGAAAAGTAATTTGCAGAATCTGAGTTCCAACATCCAGGGCAGAGTTTTGAAGGCGAGTTGAAGCTGAGAGACAACAGTGTAAAACCTGATGCACCAAAGTCCTCTCTAGGAATGTTCCTGTCACAAGGAACAGATGCTCAAGCTCCTGGGGCAGCTCTTGAAACACATCACTCAGGTTGGTCTGTCTGAGGTCTCCTTTTGTAAATTTTATTCAGATCACCTCCATTTTTCCTAATCATTTCTTTCTTCAGACAGAGGACAATATAATTCTTATACAAAAGCTTTCTTTTTTCCCCTGGTGTTTGCATCCAGTATACCTGGATTGGATTTAGGGTATTCATAGACAATCTTTTGAGTCTTTCTCATTAAGATGACCTGCTTACTGTGTATTGGATACTGGTGGCTGCAGCTGGTTCCAAGTCAGCTTCTTTCTGTGCCCCAGAATTTGCCTCATTATACCCTGGCAAAGGTATCAGTTTTAGTTGGGCAGTGCCCCGTCCTCAAAAGCCTGAGTCCCAGCCCTGCAGAGTCCCTTCTTCCAGCTTCTAAATCCAGATAATACCAACATCTTCCCTTGGTTCCCCCAGCCTTAGGACACAGTGACCTTCCCCAGGACTAGCCTGCCCAGCCCTATTTTGCTCTTTGAGAAACCAAGGTTGACTTCTGTAGGTGGAGGTCAAACAAGCTTGATTCAGATCATGACGAAGCCTGAAGCAAAGGCAGCTCTGATACTCCGGAACCCAATTTCCCAGCCAGACTATGCTATACTAGCCTCCTAGTCATTTAATGAGGCAAACTGCATTCACATAACTAAGGCAAGACAATGGTTTTCTTGAAGACCTTGCTTGGCTACAGCAAGATCTTGAAAGATCCAAGCAAATTCCTCAAAATGGGAGATTGATTTTCAGGAATTGCCTAACGTGACTATGAGAGCTGGCAAGTCTGAAACTCACAGGGCAGGCCGGTAGTCTGGAAATTCCAAGAGTCAATGTTGCAGTCTTGAGTTTAAAGGCAGTCAGGAGGCAGAACTGTTCCCTCTTCAGGGTCCCTCAGTCTTGTCTTTTAAGGCCCTCAGCTGATCGGATGAGGCCCATCTACATTATGGGGAGTAATATAATTCATTCAAAGTCTACTGATTTAAATATTAATCACATCCAAAAGAATACCTTTACAGCAACATCTAAGCTGGTGTTTGACCAAACAACAGGAAACCATAAGCTAGCCAAGTTGACACAAAAAATTCACACCATAATAAGTGAATAAACATCCCAGGAGAATTGAGAACCATTTGATAATCATGAAGAATAATCCGATTTTACTTGAGACATTGGAAGATAACTTTCTCATTCTGAAATATTCCAGAGAAGATGGGATAAGCATTTTTGAATGAACCTGCAGAGATCACCTCATTGTCCCTGTCCCCAGTTCTTCTAAGCTCAGCCTTCTTTAGGGCTTCATAGACCTCTCCACCCCAGTTAGCCAGTTACTTCCATTACTCATCAGTTCTTCTCATGTGCTCCTCTTGCCTAGCCATTGTTACTCCTATTTTATTCTCTCTTCATGAAGTTTATTCAGGTTTTTTCAGATAATGCCCCAATGGGTTCTCTTGCTGTTATAGTACATGTCTGAGCTACTCATTTAGCACTTGGCATCACCTCTATGGCAGACGCTATTTGTTGGAGGCCCAACAACTCTTATTTTCTTTTTTCCTTTTTGTGCAGGCTAAAGCAATTCCATCTTGAATGCTAACCTGCCATGTTGACTTCTGATAAACACCTGTCCTGGGAAGGCCTCTAAAATTCCCAGTATATTTATTGTTTCTCGGTAAGAGCAGGTACTTACTGTAAATCCTGACTTTAGGTTAAAACAACCTTGATGCTATCATACTTCGCTTGTCCTACACATCCCATCTGAATCACACATACTCATTCCCTATGATATATAAGTTCCAGCCCTGGGGAGTAACGGCGCAGGGATCCATCGTCTCCTCTCGCCACCACCTGAGACACAGACATGGCTTCTGCTCCTAAGTTCCTATTAAATGTTTCTTTCTGAGAAACTAGTTATGTCAGCCTCTATCTTCAGCCTCTCAGCTTCCTTGGACTTTGAGGGTAGGTTCGTATAGACATGCTCAGCATGGAACACCTTGTAACAGAGTCTTGATTTTGTTCTTCTGTCTTTCAGATAAAGTGAGTTCTAGTCACAGGAAGTAAAATATGACTGGCTTCATCTTTTGGCCAGTGATTATTTCAGGCATGGACATTGGCATTATGTGGTATGAAGAGAATCTACTGGCATTTTTGGGAAGGACTCCTTACTCCTGAAAAGGGACATACAAAAAGAAAATGCACCTTTCTCTCTCTTCTTCCACTGAATACAGTCATGTTTACATACAAAGTGGGACACTACAGCAAACCCTAAGAATGGCAGAGCAGAAAGATGGAAATAACCTGGTCCTGGATGGCATTTGTGAGCCACTAAATTACCTAATTACCCAGTCTTCAAACCACTCAGCTGTCTTCTATGTGAGATAACAAATCCTCTATTGTTTACATCTCTGAGGTGGTTCAACGTTGTCTTTATTGTGTTATTACTTAATACTCTACATATCTGTCTTATTTTTCCAACTAGATTAAACATTCTTGAGGGGAATAACAATACCATGGTTATCTTTGTATACAGCCCTGTTCTGCAACTGATGCATAGTAAATATTCCATAAACGCCTGTCCTTAGTAGAATAAGTACATGGAAAACATAAACCAAATTAATGGATTAAGTATGTACTGTGCTGGTTAGTTAAAGACTGCTTGAGCTCAAATAAGGCAATTTTAAGGGAGCTGAAGGATTCAGAGAACTGGAAATCCTCCATTCATTTGGGTGTCCCAAGACACTTCCTGAGGAGGCAGAGTACTTCCTCTACATGTCCAGTCCTTCTTCTTCTGGGAGGCCTTTTGTGATTTCTCACAACAGAAACAATGCCATGTGTTGCCATTTCATTATTTTCTTCCTAGACATGTTTGCAGTTAAATTGGGAGCAGCTGACTGGGTTCTGGCCAATGGGTTGGACGAGGCAAACTGCTCCCCAGCTTAGCCTTTGAAAACGTCCAGTGAGATCATCCTACTCTTCCTCTTCTCCTTTGCTTACTTTGGTGGCCATGTGTTCCACATGGTGGAGCTATGATGGCAGAGTGACAGCCTGGGTCCCTGAGTGACTGGGTGGAGCAGAAGTCTCTGTTGACACTTATAAAACATGTACTCGAAGTTAGTAATAAACTCGATTGTGTTAAGCCACCGGGCTTTCAGAATTAATTTGTTACTACAGATAGTCTATATACTGTCCCACTCAATA
Organism: Aotus nancymaae; assembly: GCF_030222135.1. Lineage (NCBI taxonomy): Eukaryota > Metazoa > Chordata > Mammalia > Primates > Aotidae > Aotus > Aotus nancymaae. The sequence continues at coordinate 33,528,097 of NW_026988425.1, forward strand.
GACCTCCTTAACTAGGTATGTTCTCTCCCCTGTGATCTCAGAGCACTAAAATGTCTTCTTTGCAGTGCTTTGCAAATTAAAATGTATATTTAACTATTGTATTCTTTATTAATGTTGTTCTCTTCTCACTGGACCATATATACTATGATGAGATCCTTATTTTCTTACTGCTGTACATTTACTGCCTAACATAGTGCCAGCCATATGATAGACAGCAATAAATATCAACTAATGAATAGACAGAGGAATGGATGAATAGATGGATGCATATCGACTTTAGCTGCAGACCCGAGTTTGAGTTCCAGCTCCTCGACTTTCTAGCTGTTACTTTGTCCTTTCTAAGTCTTCGTTTCCTCATTAGTAAGATGAGGTTCGTGACATCTGTCTTACATAGTGGTTGTGAAGATTAAAAGAGTCATTGCTGGAGCAAAACACTTTCTTCCTAGCACAGTGCCTGGCACCCACTAACTCAAATGTTGGCCACTGTTACAGCTCAGGGATTGGGAAAAGGGGCAGAGCTAAAGAAAATTACTAGAAAGAAAACATCAAGTCTGCATAAACTGTTTTGCATTTCCTGCTCATGGTTAAACAATTAAAAAAAGGATTTGAGTCATTAAACCTATTAAGAGGCTTCAGATCACTAAAAACGATCTCTTTTTTTTATAGTTGCCTGGGAGAAATTATGCCTCCATTGAATTCAGCTCCAGTTACTACAGGGTGTTGGTGTTAATAGTTTGGGAGGCTACTGCAATTTTGAAGATTTTAAAAAATTTTCTTCGATTTTCCAAAAACGAATTTGAAAAAATAAGCCTATATTTCTATATAGAAACAGAGATAAATATCTTAAAGGAATAAAGCTGTATAAATTTATGAACAATCCTTATAAAACCGAGAGTCTGCCTTGAAAATTAATCACTGGATTCAGCAAATAATGGAGCTGCTCTGTCTTGCCTGCTTTCATGGTTTGCCACAGGCTGTTCCAGGACTCTGTAAGTATTAAGGAGCAAAATGTTTCCACATGAGTAATGCTGATTTCAGACACTCCACCCCAACCACAAAGGGAGTAGATCTGGGGTTGGCATCTCAAATACATTTCTTTATTCTGAGCCTTAAACTACGCAGTAAAGAAAAGGCATTCTTGGATTCTAAATCAGGAGTTCACCGAACCGTATCCCATTGGTTCCTGTCTGCTGGTGTGACATGGGGCTCTCATCTTTCGGAGCCATTTGCCTGTCTGCCTGCATGCCTTCCTACAGATCCAGTCAAATGCTCATGCTCCATAACTGCATCCTTGGATGGCCCCATTTAAGATGGACTTTGTCACATAATTATCCAGTTTTTATGCACCTAACCGGCATGTGTACCTCTGGAGAGGACACCTGTGTGATGAGCAATAACAGCAGACCAGGATTTTAGAAAAGCAGAGCCAGGGCCAGCCATGGTGGCTCACACTTGTAATCCTAGCACCTTGGGAGGCCAAGGCAGGCAGATTATGAGGTCACGTGTTTGAGATCAGCCTGGCTAACCAAGTGAAACCCCATCTCTACTAAAAATACAAAAAAATAGCTAGGCATGGTGACACATGCCTGTAATCCCAGCTACTCAGGAGGCTGAGGCAGGAGAATCACTTGAACCGGGAGGCAGAGGTTGCAGTGAGCTGAGATTGTGCCACTGCCCTCCAGCCTGGGAGACAAAGCTAGACTCCATCTCAAAAAAAAAAAAGGAAAGAAAAGAAAAGAAAAGCAGGGCCAGCTGCAGCCCATTTAACCCATTTCCCCACCCTGTTATATTTGAGCAAATAATAGCCCAGAAAGGAGAAGTAACATGCCCAAAGTAATGCAGCTAGTTAGTGGCAGCTACAGAACCAAAACATAAGCTTGCTGACTGCTAGTCCAGCGATCTTCATGCTTCATGATGGGTGATATACTGTGTATCTAGTTCAGTGAGATTTTGCTCTTCAGTGCTTACGTACTGAAAAGAGATTAATTAATAGTTTTGCTGGCCAGATTATCACTCTAGTTTCTAAGCTAGACTCAAATGCCACCACTGGCCGGGCATGGTAGCTCACGCCTGTAATCCTAGCACTTTGGGAGGCCGAGGCAGGCGGATCACTTGAGGTTCGACACCAGACTGACCAACATGGAGAAACCCCATCTCTACTAAAAATACAAAATTAGCCGGGCATGGTGGCGCATGCCTGTAATTTCGGCTATTCAAGAGGCTGAGATGGGAGAATCATTTGAACCCGGGAGACAGAGGTTGCAGTGAGCCGAAATCGTGCCATTGCACTCCAGCCTGGGCAACAAGAGTGAAACTTCGTCTCAAAAAAAAAAAAAAAAAAGGCTTCCCTGATGAGGCAGTGACAAGCAGAGAGAGGAACAGGCCAAATATGGAAAGACCTGGCATTGGGTCTCAGCTGTTATAACTAGCTGTGTGACCTTAAGCACTTTGCTTCTGCACACTGCCCAGAAGCAGGGCTTTCAGAGTCCCGCAGAACTGGGTCCCCAGGCGGGTTTTTCAATAGGATTAAAGAGAGTTGAGCTGTTTTTATCTCTTCTTTCTGGTTTGCTCCTATCCTCTGGGAAAATGGATCTTAGCCCTCTGAAAAGGGCAGGCCTCTTGTGTTAATCCTCTACGTTGGGAAACTTTAACTGGGAAAGGAGGATATTTAGGAGAGGCATGAAAAATGAGGAAAACACAGTTCTGTACCTCAGTTCCCAGAGATTCAGATGCTCTATCCAGGAGCCAGTAGACTTTTCTGTAAAGGGCTGTGTAATAAATATTTTAGACTCTGTGGATCATACAATCTCTGTCTCAACTACTCAAGCCTGCCACTGTAGCTTGAAAGCTGTCATGAACAATTCAGAAACAAATGAGCATGGCTGTGTTCCAACAAAACTTTATTTATGAAAACAAATGGCAGCCCACAGGCCATAATTTGCAAACCACTGGTCTATTATAAGCCTGATCACTCCAGGGCCTTCCTGACTGAGTTATGAAAGAGATTGTCAGGGAAGTCACTGTGGTCCCATAATTAAAGAAACTATCAGCACATGGAAAAATAGAATTTTTGAGAGGGCAATAGGTGGTGCTTCTAAACTAGCTATAGGAATCTGTATTTTTTTTAACCTATTTGTTTTTTGTCCGTATCTTCTATATCTGTTCATATTTTTATGATCTCCTCTGTCTCCCCCTATTCTCCCTCCTTTTCCTTTTTGATTATCATCATCACTACTCTCTGCCACAGGTAGAAAAAAAACGTGTATCAATTCGGGATTTGAATGTTAGCAACAGAAATCATCACACTATGTATTAGGCAGAAAAGATTCACATCAAAAAGGTACAAGATACTCACAGAATTGACTGGCAGCTAGAGGACCAGGCTTGGAAAAATGCAGGAAAAACTGTATAGAGAGTCCCACACAGTGATCAATTACTTTTCAGCAGGAACAGCTTGGCAATCATATCACTGTCAGTGGAGTCAGATCTTGCATCCTCCTGGACATCCATAAACCACCATAACTAATTCTTAACTGACCCTTTGTTCTTTGTCACTTATTCAAAATTCCTGGATAGGAGTATCCAATTATCTGATTGGCTGATTCTAAATCACATGCCCATGCCATAGCTACCACGTGGTAGAAAGAAGGGAAAAACTCCAAACTTAAATTCTACCCCAGATGGCAGGACGTTGAATCCCATTACTATCACACAAAAGGAGGGATTCTCACCATACAAAAAAGATGTAAATATTGCACAACCAACAGAATGACAGCAGTCAGTCAGCACAGATGAGGCATTCAAAGCCAAAGTTGACCTCTGTGTGAAACACCCAAATCATATCTGAGGACTGACATACAAGGGGTTGATTCTAAATTGATCACAGTATTATTACTGTGTTCTGCCTATGGGTTCAGGCATGAGAGGGAGATAGAGATTGTCAACCTAATCAAATTTACATTTCCTGGCTGTAGAAGAATTTTCAATTCATAACAGGAAGTGTAAGGCTACAGATTAATCACTGACAGGAATTTATACCCTGATTGGTGCTTGGTGACCCACATCTGTTTCCTAATTCCATGGGGGACTTTATCAATAAACAAAACTCCAGGGACAGACTCAATGTCCTGGCAGTTATGCCCATGAAAATCTAATATTTTCCAATATGCAGTGGGAAATCTGCAAACATCTGTCTTCAGCACCGAAACACACAGCAGCTGGGGGACAGCTGCTCAGCCTCGGGGAAATAGGGTCAATTGTTCTGTGACACTCATCCCTTCAAAATCTGGTCCCTCTCTTTAAACAGCTGCCATTCTTGGTATCTACTTTAAGATGCATCACCTACCTAGTCATTGTCACTGAATTTCAGAGAACTTCCTTCTCCAATTTAGAAATGGCATCCATTAGTTTTATCCTGAAATACATGATTCTACACTTGCTCCAGAAAAAAATCTCATTAGTTTCACAGAAAAGGTCCTCTGCTTTGATTGAAAATTATGCAAGGTTTTGATGAATTCCAAGTTATTATTTTATGGTTTCACAACAGACAACAGATCAGGGAGGGCAAAGAAGGGGGAGTGAGGGAACAAAGAGTCAGTGTGTGCAATCCTGGATGTTCATCACGTACAGCACTTTTGTCTTTTCTCTTACTCATGCTTGTGCATATTTTAGCTCACCTTTTTTATTTTTGACATTATTTTGTCTGTAAGAAGTTTACTTCTTAACTTTTACCATGACATATATGTGTGTGTGTGTATATATACACACATATACACACAAGCAGACATATACATATATATATATTATATATACATACACATATATATACATGTGTGTGTGTGTATATATATATATACACACATATATATATATAAAGAGAGAGAGAGAGAGGGTACCAGCCTGTTGCCTAGGCTGGAGTGCAGTGGTGTGATCACGGCTCCCTGCAGCTTTGACCTCCTGGGCTTAAGTGATCCTCCCACCTCAGCCTCCTGAGTAGTTAAGACTACAGTCACGTGCTATCATGCCTGGCTAATTTTTTCTTTTGGTAAAGATGAAGTCTTTCTATGTTGCCCAGGCTTGTCTCAAACTCCTGGGCTGAATGATCCTCCCACCTTGGCCTTCCAAAGTGCTGGGATTATAGGCGTGAGCCTCACACCTGGCCATGACATTTACATTCTGATGAACCAGTCCAGGTAGTTGAAATATCTTCATAAATTGGAAATACAGTGAAGACAGAAAAAACAACAAGAAAAAAATGCAATTTTTGCAAGCACAAACAATAACCTATTAATGCCATCAGCAGAACCACGTGTTTACTGGAATGTGAACGGAGGCCCAATGACCAATGCAAATCTTGGGTTCCCTTAAAAAGTAGAACACTTATTAAGAATGCTCTGGAATCTGTGAGATAATACTTAATCTTCCATTTCAAAAATTTACAACTGTACATCCATCAGCGTATTTTCCTCTGAAATGATATTAAACCACCTGCTAACCACTTGATTGACATGGGACCAACAGTGATCTGAAGACCACACTTTGAAAAGGACTCAGGCTTCATGCCAAGTGTCAAGTGATAAGTAGAACAGATAGCGTGGGGATATTTGGAACCCTAGAATCACTGGCTTTTTAGTTGAAAGGAACTACAAAAATAATCTAGAACAATGTTGAAAATTGTGGACTGTGTGACTCAGAGTCATGTAGGATGAACGTGTGAAACCGAGTCAAGCAGAGAAGGGTGACTATGAACTTGTAATAATAAGATTTTAAATGTCCCTGGCTTTGTTATTCAATAAATAGATTGCATGAGACAGACAATGCATTGGGACATTCATCACCCCACATGCCACGAGGACCAAGATGTCTGGCTGTCTCTAAGACATTTCTTCCTAAAGAAATTATTTTTCCAGTTTGCTCCCTACAGTTCTCATTCCTATAACCAGTTCTTCAAAAAATGGACCCTTCAACAGTTCTAGAATATTTAATGTATTTATAATTATCTTAGCAAAAATCCTTTATTAGAGGACTCTTTTTGATGACTAGGGTAAGTTTCTCTGAATCAAGAAAATCTGGTTTAATGACAGTGAGGAAGGCTGGAAGCCAGGAGCTATGGTCTAGGCTGAACAACTTTATTAAGGGGTAATGAGGCATCCCATTCTGTGAAGTAAGCCAGGAGGTATGGCAAGTTCCTAGAGCCCACAGTTCCTCCAGCAGAACCAGGTAAACATATTTCTTCCCATTGTAAACATACCAGTGTTCGTGCCATGTTTACCATGCCATTAACCAGTAAAAGGGACTTCGGTTGTTTTTCTGGGCAAGAGACCTGCCTGCCCACCTTGTCTCCTGGCTTCTTTCACTCCAGTCCAGCTTCCATCCTTGACAGGAAACAAGTTTGCCCTGTTCCGTAAGAGGGCTCCATCTGCACAAGCACGTGTCTACTACACTTGCAGACACTCTGTTACAGCACAAAGAACAGGAGCAAATGAGTCTTCTGGGATGTTTCAATAAGATTTATTTTCCATCTATTTTATTTCCTCTCTGTGGATATCATTTGAGGCTTCTTTTTTTTCCGATCCAATTTCCCACCCCACTCCCTTACCTTTGCTCATTTTCTTTGAAGTACTCTGAAGATCACGCGTTCTTGAATTCTGGTTCTGTCACCATCACCTGAAAGTTGCTGATTCAGGGTGAAGACTGGAGGAGCAGAGCAAAGGAGTGGAAGAGAGAGAAAGGGGAGAGGAGCAAGGAGCAAGATGGAGACTTGTTTCATCACTTTTCTGTCATATTTCCTGCCAAAGTCAACATGTTTAACCACACTTTGCTTCCCCAGTTCATTGGGCAGTCACTCAGTATACACACACCCGAGGGTTCCAGAGAAATCATTCTCATCAGAATGTAATAGCCTTCAGCCCAGACAAAAGCCCATGTTAGACAAATAATAGGCTGGCGAGAGAGATTTGGCTGGCTCTCGGGCAGACTGGACCAAGGAGGTGGTAGAAATGTCAGCCGGCAGGCAAATTCTGAGGTTTTTCTTCTTTCTCTAGGACTGGGTCTAGGTCACAGGTGTAGTCGGTGTGTTAGGTTGCACAAAGTAGACTTTCAAAGGCCACTATTGACCTCACAAATGCCCTGACATCCTATTTGTCATTCTGCAAGATGCACAGCCAACTGCCTTGTCTATTTCAACCAGCAAATCTGAGAGGACACGCTCTACAGCATATGCAGGGGTCCTCTCCCACTCTCTTTGAGGTGGATGATGGACACAATTCACTCTCTTTCCTCTCTGGTCACAGCCATTTGTTCTAACCATAATAGCATTATCATATTGCATTCCAATGTATATATGCAATTTGCCATTGAACAACACAGGTTCGGAGTGTGCAGGTCCATTTATTATTTTGGATCTTTTTCAAAAATACAGCTGTCTCTCCATATCCCCAAGTTCCCCATTGGCAACTAAACATGAGTTGAAAATATAGTATTCAAGGGATGCAAAACCCACAAATATGCTGTACCAACTTTTTGTGTATGTGGGCTCTGCAGGGTAGACTGTAGGATTTGAGGATACATGGATTTTGGTATCCTTAGAAGTCCTGGAACCAATCCTATGAGAATATGGAGGGCTGACTTTACTTACTACTCTGAGTTTGAAAGTTCTTTTAGGTCAGGAACTTATGCTATGCATTTTGTTTCCCTAGAATCTAGCACTGTGCCCAGCACAAAGCCAGCTTTCAATGAATATACTTTTAATGACTGCAAAAAGTAATTAGTGAATATCTTCAGTAAGACAGCTGCAAAGATGCCCAATGATAGCTCCTGCAAGTCTTCACAATGGAATAAAAGAGTTAAGTGTTGAAAATAGAGGTTGACCAAAACATAGTCCCTCCACTCCAGGGATTGAAGGTCAAGAGGAGGAGATCAAGACAAGAAACAGAGAATTATAGCCACATAAAAAGTTATGGTGAAGATTTGAACTGGGTGCAGGAGAGCAAATGCAGAGCTGGAGATGCCAAACAGGTTTCCTCCCCTCTTAACAATTCTATTTGTTTACTAGGGCTGCTGTAACAAAGTATGACAGACTGGGAAGCTTAAACAGCAGACATTTATTTTCTCACAATTCTGGAGGCTGGGAGCCCAAGATCAAGGTGGACAGGGTGTGTGTCTCCTTGGCTTGCAGATGGCCATCATCCTGCTGAGTCTCTACATGGTGGTCCGTGTGTTCATACATCTGGTGTCTCTCCTTGTGTCTAAATGCCTTCTTATAAGGATAGCAGTCAGGTTGGAATATGGCCCACCCAAACAGCCTCATTTTAACTTAATTAACTTACCTCTTAGTTCCTTCAGGCTGCTATAACAAACTGCCAAATACTAGATGGCTTAAACAACAAGTATTTATTTTTCACAGTTCTGAAGGCTGGATAGCCCAAGATCAAGGCGCCATCAGTTTCAGTGTCTGCTGAAGGCTTGCTTCCTGGTCTATAGACAGCTGTCTTCTCTGTGCCTTCACATGGTGAAAGCACATGGTGAAAGCAATAATCCCATTCATGAGGGCTCTACCCTCAAAACCTAATCACCTCCCAAGGGGCCTCTTCCTAACACCATCAGCTTGGGGGTTTAGAGCTCAACTTATGAATTTGGGGGAAATACATTCAGTCCATAACAACTTTTAAAGAAATTATCTCCAAATACAGTGATATGCTGAGGTGCTGGGGGTTAGGGCTTCAACATATGAATTGGATGGAGGGTTGGGACACAGTTCAGCTCATAATAAAAGCTATGACCCATGAGGATCCTGGATGCACCTCAGGCCTTAGCATCCCTGGCTCTATCATATGCTGACTCTGCCACAACCACCACTGCTCTGGGCTCAGGTCCTGCTGTCTCCCACAAAGTAGGCATGCCTCTGAGGGGCATTGTTGAATGATGGGAAGTGGCCACCTTCCTCAGGACCTGATTGCAAATTTACTCATGCCATTAAATTATAGCCTTTTAAAGACACAATCAGTGCATGGAATATGACTACAGTGTTATACCAGCTTTCCTCAAGACACCTTTTATGCAAATTCCTAATTTAAATAACATTACAGCCTGACTCTGTAAAGCTGGCCTTGAGCAAAATAATAGACCAAACAAAGTACAGTCATGTGTCGCTTAATGATAGGAATACACTCTGAGAAATGCTTTGTGAGGTGATTTTGTTGTTGTGCAAACACCATAGTGTGTTCAAACAAACCTAGATACCATAGCCTACTACACACCTAGGCTGTACACTAGGCTGCTTCTAGGCTATAAACCTGTAGCAGGTGACTGTAGTGAAGATCACAGGCAGTTTTAACACAATGGTATTTATGTATCTAAACAGATCTGTACACAGAAAAGGCAGAGTAAAAATTTGCTATAAAAAAATAAAAATGATATGCCTGTGTATTAGTCTGTTTTCATGCTGTCGATAAAGACATACCCAAGACTGGGCAATCTACAAAAGAAAGAGGTTTAATTGGACTCACATTTCCACCTGGCTGGGGAGGCCTCACAATCATGGCAGAAGGCAAGGAGGAGCAAGTCATGTCTTATGTGGATGGTAGCAGGCAAACAGGGCTTATGGAAAGAACTCCCATTTTAAAAACCATCAGATTGTGTGAGACCCATTCACTATCACAAGAACATGAGAAAGACCCACTCCCATGATTAAATTACCTCCCACTGGGTCCCTTCCACAACATGTGGGAATCCAAGATGAGATTTGGGTGGGAACACAGTCAAGCCTTATCATTCCACCCCAGCCCCTCCCAAATCTCATTTCCTCACATTTCAAAACCAATTATGCCTTGCCAACAGTCCCTGAAGTCTTAACTCATTTCAGCAACAACTTGAAAGTCCACAATCCAAAATCTCATCCAAGACAAGGCAAGTCCCTTCTGCCTATGAGCCTGTGAAATCAAAAGCAAGTTAGTTACTTCCTAGATACAATGGGGGTACAGACATTGGGTAAATACGGACATTTCAAATGGAAGAAATTGGCCAAAACAAAAAGGATACAGGTCCCATGCAAGTCTGAAATCCACTAGGGCAGTCAAATCTTAAAGCTCCAAAATGATCTTTTTTGACTCCATGTCTCACATCTAGTCATACTGATGCAAGAGGTGGGTTCCCAAGGCATTGGGCAGCTCCCTTTGCAGGGTACAGCCTCCCTCCCAGCTGTTTTCACAGGCCCGCATTGATTATCTGTGGCTTTTCCAGGTGCACAGTGAAAGCTTTCAGTGGATCTACCATTCTGGGGTCTGGAGGTCAGTGGCCTTCTTCTCACAGTTTCACTAGGCAGTGCCCCAGTAGGGACTCTGTGTGGGTACTCTGACCCCACATTTCCCTTCCACACTGTCCAAGCAGTGGTTCTCCATGAGGGCCCCACCCCTGCAGCAAACTTCTGCCTGGATATCTAGTTGTTTTCATACATCTTCTGAAATCTAGACAGAGATTCTCAACTTCAATTCTTGAATTCTGTGCATTCGCAGGCTTAACACCACATGGAAGCTGCTGCCAAGGCTTGAGGCTTGCACCCTCTGAAGCCACAGCCCAAGCTTTATGCTGGCCTCTTTCAGCCATGGCTAGAGCAGCTGAGACACAGAATACCTAGTCCCTAGGCTGCACATAGCACAGGAAACCTGGGCCGAGCCCATAAAACCAGAGCATAAAAGTTTGGCAAATTTGTAGCTTGGCAATGCAATAGAAAAGAAAATCCCATTTTCTGATGAGAAATCCAAGCCAGCTGCAGAAGTTTTAATAAGTAGCAAGGAGCTGAATGTTAATCCCCCAGACCTTTTCTCCAGGGCATGTCGGAGGTCTTCACAGCAGCCCCTCCCATCACTTTTATGCTCTGCTTCCCTTATAAAACTGAATGCCTTAACAGCCCCCAAGTCACCTATTGAATGCTTTGCTGCTTAGAAATTTCTTCCACCAGGTACCCTAAATCATCTCTCTCAAGTTCAAAGTTTCACAAGTCTCTAGGGCAGGGCAAAATGCTACCAATCTCTTTGCTAATACATAACAATAGTCACCTTTGCTCCAGTTCACAAGAAGTTCCTCATTTCCATCTGAGACCACCTTAGCTTGGACTTTGTTGTCTGTATCACTATCAGCATTTTGGGTAAAGCCATTCAACAAGCCTCTAGGAAGTTCTAAATTTTTCACACTTTGCTGTCTTCTTCTGAGCCCTCCAAACTGTTCCAACCCTGGCCCGTTACCCAGCTCCAAAGTTGCTTCCACATTTTCAGGTGTCTTTTCAGCAGCGCCCACTCCCGGTACCAATTTACTGTATTAGTCCATTTTCATGCTGCTGATAAAGACATACCTGAGACTGGGCAATTTACAAAAGAAAAAGGTTTAATTGGGCTCACAGTTCCACCTGGCTGGGGAGGCCTCACAATCATGGCAGAAGGCAAGGAAGAGCAAGTCTTACATGGATGGCAGCAGGCAAAGAGAGGGCTTATGCAGAGAAAGTCCCATTTTTTAAACCACCAGATCTCATGAGACCCATTCACTATCACAAGAACATGGGAAAGACCCACTCCTATGATTCAATTACCTCCCACCAGGTCCCCTACACAACATGTGGGAATTCAAGATAAGATTTGCGCAAGGACACAGCCAAACCATATCAGCTTATATAGGGCACCTACCATGCATGGAGCTTGCAGGACTAGAAATTGCTCTGAGTGAGTTAGCAAGTGAGTGATGAGTGAATGTGAAGGCCTAGGACATTATTGTACCTTACTATAGACTTCCTAAACACTGTACACTTAGTCTATGTTAAATGCATTTTTATAATAGTTTTATTTTTTCAACAATTAATCTTAGCTTACTGTAAGTTTTTTACTTTTACAAACTTTTAATTTTTTTTAACTTTTTGACTCTTGTTATAACAGCTTAAAACATAAACACACTGTACAAGTGAACAAAAATAATTTTTCTTTATATCCTATTTTATAAACTTTTTCTATTTTTTAAGCTTTTTTTATTATTAAAATTTTGTCATTAAGAATGAAGCTGGAGGCATCACATTACTCAACTTCAAATTATACTACAAGGTTACAGTAACCAAAGCAGCATGGTAGTGGTACAAAAACAGGCACATAGACCAATAGAACAGAATAGAGAGCCCAGAAATAATGTCACACATCTACAACTATCTGATCTTCAACAAGCTGACAAAAACAAGCAATGGGAAAAAGACTCCCTATTAAATAAATGGTGCTGGGCTAACTGGCTACTCACATGCAGAAGATTGAAGCTGAATCCCTTCCTTATGCCATATACAAAATTTAACTCAAGATGGATAAAAGACTTAAATGTAAAACCCAAAACTATAAAAACCGTGGAGGACAACCTAGGCAATATCATCCTGGACATAGGAACAGGCAAAGATTTCATGACAAAGACACCAAAAGTAATAGCAACAAAAGCAAAAATTGACAAGTGGGCTCCAATTAAACTTAAGAACGTCTATACAGCAAAAGAAACTATCAACAGAGTAAACAGACAACCTAGAGAATGGGAGAAAATTTTAGCAACCTATGCATCTGACAAAGGTCTAATATCTACCATCTATAAGGAACTTAAACAAATTTACAAGAAAAAAACAAACAACTCCATTAAAAAGTGGACAGAGAATATGAACAGATGCTTGTCAAAAAAAAAAAAAGGCATGCATGTGGCCAAAAAGCATATAAAAAAAGCTCAATATCACTGATCATTAGAAAAATGCAAATCAAAACCACAATGAGATATCATCTTTCACCTGTCAGAATGGCTATTCCTAAAAAGTCAAAAAATAACAGGTGCTGGTGAGGTTGTGGGAAAAAGGGAACACACTTATACACTGTTGGTAGAAGTGTAAATTAGTTCAACCATTGTAGAAAGCAGTGTGGCAATTCTTCAAGGAGCTAAAAGCAGCCCTACCATTTGACCCAGCAATCCCATTACTGGGTATATACCCAGAAGAATATAAATTATTCTACCATAAAGACACATGCACACAAATGTTCATTGTAGCACTGTTCACAATAGCAAAGACATGGAATCAACCTAAATGCCCATCAGTGACAGATTGGATAAAGAAAATGTGGTACGTATACACCATGAAATTCCATACAACCATAAAAAAGACTAAGATAATGTCTTTTGTGGGAACATGGATGAAGCTGGAGGCTATTATCCTTAGCAAACGAATGAAGGAGCAGAAAACTAAATACCGCGTGTTTTTACTTATAAGTGAGAGCTAAATGATAAGAACTTATAAACACAAAGAAAGAAAAAACAGACACTGGAATCTACTTCAGGGGGAGGATGGGAGGAGGGAGAGGAGCAAAAGAGATAACTGTTGGTTACTGGGCTTAATACCTGGGTGATGAAATAATACATACAACAAACCCCAGTGACACATTTACCTATGCAACAAACCTTCACATGTACCTTTAAACCTATAATAAAAGTTAAATAAAAATTAAAAAACAATTTTTAAAGTATTGTCAAAAAATAAAAACTTTTTTGTTAAAACTAGACAAAAGCACACACATTAGCCTAGCAGGGTCAAAATCATCAATATCACTATCTTCTACCTCCACATCTTGTCCTCTAGAAGGTCTTTAGGGGCAATAACACACATGGAGCTGTCATCTCCTGTGGTAACAATGCCTTCTTATGGAATACCTCCTAAGGAACCTACTTGAGGCTGTTTTACAGTTAATTTTTCTTTTTATAAGTAGAAGTACACTCTAAAATAATGATAAAAATACAGTATAGTAAATACCTAAACCAGTAACAGATGTGTACTATTGTTATGAAGTATTATGCACTGTACAGAATTGTATGTGCTCTACTTTTACACAACTGGCAGTGCAGTAGGTTTGTTTTCACCATCATCACCACAAATGTGATTAATGCATTGTGCTACAATGTTAACGATGGCTACATCACTAGGTAATAGAATTTTTCAGCTCCTTTATCATCCTATGAGACCACCATCACATGTGTGGTCTGTCATTGACCAAAATGTCATTTTGCAGCATATGACTGTACTTCACAGTTAGAGGGGGCTTTGTGGACCTCTCTTTTACTTCAGTTTCCTTCTTACCTCTTCCTCACAAAGGTCTGCTGTTTCCATGCAGCCTTCTTCTTCTACATGAGGAGACAGAACCATCGTGTTTACTGATAACCCAAAGACTGAGGCATTAGCCTTCCCATGACGGTTACATTTTAAGAGAAAAAATATGTTTCAAATCACCTAATGTGATTATAAGGGTTGGTAAGTCTGAAACCCACAGGAAAGGACAGAAGACTGGAAATTTCAGCAAGAGTCAATGTTGCAGTCTTTAGTTCAAAGGCAGTCTGGAGACAGAATTGTTTGCTCTTCAGGAAACCTCAGTCTTTTCTCTTAAGGCTTTCAACTGATTAGAGGAGGCCCATCTACATTGTAGTGGGTAAAATAATTTATTCCAAGTCTACTGATTTAAATGTTAATCACATTGAGTATTTAAATATAAGACTTAAAATTGTGAAAAACCTAGGATATACCCTTACTGAATTGGTCTTGGCAAAGAATTTTTGGCTAAGTCCCTAAAAGCAATTGCAACAAAAACAAAAATTGACAAGTAGGACCAATTAAATTAAAGCGCTTCTGCACAGCAAAAGAAACTATCAATAAACAGACGACCAATAGACTGGGAAAAAATATTCACAAACTGCACCCAACAAAGGACTAATACCCAGAATCTGTAAGAAATTTAAACAAATCAACCAGCAAAAAACAGATAACCCCATTTAAAAATGGGCAAAGGACATGGACAGACACTTCTCAAAAGAAGACGTACAAGCAGCCAACAAACATGAAAAAATACTCATTACAAATCATAAGAAAAATGTAAATCAAAACCACAATAACATACCATCTCACACCAGTCAGAATGGCTATTAAAAAGTCAAAAACAACAGATGCTGGTGAAGCCGCAGAGAAAAAGAAATACTTACAACTGTTGGTGGGAATGCAAATATTTCAGTCACTGTGGAAAGCAGTTTGGAGATTTCTCAGAGAACTTAAAACAGAGCTACCATTTGATCTGGTAATCTCATTACTGAGTATGAAAAAGAGCTCATTATACCAAAAAGACATATGGACTTATATGTTCATTGCTGTATTATTCACAATGGCAAAAACCTAGGTGCCCATCAGTGATGAACTGAATAGAGAAAATGTAATACATACACACCATGGAATACTATGCAGCCATAAAAAGGAATGAAATTATATCCTTTGCAGCAATGTGAATGGAACTGGAGGCCATAATTCTAAGCAAATTAATGCAAGAGCAGAACACTAAATACTACATGTTCTTAATCAAAAGTAGGAGCTAAACATTGAGCACACATGGACATAAACATGGGAACAAAAGACACCACAGACTACTAGAGGGGGAGGGAGGGGCCCATGGGTTGAAAAACTACATGGGTACTATGGGTTCTATGCTCACTACCTGGGTGCAATATACTCATATAACAAACTTGCATATATATCTCTTGCATCTAAAATAAAAGTTGAAATTTAAAAAAATTCACAATTAAATAAATATTAATCATATCTAAAAAATATCTTCAGAGCAACATCAAACTAGTGTTTGTCTAAACATCTGGACACCACAGCCTAGCCAAGTTGAAACATAAAATTAACCATCACACCTGTTTAAATGCCTCCAAAATCTCCCCTTCTAAGCACGTGTTCCATGATCTATTGATCTGCTTGCATTTCAGCCTCATCGTGCAGTGCTTCCACCTCATCTTCTACTCCAGCAAAGTTGACCCAACAGCAACTTTCCTTTACATAGCATTCATTTATTCAACCAATTTAATGAACAAATACTTACTGAACACTTCCAAGGTACCAGGCACTCTCTAGGCACTGGGGACACCAAAGTCAACAAAGGCACACCCTCCTTTTCTCAGAGCACTCACCTCTATCAGTATTGCTGCACTCACCACATCCACAGGCATGGCTGCATCCACATATTTCCTTTGCCAGGCAAATCCTATGCATCTGTCTGTATCCTCCACTGCACCAATAAGCATGCATGTATATCTACAGTGTACAATTTTTCAAGGTCATGACACTAATCTGCAAAATCTCACTTTCTTAATTCGTTCCAAACCTAAACTAAATTTGTATTTTGAGCTGTCATTACCCTTGGAACTGGAAACAATAGTGCCAATAGATGACATCTTTGGCTAATTGAATAATAATTCAATCATTTCAAAAATAAAATTATTCAATTTCAGAAGGCTACCTTTTCCCATCCTTTTTCCCAGCATGACAACTAAGTTCCTGGGAGAAGGTTTATACCTGAGGATTATAGCTAAGTTATGCCCTTAGAGTGGGCATAGAAAACTCAGGTGTTCTGTGCCCCCCTGGGCCTAGGAGGGGCTCAGGGACTCTATTGGGCTTTAGCTGCTTGCACACCTGGAAGCCATGTTTTATTTTTTTCTGCTGCAGATTCTCTTTTAATTTACTGCTTCCCTGTGCTTCACCCTAGGTGTGAAACAGAGGTTTTCTCTGCTTCCAGAAAAAGCAAGGGAAAGAAGGTGGAATGTGAAAGTTTGAGACTGCATTACAGTGCTAAGGATGTTTTGCAAGGCTGATGGGGAGTCCTCTCATCAAAGTCACTCATCTCAGAAATGGGCCTGCCTGTTATCCCTTCCACACTCAGCCATAGGCGGGGAGCAGCCTGTGGACAGCCTAGTCTCCACAGGAACGCAATGATGGATTTCTGGGCACAGCAGCTGGGGCTCTTGGTCACTTATGAGATAAATAACAAGATTCAAAATGTTTTTAAAACATTGTATCATCCAAATTGAAAGGTCAGGATTTTTTGGGAAAGCCATTTATAGCTAAGGCATGGTAACTAGAGGGAAATAGAGTACATTTGTTTGCTGGAAATTCTTCATTGGTTCATTTGGTCACAAAGTCATTCCCATTTTTCAGGCTCTATTTGACTTTATCCCTACACTCAAGAAGTTTATACTTTGATGGGGAGACAGATATTCATTATTAGCCAATTTATAGTTACAAATATATTTATATATGTATATATATGCATATATGTATGCATATATATTTTTAAGATAATTGAGGCAGTGTATCAGTCACTTTCTATACATTCTCTTGTGAATTATTTAATGTAGTGGATTTCTGTCTCAGTAATTAAAAGGTTTGGAAATGATAACAAGTGTTGCTGTAGCTGTGGAAAGTATTGAAAATGTACCTAATTCGGAGCCCAGGTATTGGCTTTCCTGTGATGCCCACCTGAAAGGTGCTGGTACATGGCTGAGTCATGACATGTCACGTACATGACAGCTCAGTAAAGGTGAAAATCAGCATGGAATAAGAAAGGGCAAAGGGCAAGCTACATCTATGAAAGGGAGTGTCCATCTGTACCCATGTCACCTATGAGAAGAGGGAGTTTTGCTGTGCAGAGATCTAATGGTTATTTGCAAATTGCCTTTTTTAAAAGGACTCTTTTTGACATTTGAATGTCAGAATCACCACCCTAAAAGGTAGTCTTGGTGTTGGTTGAACCTTTGGCTTATATGAGGCTTCTTGAAGAAAGGGTCAAACTCTGAAAAAAAATTTGAAAAGGACTCACTTGCCACTGACGACCTGCCTTTCAATGTACACACCCTGCCGCCACCCCACAGAAATGCTTCAGTTATCCACAGTCTTTTGCCAGATGAGAAATGGTCTGACTCGAGGGTCCTGGCTCCTCATCTCACTCAGGCTTATGCCAAAGATGTAAAATTTAGTGTAGTTGCCCAAGCCTTCATGCTTCAAGGTATAGATCTTTTAGCCGATGCTGTAGCTGTTACAATGGGGCCAATAACAGTGATTATTGAGCAAAGCTGGGTAAGTCCCAAAGTAACAAAAGATGGTGTGACTGTTGCAAAGTCAATTGACTTAAAGGATTAATATAAAAATACTGGAGCTAAACTTGTTCAAGATGTTGCCAACAACACAAATGAAGAGGCTGGGGATGGCACTACCATGACTACTGTATTGGCACACTCTATTGCCAAGGAAGGCTTCAAGAAGATTAGCAAAGGTGCTAATCCAGTGGAAATCAGGAGAGGTGTGATGTTAGCTGTTGATGCTGTAATTGCTGAACTTAAAAAGCAGTCTAAACCTGTGGCAACCCCTGAAGAAATTGCACAGGTTGCTACAATATCTGCAACTGGAGACAAACCAATTGGGAATATCATCTCTGATGCAATGAAAAAGGTTGGAAGAAAGGATATCATCACAGTAAAGGATGGAAAAACACTGAATGATGAATTAGAAATTATTGAAGACATGAAGTTTGATTGAGGCTCTGTTTCTCCATACTTTATTAATATGTCAAAAGGTCAGAAACGTGAATTCCAGGATGCCTATGCTTTGTTGAGTGAAAAGAAAATTTCTAGTGTCCAGTCCATTGTACCTGCTCTTGAAATTGCCAATGTTCACCATAAGTCTTTGGTCATAATTGCTGAAGGCATTGATGGAGAAGCTCTAAGTACTCTTGTCTTGAATAGGCTCAAGGTTGGTCTTCAGGTTGTGGTAGTCAAGGCTTCAGTGTTTGGTGACAATAGAAAGAACCAGCCTAAAGATATGGCTATTGCTACTGGTGATACAGTGTTTGGTGAAGAGGGGCTGACCCTAAATCTTGAAGACGTTCGGCCTCATGACTTAGGAAAAGTTGGAGAGGTCACTGTGACCAAAGATGATCCCAAGCTCTTAAAAGAAAAAGGTAACAAGGCTCAAATTGAAAAACATATTCAAGAAATCATTGAGCAGCTAGATGTTACAACTAGTGAATATGAAAAGGAGAAACTGAATGAATGGCTGGCAAAACTTTCAAATGTAGTAGCTGTGCTGAAGATTGGCGGGACAAGTGATGTAGTAAATCAAAAGGAAGACAGAGTTACAGATGCCCTTAATGCTATAAGAGCCGCTGTTGAATAAGGCATTGTTTTGGGAGGGGGTTGTGCCCTGCTTCGGTGCATTCCAGACTTGGACTCACTGACTCTAGCTAATGAAGATCAAAAAATTGGTATATAAATTATTAAAAGAACACTCAAAATTCCAGCAATGACCATTGCTAAGAATGTAGGTGTTGAAGGATCTCTGATAGTTGAGAAAATTATGCAAAATTCCTCGGAAGTTGGTTATGATGCTATGGCTCAAGATTTTGTGAATATGGTGGAAAAAGGAATTATTGACCCAATAAAGGTTGTGAGAACTGCTTTATTGGATGCTGCTGGTATAGCTTCTCTGTTAACTACAGCAGCAGTTGTAGTCACAGAAATTCCTAAAGAAGAGAAAGACCCTGGAATGGGTGCAATGGGTGGAATGGGAGGTAGTGTGGGAGGTGGCATATTCTAACTCCTAGAACAGTGCTTTACCTTTATTAGTGAACTGTGACAGGAAGTCCAAGGCAGCGTTCCTCACCAATAACTTCAGAGAAGTCAGTTGGAGAAAATGAAGAAAAGATTGGCGGATGTTTAAGGCATCACTATAATCATCAGTTTCTGGTTTCAGCTGACAAAATACATAACGGTTTATTGCTGCCATTGTCCATGCCTACAGATAATTTATTTTGTATTTTTGAATAAAAAGACATTTGTACATTCCTGATACTGGTTACAACAGCCATGTACCGATGTACTGCTTTCAATTAAATCACTGAAGCATTTTTACTGCTATTCTGTTAAAATTAGTATTTTAGTGCTTGCCACCACCAGATGAGAAGTTAAGCAGCCTTTCTGTGGAGAGTGAGAATAATTGTGTACAAACTAGAGAAATACCCAATTATGTGACAACCTTTGTGTAATAAAAATTTGTTTAAAGTTAAAATATGTAGGTATTTGAAGAGGTTTCTTCTGAGCCAAATATGAGTGACCAATGGCCTGTGACACATCCTCAGGAAATCTTGAGAACATTTGCCCAAGGTAGTCAAGGCACAACCTAGTTTTATACATCTTAGGGACACATGAAACCTCAATCAAATACATGTAAGATTTACATTGATTTGATCTGGAAGGGTGGGATAACTTGAAGTGCAATGGGGGTGCTTCCAGGTCATTCCAGGTAGATATAAAACTTTTCTGATTGACAATTGGTTGAAAGAGTTATTATCAATAGAAAGGAATGTCTGGATTATGAAAAGAGTTGTGGAGACCAAGGTTTTATCATGCAGATGAAGCCACCAAGTAGCAAGCTTCAGAAAGAATAGATTGTAAGTGTTTCTTAACAGACTTAAGATTTGTGTTGAAGTTAATGCTGGTCAGCTTTTCCTGGATTCCAAAAGGGAAGAGGGTAGAATGTGGCATTCCAACCCCCACTCCCATCATGGCCTGAACAAGTTTTTCAGGTTAACTTTGGAATGCCCTTGGCTGAAAGGAAGGGCCCATTCAGATTGTTGGGGGGCCTTAGAATTTTTTCTAGTTTACAGGCTGGAAGCCTGGGGTTGGTCTGACCATACCACTGTAGAAACAAGTAGTAGCTGATTGGTTGGCTTGAATATTTCTCTGACAGTGTTTTGGCAAAATAGGTCTGCCATGAATTGTACAAACTCAATATCTGTCTGTCCCTACTTATTAAGGTAATAATGAACATCCCCCAAGTCACTGTGAACCAATTTTTTTCTAAATTTTCCCTAAGCACATCCTGTGGTCAGGACTAACATTTGAAATAATAGCCTTTTTATTTGTCTTGTTCCTTTTCCTGGAGTTTCATAGGTAGAGGTCTGCCTTCTTCATCTCTCAGCACCTAGCTCAGTGACTCCACAGATTATTGGCCCATTGTCCATCACCACCCATGACGATCAGAGAAAACCAAAAACATGAGCTCCCCACAACTTTATGTCAAAGAGGTGCTCTTATCTAAGCCCCCTTTGTCCCAAGCCTTGGAGGTAGTCATTGAGTTTGTGAAGGAGGGCTCTATACAAATGGGCCTTCTGGCACTCTAATTACAGCCATAAAGTCAGTTCCCAAATAGGATTCACAGCTGCTCCCTCTGACTTGACCACAGGCCACATGGCAACTGGCTAGCTCCCTAGTGCAGCCAAGCCACTCTCAGCAGCTCATCAGTGAATCTTATTCCCCGGGTACTGCAGGAACATCTGCAAGATTCATTTTACCCTGCAGTGTAAGGAAAAGAAAAAATGCCACATACTGGCTTGCTTGTTAGAAATAAAAGACTTTCCATTGAGCTGAGCCATTTGCTTCTGAATAGCAATGTAAATGAAGTCATTCTGCAGCTGGAGCTCCTGCAGCCTAAGAAGCCCAGGATGGAGACAGGGCTGTCTGGGACATGTGTCATCTTGGCAGGTGGGAGAATGTAAGGGCAAGCATGCTGAGCAGTTGTTATCTGTTCAAAACCCCTAAACATAAGAAGGTGGGAGAGAGATGGATTATGAAGAAGTTCTAGACTGAAAACATTGCACAACTCTGAAATAGGCATTTAATAGCAAGTATGAAAGGAAAATAAAAACTTGGGACTCCAATTCACTCTACCAAAAGAAAAAAATTAAGCTAAAAGCTGAGTCATGCAAGAAGCTACCTTTCCTTTTGTTCCTAAGCAGACAGCTATAAATAAAAGGTTAACTATCTCCACAGGTAGCCCATGTATATTCACCTTATCTTATGTAAAGTGCCAATTTACTGAGCTCCAGACAAATATATAATTGACTATTCCCCTACCTGCTCCTTTTCTCTTGCAACACGTGGGTTCAGTAATGTGACCACACCCTCCCTGCTTCCCTTCCAGCCTGCTTTCCCCATTAGATATTGAAGCCCTCAAAATCATATTTGGAGAAAGGCACAGACACGTCTCCCAGGTGCACTTCCTTAACCTTGGCAAAATAAATTTCTACATTGATTGAGACCTGTCTCAGATGCTTTTTGGTTTACAAATTGGCCACCAATGGAAGGAATTCTGAGTGGAGGTGGTCCTGATCTTTGACAAATTTCTACTGGTGCTTGGTATCAGCTTGAGCTCTTCTTATTGCTCAAACCAACAGGATAGTTTGCCGAGGTCCAGGGACTCCCTCTCCAGAAAATCTCTAATCTCCCAAAATTTGGTTGAGATCTAAGGTTTACTTTGCTGTACAACTTCTTTTCTGGAGTTTTACTCACTTCCAACAAGGAAGGCCAGATTTCCTGCTTCCTTTATGATGGAGAGTAGGCAATTCATTTCTGGAGTTTCAGCTCACTTCTGTAAACCACAAAGTATCTGATGACAGGTCTTGTCAGGTCTTCATATGCAAGCCTGGAACCAGGAAGTCTGAAGTCCTGCCTGCTTCGGCTAATCATCTCCCACCCCCCGCCTACGTTCACCATTGCCCCTAATTGCCCAGCGGAGCGTCCCCGGACAAGCCTCTCACCCGACCCTGCCATCTTAACTGTTCTTAAGATAATGTGCATGCTCCTTCCACCTTACCCAACCCACCATTATAACTGAACTTGTGGTCATATATACTCCTTGCCCCTACCCGCAACCACTGTAACTGATCTTACTCTGCAACACCCCAGCCCCTCAAAATTACTCCAACCTATAAAACCAATTCCCACCCTTACTCCCTTTGCCTGTCCTTTCTCGGATTTGGCCCACTTGCACCCAAGCAAGAAATAAAACGATCTTGTTGCCCACATAAAGCCTGTTTGGAAGATCTCTTTATTAAATGCATTTAATATTCTGTACTACTGGATGTGAATAACAGGTCTCAATTGATTTAGAAGCTTATTTTGCCAAGGTTATGGACACCCACCTGGAAGACAGATCTGTGCCTTTCTCCAAAGATGATTTTAAGGGCTTCAGTATGTAAAGGGGAAAAGGCAGATACTGGGGGAAAAAAGAAATTTTGAAAAGATGTGGGTAGATAAGAGGCAAGTAGTTGCATTCTTTAGAGCCTTTGATCACTCATTCACATTTGAGGGGGTTAGAGCAATTGTCACTTATGCATTCATCTAGCTCAGTGGATCTGCATTTTTACATAAGATAAAATAAACACAGGGCAGAGGAAGCAATCAGATATGCATTTCTCTCAGGTTAGCAGAGGGATGACTTTGAGTCCTGTCCTTTGTCCCATACTTGTGAAGATAAGCTTTCAATTTACATTGTCAGGGTGAAATTCAACAGAGCTGTTTTAGGGTAAAAATATAGGGACCCACAAGGAATTTCCTAGAGGGAAAATCATGGGAACTGTAGCTTTAAAAAAAAAAATCTTTGTAGCTATCGTTTTTAGGAATGAAATGAGAGGCAGGTTTGCCTGATGCTGTTCTCTGCTTGACTTTTCCCTTCAGCTTAGTGATTCTGGGGTCCCTAGATTTACCTGTTTTCACACTTCCAACAGGAAAGGCAAGTTTGAGTTTTTGCCTGCTTCTAACATGGTAGAGAGCAGTCTTAAATTTAAAACTACCTGTCTAAATAAAATTGGTCTCCTTATACATATTATGAAAACTGTAATAGTCATCATTTAAAGTTATTTAGTAGATTTGGTAGATTACCATATTTGGTAGTGTTAGATATAGCAAACCCCAAGTTTCTCTTCAAAAAATCAGTATGTAAGTATATTCAGCTCTCTTATTCTTTAATTCTCTATTTTAAAGTTTAACTTCTTTGTAGTTTCAGTAAACAACCTTTTCCACCAGTTCTAATCAGTAGTTCACATCTGTTCTCCAGTCCCCTGCTCCATCCTGACTCATCCCAGTCACCTGCTCTGGTCACCTGCTTTGACCCCTGCTCTGACCTGCCCATAACTGTCCTTCCTGCCAAACTACCTAACCCACCACTCTGGCTCATACCTCTGCCCCCTTTAAAATAGCAAATCAGTATTAGACTAGACTGTTCAGTCTAACCCTAGCCAATAGGGGAATAACATAGCAGTAGGGGCAACTTTTGTCAGATACAAGTACCCCTTCCCCTCCTTGTCCAAGTGTGTGCTCACCATTGTTCCATCTGTGAGCTGCACTCTTCTATAGAAGTAAATTGCCTTGCTGAGAAAATCTATATTTGAGTGCTACTTCTTTTGTGGCATTGAAAATTCTACTTATAACAGTAGAATATGGTTGATTTCTATAATTTAATGTTTGACTTGGCATCTATTTTTAATCTACCTTCTAGCACAGCAGACTCTCTCTCTGTACTTTGGAAGTAAATTTCACCATCCAATTTTCACTTCAGAGTTGTTCCTTTAGTAGGCAAATTTATGGCTACCTAGCTAATTGCCTAGAGTAATGAAAAAAGATTATCAAGAAATTAGAATCCTAAAATAGGAGATTAAAAAAAAAAGTAGTCTTATGAATCTATAAGGTCTACTCCATATCTACATGTCTAATATGTCTGTGTATTTATGTGTCATGTATATAATGTTTCACTACCAGAAATATATAAAATAACTCTGATTAACTGGCTTAAAGAAAAAAAAGCACTTAAATGAAATACTGTACCAGAAAAATAGACAGTTTAAACTCAAATGCTTTTTCAAGTTTACATGACTTAAGAAAATCCTTAATAAATAAAGTTGGTTTAAAAATTATTGGTAAAGGCAGGGCACAGTGTCTCACACCTGTAATCCCAGCACTTTGGGAGGATGAGGTGGGTGGATCACCTGAGGTCAGGAATTTGAGACCAACCTGACCAACATGGTGAAACCCTGTCTCTACTAAAAATACAAAATTAGCTGGGCATGGTGGCACATGCCTGTAATCCCAGCTGCTTGGGTGGCTGATGCAGGAGAATCACTTGAACCTGGGAGGCAGAGGTTGCAGCGAGCTGAAATTGTGCCATTGCATTCCAGCCTGGGCAACAAGAGTGAAACTCTGCATCAAAATATTAAATATATATATATATGTAAAATAAAATTAGAAATGTCTTCAAAATTGTCAACATACATTATTGTTTATATTTATTGGTCAAGCAGTTTGATATTTATCTCTGCTAGATAGTATAAGCTGTCAAAATTTAACATGGAAGTTATAAAGCTTCTAGCCCAAAAGAGAATTATGTTTGTGTAATTTTTTAACAAATAAGGCATTTAATATTGTTAGTTTAATGAAAATAGCTAAATCTTTAGTTATTGAACAAAAACATCCATTTGGTTAACCATAAGTTTCTTACTTAGGTAAACACCTGAAATTTACAAGCTATAAAAATGATTAACAGAGAAATAACTTTAAATAATGACTATCACCATTTTCATAAGTAACCTAGGTAACCTATCTTTTAAAAATTTATTAATTAGGTAAATATAATGAAATAAATGTTTGAAAAAGGAAAAACTCCCAAAATCACTAAGCTAAATAGAAAATTCAATCTGGGAACAGCTCAGAGCAAATGTCTCCCATTCTATTCAAAGTCATCCCTCTGCTCACTGAGACAGATGTACATTGTGATTGCCTTCTTTGGAAAGACTTATCAGAAACTCATAAGAATATAACCATTTGTCTCTCTCCTACCTGTGACCTGGAAGCCCCTCTCCCTGCTTCAAGTTGTCCCCACCTTTCTGGATGGAACCAATATACTTCTTACACATATTAATTGATGTCTCATATCTCCCTGAAATGTATAAAACCAAGCTGTGGCCTGACCACCTTGGGCACATGTCATCAGGACTTCCCAAGGCTGTGTCATGGGCTCATATCCTCAATCTTGGTAAAATAAACTTACTTTACTTTATTGGTAAATAAACCAATATTTACTTTATTGGTAAGTAAACCAATTTACTTTATTTACTATATTGTAAATTATTATATTACTATATTGGTAAATAAACCAATAGGACATATATTAGAGACAAGGCAATGGAGAAGACCATTTAGAATGCATCTCCAAATGCATTTTAATGTCTCAAATTTTGTGGGTTCACATTTCGGTAACCACTAAGGGGTTCTGAGTGGAGATGCCCCTGACCTTTGACAAATCTCGTATTGGTGCTTGGTACCAGTATAAGCTAACTGCATGGCAAAAACCAATAGGACAATTTGCTGAGGTCTGAGAGCACCCCCTCCAGAGAATCCCTAATCTCCCAAAATGTAGGCAAGATCTAAAGCTTATTTTGCTCTACAACTCCTCCATTTGTTGTTGTTGGGTTGTTGTGTTGTTGTTGTTGTTGTTATACTTGCTTTCAACACAAGAAAGGCAAGTTTTTCCTGCTTCCATGATGATAGAAGGCAGGTAACTCCTTTATGGAGTTTAAGCTCACTTCCAACAGGGAAGATGAGGGGTTTTTTCCCGCTTACAGGATAGTAGAGAGCAGTCTTCAGCCTGAGACCCATCCACAGGTAAGTGATTGAATTGGGGTTTGTCTTGGCTGAAGTTAAGATTAACAACCAGCTGGTCTTAATTTCTCCTTACCATTAGAGCACTCAGTAATATTGCTGGAGTTTCTTTGTTGTCTGTTCTGGTCTGAAATTGTTGTTTAAGGATCCTAATTCTAGTTTGGAGATGCATTCTAAATGTTCTTCTTCATTGCGTTTTCTTTTTTTTTTTTTTTTTTTTAATTTATTTATTTATTTATTGCATTTTAGGTTTTGGGGTACATGTGAAAAACATGCAAGGTTGTTGCATAGGTGCATACGTGGCAGTGTGATTTGCTGCCTTCCTCCCCTTCACCCATATCTGGCATTTCTCCCCATGCTATCCCTCCCCAATTCCCCACCCCCCCGCTGTCCCCCCCACTCCCCCACAACAGACCCCCATGTATAGTGCTCCCCTCCCTGTGTCCATATGTTCTCCTTGTTCAACACCCGCCTATGAGTGAGAACATGTGGTGTTTGATTTTGTGTTCTTGTGTCAGTTTGCTGAGAATGATGGTTTCCAGGTTCATCCATGTCCCTACAAAGGACGCAAACTCCTCGTTTTTAATGGCTGCATAATATTCCATGGTGTATATGTGCCACATTTTTCCTGTCCAGTCTATCATCGATGGGCATTTGGGTTGGTTCCAGGTCTTTGCTATTGTAAACTGTGCTGCTATGAACATTCGTGTGCATGTGTCCTTATAGTAGAACGATTTATAATCCTTTGGATATATGCCCAGTAATGGGATTGCTGGGTCAAATGGAATTTCTATTTCTAGGTCCTTGAGGAATCGCCACACTGTCTTCCACAATGGTTGAACTAATTTACACTCCCACCAACAGTGTAAAAGTGTTCCTCTTTCTCCACATCCTCTCCAGCATCTGTTGTCTCCAGATTTTTTAATGATTGCCATTCTAACTGGTGTGAGATGGTATCTCAATGTAGTTTTGATTTGCATTTCTCTAATGGCCAGTGATGATGAGCATTTTTTCATATGCTTGTTGGCCTCATGTATGTCTTCTTTTGTAAAGGATCTGTTCATATCCTTCGCCCACTTTTGAATGGGCTTGTTTGTTTTTTTCTTGTAAATCTTTTTTAGCTCGTTGTAAATTCTGGATATCAGCCCTTTGTCAGATGGGTAGGCTGCAAAAATTTTTTCCCATTCTGTTGGTTGCCGATTCACTCTATTGACTGTTTCTTTTGCTGTGCAGAAGCTGTGGAGTTTGATTAGGTCCCATTTGTCTATTTTGGCTTTTGTTGCCAATGCTTTTGGTGTTTTGGTCATGAAGTCCTTGCCTACGCCTATGTCCTGAATGGTTTTGCCTAGGTTTCCTTCTAGTGATTTTATGGTGTTAGGTCTTATGTTTAAGTCTTTAATCCATCTGGAGTCAATTTTAGTGTAAGGTGTCAGGAAGGGGTCCAGTTTCTGCTTTCTGCATATGGCTAGCCAGTTTTCCCAACACCACTTATTGAACAGGGAATCCTTTCCCCATTGCTTGTTTTTATCAGGTTTGTCAAAGATCGGGTGGTTGTAGATATGTTGTGTTGCCTCCGACGCCTCTGTTCTGTTCCATTGGTCTATATCTCTGTTTTGGTACCAGTACCATGCTGTTTTGATTACTGTAGCCTTGTAGTAGAGTTTGATGTCTGGTAGTGTGATGCCTCCTGCTTTGTTCTTTTTGCTTAGAATTGACTTGGCTATGCGGGCTCTCTTTTGGTTCCATATGAAGTTTAAGGTGGTTTTTTCCAGTTCTGTGAAGAAGGTCATTGGTAGCTTGATGGGGATAGCATTGAATCTGTATATTACTTTGGGCAGTATGGCCATTTTCACGATATTAATTCTTCCTAACCATGAACATGGAATGTTTCTCCATCTGTTTGTGTCCTCTCTTATTTCGTTGAGCAGTGATTTGTAGTTTTCCTTGAAGAGGTCCTTTACATTCCTTGTTAGTTGTATTCCTAGGTATTTTATTCTCTTTGTAGCAATTGTGAATGGCAGTTCATTCTTGATTTGGCTCTCTTTAAGTCTGTTATTGGTGTATAGGAATGCCTGTGATTTTTGCACATTGATTTTGTATCCTGAGACTTTGCTGAAGTTGCTTATCAGTTTCAGGAGCTTTTGGGCTGAGATGAGGGGGTCTTCTAGATATACAATCATGTCGTCTGCAAATAGAGACAATTTGACTTCCTCCTTTCCTAATTGAATACCCTTTATTTCTTTTTCTTGCCTGATTGCTCTGGCTAGAACTTCCAGTACTATATTGAATAGGAGTGGTGAGAGAGGGCATCCTTGTCTAGTGCCAGATTTCAAAGGGAATGCTTCCAGTTTTTGCCCGTTCAGTATGATATTGGCTGTCGGTTTGTCGTAAATAGCTTTTATTATTTTGAGATACGTTCCATCGATACCTAGTTTATTGAGGGTTTTTAGCATAAAGGGCTGTTGAATTTTGTCGAAGGCCTTCTCTGCATCGATTGAGATAATCATGTGGTTTTTGTCTTTGGTTCTGTTTATGTGGTGAATTACATTTATAGACTTGCGTATATTGAACCAGCCTTGCATCCCCGGGATGAATCCTACTTGATCATGGTGGATAAGCTTTTTGATGTGCTGTTGTAATCGGCTTGCCATTATTTTATTGAAGATTTTTGCATCTATGTTCATCATGGATATTGGCCTGTAGTTTTCTTTTCTTGTTGAGTCTCTGCCAGGTTTTGGTATTAGGATGATGTTGGTCTCATAAAATGATTTGGGAAGGATTCCCTCTTTTTGGATTATTTGGAATAGTTTCAGTATGAATGGTATCAGTTCCTCTTTGTATGTCTGGTAGAATTCGGCTGTGAACCCATCTGGACCTGGGCTTTTTTTGGGTGGTAGGCTCTTAATTGCTGCCTCGACTTCAGACCTTGTTATTGGTCTATTCAGGGTTTCGGCTTCTTCCTGGTTTAGGCTTGGGAGGAGGCAGCTGTCCAGGAATTTATCCATTTCCTCCAGGTTTTCTAATTTATGTGCATAGAGTTGTTTGTAATAATCTCTGATGATGGTTTGAATTTCTGTGGAATCTGTGGTGATATCCCCTTTGTCATTTTTTATTGCATCTATTTGATTATTCTCTCTTTTCTTTTTTATTAGTCTGGCTAGTGGTCTGTCTATTTTGTTGATCTTTTCAAAAAACCAGCTCCTGGATTTATTGATTTTTTGAAGGGTTTTTCGTGTCTCTATCTCCTTCAATTCTGCTTTGATCTTAGTTATTTCTTGTCTTCTGCTAGGTTTTGAGTTTTTTTGATCTTGCTCCTCTAGCTCTTTCAATTTTGACGATAGGGTGTCAATTTTAGATCTCTCCCTTCTTCTCATGTGGGCACTTATTGCTATATATTTTCCTCTAGAGACTGCTTTAAATGTGTCCCAGAGATTCTGGTATGTGGTGTCTTCATTCTCGTTGGTTTCGAAGAACGTCTTTATTTCTGCCTTCATTTCATTGTTTATCCAGTCAACATTCAGGAGAAAGTTGTTCATTTTCCATGAAGCTGTGTGGTTCTGGGTTGGTTTCTGAATTCTGAGTTCTAACTTGATTGCACTGTGGTCTGAGAGACTGTTTGTTATGGTTTCCGTTCTTTTGCATTTGCTGAGGAGTGATTTACTTCCAATTATGTGGTCAATTTTAGAGTAGGTGTGATGTGGTGCTGAGAAGAATGTATATTCTGTGGATTTGGGGTGGAGAGTTCTGTAAATGTCTATTAGGTTTGCTTGTTCCAGGTCTGAGTTCAAGTCCTGGATATCCTTGTTAATTTTCTGTCTCGTTGATCTGTCTAATATTGACAATGGTGTGTTGAAGTCTCCCACTATTATTGTGTGGGAGTCTAAGTCTCTTTGTAAGTCTTTAAGAACTTGCCTTATGTATCTGGGTGCTCCTGTATTAGGTGCATATATATTTAGGATCGTTAGTTCTTCTTGCTGCATTGATCCTTTTACCATTATGTAATGTCCTTCTTTGTCTCTTTTGATCTTTGTTGCTTTAAAATCTATTTTATCAGAGATGAGAATTGCAACTCCTGCTTTTTTTTTCTCTCCATTTGCTTGGTAAATCTTCCTCCATCCCTTTATTTTGAGCCTTTGTGTATCCTTGCATGTGAGATGGGTTTCCTGGATACAGCACACTGATGGGTTTTGGCTTTTTATCCAATTTGCCAGTCTGTGTCTTTTGATTGGGGCATTTAGTCCGTTTACATTTAGGGTTAATATTGTTATGTGTGAATTCGATCCTGTCATTTTGGTGCTAGGTGGCTGTTTTGCCCTTTGGTTGATGCAGATTCTTCATTGTGTTGATGCTCTTTACCTTTTCATGTGTTTTTGGAGTGGCTGGTACTGGTTGTTCTTTTCTATGTGTAGTGCCTCCTTCAGGAGCTCTTGTAGAGCTGGTCTGGTGGTGATGAACTCTCTGAGTTCTTGCTTGTTCACAAAGGATTTTATTTTTCCTTCACTTATGAAGCTTAGTTTGGCTGGATACGAAATTCTGGGTTGAAAGTTCTTTTCCTTAAGGATGTTGAATATCAGCCCCCACTCTCTTCTGGCCTGTAGGGTTTCTGCTGAGAGATCTGCAGTGAGTCTGATGGGCTTCCCTTTGTGGGTAACCCGACCTTTCTCTCTGGCTGCCCTTAGTATTTTCTCCTTCATTTCAACCCTGGTGAATCTGATGATTATGTGTCTTGGGGTTGCTCTTCTAGAGGAGTATCTTTGTGGTGTTCTCTGTATTTCCTGGACTTGAATCTTGGCCTGCCTTGTTAGGTTGGGGAAGTTTTCCTGGATAATATCCTGAAGAGTATTTTCCAGCTTGGATTCATTCTCTTCGTCACATTCAGGTACACCTATCAAACGTAGATTAGGTCTTTTCACATAGTCCCATATTTCTTGTTGACTTTGTTCATTCCTTTTTACCCTGTTTTCTCTAATCTTGCCTTCTCGTTTTATTTCATTCAGTTGATCTTCGACCTCTGATATCCTTTCTTCTGCTTGGTCAATTCGGCTGTTGAAACTTGTGCATGCTTCACGAAGTTCTCGTGTTGTGTTTTTCAGCTCCATCAATTCGCTCATATTCCTCTCTAAGTTGTCCATTCTTGTTAGCATTTCGTCAAGTCTTTTTTCAAGGTTCTTAGTTTCTTTGCATTGGGTTAGAACATGTTCTTTTAGCTCACGGAAGTTTCTTATTATCCACTTTCTGAAAGCTGATTCTGTCATTTCATCACCCTCATTCTCCATCCAGTCTTGTTCCCTTGCTGGTGAGGAGTTGTGATCCCTTGTAGGAGGAGAAGTGTTCTGGTTTTGGGTGTTTTCATCCTTTTTGCGCTGGTTTCTTCCCATCTTTGTGGATTTATCCACCTGTTGACTTTGTAGTTGTTGTCTTTCTGATTTTGGTAATTTTAAGTCTGCTGTGGCAGAACTCATAAACCCCCTGCTCTTCCCCCCAGGTGTTCTGTCCCAGGGAGTTACGGTTTTATGGTGTTCCCCTGTGCGGTTGCTGTTTTCCCTGCCCACAAGGTGGCAGCCTAGTCACACTCAGTTTGCAGAGGCTTCGCTAAGCTGCTGTGGGCTCCACCCAGCTTCGTGTGAACTTCTGGGTGTAGTTAGAACTGCTTCCGCGATGTTGGCCCGCCCCTGTAGTGACGGAGTCTCTGTAGTGGCGGATTGCCTTGTTAGATTGCCCTGGGAACAGCAGGGTGCCTATGGAGAATGCCCCTCCTCCACAGAGCTGGACCGTCCCGGTTTCAGTTGTGTTTCAGGTCTTCTTGCTGGGTAAGAGGGGACACCGTCTCATCTGATCTGCCTCCGGAGCCGCTGCGTTGGCTAA
Source organism: Aotus nancymaae (assembly GCF_030222135.1). Lineage (NCBI taxonomy): Eukaryota > Metazoa > Chordata > Mammalia > Primates > Aotidae > Aotus > Aotus nancymaae. Next base: position 33,560,314 of record NW_026988425.1, read on the forward strand.
AGCCGCGGCTCTGAGATTCGTGGCGCTGGCCTGGCTCCCCGTTTCAGTTCCCCTTGCTGGCTTATAGGGGACTCAGACTCTCTCACTTTGTACAGTGAGCCGTTGCCTCAGGGTGCCGGCCCAGCGGCTGCGCCGTTCAAGCCAGCGGCACCAGCGGCGCTGGCGACCCGTGTGGCTTCTCTGCGTGTGAATCTCCTGGTCTGTGGGCAGTAAAAATCAGTCTGGAAATACGGCGTCCACTCACCCTCTGTGCTTTCTCTCGGAGCTGCATTCCCGAGTTCCTCCTAAGCGGCCATCTTGGATCTCCCTCAATCCATTGCGTTTTCTCCCAAATTTAGTCTTAATTCAGTTTGTCTGTGCATTTTCATGAGGAGTTGAACTGTTGTTTTCATGCCTTAGAGAGAGACTGAACTTTCTCAGCTCCAAAGAGAAAGGGCATTTGCTCCTCCTGAGGGACTGTGTTAAGGATAACAGTCCACAAGGGTCATGGTTTCAAAGGCAGGAGTTTTCCAGCGCCATACCTCCATCCACATCTCCATCCAGGAATTTAAACTTCTTTGTCTGACTTTCCCTCGCCTGGGCTAGGTAGAAATTCCACGTGTGCTTCTTTGTTCAAAAAGCCCGGGGAAAGCTCTGGGAGGAAGGGCCTCTGTTGCGGACCTAGCAGCCAATCTGGTATCAGAGTCAAAGATCAATCACTCCAGCAGAAGTTTGAAAGAACTCCTCTCATTGGACGAGAACATGAATGGGGCAGGAATAACTCCAAGATTAAAAACCCATTGCTCCTTACCTATAGGGATATCCCCTCCAGATTCTCCTCCCACGGCAGCATGGGAGCTCTCTCTCTCCTTCTTTCTCTCTCTCTCTCTGCCTAATAAATCACTCTCTGCTAAACTCTTTGAGTTCACAATATTTATTCAAATGGTAAGCTCATCACACCACCAGGGCCCCTTCCCCCATTCTTGGGGTAAGAGAGGTCAAGGACCTGGGCACATCAGGGAAAACATCGAATTGGAGAACTGGAAGCTCTTTGGGATGCTCCCGCAGTTACATCTTTGGTGAGCACGGGGAGGGAGCTAAGCCGCTGCACCCCACCCTGGTTACACTTCCAGCCAAAAGGTGTCCCTGGGTGACTGAGGGCCCCATGGGTGTGTCTGGAGGGTTGACCCCCATGATGTGCAGTGGCCCTTCAAGGAAATCCCCAACAAAAATTAATTTTAAAAAATGGTTCATCCAAGAAATACACAGAAGGGCTGATACACAGAAGGCCCTCTCTGAGGTCATAGACCTCTGGAGAAATAATCTGAGAGAGAAACTCTGGAGAGAGAAATGTAAGAGGATGGAAATGACTCAGTGGTGACACACTGTGGAGTCCTGACCAAAAGCAGCATATATCAATCCACTATACAAAAACCTTAGGCAAGAGCTCAGTTCCTCCTTTCAAGAAGAAGAAAAAAGCAGGAAATAATCTAAGAATGAGGAGAAAACAAGGAAAATGGCCCACTTTTGAGAACTCCATAGTTTTCATGGCACCTCTACTTGCTAAAGTTTATGTAAAATGAAAATAATATGGTCTTTGTGAACATTTACCTTAAAGAAAAAAGAGCCCTAAGGTTAACCTGCAAACTAGAGTTCCTAAGTCCTCTTTTTCTGTTTTTCTTTTCTGCCTGCTCTAAATATGCTGTTATTTTTCTATTAAGACAAAAATCACTGTTTCAATTCAAGAAGTCCTTATTGCAAGCCAATGATTTCATTTATCTCATGGCTAAAAATTCTGAAGTAAAAGCTATAGGATCTTTGTGTGTGTGTGTGTGTGTACATATGTGCATGTGTACATATTTAAAAGACCTTTATAATTTCTATAATTTTATGTTTAATTGGCAATTAAATCTATTTTAATTTCCCACTAGCACACCAAATTTTTTTTCTCCACACATTATAATGCATATTTTGCTGTTTGACTTTCCCTGGAGTTGCTTTCTTTACTATGCAAATTTAAGGCTGTTCAGCTGACAACTGCTCAGCTTTTTCCTATCGTAGGCTTCCAGATTCTGGATATCACTTGTGACTTCCTTTGGCACAGGAAGTGTGAGATAGGAAAAAAAGGTTTTTATTAATCTATAAAATGTACTTCTATCAGCATGCCTAATGCATCTATGTATTTATGTGTTGTGTACACAATATTTCACTACTAAAGATACATAAAAAAGCTCTAATTAATTGGCTTAAAAATAAAATGAAAGTGCTTAAATTAGTTACAGAAAAGGAAATGACAAGTCAAATGCCTTTTCAAATTTATGTAGCTTAAGTAAAATCTTTAGTAAATAAACTAGCTTTAAAAATATTGATAAAGTAATATTAAAAAGTCTTAAGAATTTCCAGCATACATTTTGTTTGTATTTATTAATAAAACAATGTCATCTTTATCCCTGTCAAATACTATAGGGTGTCAAAATTTGGCACAGGGGTTACAAAACTACAAACCCAGCCCAAGACAGAATGATCTTTGTTTGTGTGATCTTTAATGAATAAGACATTGATACTGGTTTCATGAAAATAGCTACATTCAGTAAAATTATCATAACTTCTAATCTTGTGTCTGTAGGCAGTCTAGTCCACAGCCAGTAAGGAGGTTTGTTATGGGAAAGGACTATTATCATCTTTGTTTCAAAGCTAAATTAAAAACTAAGTTCCTTCCAAAGTCCAGTAATGAACAAGGACAGGTTGGAGGTTAGAAGCAAGATGGAGCCAGTTAGGTTATATCTTTTTCACTGTCTTAGCTATAGTTTTGCAATGGCAGTTTCATAACTTTAAATCATGACTATTGTAGTTTTCACAAATAATCTAGGTAAGGACAGGTGTGGTGGCTCATGCCTGGAATCCCAGCACTTCGGGAAGCTGAGGCAGGCAAATCACAAGGTCAGGAGATCGAGACCAGCCTGGCCAACATGGTGAACCCTCATCTCGACTAAAACTACAAAAAAAATTAGCCGGGCATAGCGGTGCACAACTGTAGTGCCAGCTACTCAGAAGGCTGAGGCAGGAAAATTGCTTGAACCCAGGAAGCAGAGGCTGCAGTGAGCCAAGACCATGCCACTGCACTCCAGCCTGGGCAACAAAAGCAAGACTTCATCTCAAAAATAAATAAATAAATAATAATCTAGGTAAATAATTAAAATAATTAGGGAAATGTAAAGGGATAAATACTTGTAGACAAACTCAGCATAATTGAGACTCCAAAGTTATATTAAATCAAATAATAGATATTTCATTATTTGAGTATTTTCCAATAAGTACATATTGTAGAAAAACATTCTTGCTAAAAAAAGGGGCAGTTTTCTTTTTAAAAAAAAGTGAATACATTTTATCTCATTCAAAGCTTACTTAAAAGTTTTGTATAAAACAATATAAAAGGTACCAGGAAATAAGACAGATGTGAAGACAATTATAAAAATAAAGAGGTAATTTTTTTGTGATAAGGAAGCTGAAAGAGAAATAATTGTATGTGAGAAAGAATCTTGTATGCTAAATTTAGTCCTAAAACAAAATTACTGGTTGTAAAAGAAAGAGGGATGTTCAGGACAAACCAGAAAAGGTCCAGGCATGTCATGAACAGTTGGTTTAAGTAACAATAAGAGAATTTATTTAAAAAAAAAAGAACTTTCATATGATCCAGTTGTTATATTAAGTTTTGGGTTGCTTAGGAATAAAAACAGAGATGAAAAAAATTATGATTAAGGTTACTACATCCATGTTATCTTCCTGTATGCGCTTTAAAAGTCCTTGTGATACTGAGTTACAGGGCTTTGACTCCTGGGTCTTAAAAGAGCATCAACACGACAGCAATTAAATCCTCATTATTAGGCCCCATAGAAGATGCCAATCAAAATAAACTGCATTTCTGAGACACAGGGCCGGAAATGAAAGCTATTCGACTCCTCAAGTTTCAGGGACTAAGATGCAAAACATGGTCACATGAGATTGTAAGGGCCAGTTTTGAAAGATAAAATAAGTTCAGTTTCTCTATAAAGTAATCATGAATGTCAAAGGCACACTGATGCAAGATCAGCATATAGCCTCCTGTGTAAGGTTAGCAAGGTTTTCTTGAAGCATTAAAAATCTTTTTAACAAAGGTTATATGGGTTATAAAAGGCTTATGGAAGCTATATGGTCAAATTACAATTTTATAGATTGTTTATAAAAATTTGCAAAAGAAATGTAATTGACTTCATATTCTTTTTATTAGGGCTATTGTTTGGAAAATTAAGTCTTCTCTCTCAAAGAATAAAGGTTTTCACCATTTTAAAAAATCCTTGAGTTATCACTTTGGTTAAATGAATGACTTACTTTGCAATGATCTGTGATCTTATTTTGTGATATCAAGTATTTTAAACCTTTGGTATCTGACAAACTTTCCAAAATCAAATAGTAAATTATGTTGTTTTCTGACCTAATTAATTCTTTAAGATATTAGGTTCCCTAAAGTCCAAAAATGACATAATTTGGCTTATTTGGTACAAAAAATTATACAGGCAGTACTGTCAAATATAAAATGGCATTTGGTTTTATCTGAGCTGTATTTTATAAACATTTTATTTGTATGTGTTCCAAAATTATGGGAAACTCCTGTAATTCTGATATAACTTAGTGTACATTATCCTTAATAATTATAATTGTTATCTTAAATTATTGTGTGCCACAGAGGTAACAAATTTCCTTGTCAGTTGTGTCTTTAACTATGACTGCCCTAAAACTTCTTGTCATCCACAGACAAGTCTTGTTTTGGTCCTCTTTAGAAGGTGGTTCTATAATCAGCTGTGAAACTCTAACAGGTTTTCTTAAATGCAGGTTTCTGATAACTTTGGAGATTGTGACATTATAATAGAGGGAAAAAAACCTTCAGGTCTCTCATGGAGAGCTGAAACGTTCATGAATATCAAGCAGAACAGTAGTTAACTGTTTAAACTGAACTGATAGAAGACTAAAGCAATCTTTTTAACTTTTGCTTTAATCTCTTATCTGAGATTCCTCCTATGGAACAAAGTTTCATCAAAGCCAATTTAAAAGCCTATGTAAAAAACAATTATTCTTATTGCACTGTATATAAATAATTAGGCCAAGTATAATAAGACAAACTAGTCCTATCATGATTTGTCTTTAGTAAAAATGGGTTACTAAAGAGAAAAACTATGTTTCAAACTACACATCTGTTGTTAGATTCTAGTCTTGCCCAATGTTTTTTCAATTTTTATTTACCTTCTACAGTTTGAACCAAAGTCTAATTTTTCTTGGCTACAAGTCTTCATAACAATGTTTTCCATTTTTTTCCTTGTTTTTTTCTTATTTTTTTCTACTTTGGAGTCACTGAAAACTAAGCTGTACTTTCTTAAAGTCCTACAAACTGAAGCCAGACAACCTAAACTTCAGAAGAAAATAACAGCAACCTATTTACGTGCATAAGCCACTTTCATACCTGCCTACTAATGTGTGGACTTCAGAGTAATGTGACCTATTTCAGTTTTTCCAAGATTGTTCTTTTGTTTGTTGTTTTTCTCCCTTCCTCCCCTTATTTGCTCTTCATAGGACATGAGACTTCACAACCTGCTAAAAATGAGCTTTTGGGACCTAACCCATCTAGGAATAAACTATCCTAGCCATGAGAGATCAGATAAAACCTGAGACCAGAGACTCATTTTCTTCTAAAGGTGCTTTCTCCAAAATAGTTTTAAAAGGAAGATGGGGAAATGTGAAAGGAAAATATCTTGGGCTCCCAAATCACTAAGCTAAAGAGAAAATTCAAGCCAGGAATTGTTCAGGGCAAATCTGCCTCCTATTCAAAGTCATTCAAAGTCATCCCTCTGCTCACTTAGATAGAGACACATTCTGATTGCCTCCTTTGGAAAGGCTTATCAGAAATTCAATAGAATGGAACAATTTGTTTTTCACCTACCTGTGACCTGAAAGCCCCTCTCACTGCTTGAAGTTGTCCCCACCTTTCCGGATGGAACCAATGTACATATTTGAATGATGTACGTTGACATATTGAATGATGTCTCATGACTCCCTAAAATGTATAAAACAAAGCTGTGCCCTGACTACCTTGGGCATATGTCATCAGGACATTCTGAGGCTGTATGCACATCCTCAACCTTGGAAAAATAAACTTTTTAAATTAAGTGAGACCTGTCTCAAATTTTGGAGGTTCACATGTTTATAAATAAACATGTCACATAATTTAGAATCTCAAGTTATATTGAACCAAATACTAAATATTCATTAAATGTCTGGATCATTTTCAATTAAAAAAAAATTACAGAAAAATATTTTCTTAAAACAAATGACCTCATCCAAAAGTGGGCAAAAGATATGAACAGATGCTTCTCAAAACAAGACATTTATGCGGCCAACAAATATATGAAAAAAACCTAACTATCACTAGTCATTAGAGAAATCCAAGTCAAAACCACATTGAGATACCATCTCACACAAGTTAGAATGGCGATCATTAAAAAACCAGGAGACAACAGATGCTAGAAAGGATGTGGAGAAATAGGAACGCTTTTACACTGTTGGTGAGAGTGTAATTAGTTCATCCATTGTGGAAGACAGTGTGGTGATTCCTCAAGGATCTAGAACTAGAAATACCATTTGACCCAGCAATCCCATTACTGGGTAGATATCCAAAGGATTATAAATCATTCTACTATAAAGACACATGCACATGTATGTTTATTGTGGCACTGTTCACAACAGCAAAGACTTGGAACCAACACAAATGCCCATCAATGATAGACTAGATAAAGAAAATGTGGCACATATACACCATGAAATACTATGCAGCTATAAAAAAGGATGAGTTCATGTCTTTTGCAGGGACATGGATGAATCTGGAAACCATCATTCTCAGCAAACTGACACAAGAACAGAAAACCAAACACCGCATGTTCTCACTCAGAAGTAGGTGTTGAACAATGAGAACACATGGACACAGGAGGGTAACATCACACACCAGGGCCTGTCAGTGGGTGGGGGACTAGCAGAGGGATAGTGGGAGGGATAGCAGGGGGTGGGGGCCTAGGAGAGGGATAGCAGGGGTTGAGGGGATAGGGGAGGGATAGCATTAGGAAAAATACCTAATGTAGCTGATGGGGTGATGGATGCAGCAAACCACCATGGCACGTGTATACCTATGTAACAAACCTGCATGTTCTGCACATGTACCCTAGAACTTAAAGCATAATAATAAAAAAAGTAAAAAAAAAAATACAAGGCAATTAATAAAGTAGACAAAACCAATTTTCCAACGACTCCAACATAGTAATAAATGTTTTTATAGACACTTAAAAAATATTTTTCTTGCAAAATACATTCTTATTTAAAGGAAAATGATTTTTGTCTAATTCAAAGGTTATTTAGAAAACAGTGTGTATCAGTAAATAAGAGAGATATAAAGAAAGTTATAGATAAAAGGAGATTTTTTGGTAAGAAAGGGCACGTGAGATTGTAAGGGCCAATTTTGAGAAATAAAATTCGTTCTGAGTTTCTCTATAAATTAAACATTAATATCAAAGGCACACTGATGCAAGACCAGTATCTGGAGCCCTGTGTCAGATTGACAAGTTTTTCATGAAGCATTAACCCATTTTTTTTATTTAAAAAACTATAAAAATATTTATGGAAACTATATCTTATGGTCAAGATGATTAAAATTTAATAGATTCGCCTATAAGATTTGAGAGACAGATTTAATTGGCTTCATGCTATCTTTATTAGGGCTTATTGTTTAGGAAATTAAGTCTCCTAGCTCAAAGAATAAGGTTTTTGTCTTTTTTTAAAAAAAATTGGGTTGTCACTTTGGCTAAATGAATGACTTCTTTTACAAGACCTGTGATCCTATTTTGTGATGTCAAGTGTTTTAAACTTTTAATATTTGACAAACTTTCCAAAATCAAATTCTACATTAAGTCCTTTTGACTTAATTCACTTTTTTTGACATCATGTCCCCCATTTGGTATAATAAAATCCTGCAGGAAGTATTGTCAAATATGAAATGGTATTTATCCTTCTTTGAATTATACTTATCTAAATGTGTTATTAGTATTTGTTCCAAAATTACATGAGATTCCTGTGATTCTGATATATCTTAGTATATATTGTCAGTAGTAATTATAATTATTACTTAAAATTGTTGTATGCCACAGAAGTAACCAAATTTTCTTGTTAATTGTCTCTTTAACCCATGGCTGTTCTAAGACTTTTGTCATCCACGATTGTTGTTTTACTTTGATTCTTACATAGAGCAGTTTATAATCAGCTATAGAGCTCTATGGAGTACTCTTAAATATAGGTTTTGTATAGATTTAGAGATCATGGCATAGGAATAGAGAGAAAAACTTCGAAGACTCTCATGGAGAGCTGATTTATTCATTAGGATTGTTGATCCAATATCAAGCAGAACAGGAGTTAGTTACATGGACTGAACTCATAGAAGACTGAAATAATCTTTTATGACATTTTGTTCAAAACATCTGCCTACTCTTTTTTTTTGTTTTTCCGAGTCAAGAAAAGTTTCTCTTCTTTTAAACTATTTACCACTTTCAACAATTGAGCAAAGGATACTCTTATGAGCAAAATTTGAAACATAATCCCTTTCTCACAATCTAATTTCTTTAAAATCTGAAAACTGTTTTGTGAGTATTCTTAATTTATAACAATATAGTTATCTGCATAAGTTCATTATGACTCTGTTTTCTTTTCTAACAGGGCATAATTGGAGACACAGGTTATTTTACCAAGGCTTTACCTGGAGTGATAGTTTCAGATTGCCTTGAGAAAATTAGGCTGACCTAGAGAGCTGATAGAAGCCCCTTGGAGAAACTGGCTTTATACCTCATCTTTTACAGGGTGCTGACCTGTGGTAAGTTAAGAACATCACTTTTTGTCAGGCCCAGAAACCCTAAGTTTTCTTAGGACCTTGAAAAGAGAGGAAGTCATCCAATTCACACAGGTATCTGCAAGCACAGATATATCCTTGGCTGGGCTCAAGCCTTTTAAAAAGGTCTAATCTTAGATTCCTTATTAAAAAAAAGGTTCCAGCAAAGCCAATTTAAAAAAGAGAGAGCGCCTATATGGCAAATGATTATTTTTGCGGCAATTTATGCAAATAACCAAGCAAAGTGGAATAGGACTAAAACTTACTTTACAAATAAATTGGTACTACTATGATTTTGCCTTTCATAAAATTGAGAAATTGGAGAGAGAAAAATTGTATTTCAAAATAAACCATAGGGCCAGGCACAGTGGCTATATGCCTGTAATCCCAGCACTTTGGGGGCCTAAGGCAGGTGGTTCGCATGAGCCCAGGAGTTTGAGACCAGCTTGGGCAATACAGTGAGACCCTGTCTCTCCAAAAAAATGTAAAAACTTAGCCAGGTGTTGTGGCTCAATCTACAGTCCCAGATACTTGAGGGGCTGAAGTAGGAGGATCACCTGAGCCTGAAAGGTTGAGGCTCCAGTGAGCTGTGACCAACCCACTGTGCTTCAGCCTGAGAGACAGAGCAAGATCCTGTCTACAAAAAAGTAACCGTAGTACACCTGTTATTAGATTCTAGCCTTGCCTAATGTTTGCCCATTTTTATTATTTTCTAAATAATAACATTTTTATTTGGACTGAATTCTAAATTTTTCCTGGACACAAGCAGGAATGTTTTCCATTTTTTTCTTCTTTTTCTTTTTTTCTGCCCATTTTGTTCTTATTTGAAATCACAAAAATTTATGCTTTGCTCTTCTTAAGTCACTGAAAACTGAAGCTAGACAACTTAAACATCAGAAGAAAATAACAGCAACCTGTTAATATACACAAACTACTTTCATACCTGCCTGCTGATATATGAACTTCAGAATAATACAGCCTGTATCGGTTTCCCAGGATTATCCTCACTTTTTTGTTGGTTTATTGTTTTCTTATTTTCTTCTTTCCCCTATTTTTTCTTCATAGGTTAGGAATCTTTACAATCTGTTAAAAAGTGAGCTTTCCTAACAATGTGGGACCTATTTATCTAGGAATCACCTGTCCTAGCCATGAGAGATCAAACAAAACCCAAGACTAGAGACTCATTTTCTTCTCAAGTGTTTCCTCTAAAATCTTTTAAAAAGAAAAAAGGAGAGTAATGTGAAAGGAAAATAAAAACTTAGGACCCCAATTCATTACACACACACTTACACACACACACACACACACACACACAAAAGTTAAGCTGAAAGCTGAGTCATGAAAGAAGCTGCCTTTCCTTTTGTTCCTAAACAAATAATTACAGATAAAAGGATACCACAGGTAGGTACTCTATGTTCACCTTATCTTATGTAAAGTGCCAATTTACTAAGCTTAAGACTCAAAGTTAATACATAATTGACTATTCTCCTATCTGCTCCTTTTCTCTTGCAACATGTATGTATTTTTCCATTTTTCAAACTGCTATAAAGAACTACCTGAGACTGGGTAATTTATGGAGGAGAGAAGTTTCATTGACTCACAGTTCGGCATAGCTGGGGAGGCCTCAGGAAATTTACAATCATGGCAGAAAGTGAAGGGTAAGCAAGGCACATCTTACATGGCAGCACGAGAGAGAGAGTGAATGGGGGAACTCCCAAACACTTAAACCATCAGATTTCATGAGAACTCACTATCATGAGAACAGCATGGGGGAAACTATGATCTAATCACATCCCACCAGGTTTCTCCCTTGACACATGCGGATTACAATTGAGAAGAGATTTGGGTGGGGACACAAGCCAAACCATATTATTCCACTCCTGGCCCTGTAGTCCCAGCTACCTGAGAGGTGAGGTGAGATGATTGCTTGAGCCTGAGAGGCAGAAGTTGCAGTGAACCAAGATCATGCCACTGCACTCCAGCCTGGACGACAGAGTGAGAAACTGTCTGAAAAAAACAATAAAAAAGTAAATAACTTAAAATGTTTTGCCATTTTCCTGACATTTCTGATACTAGTGGTTTTAAAAGATAAACTTAGGCATGTTAAAATTCTAAACAGTTTATCTGAGCAGACAGTGATTCATGAATCAGGCAGCACCAGACCATGAGAGGCTCAGGGCTCCACCAAGGAAACTTAAAGGGAAACGCTCAAAAGCTGTTCTCAGTAGCAGAACAAAAAACATATGCTTGATTGGTTAAAGTGCAGAGTCCCTAGTTAGAGGTTAATTGTCAGTTTCTGACTGACGAGTTCTCTAGTTAGTGCTTAGTTGGCAGTTTCTAACTGGTTAAATTCAAGTTTCATTTTACTGTTTAAATTGAGTTGGGTTTCAATTTGTTTATGTAGGAACTCAAGGCCCTGGAACCATCTCAGCCTAATGGACTCTTTTTGTGTATGTGTGTGGTGGGGGGAAATTCTTATTTTTTTAACAGTGGTATTTATCAGTGTAGTGTATTGAATGGTGACCTCCAAAAAATATGTATGCAAGTCCTAACCCTTGGGAATGGTGAATGTTATCTTATTTGGCAAAAGGGACTTTGTCGTATAATTAAGGATCTTGAGATGAGATCATCCTGGATCTTCCAAGAGTGCCCTAAATCCAATGATAAGTATCCTTATAAGAGACACACAGGGAGATAGACAGACCAGGAGGAGGTAATTTGACCATAGAGGCAGAGGTTGGAGTAATGTAGCCACAAGCCAAGGAATGCCAAGGCATGCTGGGGAAGCCCCCAGAAGCTGGAAGAAGCAAAGAAGGGTTATCTCCTAGCGCCTCTGGAGGGAGTACAGCCCTGCCAACAACAACTTGATCTCAGACTTCAGGCCAAAACTGCGACAGAATACATTTCTGGTATTTAAGCCACCAAGTTTGTCATAGTTTGTCACAGTAGCCACGGGAAACTAATACAGTCAGATTTTTTAAATTTTTATTATTTTGTTGTGATTTCTGCTCTTATTCTGAATAATCTTTTCCATGTCTAATTGTGTATTCATAGCCATATGTTATTTTTCTTAAAGAAGGCCTTCCAAGTTTCACAAGCTTCAGACTCCATACAACCTGGAATTGTGTGTTCTTAATATTTCAGTTATGAATTTAGTCTTACAACGCCAAAGTGAAAGTCAATATCGTATTACCTTATTTGTTTAAAGGTAGGGGAAAAGCAACCACAGTCATATTTTGGGAATCGCTTCCCCTTCCTAGGGTCATACAAGAATCCAAAGAGCTTACATTTAGAAAGCAGGAACTCTAGACATATTTCCTTCCTGGTCACCACCGGGGTGCTCCTGATTATGGTCCCCATTTAAAATCAGAAAAGCCAGGTGACTTCATTTTCACTTCATTTTCAGCCAAGCAAATAAGTAGGAACACTTTGCCTCAGTCTCCAAGGCCACTGCTCTTAGCTTTCTTCTGCTGCTTCCACACTTGACTGCTTCAGAAATCTCATCACTTGTCTTACTAGGCTGTGTGGTAGCAGAGCACAGGCCTCCACCATTTTTAGAAAGGCCTCCACAGTGGCTCACGTCTATAATCCCAGCACTTTGGAAGCCTGAGGCAGGTGGATCATCTGAGGTCAAGAGTTCGAGACCAGCCTGGCCAACATGGTGAAACCCCATCTCTACCAAAAAAAACACAAAAAATAGCTGGGATTGGTGGCAGGCGCCTGTAGTCCCAGCTACTCTGGAGGCTGAGGCAGGAGAATCGCTTGAATCCGGGAGGCAGAGGTTGCAATGAGCCAAGATTGTGCCATTGCACTCCAGCCTGGATGACAAGAGCAAAACTCTGTCAAAAAAAAAAAAAAAAAGTCAAACTCTGTAAAATATTAATACTTGAAGTGATTTATTCTGAGCCATATATGAGTGACCATAGCCCATAACACAGTGCTCAGGAGACCCTGAGAACATGTGCCTGTGGTTGGGCCACAACTAGGTTTTATTTACTAAAGGAGGATGTAAGACATCAATTAATACATGTAAGATGTACATTGGTTCGGTCCATAAAGGCAGGACAACTGGAAGTGGTGGGGCTTCCAGGTTATTATAAGAAGATTCAGAGATTTTCTGATTGGCAGTTGGTTGAAAGAGTTTATCTAAAGACCTAGAATCAGCAGAAAGGAAATGTCTGGGTTAAGATAAGATACTGTGGAGGCCAAGGTTCTTATTGGTTCTTATTATGGAGATAAAGCCTCCAGGTAGCAGGTTTCAGAGAGAATATATTGTAAATGTTACCTAATCAGACTTAAAAAAAGGTGTCAGACTCTTAGCTGATTCTCTCCTGGATCTCAGGATAAAGACCTGGAAAAGGGAAAGGGGATTTTTTACAGAACATAACTTTGCAGGGCTGTTTCAAGATATATCAAAGAAACATGTGTTTCTTTGGGAGGGAGGGGGAAGGAAGGAAGGAAGGAAAGAAGGAAGGAAGGAAGGAAAGAAGGAAGGAAGGAAGGAAGGAGGGAGGGAGGGAAGGAAGGAAGGAGAAAGAAAGAGAGAAAGGCCTCAAAAACCAAGTGCCCTCTGGAGAGCCTTGGAGGCCTGTATCCTCCCCCCGGGCTCAGCCATGCCCCAAAATCTCCATCTTCAGTTATAAAACACAAGGAACGCTGAAGTCCTCAACCCCAAAGAAGAAGGCTGGACTACTCTCTTAGAATGGGGTTAGTCCTTGTCATCTCTTAGAAAGCAAGCAAAACATGCACACAAAAATGAAAATCTCGATCGCTTTGCTTGCCACACTGTTATTACTCTTGTAGTGGATAACACTGAGTTTCCTGGGTTAAATAGCTGCTATGCGATAAGAACTAAGCTGCTTAAGTGTTTCCCTGCTCTGTATCTGAGAGCAGGGGCCTGGGCCAGCCCCTTAGGAACCTTAACAAGGGCTCCAGCCGGGGTGTCTTTAACCTTTAAGAGGAGAAGCCTACTCCCCCTTCCTTTTCGGGACAAATCTTCTCTTCCTAAATGATGGAAAACGTTGAAGCTGCTACCTCTCACAGACTCTTCCCACCATCCAGGGCTTAGTCTGAAAGGACACAGGGAAAGCAATGACATTTGCCAGCCACATTGGCTATCTTGGGACACGTCATCTTCCACTGGCTATTGCCTGGTGTTTTGAGGAAAAACATTCATCAAAGGAAAAATACACACACGTGCACGACTGGAGGAGTAGTGAATGGCAAGCTCTCTGCCTCACTAAAATATCCCTCCTTTCGAATGGCTTGAACCTGGGAGGCGGAGGTTGCGGTGAGCCGAGATTGCACGACTGCACTCCAGCCTGGGTGGCAAGAACAGAACTCTGTCTCAAAAAAAAAAAAAAAAAAAAATTCCCCCTTTCCTGAGGAGACAGAAGCAGTACCTGAGGGAAGCCACAAGTTTCAGGAAGCTTGTGGAAGTCATGAGTCAGTTGCTTTTGCTCATTTTAAAAAATGGTCTCTTGCTAATTCTATTGGCATTTCTGCTATTTCACATAGGTGAAAAAACAAAAAGCCGGCTGGGTGTGGTGACTCATGCCTGTAATCCCAGCACTCTGGAAGGTGGAGGCAGGAGGATCCCTTGAGCCCAGGAGGTCAAGGCTGCAGGCAGCTGTGATAGCACCACTCCACTCCAGCCTGAGTGACTGACAAAGCAAAACCCTGTCTCGAAAAAAAAAAATCCCTTTCAAAATATCTCTATGAGTCCTTTCACCTTTTCACAGCCATTTCTGCAGCTATATTTCAGACCTCTGGGGCCTCAGCCCACACGGCCTCTGCTATTTCTGAATAAATTCCGCATCTCCTCACTCCCTGCTGTAATCCACATTCCAGGTGATCCCCAGAAGGCCTTATTCCCACACCTCCACTTTCAAAAAGGTTGTCACTGCTCAGCCTTTTTGGAGGAGGACAAAGGGCTTACGATTAGGCATCTAACACATTAAACAAAAATTTAATCATGAGGCCACTAGGCTGAGATAGCTCTCCCACCTTGGGTTCCTACAGAATCAGAGCAAATCCCAATGCAAAGGGGAAAACAAAATTTAAGATCAACCCATCAGAAACCACCCACTAACCTCTAACCAGGGACTGGCCACTTCAGCTAGTCAAATACATTTTCTTTGTGTTGCTCTTTGAACACCTTACAAAGGTGGTCCTCTCCCCTCCCCGTCCAGGGGGAGCACTGACACTTGCGGTTTGGAGCTGGCCAATGTGTTAATCACTGTCTGCTTAAATAAACTCTTTAGAAGTTTAATGTGCCTATGTTTATCTTTTAACGACGTGGTGGCCAAATGAGGCTGTGTGTTCCTTGACGAAACACACTGGATTCAAGTGAGAAGACTGCCTCTTATATTTATCCTGGACCTTCTATACCTACGCCTACTCTGCACTGAGTTAATAATGATTTACGAATGATTTAGTTATGATATTAGCAGCACAATTTTACTGCATTGCACTTTTCCTGTTATAAGCATTTGATTTTAAAAGGTAAATATTTAAACTGCAGCATGGTATTCATAACCCCATTTTTGCATTTCTGTCCATTTCTAATATCCCCATTTTTTAAATTAATTAATTTTAATTTTTATTTATTTATTTATTTGAGACGGAGTTTCGCTCTTGTTACCCAGGCTGGAGTGCAATGGCACAATCTCGGCTCACCGCAACCTCCGTCTCCTGGGTTCAAGCAATTCTCCTGCCTCAGCCTCCTGAGTAGCTGGGACTACAGGCGTGCGCTACCACGCCCAGCTAATTTTTGTATTTTCAGTAGAGACGGGGTTTCACCATGTTGACCAGGATGGTCTCGATCTCTTGACCTCGTGATCCACCTGCCTCGGCCTCCCAAAGCACTGGGATTATAGGTATGAGCCACCACACCCGGCCATTATTTTTATTTTTATTTTTTTTTTTTTTGAGACAGGGTTTCTCTCTGTTGCCCAGGCTGAAGTACAGTGGCTCAATCTCAGCTCACGGCAACCTTCACCTCCCAGATTCAAACGATTCTCATGCCTCAGGCTCCAGAGTAGCTGGGATTACAGGCACCCGCCAAAACACCCGGCTAATGTTTGTATTTTTAGTAGAGATGAGGTTTCACCATGTTGGCCAGGCTGTTCTTGAACTCCTGGCCTCAAGTGATCTGTCTGCCTCAGCCTCCCAAAGTGCTGGATTACAGGCGTGAGCCAGAATATACATCTGGCCAGAATATAACATTTTGTAATTGATCACTTACAGGTATATCTGTAGGCTAAAATAGTAGAAATAGTGTCAGAGTAAACATATCCATAATTTTGATCAGCTTTGCTTAATTGCCCAGCCGTATACAAGCTTCTCATAACTTCTAGGATACCCTGCCCAAAATGCTCAGAAGTGCACAGATTAAGGGGCCTGATTTGTAGTGGCACTCAATGCTATTCTGTCAAACTAGCAAGGCTGAGAAATCCCCACTTGCCTCCCTGCTCCTCCCCAGGTCAGTGGGGAGCTGTGTAGGCCACAGCCCTCTGGTCAGGAGCCTCGGTTCAGGAAGGTTCTGGCTGGATCTGAGGCAGTCCTGGCTCTGCGGGCAGCTGGCGTTAATCTCCCTTGTTTTCTCCACCATTGGTCCTCCTTGACTTTTACTTTGGTTTCACCCCTGGCAGTTTGCAAAGTGCTTGCAGAGCTCTCCTTCTTTTATTCTAGAAACAGCCCTGAAAAGGCTGAAACTGGCACTCAGAGAAGTTAACTGACTTACTCAGGCTCCCATAGGCAGTGAGCTGCAAAGCAGACTGGAATGAAGCATCCTAGCTCCAAGCTCAGCGCTCAGTTACTAACAACAATGGGAATGATTTGTCGAGGACAGTCATGTATCTCCTAACAACTGGGATACCACCTGGGAAACGTGCTGCTTGGCAAAGAGCACTTACACAAACCTACATGCTACAGTGACTACACACCCAGGCTATGCGATGTAGCCTATCGCTCCCAGGCTGCAAACCTGCACAGCATGTGATGTGGTGGAATACTGAACTGAATGCTGAATACTGTAGGCAATTGTAACATGATGGTCAGTATTTGTGTATCTAAACATATCAAAACATAGAAAGGTACAGTAAGAATATGGTATTATAATCTTATGGGACTAGCATCGTATATGTGGTCTGTCAACCAAAATGTAGTTATATGGCGCAGGACTGTACTTAGGATGTGCCAATCACAGTTCTCAGCACTAACTCCTTTAATCTTCATATCAACCCCAGAAGGTAAGTTCTTAGGTTACCATGGGTTCCCCTGGAGAAGACTTTGAGACAAAGATTCAGGTGCAACTTGCTCCTCTGGAAGACAGTCTTCGAAAGCAGCCTAGAGAGTGGGGAAGTGGGTGAGGGAAGGGGGGTCTGACAGATGGAGCCAGTTACCCCCGCGGTCATCAGAGGTTATCTCTGCTGAGGAAACCCTAGAACTGTAGGACGCACACCTCAGATTTACTCACCAGCGGGGCTGCAGAGCCAGCGCTCTTACACACCACTCCCATCCAGCCTTGTTTGTGGGGAGGCACTGTGGAGTTAGGGGGTGTAGTGAGGGCAATTGGACAGCCGGCTTTCACACCCGGGAGAGCTTTGAACCCAGAAGTTGGGCAGAAGTGTGCAGAAGCAGTAGGCTATGATATATCAGGCTACAAACCTGATATATCAGGTACAGCATGTGACGTGGTGGAATACTGAACTGAATACTGAATACTGATTAAGGCGCCAGATGCAGGTGGTTGCTGATTATGTCTACTACAGCGTTACTATAAGACCTGTTATATATTTAGAAATGAAGAAACAGAGACTAGACAGGTTTTGCGTCTTGCCCAGGGTCACACACATAATAAGTGGCAGAGCTGATTTAAGCAGTCGCATCCAGAGCCTGCGCTCCTGGCCGCCAGGCTGCACAACCCTGGCCCTCACATCTTGGCCCTGCCTCTTCTTACGTCCCAGGCATCGCATGTGATTTTTGTTCCCCACCTGAAGCTCCTCCCTGAGCCCACTCCTGTGGACTCGAGTGCACCAAACTCCACATGATCCTCAGTCTATTGGCACCCCCTCTTCCCACTACACAATTCCACTAAACCAGTGGCTCCATTTTGCATGCATCAGAATCTCCTGAGGTGGGGTTGCTGCTAAATTAGACTGCTAGGTCCCTGTCAAAGTGTCTGTCTCACAAAACACAACACACCTGTTACCAGCCCCCAGGGAGAACTCCAAACACTTGTGCCCGTTCACCTTGGCATCAGAGTCACCAAGGAAAGCAGTGCAGTCAAGCACCGAATGGGGCGATGCTTTGCTTAGGCAGAGAAGACCCAGAACAAGACCAGCTCCAATAGCGTGGTCAGCATAGACAGGACAATTTACCTATGCGCACTCCTCTTGCACCCAGGGGAAGAACCCAACATTTCCCTCTGGAGTCTGAAATACTGAAAGCTGGGGGGTGTCTGAGGGTCTTTGACACACACCCATTGAGTCTGAAAGCTCTCCCCACACAATGCATGAGGTGATGGGCACAGCACAGGCTGTGCGGCTCTTTCTCTCCGTAAGGAAGTACCCAAGACCCCTTCTCATGCGGCCCCGGGTGGGTGGAAGGACCCTGCTGCTGAGACTGCCTTTTCCCCTTTCCCAATGGTTCATCTTTCCTTTCTCTGTCTAGGCTGGTCTCGAACTCCTGGGCTCAAGCAATCCTCCTGCCTCAGCCTCCTGAGTAGCAGGGATTAGAGGGGTGTAATCCCTGAGCCAGTTAACAGTTTCTTACTCCGTATGTCTAGTGAGAGGCAGAGAATCTGCATTTCTACAGGTCCTTAGGTGGTGCTGTGCAGGTGGCCGGGGGGGTCCCATTGCCCCCAACTAAGGAGCATGACTGACGTCTGACTCACACCAGGGTGTGGGGATCTCAGAAGCAGAGAGCCCTGGAGATGAAAGGGACAGAGTCCTGGATTCAGATCTCATTTTACAATGAAGACCTCAATGCAGAGAGTCACATCTGAAATTCTGAGCTTCCTCTGCTGCCTGCTGGGACCTGCTCTGGACGGGAGAAGGGAGGAAAAGGACTAACCAGGGGAGCCAATGAAGTCACTCGTGAGGTGAGCACAACCCAGCCCTGCACATATTCCCACCTCCAGCCTGCGGGAAGCCGCTGTGGTCTCAGCCAGGGCAAGGCTCACATTCCCTGGCCTTCAAGAGTACCCATAAGAAAGAGGGTGGGAGGACAAGAATGGGAGACTTTCAGGAAAGCCGAAGTGAAACATGCAGTATTTGGCCATTGTATTTATTGACATTTTTCCTATATTTACGTGATCTTCAAAGAGCCAATTCATTTAGCTGAGTTTTTTTAAAGGCAGTTAAAACAGCTAAACATTACTCAGTGCTGCATGAGCTAAACAGCCAGTTAACTAAATTTTCTCACTTTTTCATAAATCTTGATATTGAACATATCAGTTACAATTCAAAGATATTCATGGGCACCCACTCTGTGGCAGGAACAGATGTCAGGTGCTGAAGGAGCAGTCAGCAGTGAACCAAAGTCCCTGCCCATCCTGACCAATCTAAAAACCCAGTGTGTGCATGTGTTTGTGTGTGTGTATGTGCATGTGTTTGTGTGTATGTGCGTGTGTGTATGTGCCTGTGCGTGCGTAAGCTTGTGCATGTGTGTGTGTTTGTGCCTGTGTGTGCACGCATGTATATGTGTGTGGATGTGCCTATGTGTGCATGTGTGTGTGCGCGTGTGCCTGTGTGTATGGATGTGCCTGTGTGTGCATGTGTGTGTGCGTGTGTCTGTGTGTGTGCACGTGTGTGTGCATGTGTATACGTGTGTGTGTAGATGTGCATGCACACACCCTTTGTTATCCTACAATGCACAACCTTCACCCATTTCCCCACTATCCCAATTCCCTTTACATTCTTGAACCTGTTTGGGTGTTTGGACTCCTGAACACAGGAACCACGTGCATTTTGTGTGCAACATAACAATGCTGCCCAAACCGTCATCTTAAGGTGTTTTTTGGGCTTAAGTGGGACCCTGAATTGCCCTATCCATACAGCATAAGCTCAACGGAGACCCTGTTGCAAACATCTCTACCACTGCTGATCAAGAGGTTAAAAATTTAAAAATCAACCTGGGATTTCTCAAACAACTGCATTTTTGTAGACTGGGGTGGGAATGGGGAGAACTACCCATGAGAAACCGGTTTAGCACGATTTGGATGTAATTTTCATTGGACGACAGCGCCCTCTCTTGGTTCCTTTAAGGAAAACAGGCAGCATTTTCATTGAGAACAAGGTTCCAGTGGGAAAACACCAAAAGTTTCTTTTCAGGGAGTTTCCAGGGTGCCCCTTTTTTTTTTTTTTTTTTTGAGACAGTTTTGCTCATGTTGTCCAGGCTGGCGTACAGTACAGTGGCACAATCTCGGCTCACCACCACCTCCACCCCCCGGATTCAAGCAATTCTCCCACCTCAGCCTCCAGAGTAGCTGGGATTATAGGCATGTGCCACCACATCCCACTATTTTGTATTTTTAGTAGAGATGGGATTTCTCCATGTTGGTCAGGCTGGTTTCAAACTCCCAACCTCAGGAGATCCACCCACCTTGGTCTCCCAAAGTGCTAGGATTACAGGTGTGAGCCCCTGCACCCAGCCTCAGGATGCCTTCTTATTTATCCCAACACCTGTGACAGCCACTTCATCACTCAGAGCCTGCCGCCCTGCCTTCCCAACCCTGTGACTCTCAGGCTGCTCAGAATTCCCATCAGCCCAGGGCGTTCCTTCCTCACCTTCCCATCCAGGACTGCCTCCTGATGCTTTTCCCCTCCACCCATATGATACCTAGCTTCTTACTGAAACCCACCTGTCCCCACCTTCTCAATACTTTGGTCCAAGGCCTTGAGCTTCTGTGAGGTCACTGAAGAAACTAATCTGTGCAGGACTAATGGAAATAAATCACACCAAACGGCCTTTCCCCCAACCCCATAATTCTTCAAAGATATTGTGGCAGGCCAGGCTTCCATTTGCAACCACAACAGTTCATTTTCATTGACCTTTGGCCATAATTCTGATGAATGTATCAGTTAAGAGTTAAAGAACTCGTGAAACTGGTGCCTGAGTGTAATGACTGGAATGCCCACATGAAGCCATTAAGACCCTGCCTGGGTTTTCTCAGACACTAAAATCTCGTCAAATAATAAAAGCATTCTTACACACACACCTCATACCAGGGCCCACTTAAGATCACCTTTCCAGGACTCTAGAGAAGGCTTTCCAGACCCCAGACCCTAGATAAAGATTAGAGAGAGACTGAATTAAACAACCCTGCTTGTAGGTGCACTCCCACACACAGCACAGAGCTTAAATGTATATAAGCTCTAGAAAAAAACTTGGAATGTTGAGTTGGTCTGGTGAGTGACTCCGACCTTCTGCCTGTAACTGGTTGCAGAAATAAACTCCTTTCTTTCCCAGGCTGTCTGAATCTTGTTATTGGACCGTGAGAACAAGCAGCCAGACCTCGTTCTGTCTGGAAGCAATATTAATACATATCTTCTTAAGACGACCACCCAGCCTTTGCTTTCTGGCCAGAGACTCTGAATAAGAAAAGGATTGGGGGCCACAATGAAGGGAAGAAGGTATCACACATCTTAGGCCAGAGGAAGAAACACTTGTGAAAGGTTTTCTCAAGTTAAAATCAGTAGGTAGCTATGACTTTAGAGTGATGGGGCCTGAACACTTTCAGGAAAACATCATTATGGATCAAACTTATGTGGTGCCATTTTTGGAGGGTTCACAGAGCTCTTTGATGCATCATGATGACATTATAGTATGCCTTCAGGAATTACATAAAAGCTAGACTTACCAAATTCCTTCTCTGAGTCATAGCTCAGCCAAACTCCAGATGAAATGACTGAGTATCTTGCCTGAATTAGAAGATGAAGCTTTGGGCTGGGTGTGCTGGCTCACGCCTGTAATCCCAGTACTTTGGGAGGTCAAGGCAGGTGGATCACCTGAGGTTAGGAGTTCCAGACCAGCCTGGCCAACATGGCAAAACCCCGTCTCTACTAAAAATACAAAAATTAGCCGGGCTTGGTGGCACATGCCTGTAATCCCAGCTACTCAGGAGGCTGAGGCAGGAGAATCACTTGAACCTGGGAGATGGAGGTTGCGGTGAGCCAAGATCACGCCATTGCACTCCAGCCTGGGCAACAGAGCGAGATTCTGTCTCAAAATATAACAATAATAATAAAAAAATAAAATAAATAAACTGATATTTTGAAAAAGTAAAGACTTATTTATAAAAATTTCCTTTTAACCTCAAGGTTCCTGAGGCCCTGCCCAGCTAGAGATTAACTTCTGACCATCAACAGAGGATGCTGGTGCAGATGGCTCTTTGCTGGGGCACGTGAAGACAAAGGCCAGGACACAAGCCCCAGCCCTGCTAAACACTGCAGGACTCTGCTCCAGGCTACCTCCTGTGAGAATCTGCTTCCCTCCACAGATGACCCCAGCATCTTCATTGAGGTCCATGAATGGACATAGTTTCCAGGATTTTTTGTGACCCAGGAAACCTGAACTCTCATCAAAAATGAATAAGTAAAAGGAGGGATGGGTAAGAAAATTCTAAAATCTTCTTTTTGAGTCATTAACATTCACTTGAAATTTGTCTCCACTATTTCCTACTTGCCTAGCAAATTCCAACCTGAGTAGCGTAGGTGATGGCACTAAGCCCTAGGATGGAAAAAGCGCAGTTAAGCTCTGTATTAGTCCGTTCTCTCACTGCTAATAAAGACATACACCTGATACTGAGTAATTTATAAAGAGATTTAATTGACTCACAGTTCAGCAGGGCTGGGGAGGCCTCAGGAAACTTGCAATCAGTGGTGGAAGGGGAAGGGGAAACAAGTCAACTTCTTCACAAGGCTGCAGGAAGAAGTGCTGAGCGAAGCGGGGAAAGCCCTTTAAAAAACCGTCAGATCTCGTGAGAACTCTCTCTCTATCAGGAGGACAGCATGGAGATAACCACCTCCATGATTCAACTACCTCCCACCGGCTCCCTCCCATGACACATGGGGATTATGAGAACTACAATTCAAGATGAGATTTGGGTGGGGATACAGCCAAATTATATCAAGCTCCATTCTGAATTGTGGTGAGTGTTGAGCCTGCTTAATAACCTCCTGTGTTTGTCTACAGCTTTTCTCATTCTCCAAAAGGCTCTCACCAATGTTTTCTCATTGGATATTAGCAAGTTCCCCAGACAGGAAGTGGATTTAATATTATTATTCTTCCCCATTCACAGTGAGGGGAGGAAGGATCAGCGAGATTAAAGGCTCTACTCAAAACTGGTGGACTGATGTGACAATAGAGGCATTTCTTTTTCTTCCCATTAAACAGTGCTGTCATTCTCAGTTTAAAGAGTAAGGCCAATCACGGCAAAGCAGTTTGTTCAAGAGTACTGAGTCAGAGTTCCATCTTTGCTCCAGTAATTTTAGATGCCACCTTATTATTCACTACATTTTCATATGCATTTGGTTCTATTTCTGAACGTTCTATTCCATTTCATTAGTTTGTCTATCTATGTGCTATACCTCACTGTTTTAATTATAGAAGCTCTATTAGATGTCTTAATGTCTGGTAGAACTCTCCACCACCACTATCTTTATTATTTTTTCTTTTAGCATTCTCTAGCTATTCTTGCACATTTATTTTTCCACATAAACTTTAGTATCAAATTGCCAAACTCTAAAACAAAAACCTGGCCAGGCACAGTGGCTCATGCCTGTAATCCCAGCATGTTGTGAGACTGAGGTAGGCAGATCCCTGAGGTCAGGAGTTCGAGACTAGCCTGACCAACAGGGAGAAATTCCATCTCTACTAAAAATACAAAATTAGCTGGGCATGGTGGCACATGCCTGTAATCCCAGCTACTCGGGAGGCTGAGGCAGGAGAATCACTTAAACTCAGGAGGCGGAGGTTGCAATGACCCAAGATCACACCACTGCACTGCAGCCTGGGCAACAAGAGCAAAACTTTGTCTCAAAGAAAAACAAAAACAAAAACCTAAAAGCCTTCTGATATTTTTATTGGGATTCAGATAACTTCATATGTTTACTTATAGAGAAGTGTGTACACCCTGAATATTTGAGACATGTCTCAGTTAATTTAGACAGTTTATTTTGCCAAGTTTGAGGATGCACATCTGTGACACAGCCTCAGGATGTCCTGATGATATGTGCCCAAGGTGGCAAGGTGGTTGGGGCACAGCTTTGTTTTATTCATTTTAGGGAGACATGAGACATCAATCAATATATGTAAGATATACATTGATTCCACCCAGAAAGGTCAGACAACTCAAGTAGGGAGGGGAGAGACAAACTGTTGCATTCTTTTGAGTTTCTGATTGGTCTTTCCAAAGGAGGCAGTCAGATATGCATTTGTCTCAGTGAGCAAAGGGATGACTTTGAATGGAATGGTAGGCAGGTTTGCCCTAAGCAGTTTCCAGCTTGATTTTTTCCTTTAACTTAGGGATTTGGGGGCTCCCAAGATTTATTTTCCTTTCACATTTCCCACACTTTCTTTTTAAAAATCTTTTGAACACCACATGCTTTTACTTTTAAGTGGGAGCTAAACAATGAGAACACATGGACACAGGGAGGGGAACAACACACACTGGGGCCTGTCGCAGGAGAACGGTGAAGGGGGACAGTATCAGAGAAAATAGCTAATGCATGCTGAGCTTAACACCTAGGTGATGGGTTGATAGGTGCAGCAAACCACCGTGTACATGTTTACCTATGTGTCAAACCCGCATATCTTGCACATGTACCCTGGAACATAAAAATAAATAAATAAAATCTTTTGGAGAAAGCATTTTAGAAGAAAATGAGTCTCTGGTCTCAGGGTTTTGTCTGATCTCTCATGGCTAGGATGGTTTTTTCCTAGACAGGTACATCACAAGTTATTAGGAAAGCTCATTTTTAGCAATAAACAAAAGAAAAATCCTGGAAAATCAATATAGGCCACATTACTCTGAAGTCCACACATCAGTAGGCAGGTTGAAAGTGGCTTATATTATGAATATAGGTTGCTATTATTTTCTTCTGAAGTTTAAGTTTTCTAGATTCAGTTTGCAGGGCTTTAAGAAAGCACAGCTTACTTTTCAGTGATTTCAAATTAGGAAAAAAGGAAGAAGAAAGTGAAAACATTATTTTGAAAATATTTTACCCAGGAAAAATTAGAATTCAGCCTAAACTGTAGAAAATAATAAAAATTGAAAAACATTAGGCAAGACCAGGCTCTAACAGTCAGTGTACTATAGCTTTTGAAATATAATTTTTCTCTCTCCAGTTTCCTATTTTTGCTAAAGACAAATCATGGTAGGACCAATTTGCTTCATTATACTTGGCCAGATTATTTGTATAAAGTGCAGCAAGAAAAATTATTTTTCACATAGGCTTTTAAAATGGGCTTTGACTGAACATTGTTCTGCAGAAGCAATCTCAGATAAAACTTTTTTTTTTTTTTGAGACGGAGTCTCACTCTGTCACCCAGGCTGGAATGCAGTGGGATGATCTTGGCTCACTGCAACCTCCACCTCCCAGGTTTAAGCAATTCTCCTGCCTCAGTTTCCTGAGTAGCTGGGACTACAGACACGTGCCACCACACCTGCTAATTTTTTTTTATTTTCAGTAGAGATGGTGTTTCACCATGTTAGCCAAGACAGTCTCAATCTCCTGACTTTGTGATCTGCCTGTCTTGGCCTCCCAAAGTGCTGGGATAACAGGCGTGAGCCACCACATGCAGCCAGATAAGATTTTTTTAAAGCCAAGCTCAGCCATGAATTTGTATCATCAAATACCTACAAGTTGGGTGAATTGTTCTACTCTTGAAGTTACATGATAACTTGGGGCTCCTGGACTTGTCAGAAAGTGACATTCTGTACATTCTGTGACATTCTGATCCTGTACAGAAACTGTATAGACAAGGTATGAGGCCAGTTTTCTCAAGGGGCTTTTATTGGCTCTCTAAATCAATTTTGATTCCTTAGAGGAAAGCATACCATTTCAGTCAAAGCCTTGGTAAAATAACCAGTTTCTGCAATTGTCTCCTGTTGCAAACCAAAACAGATTCTTATTGCATTTATGCAAATAACTAAATTGCCATAAGTTAAGAATACTCAGAAATAGTTTCCAAATTTCAGAGAAATCAGGTAGAGAGAAACAAACATGCTCCAAATTTTGTCCATAGGAGTATACTAAATTGTTGAAAGTTGTCAATAGCTCAAAAGAAAAGTTCCCTTCACTCTGAAAAACAAAGGATCAGCAACATTTTAAGCAAAAAGTCAAAAAGATTACTTTAATCTTCTATTAGCTCAGTCCATGCAGATAATTCCTGTTCTACTTGATATTAATGAACATTTCAACTCTCCATGAGTCCTGAAAGTTTTTCATTTGTTCTGATGTCACAATCTCCAAAGTTATCTGAAGCCTGCATTCAAGAGGACCTGTTAGAGTTTTATAGCTGATTATAAAACCACCTTCTAAAGAGGATGAAACAAAATAATAATTGCCCATGGGTGACAAAAATTTTTAGGGCAGCCGTAGGCAAAGACACAACTGACAAGTAAATTTGTTACCTATGTAGTATACAATAATTTAACATAACAATTATAATTATTACTGATAACATTCACTAAGTCATATCAGAATTATAGGAGTTTCCCATAATTTTGGAACACAGACCAGTAATATATGTATAAAAATACAGCCTAAAGAAGACCAAATACCACTTCATATTTGACAACATTTACTGTATAATTTTTATACAAAATAAGCCAAATGTATCATTTTTGGACTTCAGGAAACCTAATATCTTAAAGGATTAATTAGGTGAGCAAAATACATAATTTATAATTTGATTTTGGAAAGTTTGTCAAATATCAAAGGTTTAAAACACTTGATATCAAAATGTGATCACAGGTCATTGTAAAATAAGTCATTTATTTAACCAAAATGATAAAGCAAGGATTTCAAAAAAAGGTGAAAATTTTCACTCCTTGAGAGAGGAGATTTAATTTTCCAACAATAATAAGCCCTAATAAAAACAGCATAAAGCCAATTAAATTTGTTTTCCAAAATTTTATAAACAATCTATAAAATTTTAACCTTGGCCCTAAGATATAACTTCTATAAGCCTTTTATAATCTTTATTGAGGAGTCCATAAATGCTTCAAGAAAACCTTGTTAATCCGACACTGGGGCTCATATGCTGGTCTTGCATGGCTGTGTCTTTGACATTAATGATTAATTTATTAAAAAACTGAACTCATTTTATTTCTCAAAATCAGTTCTTAAAATCTCACATGCCCACTTCTTCCATGATAGTCCCTGGGCCTTGAGGAGTTGAATAGCTTTAATTTCTGGCCCTGTGTCTCAGAAATGCAGTTTATTTTGATTGACATCTTCTGCCAGGCCTGAAGATGAGGCTTTAATTGCTGTCAGTGTTTACGATTTAGCAGGTGTTCTTTTTAGATCCAGGAGTCAAAGCCCTGTAACTCAATGTCACAAGGACTTTAAAAGCACATACAGAATACAGACGTAATAACCTCAATTAAAAAAATTTAATCTCTTTTTTTCTAAGCAAACCAAAAGTTAATAATAATAGCATAAGAATTATTTCAATAAAATGTAAAATCTGTTGATCCATTTAGCAAAAGGCAAATGAAAAGACCTCTGCAGTGCACAGAATATTATGTTGGAAAACATTTTCTTTAGCTTTTAAGAAAATATTGTTAGCGCTAAGCCACAACAAACAGAGTTCTAGGGTGGAAAAAAACTTATATGAGCTGAAAATGAGTTGAAAGAGAGTGTTACTATTTCATGCCTTTTAAAAGGTGGAGAGAAAACTGGAAATGGCAAGATGCAATAGAAATTAAACTTTGAGTCAAAAAATGTTAAAACTCTTATAATTTATTAAGAGTAAATCAACCCCTTAAGAAGATTTCAGTATTTTAACCAATTTTAACCAAAGTGGTTTTTGTGGGTTTTTTTTTAACATCAAACCCAATCTCCAGAAAGGCCATTAGAATTTCCCTTTAATAATAGACAATTTGATTGTATAAAAGTCTGTTTTTATTAAATCCTCTTATTGTGACCTACATAGACCCTTCATGACATGCTTGGATTTTCTATTTTGTCCTGAACATTTCTCTTTCTTAAACAACCAGGTATTTTATAGCTTGGTTTATAGTTTTGTAACCCCTATGCCAAATTTCAACACCTTATAGTATTTGAAAAGGATAAGAATGAAATTGCTTGATCAATAAATGCAAAGAAAATTTATGCTGGCAATTCTGAAGACATTTCTAACATTATAATACTTTACCAATAATTTTAAAATTAGCTTATTTATTAAATATTTTACTTAAGTCACATAAATTTGAAAAAGCATTTGACTAGTCTTTCCTTTTCTCTTATAAGTATTTAAGTGCTTTTATTTTTCTTTTAGCCAGTTAATTAGGGCTTTTTTAATATACCTTTAGTAGTGAAACATTGTATACACAACACATAAATACATAGCTGTATTAGACATACTGACAGAAGCCCATCTTATAGATTCCTAAGGCCTCCTTCTTTTTTGCCTGTCTTACACTTGCAAACTCTTTATAACCTGTTTCATTACCCTGGCAGTTGTCAACTAAATAGCCCTAAATGTGCATATTGAAGGAAACAACTCTTAGATGAAAAATTAGATAGCAAAATTTACATCTCAAGATACAGAGAGAAAAAGTCTGGTGGTGCTAGAGGGAGATTAAAGATGGATGCCAAATCAAACATAACATTATAGAAATTGATCTTAGGATTGTATGAAAAGACCAATTTTATTTACATAGGAACTACTTATCATTTGCTGGATCTCTGAGCTCTGGGCAGAGCTCACAATGAATTCTCGGTCTCCAAAAGGGAGAACTATTATGAGGCTAGACCATGTGATGCTTTTACAGTGCACTTTTTTAAAAAAGTTTTTTGAATCTGGCAAGATGACCAAATAGGAACAGCTCTGATCTGCATCTCCCAGTGAGACCAATGCAGAAGGTGAGTGATTTGTGCATTTCCAACTGAGATACCCTGTTCATCTCACTGGGAATGGTTAAGCGGTTAGTGTAGCCCACAGATGGCAAGCAGAAGCAGGGTGGGGTGTTGTCTTACCTGAGAAGTGCAAGGAGTTGGGGGACTCCCTTTCCCAGCTAAGGGAAGCCATGAGGGACTGTGATATCTGGCCCAGAAACTATACTTTTCCCATGGTTTTTGCAATCCGCAGACCAGGAGACCCCCTTGTGTGCCTATACCACTAGGAACCTGGGTTTCAAGCACAAAACTGGGAAGCTGTTCAGGCAGACACAGAGCTAGCTGCAGGAGTTTTGTTTTGTTTTTTATTTTTGTTTTTGTATCCCACTAGTGCCTGAAACCCCAGGGAGACAGAACCATTCCCTCCCCTGGAAAGAGGGCTGAAGCCAGGGAGCCAAGTGGTCTTGCTCAGTGCATCCCACTCCCACAGAGCCCAGCAAACTAAGAACCACTGGCTTGAAATTCTCACTGCCAGCACAGCAATCTGAATTCTACCTGGGACAATCAAGCTTGGTGGGGGGAGGGGTATCTGCCATTACTGAGGCTTGAGTAGGTGGTTTTCCCCTGACAGTGCTAATGACTGGGCAGAACTCAACACAGAATGACAAAGCAACTGTGGCCAGACTGCCTCTCTAGACTCCTCCTTACTGGGCAGGTCATCTCTGAAAGAAAGACAGCAGCCCTAGTCAGGCACTTATAGATAAAACTCCCATCTCCCTGAGACAGAGCACCTGGGGGAAGGGGTGACTGTGTGCACAGCTTCAGCAGACTTAAACATTCCTGCCTTCTGGCTCTGAAGAGGGAAGCATATCCTGACAACAAGGGTTCTCCCAGCACAGCACTCGAGCTCTGCTAAGGGACAGACTGCCTCCTTAAGTGGGTCTCTGACCCCCATACCTTCTGACTGGGAGAGACCTCCCAACAGGGGTTGACAGACACCTCACACAGGAGAGCTCTGGCTAGCATGAGGTCAGTGCCACTCTAGGATCAAACTTCCAGGGGAAGTAACAGGCAGCAATCTTTGCTGTTTTGCAGCCTCCACTGGTGATATACAGGCAAATAGGGTCTGGAGTGGACCTCCAGCATACTGTAGCAGACCTGCAGAAGAGGGGCCTGACTGTTAGAAGAAAAACTAACAAACAGCAGTAACATCAACATCATCAAAAAGGACTGCCACACAGAAATCCCATCCAAAGGTCATCAGCCTCAATGATCAAAGATAGAGAAATCTATGAAGATGAGGAAAAACCAGGACAGAAAGCCTGAAAATTCCAAAAAACAGAATGCTTCTTGTCCTCTCAATGATTGCAACTCCTCTCCAGCAAGAGCACAAAATGATGGAGAATGAGTTTGATGAGTTGACAGAAGTAGTCTTCAGAAGGTGGGTAATAACAAACTCCTCTAAGCTAAAGGAGCATGTTCTAACCCAATGCAAGGAAGCTAAGAACCTTGACAAAAGGTTACAGGAACTACTAACTAGAATAACCAGTTTAGAGAAGAATATAAATGATCTGCTGAAGCTGAAAAACACAGTGTGAGAACTTCGTGAGGCATACGCAATATCAATAGCCGAATCAATCAACCAGAAGAAAGGATATCAGAGATTGAAGATCAACTAATTGAAATAAGTCCTGAAGACAAGATTAGAGAAAAAAAGAATGAAGGAACGAACAAAGCCTCCAAGAAGTAAAGAAATATGTGAAAAGACCAAACCTACAATTGACTGGGGTCCCAGAAAGTGACAGGGAGAATGGAACCAACTTGGAAAACACACTTCAGGATATTATCCAGGAGAACACCCCCAACCTAGCAAGACAGGCCAACATCCAAATTCAGGAAATACAGAGAATATCACTAAGATACTCCTCGAGAATAGCAAACCTAAAGCACATAATCATCAGATTCTCCAGGGTTGAAATGAAGGAAGCAATGTTAAGGGCAGCCAGAGAGAAAGGAAAGGTTACCTACAAAGGGAAGCCCATCAGACTAACAATGGATCTCTCTGCAGAAATCCTACAAGCCAGAAGAGAGTAGGGGGCCAATATTCAATACTCTTAAAGAAAAGAATTTTCAACTCAGAATTTCATATCCATCCAAATTAAGTTTCATAAGTGAAAGAAAAATAAAATCCTTTACAGACAAGCAAATGCTGAGGAATTTTGTCACCACCAGGCCTGTCTTCCAAGAGCTCCTAAAGAAAACACTAAATATGGAAAGGAAAAACAAGTACCAGCCACAGCAGAAATATACTAAAACATAAAGACCAGTGACACTATGAAGAAACTGCATTGACTAATGTGTGAAATAACCAGCAAGCATCATGATGACAGGATCAAATTCACACATAACAATATTAACCTTAAATGTAAATAGGATAAATGCCCCAATTAAAAGACACAGACTGGATAGAGAGTCAATACCTTTATCCAATATTGGATAAAGAGTCAATATCCATTGGTGTGCTGTGTTCAGGAGACCCACCTCATGTGCAAAGAAATATATAGGTTCAAAATAAAGGGATAGAGGAGTATTTACCAAGCAAACGGAAAGCAAAGAAAAAAGCAAGGGTTGCAATCCTAGTCTCTGATAAAACAGACTTTAAACCAACAAAGAAAAAAGAAGACAAAGAAGGGCATTACATAATCGTAGAGAGATCAATGCAACAAGAAGAGCTAACTATCCTAAATACTTATGCACCCAATACAAGGGCACCCAGAGTCATGATACAAGTTCTTAGAGACCTACAAAGAGATTTAAACTCTGACACAGTACTAGTGAGAGACTTTAACACCCCACTGTCAATATTAAATGATCAACAAGACAGAAAATTAACAAGAATATTCAGAACTTGAATTCAGCTCTGAGCCAAGTGGACCTAATAGATATCTACCCCAAATCAACAGAATATACATTATTCTCAGCACCATATTGCATTTATTTTAAAAGTGACCACATAAATGGAAGTAAAATACTCCTCAGCAAATGCAAAAGAACAGACATCATAACAGTCTCTCAGACCACTGTGCTATCAAATTAGAACTCAGAGGCTAAAGCAGTGTTTAGAGGGAAATTTATAAATGCCCACATCAGAAAGTGAGAAAGATCTAAAATTGACACCGTAACATCACAATGAAAAGAACTAGAGAAGCAAGAGCAAACAAATTCAAAACCTAGCAGAAGACAAGAAATAACTAAGATCAGAGCAGAACTGAGGGAATTAGAGACACAAAAAAACCCTTCAAAAAAATCAATGAATCCAGGAGCTGGTTGTTTGAAAAGATTAACAAAATAGATTGATCACTGTCCAGAATAATAAAGAAGAAAAGGGAGAAGAATTAAATAGACACAATAAAAAATGATAAAGGGGATATCACCACTGATCCCACAGAAATACTATAAACACCTCTACACAAATAAACTAGAAAATCTAGAAGAAATGAATAAATTCCTGGACACATACACCCTCCCAAGACTAAACCAGGAATAAGTCAAATTCCTGAATAGACCAATAACAAGTTCTGAAATTGAGGCAGTAATTAATAGCTTGCAACCAAAAAAAGCCCAGGACCAGATGGATTCACAGCCGAATTCTACCAGAGGTACAAAGAGGAGGTGGTACCATTCCTCCTGAAACCATTCCAAACACCAGAAAAAGAGGAACTCTTCCCTCACTTATTTTATGAGGCCAACATTATCCTGATTCCAAAACCTGGCAGAGACACAACAGAAAGAGAAAATTTCAGGCCAATAGCGCTGATGAACACTGATGTGAAAATCCTCAATAAAATACTGGCAAACCAAATCCAGCAGCACATCAAAATGGTTATACACCATGATCAAGTTGGCTTCATCCCCGGGATGCAAGGCTGGTTCAACATACACAAATCAATAAACATAATCCATCACATAAATAGAACCAGTGATAAAAACCATAATTATCTCAATAGATACAGAAAAGGCCTTTAATAAAATTCAACACCACTTCATGCAAAAAACCCTCAGTAAACTAGGTATTGATGGAACATATCTCAAAATAATAAAAGCTATTTATGACAAACTTATAGACAATATCATACTGAATGGGCAAAAGCTGGAAGCATTCCCTTTGAAAACCAGCACAAGACAAGGATGCCTTCTCTCATCACTCCTATTCAACATAGTATTGGAAGTTCTGACCAGAGCAATCAGTCAAGAGAAAGAAATAGAGTATTCAAATGGGAAAAGAGAGGAAGTCAAATTGTCTCTGTTTGCAGATGACATGATTGTATAGTTAGAAAACTCCATCATCTCACCCCAAAAACTCCTTAAGCTGATAAACAACTTCAGCAAAGTCTCAGGATACAAAATCAATGTGCAAAAATCACAAGCATTTTTATACACCAATAATAAACAAGCAGAGAGTCAAATCATGAATGAACTCCCAGTCACAATTGCTAATAAAAAAAAATAAACTACCTAGGAATACCACTTACAACAGATGTGAAGGACCTCTTCAAGGATAACTACAAACCTCTGCTCAAGGAAATAAGAGAGGACATAAACAAATGGAAAAAAATTCCATGTTCATGGATAGGAAGAATAAATATCGTGAAAATGGCCATACTACCCAAAGTAATTTATAGATTCAATGCTATTCTCATCAAGCTAACATTGACTTTCTTCATGTAACTAGATAAAACTACTTTAAATTTCATGTGGAACAAAAACAAAGGACCTGTGTAGCCAAGACAATCCTATGCAAAAAGAACAAAGCTGGAGGCATCATGCTACCTGACTTCAAACTATACTACAAGGCTACAGTAACCAAAACAGCATGGTACTGGTACCAAAACAGATATATAGACTAATGGAACAGAATAGAGGCCTCAGAAATAACACCACACACCTGGAACCATCTGATCTTTGACAAACCTGACAAAAACAAGTAATGGGGAAAGGATTCCCTATTTAATAAATAATGCTGAGAAAACTAGCTAGCCATGTGCAGAAAACTGAAACTCGACCCCTTCCTTACATCTTATACCAAAATTAACTCATGATGGATTAAAGACTTAAATGTAAGACCTAAAACCATAAAAATCCTGGAAGAAAACCTAGGCAATACCATTCAGTACATAGGCATAGGCAAGGACTTCATGACTAAAACACCAAAAGCAATAGCATCAAAAGCCAAAATAGACAAATGGGATCTAATTAAAGAGCTTCTGCACAGCAAAAGAAATGATCATCCGAGTGAAAAGGCAACCTACAGAATGGGAGAAATTTTCTGCAATCTATCCATCTGATAGATGTAATCCCAGCTACTCAGGAGGCTAAGACAGGGAAAATTGCTTTAACCTGGGAGGCAGAGGTTGCAACAAGCCGAGATTGCATCACTGCACTCCAATCTGGGCAACAGAGCAAGACGCCATCCCTGCCCCCGAAAAAAACAAACTTTATTAAAAAGAATAAATAGCCTTCATATACACAAATAATAACCACATAGAAGAGAACCCTATGAACAAAAGCTACAAAAAATTAAAAATTTAGAATAAAGTTAGTCAAGAAGAAACAGAGTCTGTATGAATAAAACAGTAAGACCCCTCTGAAAGATACAAAATTAATCTTAATGGAATTAAAAAACAATGAGAGGCATAAGAATTGGAAAAGAAGCAGTAAAACTATCCAGTTTTGTAGATGGCATGATAACTTGATAATATTAATGCAAACAACACAAGAATTTTCAGCAATTAGGATGTCAAATTAACATGCAAGTCACTCCATGAAGGGCATGTCACCTCTGTCACCTCTGTGATATTCCTTCCTGAAACCTACAACCCCAGGGCAAACATGAGAGAAATATCAAGCAAACACAAATTGAGGGACATTCTGGTTATTAGTCCTCAAAACTGGCTAAATGCCTGGCTAAACTCCTCAAAACTGCCATCACGAAAAACTCTCAGAGAGTGGAGGAGACTAAAGAAACATGAGGACTTAACGAGATGTGCTGTCCTGAGTGGGATCCCAGAACAGAAAAAGGACATTAGTCGGGAAACTAGTGATATTCAAATACAGTCTGGATTTGGATAATAATGTGGAAATGTTAGTCTCTTAGTTTTGACAAACATATCATGGTAATGTGAGGTTTTAACCTAGGGGAACCTGGGCGAGGTGCCTATGGGAACTGTGTATCACTTTACAACTTGGTTTATTCATTATTTATTTATTATCATTATTATTATTTTGAGACAGAGTCTCACTCTGTTGCCCAGGTTGGAGTGGAATGGCATAATCTCAGCTCACTGCAACTTCTGTTTCCCATGTTGCAGCGATTCTCATGCCTCAGCCTCCCCAGTAGCTGGGATTACAGGTATGGGCTACCATGCCTGGTTAATTTTTTGTGTTTTTAGTAGAGACGGGGTTTCTTCATGTTGGCCTGGCTAGAACTCCTCACCTCAGGTGATCTGCCCACCTCGGCCTCCCAAAGTGTTGGCATTACAAGCATGAGCCACCGTGCCGGGCCAGTTTACAACTTTTATGTAAATCTAAAATTATTCTGAAATTTAATAAAATTACAATGCTACCCTGTTGCTTCACCTCCCAAATTCTAGCCCATTTTAGAAACTCTGCAGTAGATTTTAGAGCCTCTTGGATCTGCATTACATTATGTACTATATTTCTGCTGTATTGAATTTCTCCAGAGAAGAGCAAAATACAGAAGAATATAGAACCTCTCAGAGCTGTGTGCAAGTGCTGTTACATAGTATGACCACTAGATGGAGAGCGTGTCCAGGTTGCTAACACTTCTGCTCCCTTGACCAAGCAGTGTCTTGGAGCAAAGTTCACGACCAAATCTTTTCTGAAATAATGCAATAGGCATAAACCTCAGTCTGCAGACTCTAGGACGTAAGAAATACTAACGGTCTTTGTTTTCTATAATCAGCTTAGGCACTACTTCAGGAGCCAAAGAAAATGAAACTTCATTCCTTCTTGGGGCAATTCTCTCATGCACTCAACCCCAGGGAAATGAAAGGTGCCAATGTTGAGGGTTTTTACCAGTGAACGAGGAGCCCCTGATGCCACTGGTTACCTGTCCTCACTGAGGACCACTGAGATGTTGATACAGGAGACAGAAAGAAATCATTTAGGCCGATAATGAGGGTAAAAGAGTCCTCAGCAAGGCTTCCCTTCTAACAAAAAGCAGCCCAAGAAATTATTTTTTCTAACAAAGAGCAGCCTGAAAAATCAAGCTGTAAACATAGATAAGCAAGCTGGAAGCTTTCACGGGTGAATGCCAGTAGCTGTGCCAATAGGAAAGGGCTACCTGGGGGCCAGGTATGTTCAACATGGAGGCTCCATCTTCCCTTTTCTTTGTTATCACACATACAGTAAAGAAATAGGCAACGTGGCGCTGGCCAGGTAGAGAACTCATCTGCATAAAGAAGGTTAGGGTGGAGTCAGCAAGCTTTTTGCACCCTATGCAAATGGCATACCTAGCCCTAACCAGTTATTCCCACCTTATGCAAATGACACACTTGGTCTGACCAATCTTCCATGCCCTATGTAAATCAGACACTCTCCTCAAGCTCATCTATAAAACCCCCTGCATTTCACCGCAGAACCGAAAAACCCGTTCAGGACCGCTATCTTCGCAGCAGACAGAACTATTCTCTTTCTTTCGCCTACTAAACTTCCATTCTTAAGCTCACTCTTTGTGTGTCCACATCCTAGTTTTCTGTCACCATGAGATGACAAATCTCAGGTATTTACCCCAGACGATGCTGCTTCAGTGTTATTTGCTCCTGCTCCCATGGCCTCATCTGACCTACAGCTGTCTTGCTTTAGTACCAGGTTTGGAATCTGGGCACCTTCAGCATGGTTGGGGACCAAGGAGCCTAGGCTGGGTCTCTCTGCTGCCCTTCAGGGTCCTTTCATATCCTCAGCGGGGCACAGATGCCTTCTCCTCACAGCACCCCAGGATTGTTCTTTTGTCTACACAGGGCTTCATCCCTCTTTCCCTCTTCAGGCTGCCCTCAAAGGCCCTCTCTTTCACTCACCTCTGTCCATCTAAAAGAAGAAATACAGGCAGAATAAACATAAGTAGAGAGTTTATTTGGGCCAAGTTTGAGCACTGCAACCTGAGGGCAGAGATTCAAGTTGCTCTGAATCTATGCTTCCATTAACAGCAGTTACAAGTGGGTTTTTAGAGGAAAAGAGGCAGTTCCTAAGTTGCTTACCAAGAATTTACCTGAGAATAATGTAAGCTATTGATGGGCTATAGAATGTTCTTTGTGTCACAAAGTTCAGGACCCTAAAGATAATGGATGAGGCAGCTCTTTGCTAGTTTTCTTTTCTGACCTCAAACTCTATTCTCCTCAATGGATTTAAGCATCCATAAAGGTTAAGCGGAGATCGTTTGAAAGCAGTACCTGCTTTCAACCTGCTATAAACCTTCCCTAAAGCAAGGAAGTACCACCTGCTATTTTCCACAAAAGAAATAAAACATAAACTCAAAATTCTTCAGTAAGTATCCTGCCACACCAAGGAAGCATGCCTCTGTGACCAGCTCATAATGGATGCCGCTATACCACAGTTTCCTATGCAGTGTCAAAATAATAAAAGCTGCTACTTGCTTGTACCTGGAAGGTGGAGGTTGCAGTGAGTCAAGACCACACTATTGCACTCCAGCCTGGGCAACAAGAACAAAACTCAGTCTCAAAAAAAAAAAAAAAGTGCTACTTCCTAGAAAATGCCTTCCTTTGTTACCTTCTCTCTGGATGCCAACCCTGTGATAGACTTTAGCAAGGATGAGAAGTGTCAACTCCCACAGAACGGACTTGTGGGAAGCAACTGATCCCTGGATCGCTGCTTACAGCGTCCCTGGTTATGCAGACAGGTGGCAAAGTGAACCTTCCACAACGCTTGCTTCAATTCATCTTAGTGAATAACCACTGAGCTTTTCCACAGGTGGAACAAACAAACAAATGGCCCCTGTGATCCCTGTCTAAGATTTACCCGCCGACCATAAGGAGCATATGCTTTCAAAGGGGAAGACCATCCCTAATTGTGAGAAGGATCTGGTGTGGGTTCTCCAGCTCCACAATGACAGCTTATGTGGTAGGGAGGGAGAGGTGAGGGGTACGGTTGTCTTGAGTGTTTCTATCCTTCTCCAAAGGAAAACACAAAGCAGCAAGTGCCAAGTTCTCTTCCACCCCCTTCTAGATCAAGGCTGAGAACAATTAAGCAGGACTAGCCCAGAAGGTTACCCCAAACTGGTTTTGCCAGCTGCTGTGAAGTGTACCCCCACCCCTCAATTCAGACTTGGAAGCTGTAACCCTCACTGTGACTGTATTTTAAGATGAGATCTTTAAGAGTTAATTAAGGTTAAATAAGGTCATAAGGCCAGGCCCCGGTCTGATAGGATTACGTCAAAGATGGGAGAGCTCGTGCACGTGGCTCCCCAGCCCCTCAGAAGAAAGGCCACCCGAGGATAAGGCAGGAAAACAGCTCTCCCTGGGACGGAGGCTGACACTTCGAGCCCGGACTTCCCAGAACTCTGAGAAAGCACATTTCTGTTATGTATGCCACCCCGTCTTGGGTATTTGTGATGCCAGCCGGGCTGACTACCACACCACATTGCTTCATCGCTCACCTGAAGCACGCAAAGGGGTTGAGGCGGAAGAGTTCTAGGGGCACATTGATGTGGAGGATTAAGGGGGAAAGTCACAAGAGAACCAGCCCTGACTTATGTCCCGGGGGCTTAGAGGACATAGGGATCAGTGCTGCACCTTCCTGCGACATCTCTCTTTAGGGTCTGGTTGAAGCAGGCAGGAGAGGGGCCGCGGCAGCACTGGAGGGGGAACTCCAGCCCCCAGGGTCGGGCAAGTGTGTGTGCTTGCTGGGGCCATACGTGGCGCTGTGACACAGCCCCTCTGAGAAGGCTGCGTAGGGAAGGAGAAGGGGCCCTGACCTAGGCCAGCCAACCAAAGCCCAGGGCCTGAGCAGGGAGTCGGAAGAAGCCGGCCGGGGAGAGGTGTGGCTGCGTCAGCTGACCTACAGCGGCAGGTCCCATGCGAGTCTGCCAGGGTCTCACATTAGCTGCCTGATATGGTTTGATTTGTCCTCTCCAAATCTCATGTTGAAATGGGATCCCCAGTGCCGGAGGTGGAGCCTGATGGGAGGTGTTTGGGTCATAAGGGTGGATCCCTCATGAATGACTTGGTGATCTCCTTGCAATAATGAGTGAGTTCTGGCTCTGTTCGCGCAGGCAACAGCTGGTTGTTTAAAGGGCCTGTCACCTCCCTCTCTTGCTCCCTCTCTCATCAGTGTGACACATCTGCTCCCTCTTCACCTTCTGTGATGAGTAAAAGCTTCCCAAGACCTCAGCAGAACCAGAGCTGGCACGATGCTGCCTGTACCGCCTGCAGAACGGTACAGGGAATCAATTATGTCCCGGAGTCTCTTGATAAATCTACATCTTACATAAGGTAAAGTAAACACGTGAAAAAGATGGAGTGGGACACGTCGATGATGCATTCATCTCGGGGGGGCGAAGGATGATTCCTGGTGTTGTCCTGGTCCTCTGCCTGTGAAGATATGTTGGCAAGTGACGTTGCCAGGGTGAGAGTCACCAGAAGTGTTTAGGGCAGTTAATCCAGCAGCCAATCCAGACAGACAGGTCTGCAGCAAGCTCACTTCTTACCTCCTCAGAACAAAGACTGTGACTGAGGAGCGTAAGGCAGGAGAGACCCTGCCAAGTGTTAGAGCAGGAGTGAGAGTTTGTTAAAAAAGCTTTAGAGCAGGAATCAAAGAAAGAAAAGTGCACTTCGAAGAGGGCCAAGAGGGCAGCTTGAGAGATCAAGAGCCCCACTTGACCTTTTGACTTCGGGTTTCATACATCGGCACACTTCCGGGGTCTTGTGTTATTTCTTCCTTGATTCGTCCCTTGGGGTGGGCTGTCCATAGGTGCTCACTTGAGCCCACTCGCCCAACTCCTGAGGTCTTATCAGGAAGCTGCTGATCACCAGTTTCAGGTGTTTTTTATCTGTTGGGAGCCGGCCTTTCCCTGGCACCACCTGCAACCAATTATTACCTTACCGAGACAGTTAACAAACACCTGACCATCACCTGATGGTCGTCTGACATTCCTGGTGGTGGGGGCAGGGAGCCCTCTCCTGCCCTGCTCATGCCTGACTAGCTACCAACTGTAATATTTATAAGAAGAGCAAGAGATACCAGGCAGGCATGCACACAGAGGAAAGACCACGTGAGGACACGGTGAGAAGGCAGCATCGGCAAGCCAAGGACAGAGAAACCAAACCTTCCGACTCCTTGATCGTAGACTTCCAGCCTCTGGAACTGAGTGAAAATCACTTTCCCTTGTTTAAGCCATCCGGGCTACGGTACTTTGTTATGGAAGCCCAGGCAGACTGATCCACTGCCCCTGCACACAGTTCTGGTGGGATGAGCCACAGCAAAGCCAGAGAGCCCAGCACACCCCACACCTTTGCAGGTTGCCCAGCTAGAGCAAGGGGAGGCTTCATGCTGGTGAGTGTCTAGGATTT
This sequence comes from Aotus nancymaae, assembly GCF_030222135.1. Lineage (NCBI taxonomy): Eukaryota > Metazoa > Chordata > Mammalia > Primates > Aotidae > Aotus > Aotus nancymaae. Next base: position 33,600,921 of record NW_026988425.1, read on the forward strand.
TGATGATTACACCAACTGTGTAAGAGTTCCATCCTCATGACCAGGTGCAGTGGCTCACGCCTATAATCCCAGCACTTTGGGAGGCCGAGGCAGGCGGATCACAAGATCAGGAGATCGAGACTATCCTGGCTAACACGGTGAAACCCTGTCTCTACTAAACATACAAGAAATTAGCCAGGCGTGGTGGCACGTGCCTGTAGTCCCGGCTACTTGGGAGACTGAGGCAGGAGAATTGCTTGAACCAGTCAGGTGGAGGTTGAAGTGAGCTGAGATTGCACCTGGGCGCCAGAGCGAGACTCCACCTCAAAAAAAAAAAAAGTTCCATTGTCATTAGACTAAACTGGACTTTTTGTGATCTAAAAGTAGGCGGAACTATTACGGGACTTGCCTGGACATTCATCCGAGGGATTGGGAAGCCCGAGTTTGCAGAGTGGCTTCGTGGGAGAGACAAAGAACACAGGTGTTCTCTTCTTGTGCCCTAACCATTCCGGCCTATTTAAGGAAAGAGCTAAACTAATATTTACTGAGCACTTCCTAATCACCAGGCACTTTTCTAAACCCTTGCTGTGGATTAATTCCTCAGTCCGCTCACATGAGGCGCCTCCTCATTTCTCATCCAAAGAAACTGACATGCAGGAAGGTCAGGTGTGTTGCCAGGTTCGGGGCATCAGCCCTGCCTCACAGTCCTGCCCACCAGGGAGGGAGGGGAGGCTGGCTCTTTGGGGTTAGGTTTGGCTGGGCCTGGAAGCACGGGAAGGACTCTGACAAGCAGGGATGGGGAAGAAATGCCTTGGAAGCTGCACAGGGTGAGGCACAGACACGAAGGTGGGAAGAGCAAGGTTTGTCCTAATAATGTCTGGTGAGGGGCTTAGAAGTGAGGAACCTGGGGATGCAGACTGCTGGAAAGAGCGGGGCAAGTGGTGAAACACTCCACCCCACTGGCTAGGAGTCCCTGGACACCGATTTTCACTCCTCTGCACAACTGTGTGCTGTGTGCATGTTTGCTCTTTTTTCATCCTTACAGGGACCCAGTGGGCTTGAAACTGTCTTTGTGAAATTATCTAACTTAACCAACTCCATCTTGCGTCTAATTCCCAAGCTGTCCTTGTTTATTATTGGGCATAGGCCGAACTAACTTTGGGAGACACTTAGTTTAGAGTTTAAAACAGGCAATAACAGCCCTTTCCTTTCCCAAAGCAGACCTCCTTCTTGCCTGAGGACTAGACTGCCTTTGTAGGACCAATATTGGCCGCAGGATTAGAAATTGCAGTTTAGGAGTTATGCAGCTGGAGGCTACAAGATTCTGACCCTCCCTAAACTGCTCCTAAGATCAGTGCTTAAGATATTTTACAGACCCTGCACTTGATGGATCAGCTGGCGGCACCCGGATCAATAAACTGGTTCATCTGATCTTGTGGCCCCCACCCAGGAACTGAGTCAGTGAAAGAAGACAGCTTTGACTCCCTGTGATTTTATCTCTGACCAATCAGCACTCATGGCTCACTGGTGTCCCCCTACCCACCAAGTTGTCCTTAAAAACTCTGCTCCCCAAATGCTCACTTGGGGAGACCCATTTGAGTAATAATAAAACTCCAGTCTCCCACACAATTGGCTCTGCATGAACTACTCTTCCTCTATTGCAATTCTCCTGTCTTGAGAAGTTGGCTCTGTCTAGGCAGTGGGCAAGGTGAGCCCACTGGGTTGTTACAGCCCTTTTCTGTCTGTGGTCAGGTCCCCTCACAATGACAATGCCGGATCTTAGTGACACGCAGATGGGACCCGAAACTGTGGAAGAAAGTAGAATCTTGGGACCCCAATCTCACTATGCCAAAGGGAACATTGAGCTTGGGAACTGAGTCACACAACACTGTCTTTTTCTTGTTCCCAAACAGATAGCTGTTATTTCACAGCCCGTGTCATAGCCTCATCAAGAAGCCAGGTTCCTGCAACAATAGAAGGCCACATACCTCCTAGTGTGCTCCCTCACAAATTGCTCACAAGGGCATTTTTTGTGAGTCCCTAAATCTTTTAGATACATATCCCCCCATAAACAGGCCCTAAATCTGAGTTCTGTGGCTCTCACCCTGACAATGTCACTTGCCAGCCTATTTTCACAGGTAGAGGACAAGGACAACACCAGAAATCATCCTCATCCCACCCTGAGATGAATGCATCATTGACGTGTCCCACTCCCCCGTTTTACATGTTTACTTTATCTTATGTAAGATGTAGATTTACCAAGAGAGACCTTTTCCTTTACTCCCTCTTGTCATGTGTAAAATGTAGATTTACTGGGCGCTAATCAGAGCCTCACAAGAACATGACCATCTGCCTTGCTGTCCACTCTTCCTCCCTTTCCCCTTCCTGCTTGCTCTTTCCCTGTAATGCTGAAGTTCCCAAAACTTTATTTGGAAAAGGGCAAGTCACAGAGGCTCCTGAGACTTGTGTTTTCCTGAGCAGGTCCTCAAATTTTGGCTAAAACCCTCTCTCAATGGAAACACTTGCCTCAGTCACTTTTTGGTTAACAAGACTGATATGGACAGGAGGCAGGGAAACACTGGGGAGAAGAGGGCAGTTCCCTGGCAAAAGCCTCACCCTGACATCTGAAAACCCATGGCCCTAAATGGGAACAGGCATTTCTGTTTTTGTGCCCTAATGTTGCCTTTTGGCCTGCCACACCCTACTATCCTGTACCCATATAAATCCCAAACCTCAGGCTCTATGAGCAGAAGAGCACAGAGTGGCAGAGTGGTGCAGCAAAGAAGGGGAGAAGAGAAGGAGCATCTGAACATCAAGAGGAGTTTGACTGGGGACAGTCGGACAGGAGATTGGCTGTGGAATGGCTGAACTCCAGGGGAAGATCATCTTCCCACTCCATCCCCTTTCCAGCTCCCCATTTATCCTGCTAAGAGCCACCTCCATCACTCAATAAAATCCCCACATTCACCATTCTTCAAGTCCATGTGACCTGATTCTTCCTGGACACTAGACAAAGACCCAGGTACCAAGAGGGTAGGGTGAAAAGCCTGTCACCGTGACCCTCCACTGAGCTAGTTTAACATTTAGCCATCTGTGGATGGCAACTGGTAAAACAGCATTAATTGTAACACAGCCCTAGATGCTACCGTGGGACCGGAGCCCAAATGTGTTTGTCCCAGCTCCTGCACCTGCCCATCTGCATGCTCCGCATCCTGTAAGGGGTTTGAGCTTGCAGTGGCCAAGCAAATGAGCCACACACCCCTGCCACAAGTTCTGCAAGGGAGTCAGGGAATTCTCCTGTTTCAAGACAAGCCAAGGGACAGCACAGACAGTTGTGTAAGAACAGCAGGACTGAGCCCTGTGGGAGTGAAGGAAAAGAGAGTGAGGGCCAGGTCTGGGAGGACTAGGGCAGTGACAGCAGTGGGCTTACGAGGTAAAGGAGGGTTAAGAAGAAAGGGGAAGGGGTAGATGGGTGGTCCCATGACTCAGTCCATTGTCTACAACACAGCACCACAGACTGGGGGCTTACAGATAACAGAAATTTACTCCTCACAGTTCTGGAAATTGGAAGTGTAAGGTCAGAGTGTCAGCCAGCTTGGGCCCTGGTCAAGACCCTCTTCTGGGTTGCAGATGTCTTCTTCTTGTGTCCTCACATGCTGGAAAGAGAGCTTGCTGAAGTTCCTTTTATTTATTGGGTCACTAATCCCATCATGAGGGCCCCACCCACTAGACCTAATCATTTCCCAGAGGTCCTGCCTCCTTATGCCATCACACTGGGGGTTAGGACTTCAACATGTGAATTTCAAGGAGACGCAAACATTCAGTCTGTGGCACCCAGCCGCAGTGACAACACATGACATACACAGGGGCAGAACGCAAAGGGAATTCCAACTTGCTGCACCTTCCAATTAGAAACACACATTCTGTCCCTGCAGAAACACTGCTGTCACAGTCCATTTAGGGGCTAACAGGACTCATACAGGTTTTCTGAAATCAACTGACACCACTTCTGCAAAGCCATGTTAGATCATTTGTTTCAGGCCCCACTTGATGACAGAAAGGCCGCCGGAGAAGTCCAGATTTCTACACCTCCACCTTGTCTTGCTTACTCACTTCCTGAAGTGGGCAGTCAGGGTGCAATTTTTGGTGGGGGAGGGATAGGAACATGATTTTGCAGTGTCTTTCAAAATCACATAACCAGAAAACAAAAACACAAACTACCATTATTCAACTCAGAAAGCACAAAAGGGCTTTCAGCTCAACAGCTGGTGGAGAGCTTCTCTCTGCAGGGTCTCAGAAGAGAGACAATAGACCTGTGATTTTACTGCAGCTGTAAACTCTTTCCCAGCTATGCAATCAGTCAGTGGTTTTGTATTCATAATCATCGTCCTTTAAGATGCAACAGGTTAATTCAAAAAGGCATTTAATGTTACATGAAGGCTGTTTGCTAACATTTTTCATTCCCCCAAACTAAAGGAAATTCACATTAAAGAACTGAATTAATTTGCCAACAAGAGGTCTCATCCAAAACTAAACTGTATGTAATAACAACATCAAAAATTAGGACAATTTGCGTGAAGAAAGAACTAAAACTTAGGTTCAAGTTCTGGGCTTTGCTAGTAATCCACCCTGAGAGGTCAGGGGAGTTCCTCACGGCTCCTTGACTTAGTTTCTCTTCTGCAAAATGAGGAGTTTGAAAGGGGCGACTTTATAATTATTTGTTAGCAACACCCAATTTTTCCCCAGAACTTTAATATTAAAAAGCAGATGTAAATATAAAACATATGTTCATATATCTAAACAACCTCAAATGCATATTTGATTATAGCATAATGAAACAAGGCAGTTTGTGTATCTTATTTTAGTTGCCATATATCACAAAATATCCTGATTGATCCAAAAGCGTGTTTGCAAAGTCTTTCTTCCTCTTTCTCTCTCTCTCCCTATCTCCCTCTCCCTGTTTCTTTCTTTGTCTCTCTCTTTATTTTTCCAGCGACTGCCTTGCCAACTAAGGGCACTCATTAACTAGAGCAGAACAGGTTTGAATCTGAGGTCATCAAAACCAAAATGAATTAAAAAAAAAACTAGCTAATCAGGCAGCATACAGTAATGCATTTGGGTGTGTCGGTAAATTTGAATATGCATTTTAATAGCACTTTTTATCACAGGCTAAAATATATTTTTTAATGAAGTTGGAATAAAACATTTGAACAGCCATCCAAGCCCCTGTTTGGAGCCCTACGGTTCACAGAGCACTCACTGAAATCCACTGGGCTGCATGTTCTCTAAGGCAGGGGTCTCCAACCCCTGGGGCATGAACCAGTACTGGTCCCTTGCCTACTAGGAATCGGCAGCACAGCAGGAGGTGAACGGCGGGCAGGTGACATTGCCGCCTGAGCTCTGCCTCCTGTCAGATCAGCGGCAGCATCAGATTCTCAAAGAAGCACAAACTGTATTGTGAGCTGCACACGTGAGGAAGCTGCGCCTTCCTTATGAGAATCTAATGCCTGATAATCTGTCACTGTCTCCCATCACCCCCAGGTAGGAGCATCTAGTTGCATGGAAACAAGCTCAGCTCCCACTGATTCTAAACGTAATGTGCTTGAATCATCCTGAAACCATTCCTCCTCCCGAATCTCAACTCCTTCTGAGGAAAAATTGTCTTCCACAAAACTGGTCCCTAGTGTTAAAAAGGTTGGGGACTGCTACTCTAAGGTGTTTTGTGGTCTGTCTGTGATCACTGCCTCTCCCTGCAACCTCTCCCACACCCCACTGCCTCATTCACTCTACAAATATTTATTGAGTTCTCCTGTGAATCAGGCACAGTTTAGGCCCTTGAGACACTTCAGTGAAGCTACCCAAATATGTACACAAGTCCTGCACAGGAAATTTACACTTGCACTTGCAGCTGTTTCATTTGCAGCTTTGAAGACAATTTTAGTTGATACTGTATCAAATACAGCCCAGTTCTTTTCTGAGTGACTGAGTTTCCCACTCAGTTACAAGTTCCTGGACATTAGCAGAAGATGGCAGACAATTCATCAACCGCTGGCAGGCAGCTGCTGAAGGCAAGAGGTCTGTTTGTACACTTTCCTCTCTCACTCGCTGGCTAAACTGAAAGAACAGCTAAGCAAGCCAGGTTCCCTAGCCACGCAAGGTTCCCGCCAGATCCAAACTCTTCTTTGAGTTTTGGGAAGGCTTATGGGTTCAATAAGCCGTTAACATTTGGTCCGTTTTGTATCTGTATTTTGTATTTCTTCAAGATGCTTTAAATCAGGTTGTAGATTTTTAGAAAATATGGTTCCTTATTCAGAAAAACTCAGGGTCCTTCCAAAATGCTCTCAAAGCCTGACCAACTGGCCAGTAGCCTTTATCAACCTGGAGAATAATGAATGGATTGTTGGAGAAGCCTATTTTACTAAAAGTCTGTTTCCCTTTAGAAGCAACCTCAGAAGCCCCATGCAGCTAATGCTGGGATATTTAATTCTTCCAGATTCTTCCAGAATATCACTGGGGAGTCAGATTATGTCACTTGGGTTCTGTGATGAGACTTCTCTAACAAGAAGGTTATCTCCCAATAACAGGAGTACTCAGAATAAAAAGCTTGGGAGTCTGTGCCCAGTAGGTGGCGCTGCTCTTCCTTCCGTTGAGACCCGATTCTGTTGAGGCCTGCTGGGAACAGTCACCTGTTGGAAAGGGTATGGAGTAGGTTGGGGTAGGCACACCAAGGCAAACAATTTTATTGGCTCTCCTGACAACGAAGAAGAGAATCAAAGCAGGCAAAGCAAACCACCCCAAAACTGACAGACCATTTGGCTTATATCTTTGAAGTAGGAAAGCATCCTGTACTGAATTTAATTTAATCAATAATGATAGCATGTTTAGAACTATGTAATCAACTGTTTGCTATTTTCCTGAAGTCTCCAATGAGAGTGACTTCCAAGAGTACAGATGTTCCTTGACTTCTGGGGCTACGTCCGGATCAACTCATCGTAAGCTGAAATTATCATAAGCAGAAAATACATTTGATACACCTAACCTCCTGAACACCATAGCTTAGTCTAGCCTACCTTAAACATGCTAAGAACTCTTGCGTTAGCCTACAGTTGGGTGAAATCATGTAACACAAGCCTATTTTATCACGAATTGTTGACTATCTCTTGTAATTTATTGAATACAGTACCCTGTGGAGCACAGTATCAGTTGTGTGTGCTCATGACTGTGTTGCTGACTGGAGCTACTGCTCACTACCCCTGCCTGGCAATATGAGAGAGATCGTACTATATCGCCAGCCCAGGAAACGATCAAAGTTCAAATTTTGAAGTACAGGTTCTACTGAACACATATTGTTTCTGCACCATCATAAATCTTAGGTTGAACCATGGTAAGTTGGGGACCTTCTGTATGTGTCTTTGACCTCATCCCTCAGAGGCACCCAAATCCCAGGAATGGCCTTTCAAGGGTGGCTTAAATAAGAGGTAAAGGGATAAACTAGGATAGTTACCCAGACCAGAGGAGCACTTTGAAAGCAGTAACATTTAAGACTTGAACCCCTCTACAAGAGTCGTCATGAGGTTGCACAAAATCATGTGGACATTTGCACTGAGAACTCACTCTTTCCCAAGGCAACTCCTCCCATATTCGAGAAAATCCAATGGATGCTGCACCTTTCTAGTTCTGCCATTTGATCCCTTGTGGAACAAGCCTGACTCGGCTTCTCAGTGACGAGTCCTTCAAATATTTGCCCACAGCTCTCATGTTTCCCTCTGAGTCTTTTTTCCTCCAGAATAAACACCATGGTTGTTTCAACATTTCCATAGCGTACTAGCACAGTTCTATTAATATTTCAGTTGCAAGTTACAGAAACAGGCTCTGGTGAGCTTTACCTGAGATGTCTCATAGAATCAAGAGACAAATTAAACATCTCCATCCTGAGAACAAAGTTGCTAGGATTCTGAGCAGGAGTCAGCGTCCTCTTAACTGCAGTCCTGCCATTCACATAACTCATTGGTGACTTTCATGTCAATTTCAACTTCCTATGCAGATTCTGAAGACCTACATGGGATTTCCCAACCCTGGGCAGCGGCCTGCATCCCATAACATAGACATGGCTACTGAGTCCCAACGCAGAAAAGTCAGAACACACAGGTTATTTCTTGTTACTCTGATCTCTCCTCTGAACATGGGCTATTTGTTAGTGTTTCCTTTACTGTGTGGGGCCAAGTGCTGGGGGCGAGTCTGACCACAGAGCAGAGTAGGACCATCATCCTCCTGTTCTAGACAGGATATACTTTTATTATTACGGCCAAAGATGGCTTTTTTTTTTTTTTTTTGATTCACATGACTCCTCTTGCCTGTTGTTAGGTCACCTCTCTTTCACCTTGTACTTCACTCATTCAGTCTGGTCACTCTAAATGCCAAATCATATCCCTGAGACTTTGCATTCGTAACATCTGAGATGCTGTTCCAGCCTGCCAAAAGCTTTCAGATCTTCGTTCTATCACCCATTATAGGATAAACGTATGCCAATACTACTTTTCTCTCTTAATTTAGCAAAGTTTCATTGTATTTTGTTTTGTAAGAAACTGAGTTTGGCAGGAGAGAGAGAGTCACTGAGCTATGGAGAGAAGTCATAGAAAACGTGTAAGGGATCTAGTCGTTCTACTTCTAGGAATTTATCATCAGAAATCATCGGGGACATAAACAGTGGTTTGAATGCTTACAATTTGTCTCATTATTATTTATAATAGCAAAAAAATGAAACCCATTTACTGCTAAACAGTAAGGGAATGCTTACGTAAATTTTGATATAGTCATTCAATAAAAGATATTGCTACCAATAAAAATGTTGTTTACACATACATCCTCAAGACATGAGAAAATATTATAAAATACGTATGTGATTTATTAAGTTTAGAAGAAACTAAAATGCTCTAAACAACGTTTTGATTTTTATCTTTTTATTTTTAATTTTTTATTTGCCCCACCTTTTGAGAAAGTAATGCCTTTTTATTTTTAATAAAAAATAAACTAAAGCAAATATACCAAAATGTTAGCTGTGGCTTATCTCTGGATGATGGAGTTTTGGTGATGTCATTGTCATCTTTATACTTTCCTCTGTTTTTTTTTTTTTTTTGACTTTATAATGAGTATTTCTTCTCTTATAGAAAATTCTTTTAAAAGAAAACTTTTTTCTCCGCCAGACACGATGGCTCACACCTGTAATCCCAGCACTTTGGGAGTCTGAGGCAGGTGGATCACGAGGTCAAAAGTTCGAGACCAGCCTGACCAACATGGTGAAACCCAGTCTCTACTAAAAATGCAAAAATTAGCCAGGCATGGTGGTGCATGCCTGTAATCCCAGCTACCCAGGAGGCTGAGGGAGGAGAATTGCTTGAACTTGGGAGGCGGAGGTTGCAGTGAGCCCAGATCATGCCTTTGCACTCCAGCCTGGGTGACTGAGACTCTGTCTCAAAAAAAAAAAAAGAAAAAGAAGAAAGAAAGAAAGCTTTTTTCATGAGCAATCACAGATCTTGACTATTGATAAATTCTTTGCATTTTTATGGGGCTTTTTAATTTTTTTAAGCTGTGATAAAGCCCAGAGTTTCCTTGGCTTCCCCTACTCATGTGTCTTGATAGTAGCACTACCCATCCTGCGTTACTAGACCTTCCTGTTGAGCCAGTCCTCCACCTTGGAACTGATAGCTCTGAAGCTCAATGTCTCCACCCTCCTGTCCATCAACGGCTCCTCACAGTTTTGGTCATTGCTGTTCTCTACCTCGGGCTCAGCCTTGCCCATGTTCTGAGTTTATCAGGTGAGCAACAGAAAGAACATCAGCATGTCAGCCTCAGACCTAGTATGACTTGACATCATGTCACAGGCCCATCTCTCAGGTACTGTGTTCTGGGAAGAACCCTGGATGTCATGGAGATTTCCAGTAAAAGGATTTCTGCGGTTGGCAACCACAGAACTGAGCTTTTGCCTCGATTTCCCTACCATCATCACCTTCCTTCCACATTAAAATTAGCCCTTGGGGCCCCAGCCTATTTGCCTGTCGTCCTGTCACCCCACGCAGGTCTTGCTAGTGATACCTTTATCCCCTCACCTTTCACACCCTACCTGGGCTCCTCATGTTCCCCTAGAGCCAACAGTGCCCGCCACCTGGGGTTTCTCCTCATCTGTGCTCCTTGCCAGGCTGGGTGTCTGGTTGCTCTCCCTTACCCAGCCTTTATTTTTCTCATGTGAGTCTCTTCCTCCTTTGCTGCCTGCCTGTGTCATTGAGGACTCAGGATGCCTCACGCCCCAGCCAAGGCACCCTGTGACATTGTGCATGTCAAACATGGTGGCTACATCTGGTACTGGGAAAACCAGAGAAGTGGGGAGAAGTATTGGGGGAAGGGATTATCTTTAACATGTATTTTTTCAGGCCAGGTACAGGGGCTTACGCCTGTAATCCCAACACTTTGGGAGGCCAAGGCAAGTAGATCACTTGAGGTTAGAAGTTCAAGACCAGCCTGTCCAACATGATGAAACCCTGTCTCTACTAAGAATACAAAAATTTGCTGGGAGTGGTGGCTGAGGCAGGAGAATCACTTGAACCCGGGAGGCGGAGGTACAGTGAGCCGAGATCACGCCATTGCACTCCAGCCTGGGCGACAGGAGTGAAACTCTGTCTCAAAATAAATAAATAAATAAATAAAGTATTTTTATTATAAAAGTAGAAAATAAAAATTATATTTCTTTCACTGACAACCTTCACTACTTAATATTTTAGGTTTTCTTCTAGTCTTTTTGGTTGCTATGAAATTTTTATAGGCGCTGAGACTACCTAAAGTACCCGGGAATGGTCTTGTCACTCTTCTACTCTTTTCTTTCCCTTTCCTTCTCTCCCTTCTGGCCCATCCCTTTTTTGACTACTGGTTCATAAGGCAAGTTCAGATGAGAGGGTAAGAGGTGCAATTAATTAGCATCTAGTTATCCCATTATGAACTGTGGTTCCTTGGCCATATTGATCTGTTTGGATGTTCAGCCTCCTCACAGGTACCAGGCACCAGCAGGAGTCACCCTCTATAGCCTAGGGAACTCCCCATTCGGTGAGACTGAGTGGCTTGCTCCTCATGACACAGTTAGCGAGAGGCAAAGCTGAACTGAAGGGCAGCCATCAAAGCCCATTTCTCTGTGTCCCTGTTGTAAGCACCGGGCTCATGGGATTTGACAACCATCAACCTGGGCTCTGATTTCAAATGGGGAAAAGTCTCAGCAAGTTAGTGGAGCTGGTAACAAAAGCAGCAGCAAGGAGACAGCGGCTGGGGTGGGTTGGCCCCTGCTGGGCCTATGCTGGGCTTTCCGGAGGCGCTCCACAGAGCCTGGGCCGATTTTCCCATAGGAGAGGCCACTTTGGTGTTCTTAGACACAAACTTTGTTTTTAGTCTATTTGTCCCTTTCTGGTGGGCCATTGATCAGAGGAGCAGCCAGAAGGCCCACCACCCAGCGAGAGCAGGATTTGTCTTTCTCTCTGTGTGTGTGTGTGTGTGTGTGTGTGTGTGTGTGTGTGTGTGTGTTGTGGGGTGGGGTTTCAATCACACACAGGATAGAAGGGAGTTCCTCAGGACTCCCACAAAACTGCACAACCTTCACTATACCAGTCCTTAGCAGCACGGGCTGTTCTATCTGCCCCTCCTAGACCTTCTCCTTAGGTTTCCGAATGACTCCTCATTCATTTTCCCTGAAAAGAAGAAAAAAGTATCCTCAATTACACTCATATTAGTGTCTGCCCTCTGGGAGCTCAGCTTTTTCTGAGCTGAATGCATGCAGCAGACATGCACAATAGGCCGTTGGTGAGCCAGACGCTGGGGGATGGCAGGGACAGCGGGAGCAGGCAGCCTCCGTCTCAAGATGTGGCCCTAGGGAGACTTCAGCGAGTCCTGCAGTGAACTGTTCATTTATTATCCCACAAACATTTACTCCAGAGCCACTAAGTGCTCAAGAGGGATGTGACACCATCTGCACAGCTTTCCGGTGACTGAACCCAGAGGTTAAGCTTTGAAAATCTGCGGCCTGTGCTGCTAATCTTAGCCCATGTGTCCCAGAAACCACAGTCTGCAGACAGGGCCAGGCAGCGACGGGGTAAATGGGGAACAAATAAAGATGGTGGAGAGCTAGAGACTTTAGTTCTGCAGAAAATCCTTTCTCGAACTTCAAAATGCCCTCAAACTCTGTTGCTGCCCCACTTAAATAAACAACAGAGCTTGTCCAGAGCGCTTACAGGGCCTGAAGTCAGAAATGGTTTGAGCCAGAGGAGATGATTAACATTGATAACTATTTTATCAAAAAGCGCAGAACCTGATGCGGCATCAAAATCATCGCTACCTTAAGATGATTTAAAAATGACTTAATGTAGGAAAGGAAAGAGGTTTCTTCCTATACATGAAAATTAATGTTCCTTTACAGTTTGTAGTCTCATTTTCAAGACAGACTAGTGAAAGAGAAATTGTGTAAAACCTTTTTTGTTTGTTTGTTTGTTTTGGGACAGGGCCTTGCTCTATCACCCAGGCTGGAGTGCAATGGTGTGATCACAGCTCACTGCAGCCTCGAACTCCTGGGCTAAAGCAATCCTCCCGCCTCAGCCTCTTGAGTAGCTGGGACTACAGACACACACCACTGTGTCTGGCTTTATTTATTTCATTTTATTTTAGACATAGGGTCTTCTTTTCTTTGCTGCCCAGTCTGGTCTCGATCTTTTAGGCTAAAGGAATCTTCCCACCTCTTCTTCCCAAAGTGCTGGGATTACAGGTGTGAATGCTAGAATTACAGGTGTGAGCCACTGCACCCAGTCAAATTTGATTTTAAATTGCAAGTTTTCTGCATCTCCAACTATTAATATTTCCCATAAACACAGATATCTTAATTCTCTCTTTAGAAGGATTATCCTTTTTTCTGACTTGTAATTGTAAGATATTATAATGGCTTTCTTTTTTGGAAGGGTGATGATGATAAAGAATAACTACTCTTTTTTTTAATATACTTTAAGTTCTGGGATACATATGCAGAACGTGCAGGCTTGTTACATAGGTATGCACACACCATGGTGGTTTGCTGTACCCATCAATCTGTTACCTACATTAGGTATTTCTCCTAATGCTATCCCTTCCCTAGCCCCTCACCCCAGGACAGCCCCATGTGTGATGTTCCCCTCCCTGTGTCCATGTGTTCTCATTGTTCAGCTCCCACTTATGAGTGAGAACATACAATGTTTGGTTTTCTGTTCCTGTGTCAGTTTGCTGGGAATGATGGTTTTCAGCTTCATCCATGTCCCTGCAAAGGACATGAACTCATCCTTTCTATGGTTGTATAGTATTCCATGGTGTATATGTGCCACATTTTTTTAATACAGTCTATCATAGATGGTATTTGGGTTGGTTCCAAGTATTTGCTATTGTGAATAGTGCTTCAATAAACATGCATGTGTATGTGTCTTTATAGTAGAATGATTTATAATCCTTTGGGTATATACCCAGTAATGGCATTGCTGAGTCAAATGGTGTTTCTGGTTCTAGATACTTGAGGAATCACCACACTGTCTTCCACAATGGTCGAACTAATTTACACTCCCACCAACAGTGTAAAGGCATTCCTATTTCTCCACATCCTCTCCAGCATCTGTTGTTTCCTGACTTTTTAATGATCGCCATTCTAACCAGCATGAGATTATATCTCACTGTGGTTTTGATTTGCATTTCTCTAATGACCAGTGATGATGAGCTTTTTTTCATATGTTTGTTGTCCATGCTTGCTCTTTTTAAATCTTCCTATATGGCAAAATAAAAAGTTGACAGTCTATGTTTGCTGCTGCTATGGTTCAAATATTTATGTCTCCCCAAAATTCATATGTTGAAATCTAATCACCAATATGGCAGTTAAAAGAATTGGGGCCTTTGGGAGCTAATTAAGTCATAAGGACGGATCCCTCACGAATGGGATTAGTGCCCTTATAAAAGAGGCCCAAAGGAGCTTGTTCAACCCTTCAACAGCATGAGAACACAGTGAAAGGTTCATCTCTGAACCAGAGAGCTAGTGTTCACCAGACACGGACCTTGCTGGAAACTTGATCTTGAACTTCTCAGTATCCAGAACCATGAGAACTAAATTCCTATTGTTTATAAGCCACCTAGGTATTTTGTTACAGCAGCCTGAACAGATTAACATTTTTAAAATTTTTTATTCTAATATTTTTTAATGTCACAGCAAATCTGGAAGTGCCTCTTTCTCACACCCTCCTATCCCCCCCAAAATCAAAAATACTATATATAGACTACATATAGTATTTGCAACCCCAACTGCAGTATCTGATGAAAAACTGCCAAACCCACTGCAAGTCAAACAGGAATGCAGGGAGGAGCTGAGAGAGGTGGGGGGCACCAGAGGGTAGGGAGCCAAGTCTGGCCCCCGTGAGAAGTTGAGAAAGTGATGCTAAGAGAAGATTCACTCAGTTCGGATTCACATATGTGCAGAAAGCAGTCTATTTGGGAGACAGGAGGAAACAAGCATTTCCACATTGCATTATGAGTAACCCTGCAGCTGCCATCAATTGGCTGGAGAGAAACAGGCTAAACCATCCACTCACCCAAACAACCCCAAGTGGTGAGAAACTGCACTGTGATCCAGGGAGAATTCCTACTAGCTCTGTGTACCAGTTATCAACTGCTGTGTAACAAACCATCCCCACAACATAGTGGCTTAAAGCAACTATTTTACTGGCTAAAGACCCTGTGGGTAAGCGGTTTGGGCTGTGTTCAGTAGGACAGTTCTTTGGGTGGTCTCACCCAGTGTCACTCATGAGGCAGGAGTCCTCTTGTTCTTTGAGGTCTCTGGATGTGACCTCCCTGGTGTGTCCTGACTTTTTAATGATTGGCATTCTAACTGGCATGAGATTGTATCTCATTGTGGTTTTGATTTTCATTTCAAAATTTGCATTTTATTTGCATTTTCAAAAAGAATGCAGTCTTTGCTCTCTTGTCAGGACCTCTGAAATGTTTTTATTGAGAGCCGGAGGGTGTTTTCAAGATGTGTGGGGGTGGGTGAAAGGGGATGGATAGCCACATACCACACTAGAGTTGGAGCTGGAAAAAGACATTTAGCCGGCCTCAGGCTTTCTCCATGAAGACCTACAAGGCCCTCCAAGTAACACTTACCTTGGGTGAGTCCATTGGGTTCTCTGTTAGTTACACTTTACTCCATGGAAACAAGTGACTTTCAAAGTGGGCTCTAGAGAAAATTAGACATTTGGCGTGAGACCCTCAGGAACTACCAAGAGGATGAGGGAGCGAGTCTGTGGGGCCTGGACCCTTCCCCACTTCACAAGCACCCCCATGGGCTTCTCAGTAAGATTTCATTGGAGGGCAGGTTACTGTGGCTTAAGAAAGCCTGAAGAACACCTGCAAACTGGATCATTTCTGAGTTCCCTTCCTAGTCAAAAGCCATCAGCATTTTAAGTTTTGTTTCATCCCTTTCACCTTGAGAAAATGCACGGTATGTTGAGTAGTCATATGGGATTTGCCTGAAAGTCGAGGTGTTAGTGTGTGTGTTGCTACCCAAGCCCCACCACGGGGACAGAAGCCTGACTCCCTCTCTTTCAGGATGAAGCCTCCAGTGGGAAGTGGATGCTCCTGCCGAGGACCGAGGGGTGATTGAGGGAAGAAGCTGCATAGGTAGAGAATCTCGGGAGCTGGCTGCCAGGCTCTGGAATGCCCTCGGAGGAAGAGCTCAGAGTGCCCACCAGCCCTAGTGGGCAGAAACAGGCTCCACTGGGGACACTGGTGCTGAAGCAGATCTTCAGCTTCGGTCCCTTCTCCACCTCCCCAGCTCACGGCTTGGTTCTCACAACCAAACCGCAGCAGGGCTGGGGATTCTCACTCACAAGCCAACAAACAGCAAATAATAGCTTCTAAAAGGCTAGCCTAGGATTTCTCCTCAAACTATCCTCGAAGAGCCCTCCTGGAAGGTGACATCCCCCACATACTCAGTGCCATTGCGAGCTACACTCTTTCAGGATTAGAACTCGGTCTTTGTTCTTCTGTCAGGACCTCTGAAATGTCTTTATTGGAAGCTGAACGGTGTTTTCAAGGTGTGTGGGGGTGGGCAAAAGGGGATGGATAGCCACAGACCACAGGAATCGCCGCAATCGCCGCTCAGAATTGTCTGAGGAGAGCCTGACAGAAGGTTCCTCTGGGACTCAAGCAGTTTTTTCTTTTCCAGGAAATTTCAGGCAAGTTCATAGACCACCATGAGCTTGCAAATAAACTGTTAATAAAGAGACTTCCAGATGGGCTGGAGCAGGAAAAGGGAAACCCTGAGGCCACTCAGCAACCAAAACAGAAAAACAAGGTGGGATCCAGAGACAGGGAGGCTGAATGTTAACCTGGCGGGGGAGACCAGAGGCCACAGGAAATTGTCCTTGCTGGTTCTGCAGAGGCTCCGGAGGCCGGGGACCATCAAGCCCTGGCAGCCAGCCAGGGTGATCGAGGTCTATTTACTGGGCTTCTAATGGCTCCTTGGGGATGTAGTGTTGGACAAGAATTGAGTAGATCATCCAGTTGCCTGATATGAGTCCCCACAGCACAACTTGGATGTGCTTTTCGTGTGCTTTAAAAGCCCTGGTTGCCTCTCAAAGGGAACACAGTGCAGCTGGCCCATAAAGCTGTCATTGTTTGGGGTTTTGGAAAATTCTCTTCTGAGAGGGTCAGAACAACCTCGAGTCATGACCAGGGCCAGAGCTCAAGCTACTCAGGGTAACCACTGTCCCAAAAGTGGAGGGGTCAGCCAGCCAAACACCTAATCAGGTCTGCAGATTTCCACATGGGTGGGAGCCTATGCCTTGGTCTCACGGAGTCTCAATTCCACTTCCTAGGTGGTCTGAGACCTAGCAGTTCTCCAAGAGGAGACACTTAAGTGTAAGCGGGGAAGCAAGGGAAAGGACGATTCTACTGATGGTCCACACCAGTCCCACACTTTGTCATGGAGGATTCATTTCTGACAAACCCCACAGGCAGGAATTCAACTCTCAATAGAGCTAGAGGCTTCTTCTTCTTCTCCTTCTCCTTATTTTTTTGAGATGGAATTTTGCTCTCGTTGCCCAGCCTGGAGTGCAATGAGATGATCTCGGCTCACCGCAACCTCTGCCTCCCAGGTTCAAGCGATTCTCCTGCCTCAGCCTCCCTAGTAGCTGGGATCACGGGCATGTGCCACCACACCCGGCTAATTTTTGTATTTTTAGTAGAGGCGGGGTTTCTCCATGTTGGTCAGGCTGGTCTTGAACTCCTGACCTCAGGTGACCCACTCGCCTTGGCCTCCCAAAGTGCTGGGATTACAGGCGTGAGCCACCACACTAGGCCTTCTACTTCTTAAATAATATTTTCTGAAAGCCTGAGATGTTGCAATATCATTCTACTCCCACTCCCATTTAGAACATCACTCAGTTATTTATTTATTCACTTATTCTGCAAATATTGAATACTCACTGGATGTAAAACAACAGCAGCCACAATAACATGGCCTGGCACTGTGCCAACTACTGCAGCGAAAGAGCAGATACAGTTCTCTTCCTTAGAGACCACGCAGTATCACGGAGGAGACAGATAGTCCTTCTTTTATTTATTTAATACCCGCATAATCCTTGCTGTGCACAGGGCACTGCTCTAAGCACTTTACAAATATAAACATTAATCCTTTCCACAACCCTATGAATTAGATGATATTAATATCTCTTTTTACAGATGAGGAAACTGAGACACCAAGACATTAAAATAACTTTCCCAGGATCACACAGCTGGGAAGGGCTTAAATCCAGATGATCTAGCTCCAGAACTCAGACCCTCAAATGTTACAGTAGGCTGCATTTTAAGCAGATAAATGCTATTCGCTGGGCACGGTGGCTCACGCCTGTAATCCCAGCATGTTGGGAGGCTGAGGCAGGTGGATCACGAGGTCAAGAGATCGAGATGATCCTGGCCAATATGGTGAAATCCTGTCTCTACTAAAAATACAAAAATTAGCTGGGTGTGGTGGTACACGCCTGTAGTCCCAGCTACTTGGGAGACTGAGGCAGGAGAATCCCTTGAACCCAGGAGGTGGAGGTTGCAGTGAGCCAAGATTGCACCACTGCACTCCAGCCTGGGTGACAGAGCAAGACTCTGTCTCAAAAAAAAAAAAACAGAGAGAGAGAGAGAGAGAGAAAGAGCAGAGGAGAGTAAGCAGATAAATAGTAATCAATAAACTACTCAGAAATGAAGACTGTGCTCAGCACTCTGAAAGAGAAGCAAGAAAGAGCAAGGGGATTTTTCATACTGGTCGAGAGTCAGGGTAGACTTCTCTGGAGAAGGAACAGAAAGGAGGAAGATTACTCCAAGCAGGGAAAACTGCAAAAGCAAAGGCCCTTGAGTAAAAAAATCTTAGTGAATTCAAGGACCCTGGAAAGAGATTAGAGTCATCAGAAGGCAAAGGGCACATGGAGAGATAAGCTTGCAAAGGAAAAGGGTAGGCAGTGCCAAGCCAGACTCAGTTTTGTTTGGTGGTTCTCAAAGTAAAGTGGAAAAAAGGGTCCATCTTTAGGGAAACAGCCACAGGAAACGGAATGATCAGGTAGGGGAGCTTCATCTTTCCATTTTGAGAAGCCCTGATATGCTTTGGCTCTGTGTCCCCACCAAAATCTCATCTCAAATCGTAATCCCCACATGTCCAGAGAGGGACCTGGTGGGAGGTGATGGAATCATGGGAGTGGATTT
This sequence comes from Aotus nancymaae, assembly GCF_030222135.1. Classification (NCBI taxonomy): domain Eukaryota; kingdom Metazoa; phylum Chordata; class Mammalia; order Primates; family Aotidae; genus Aotus; species Aotus nancymaae. The sequence continues at coordinate 33,619,680 of NW_026988425.1, forward strand.
CCCCAGGCTGGTCTGGTAATAGTGAGTGAGTTCTCACCAGAGCTGATGGTTTTAGTACCACACTTTAGTGTGGTACTTCCTCCCTCGCTCGCTATCCCTCCTGCTGCCTTGTGAAGAAGGTACTCGCTTCCCCTTCGCCTTCCACCATGACTGTAAGTTTCCTGAAACCTCCCCAGCCAGGCAGAACTGTGAGTCAATTAATCCTCTTTTGTTTACAAATGACCCAGTCTCAGGCAGTTCTTTATAGCAGTGTGAGAATGGACTAATACAGCCCCATAGCACATTTCACAGATATTTGATCCTCACAACCACCCAGAAGGAAACAGATCAGATAGATCTAACCCCTTTGCGATGTCCCACCCACCTCCCTAATGCCCATCCCCTCTCCTGTGTTTCTGCTGGTAGAATCTCAGTTTGTTCTGGGAAGCCTGTGTCTAACCCCACACCAACACCCCTGTCCTAGCCTGCCCTGTAACCAGGGGTGACCTTGCACACTCCCTTGGCAGAAAAGACCTCAGTGCAAATCTGCTAGGAGTCTGGGGAGCCCTTCCCTTTTCCCGATAATAGGCATCAACCTGGGTCCATGGGTTCATCACCACCTCCCCTTTCTTCCTACATGGAGAAGGACGGGCTGTCTACAGCTGCAGGAGCCATCATGCAACTGTGGTGGGACAAGTAAAGGAGAAAGGTCAAGAGATGCTCTGAGAAGTTGACCTTTAACCAATGCTGGCTGCCCCCCACAGCTAGACTTCTTAACTTTGAGGAGAGAAAAGAAACCCTTCTTTGTTTCAGCCATTTTAAGTTTTAAGACGTATTCTCTACCTAAATGAAACACCTATTTCTCTACAAGCAAACTAAGGATGAGGACATAACAGACTTACAAAAACATCAGAGAGGGGATTTCAAACCAGGTACACCTGACTCCACATCCAGTGCTCTATCTACTATATTACAAATGAATTCTTATTGTGCCTTTAGGGTTTTCTATGTGTGTTCAAACTTACTGGGCATTACGCCCACCAATCCCAGAATCTGTGTTGCCCAGAGTCCCTTCTGGGCAGCCATGATTTGGGTCAGTGATCCCATCCTCCTCTGGTTACCAGAACCAATAGGGTCAATGACCTGTCTAGCTGAAAACCAGTGATATTGTCTGCTCCAAAAGAAGATGACCTGGCCAAATGAAAGTCTCTCTTGCAGGGATTTGAATGACATCATTCTGGGAGATGAAGCAAGGAGACAATGGGACCCAAAGTAGGGAGGTCAGGACTGGTGAGAACGGCTCGCAAGGTCTTATGGGAGGTGAAGTTATGGGCAAGCAGGTACTTGAGAAAGCAGAAGTTATGAGAGAAAACACCTGAAAGATGGGCTAGACGAAGCAGTGGGCCACAGGCAGGCAGTAGAGCAGTCTACCCCAGTGGACCCAGGAGACTTTAAAAGCAATAATGAAACCCACACCAAATTCATCTGCTTTTATTAACACCATGCACTGGCAAATCTAAATAATGTCAGTAAAGCAACCTTTTGTTGGTCTAAGTTTCAAACTATTGTGGCAGTTAACGTTGAATTTTAATGTCGTATATGTAAGCTTTAAATAGCCTGCCTTTTATGTCTTATACTTTAAGAAACACTGTATGCCACGCGGAAGTTAATTCAGAGAACATCCAGTTAGCATTTAGTCCAAACACAGCTGTACACAGACTCAGCTACACGTATTTGTTTCAAGTATAAGTGTTCAACAGTTTTGAAATGCTGAAGCTCTCGGGATACAGCTCATTTCTCCAAAACCCCATGCTATGGCGCATGTGTACATTTAAACAATAAACTCAAAATAGACTATGACAGTTTGTAAAGAAGAAGAAACACACCTTGAGTTGCTTCAATTCTGTCACTGCACGTGCCCAGTGGAGTTTTTAACTTGTGTTAAGTCTAGAGCTGTGATGTGTAATATTTTTATTTAATAAGTGCAAAATTTATTTTATTTGTGTTATATTTCACTGAATTTGAATAACGTCTTTACACTGAAACACATTCTTTCCAAATTGTGAATTGGTTTAAAACTAAGGATTAAATCAAGGCCAAAATAATTATTTCTGAATATTACTGAAAATAAGTTTTTTGCATAAAGTAGGGTGGCTGTATATTATCTGACCGTGCGACAAATGCCCCTGGGGTGCCAATTGCTGGAACTTTTCCGTTTACCCTCCAGTTTTGCTTTCCAGCCTTCTTCAACCTCCTGTCTGACCAAAGTGATTGTTCTCTGAGGACAAATTACCAGAAGCCTCAATGCTGGCTTCTCACTGGGTTTGGCCAGTGGAGAGCTGTCAGAGGAAGTCAGGGATTAGAAGAGGTAGGAAAGATATGGGTTAATTATTTCCACCTTCTGCCTGCCCCATCTGCCTCCCCACTGAGTCACCCAACTGACCAGTCCCTCTACAGAAGGCACTGCCCCATTAGGTGGCTATCTCCCCTTTGGCTGTCTCCTCTCTGGTTCCCTGTAATTGTGTCCACTTCTCTTCATCTCAAGCTTAGACTGTCTGTCAGTCAGGGTCCCAGAAAAACAGTGGCACTCTAAAATTAGGACAACGTGAGGAGACTCTAATAAAGAAACGAATTACAGAGATGGGAACTGGCTGTTGGAAACCCACTGAAAATGGTGCTGTGTGCTGGGGCTGTAAGCAGCAAAGCCATGTTGCTACCTCGTGGTCTTAAGAGGCAGGGAGGAGGAGCTCCGAGGAAAGACACAGCAGACTCGTAGCCAGGAGTTTGTGAGTGTGTGTCCCATCTGACTCCCCTCCTTCTCTCCATCTCTTAGCTCTGCTCACAGCCAGAAGCTAGACGGTCAGGCAGCCTGTTATGCATCACACAGACAACAGCCGGGCACACCACGAAGGTGGGAAGGGTGGCAAGCAGATCCAAAGAGGCAAATGGAAGGAATCCAGCATGGGTGATTAGGGCCACCCAGAGCCCCAACCCAAGGACACATCACAGTGCCAGTGACTGAGCTACTGCTTCTCACCTTCACATCCACTCAACTGTTCTTGCTCTACAACGCTGGGGCCCGGCTTCTGCTTTGCGAGCTGGCTTCCTCTTGGCTTCTGCCAACAGCGGTTCCAAAGAAAACCGAAAGCGTGGGAAGGAAGGAGAGACTTGCTCCTTCCTGCTTGCTTTTTGTGGGTTTCCATTTGCCTCCAGGTCCCACCAGCCTCACCTTAACCCTGCTTCTTGCCCCAGAAGGGGCAGTTCATTCCAGTAGCAGCAGTTGGATCCAGTGTGCGGTTTTCCCAGCACGCACAGAACTAGCTTCATTGTGCCTTCTTGGAGACACTAGCAGCAGCTGGCCGGTATCCCCTCCTCCGGGAGTCGCAGATCCGTGGGAGCCCTCCTCCAAGCTTGGGGACAGCAGCAGCAGCTGAACGGCAGCCTCCTTCTCAGATGTCTGCGTCTCTGCTCTGTGGGAGCCCTCACAAGTTTTAATAATGTCAACCTCTTCTCTTTGTTTCCCCAACCCCAGGAAACATAGGTTCTTTCTGCTGTGGCATTGCTGTGATTACTTGGTGTTCTCTTTCGGGCACAAAATGAAAGATTCCTGTGTCTCTGAATCATGATATGGAGGAAAGCTATCCACCAACCCAAGACACATTTACCAAGAAAATTGTGACCAAGAAAGACATTTTCATTGTGTGAAGTCACCAAAATATGGATCCTACCTTTTACAGCAGTGAACTGCACCTATCATGCCTGAAGAGCGTTTTAAAACTTGTTTCTAGACTCCGTCCAAAACCAGAGTCTTCCAGCACTGTCTGGCAATCTATCATTTTAAAATGTGATTCTTCCTGGTCTGGAAACCACAACCCAAGTTGCCTCAAGCATATACTTATTAACATTCACCAGGTACAACTACCCAAAGCACAGTCGTGGTACTTAGAAGGAATTCATCCATAGCTCAAGAATTAACCCCGTACTTTTTAACTGCTCTTTTTAATAGAAATGTCACAAAAAGACTCAGTTCAGAGAAGATCAGCATGAAGTGAGCTGTGGAAGTTTTGCTATTCCCAAAAGAAAAGGGCTTTCAGATACCCTGATTGCCTGCCAGCGTTGACTGCCTCTGAAAAATCAGTGTCTTTGCCAGACACTGGGCAGGTTTACAGGATGAGAGACAATTTCTGGGGCTCCTTCCTATTCTGTTAAAAAGCCCTGACCCAGAGAACTCAGGACCTTCTGGCACAAGATGGTCTGATGCAGATTTTCCTGCTGTCTCAGATTCACACACTTGCTTTGGTTCCTATGGCTGTTTTCAGGTGACAGCAGTAATTAAGGCATGTACTTGGTGACAGGCATCTTCTCCCAGGGGTCACCCCACAGAGTTTGATTCCCAGGCCAACTGGCAAGATTTCTGAAAGCAAGTGACAGCTTGGAAGAGGGGTGAAGGAAAAGTCAGAGCTGGCTGGGTGGCTGAGTCCTATGACAAAGGATTACAGTTAATGGTGCTGAGGTCTGGTAAGCACCACGACCCTGCCTGGCTCCCAAGCTGCTCTGCCTAATGATCATTGCTAATTATGTGTCTATACCTAGGACAGAGAGTGGGCCAGCATGACAGAAAGCAGCTCCTGGACAGGCTCCAGAAAATTTCCTTCATAAGGGCTTTATCTTTAATAGAGAACTCGAGAGGTCAAAATCGAGAGGTTAAAAATGTTCTATTAACGCTTTGTCTTCAGACAGGCTGCCCACATAAACAATTCATGCTGCTAGACAAAACGAGTCTTAGGAAGCTTAAGGGCATGTTTCCACAGCAGCCTGGTATGCCTAAATTAGGGGTAATTATGTCTAAAGAGAGAAGCATAGTTTAAAAGAATTATGGGTATGACTTTTGGCACATGGAATGGAATGGAATCAAATCTTTTCTTTTTCTTTTCTCTTTCTTTCTTTCTTCTTTCTTTCTTTCTTTCTTTCTTTCTTTCTTTCTTTCTTTCTCTCTTTCTCCTTTCTTCCTTCTTTCTTTCTCTTTCTTTCTTCTTTTTTCTTTCAAGACAGGGTCTTGCTGTGTTGCCCAGGCTGGTCTTGAACTGCTGGCATCAAACAATCTTACTGCCTGGGACTCACAAAGTGCTGGGATTGCAGGCATGAACTACCACACGCAGCCGATCTTAGAGTGAAATCTGAAAATCTTTGGGTATTTCAAAGCACAAAAAGCTGTCTAGTTTATTGACAGAAGGTCTTAGAGCCTGGACTAAAAGAGATGGAGAGTGTCTGAAATGTAAAAACATTATTGAGACCCCAGGTAGGAAACAGGCAGTGGATGCGGCTCAGCCACCAAAAATGGCCTGTTTTACAATGCCCCCGTGGAAATGAGCAAGGGAGACGATGAGAACAAAGGGATCTCCCAAAAAGCAGAATCAAGAGCCATGGGGAAAAATAGAGTAGAGAACTATTTCCCAGGGAGAAGAACGGGGCTGAATCAAGAAATGCTACCTATTTCTAGAGCAGGGAAACTTGGTAACATTGGCCTAGGAGGTTTCAGAATTGCTATGGACCAGCAAATGCTTTGCACCTCACATCTTTCCCCTGTTGAAGGGGAGTATTTATCCTGTCTCTGGTTTACCTTGAATTTTTTATGTATGTGGGGCAATTAATTCGCCTTTTTAGTTCATAGATCTTTTTGTCCTACTATTTGAGATACTTCCTGTGGTTAGCAGAATTTTAAAGATGTCCTCCCAAAACCCCTGTCCACTGGTTATTCAGTCAATTGCTAATCTAAGTACTGTCATCAAGTGAATTTACAGATGTAATTAAGAGTACAGCTCACTTTAACACAAGAAGATTATCTTGCATTACATGGGGTTCACCCAGTCTAAATCACATGAACCCTTAAAAGCAGAGAATTTTCTCTACCTGAAAGCAGAAATGAGGCAGAAGGAGAGGTGAGAGAGGTTTAAAATATGAGATGCTGGCCATGAAGATGAAGAGGGCCAAGGAATGCAGGCAGCTTTTACAAACTGAGAACAGGGAGCTCTTGAGCCAGGTGTGTTGGTGCACACTTTAGTCCCAGCTACTCAGAAGCCTGAGATAGGAGGATCACTAGAGCCCAGGAGTCTGAATCCAGCCTGGGCAACCTAGTGAGACCCTGTCTCTATTTTAGTAAAATACACAAAGAAACAAACAAGAAAACCCAGGGAGCTAAGTTCTATAACTGCACAGAACTGAATTCTGCCAACAACAGAATGAGCTTGGAAGTGGATTGAGCCTCCAGGAAGTTGTGCATCCCTGCCAACACATTGATTTCAGCTTTATGAGACTCTAAACAGATGGCCCATCTGAGCCATGCTGTGTCTAGACTTGTAACATAGAGAACTGTAAGATAAGAAATTGATAGTATTTTAAGTAACTAAATTTGTGATTATCTGTTATGGCAGCAATAGAAAACTAATACACTCCGTCTCCCATAAATAAACTTTAAGAAAGAAGCTCTAGGTCTAGTGGGTTCACTTAAAACTCAACAGAGCTGCAAATTTAGACTAAGAAAGATGGGTTTACAACCCTATCCCTAAATACAGATACTAACACAAGAGAGATCCAAGTCACAATTCTGGTCTCAGCCACTAAAATAAAGCCTTCCACTGTTGTTATTAATATATGAGAACTGAGTCTTGAAATTTGGGGAGATGACATAAAGGTAAAATATGTTGGCAGATAAGATTGTGTACAACTGTCAGAGCTATATGTTTATGTGGAACTGAAGAGCAGAGTTTGAAACAGATTGCTTGAATTACATGAAGCCCATCACAGTGGAAAAAGTTCCATGTAAATATCTCGAAGCTTCATTTTTCCTTCCCTTTTTAGCAGAGATTAAAGTATCTCCACCACAGATTATATGTCTTGCTGTGTAAGGTGAACCTAACCATATTTATCCAACTCGAGTCATCCAATTATCACTTTTGCAATGTTTACCATATCTTCATGCTACCTATTCTATTTAACACAAATTTGTATTCTTTTTCTTTCTTTCTTTTTTTTTTTTTTTTTTTGAGACAGAGTATCACTCTGTCACCTAAGCTGAAGTGCAGTGGCATGATCTTGGCTCACTGAAACCTCCGCCTCCTGGGTTCAAGCAATTCTCGTGCCTCACCCTCCTGAGTAGCTGGAATTACAGGCATACACTACCACTCCCGGTTAATTTTTGTATTTTTAGTTAAGACAGGGGTTTCACCATGTTGGCCGGGCTGGTCTCAAATTCCTGGCCTCAAGTGATTCACCCACCTCAACCTCCAAAGTGCTGGGATTACAAGCATGAGCCAATGGGGAAAAATAGATTAGAGAACTATTCTCAGGGAGCAGAACTGGGCTGAATCAAGAAATGTTACCTATTTCCAGAGCTAGGAAACTTAGTGACATTGGCCTAGGAGGCCTCTTTGTGCTTTTTAATGCACAAATAAAATAATCACATAGCCATTAAAATGTAAAATCTTCATCTATGCAATTCCTAAAATCATTTCCCATACTATTCTTTGAGAAATCATAAACTAAGATGATCATAATGCAGTAAACAACAGACAATCTTATACAAATGAAAATGTTGAGTTATATATTTTCAAGTATTATTCATGAAGTTCATTTGGGGATAGCAATTTAAAAACAAAACGAAAACTTCCAGGGCCAGATATACATGTTCATAGTTTCCCAATCAACTAAGGTTTGTACATGCATTTGTTAAACAGATACCTCATGAATATAGAGTATCTGTTAAACACTACACGGCTCTTGAAACACACAGATGAACAAAATATAGATCTGCAAATCCTGCTGTCCTCTGCAAATCACAGCCCAGTGGAATAACAGAAATTCAGTAAGAAATTATATGAACAGTTATTTGATTATAATTGTTTCATGAGCAGCAAAAAACTTGCATTTCTGTATATTTGGAACCATCTCCCCAGTTATATTAAAGGTACAGTAACATTAACATTTTGCGGTAGTTCAAACCATGACTGCACATTTTTTTTTGACACTCATTCTATTGACTAGTTACATCAGTGGCTCCTCTTGAATCTGAGCTGGCCTTAGAAACTCACTCTTAGTCAAGAGAATGCAGCCAATGATGCTATATGACTTCTTGAGTGTAGGTGTAACATTCATCTCTTGTTCCATAATAAATTACCCCAAAACTTATTGGCTTAAAGTGACCAATATTTATTATTTACAGTCTTTATGGGTCAAGATTTGGGATGGCTTAGCTGGCAATTCTGTCTCAGAGCCTCTTATGAGATATCAGTCAAGATATCAGCCTGGGCTGCAGTCAATCTGAAGACTTGATTGAGGCTGGAAGATGGGCTTCCAAGATGGCTGGCCCACATGGTTTCTGGCAGAAGTCTCCAGGGCATTTCTGACTAATGACAGGGGGCTCAGTTCCTTGCCCTGGAGTCCTCTTCATAGAGTTGCTTGAATACCACAGGAGCTAGCTTTTTCCCAGAGCAAGTGACTCAAGACAGAGCAAGAAGGAAACCACAATGCCTTTATATCCTAATCTGGGAAATCAAATATCATCACTTCTGCATTATTCTACTTGTTAGAAATGAGTCACTAAGAACAGTTCACCTCTGAGGAAGGAGAATTAGGCTACACCTTTTGAAGGAAGAATATCAAGGTATTTGTGGATCTATTTTAATATCACCATACTAATCATAAAAAGTTATGCAGCTTCCTGGTTAGGAAGATGTAGCAACCTAATGTTGCTGGTTAGGCAGATGTTACATAAAACACCTTCTCCCTAAATTGCCATGTAAAATGTCCAATAGTCAATATCAACCACAAGAAATGAGAGTGCTATTGACTGGATGTATTCCTTCCAAATTCATATTGTGAAACCTAATCAATCTTCAATTTGGGAGTATTTGAAGGAGGGACTTTTGCAAAGTCATGATAGCAGAGCCCTCAAGAACTGAATTAGTGTCTTTGTAAGAAGAGGCCACAGAGAGATCCTTCACCCCTTCTGCCACATGAGGTTACAGGGAAAAAATGGCTATCTATGAGGAAGTGGCACCTCACCAAACACTGAACTTACCAATGCCTTGATCTTGGACTTCCCAGCCTCCAGAGCTGTAAAAAATACATTTCTGTTGTTTATAAGCCATACAGTTTATGGTATTTTGCTGTAACTGCCCAAAATGGACTAAGACATTGGGCAAAGATGCCTCCAGATGATTCTAGCCCCAGCTGTTCATCCTCTCCCCAAGCCATTGAATCTTCCCAGCTTCCCAGATACAAGTCATGACTAATTCTAGGATCAGATTCCTCCTCTTAACATAGCTTCAAAGGGGAAACACCATAGCACAGTGATTATGTGCAGAAGCTCTGGATTTTCAGGGTCAGTGTCAGCTCTCTGTTCTGCTGCTAAAAGCAACATGACCTTGGGCAACTTGCTTTACTTCTCTAAACCTGAGGTTCTTCATCTTTTAGTTACGAAAACGAAAGTGAGTAAGTGTTGTTTCCATGACTGAATGGAATAATGCATTCAAAGTTCTCAGTAGATAATTTATGCTAGATATTGGTGTCTATATCTAGCATAATTATTATTGGTGTCTAATAATTTTCATCATTATTATTTTTATTCTCATTAAATCTGTTCCTCTTCCAGGATTTCCCATATTGTTGGTTCATGTCATGAAAATCCTAAATCACCCTCAAGCACAAAATTAAAACAAGAACAACAAACAATTTTCCACTCTTCCTTCTATTTCACCAAGTATTTATAATAAATTGTCAAGTTCTGTTGATTCTACCTTTATAGTTTCTGTTCTCCTTCCACTCTCAAAGCCAATTAAGGGATAGGCCAGGAAGAAGTGGCCCTGGGATGCTGGCTGAAATGGAAAGTAAACAGCACCAGGAACACTCGCACAATGGAGGAGCAGGTATTTACCAGAAGCAGAGGATGAACATAGTTGGAAAGAATGCTTGGTTAAGTCAGGAGAGGTGAAGTCATGTGAAAAGTCATAATCAAAAGACTGTTAGTGAAAATGTTTTGTGCAATTTCCATCTCACCTGCTTAAAGAAAAGGACTTGCCTGAACTTATTCCCTTTTCTCCTACCTGCAATCTGGAACACGAATATGCCTGGGCCTGACTTTGACCGTGGAGAAGAAGAAATACTTTAAAGCATGGTGGAGTAATAAGATAAAAGGCACCTGGTTCCCAGAACGAATTCATGAAGAAGTTTGCCCATCAGTCCAGGCAGAGCAGATGATAACATGGGAGAGACGTCAACTTCTCGCTGGTTGGGAGTTTCTTTGTTATACCAACTTAGTCACTCTGCTAAGTAATACAAGGGTCCCCTGTCTTGCTCCTCTCATTGGTTGAGGGAGGATGGGCTAGGGGGTGGCATAGGGGGAAAACACTTTCTCAGATAAAGTGTTGGTGGGCTTTAAGATCCCAGTGAGAAAGTGTGCACACATCTAGATGGACAGCCTGAAACAGCCCCATATAGCACCCTCACCTGGGTAATGAGCAGGAGCATTACAATCATTCCATGTCCCCCACGGGGGCGTGGGAGTAGCCTAGAGAACAGGAAGGAGCCTGGCTGCTGGAATCTGTGTGGGTGGTCACCCAAGACCAGACAGGATTAAGACGGTTCAAGCGGATACAACATGGAACGTAAGAAGCCGCCTGAAACTTAGAATTCATTTCAGGGTAGGAAATCTGAAATGACAGACGTCAAGTTTCTGTTACCCCCAAAAATAAGGACTTAAAAAAATAAGATCAGGTATAGAAACGTAAAGAAAGTTGAATTTCTTGTACACCAGAAGTTGACAACTGAGATTTGTATCGACCAATAATTATGAGAGTCCCAGCCATCATTTATTGAGAGCTGATTATGTGCCAGACCCTGTGCTAAGCACCTCACAAGGGCTGCTTTGCTTGGTCCTTTCAACACTTCAGTTCTGTTGCTATTATTATCTGCCCATTTTATGGATGAGAAAACAAAACCTTAGAGGCGTGATCTCTCAGCAAGTGGCGAGGCCAAGATTCCAACCCAAGCCATTCACTTCATAACGCACCCTCTTAGTTAATTAATTTTCAGGAGTAAACACAACTAGAGGTTATTTGTTCCAGAGGTTATAATTTGAAGCTGGATTACTCTCAAGGATCGCTAGTGTGTAAACACTTTTAATGTCTAATATACACACAGAAAAGTACACATGAGTTTACACCTCCACAAATTTTCAAAAACTGAACATACTCATATAATCAGCACTGCAAACAAGAAAGAACATGACCAGAACCCCAGAAGTCCCCCAGTGTCATCCCCTAGTCCTTATTCGCACCCTGAGGGTAATTATTATGCCAGACCCCACTATTCTGTACACCACAGAATCAGAGGCCAATTCTTGCTGACTTTTCATTTATGGATCTAGCTCATGAAAACAGTCATTCTCACTTTTTTTTTTTACAACTGTTTCACCAGAGAGAAGAAGCCAGAGCCTCACATGCTCAACTTTCCAGTTTTCCTCTTTCTTCAGGAGCTTTTTAGGTCAATTCAACTTAACAAATATTTTTTCAACTATAAGCTGGACACTTAATGTTGAAAAATGGGTTAGATAAACAAATTAGGCCATCTTGCCTTTACCTCCTAAAATGGCAAGGGAATACAACTGGGCACCCATGCCCTGTTAAACTCTTTTGGAAATTGTAAGGTGCTAAATAAAAGCAAGGTGTCCTTATGGATTTTATCTGGCTGATATCGCAGCTGCCTAATAAGGTACTATTAGCATCTTAAGGTGTCTGGGCTGAATGGTTTTACATGGATCCCCAGATCACCTGGGTGACACTGGATTAGAGAAAGGTTCAGAGGTAGTTGGTATTATAACTTTATTGGACATATTTTTCAAGACAGTTGATAAACTGTTATTGTAAAAATTGTCCTTTGTGTTTTCCAAAAGTCCTTGGTTTATCATGAAAAGATTTAGGAGCAGGAACTGGGCCTAGACATAGCCACCCATTGTCTGATAGTGAGTTTCCTGAGTATATCACTGTCGCATTAATTCTATAGGTAAGGGAATTTATATGGACTAGCCATATGTGTGTGATATGTGTGTCTGGGTTTGTATGGGTGTGTCTGTAGAAAAATGGAGACTTTATAGACAAATACACACTTTTCACTTTAATTTTCATATTTAAGAAGAGTCTTTTCCTCTGTTTTCAGTTTTTAAAAGTCCTGCTTCAGGAGCCATTACTTCCCAGAAGACAGAGCCCACATTATTTCTGTTCTTTGTTCTGAAAAGCAGTTGACCTGTTGATCTGGTTGTTCACCAAACCCACTCTCCACCCTGTTCCACCCTTCTATGTGTCCCAAGAGGTCAGCTCCATCAACAGGCCCTCTTGCTTTCTGGCTTTGCAGTTGGCTTCAGACCATGGGAAGCAGTGCCTGGAGATCAGAGACAGGGAGGAGAGAAGGAGGAGGTATCTGTTCCTTGGCTCCCAGCTCCCTCCCTGCACCACCCACAGCCCTGGCTCCTGTCAAGCTGATCTCTCCAGGGGACAGCTCAAGTTCTCCTTCTCTCTCATGTCTCAGTTTGTTAACTGCTCTTTTCTCTCTTCCCTTCAGGCTTAGAGATGGTAAGGTGACCCATCACACTACTCTGTTGTCCCTCTATAAAACTTTCCTTCAATTACCCACTCTGAATATGCCAGCTATTTCCAGCTAGGATGCTAACTGATACAGCAGTCAAATCTAGGACTGATAGTATATCCAGCCTGGATGCAAAACATGGCCCTGGAACATCACCATTCGCATTTATGGCTGGTCCCTTTTTCCCAGTCTTGTTTATAATGACAGTATCAAGTTTCTTTAGGAATTATTTTGGGGGCTTTTTGGTCCTCATTAGAGTCCAGGTAAATGATGATATCTTTCTTCTCCATTTTGCTGAATTTATTTTTTCATGGATGGGGTAAATTATGTTTCACCTTTAAGAAGGAATCCATACGCCAAAACTAGCTTTCATGAAATTTTATGAAATTTTGAAACTTAAAAAAAAAATACAGAGAAAGCAGACAGGAGCCTGATGGATCACTGTTAACTATTAAAACTTACTAATGCTTTAGGGCTTGAATTTTTTACATCTTGTAGTCTCTGCAGTGGCCACTTTCCTGATGTTCTGGCCTAGCCATGTTAGCGTAGCTCCCTCTCATGTGTGCTGTGGGCTCCTCTTTCAGGGTCACATGCATGACACCACCATGAAGAGGGGCTTAGCAACAGTGTTACCAGCCCAGAAAACTGCGACCCTAAACTACAGGAATTTTCGGCTAGCAAGTAGACAATGAGAGGTTGTAAGTCCTAGAACTCGGGGATCTCAGTTAATATCATAAAGGACTATGATATAAATCTACTGGGATTAGTAGATTTCTGGATTATTCTGGCTGGGTGCGGTGGCTCATACCTATAATCGCAGCACTTTGGCAGGCTGAGGTGGGCAGATCACTTGAGTCAGGAGTTCAAGACCAGCTTGTTCAATATGGTAAAACCCTGTCTCTACTGAAAATGCCAAAATTAGACTGGCATGGTGGCACACACCTGTAATCCCAACTACTCAGGAGGCTGAGGCACGAGAATCGCTTGATCCCGGGAAGTGGAAGTTGCAGTGAGCTGAGATCACGCCACTGCACTCCAGCTTTGAGTGACAGAGTGAAACTCTGTCTCAAAAATAAATAAACAAATAAATAAATAAATAAATCCCAGAATATTCTTTTTTATCACTAAATCTTTCTTAGAAATTATTCCAAAGTATCATTGGCCAACCGAATTGTGTCAGCATTTCAGGGGTTTTGACACGTAAATTCATACTTGAACTGGGTAATTATTGTTGCATACTATTGAGGCTCCATTCAGATCTACAGATTTATTAATATTTGTATACAATGATAGGCTTTTTAAAAGCTCTCCTAGTTTGCAAATTGTCTTTATTTAAGAAACTAATCTATGATAGCAGTGTATTTATTTGTTTATTATTCTCATGAGCTGTTCTAGAAGGAGGAAGGAGGAAAAGAACATACTTACTTAAAAGAAATAGTAAAGAACATTTAGTAAATCGACCAAAGCCGGGGAAATGCCCCCAAAGTCTCCCTGCCCCAGTAAAATCACTCTACTATTTTGCTATGTTGTATTGAGATTTTTCTAACTATAGTTGTGTGTGTTTCACATACACACTATAAACTGCATATGCTGCCCTGTTTCCAACATTTCCCACTTCATTCAACATTTGCCTTTTATAACATACTCAATATTTAGATTTTGATAATTTTAATATATTTAGATATTGCAATTCTATTGTAATTTTTTCTATTATGGATACTCTTTTCATGAACATCGCATGCAAAAAAAAAACACACACACGCATTTTTGTTTTCTTTCTTTATGTTTCTTTTCTTAGGAATCATCCTTTCCCTTACCCAACCCTCCTGAACAGATTAGGTCCAAATACTATGTTCTTACAGTTCCTTTCACATCAAAATCTTAAATGATACATTTAAATTATTACTAGATGAATATCTGTTGTATCTCCTACACTATAACCTCCTGAGTGTGGCACTATCTGTTTTGCTGATCATTTTATTTCCCAGTGCCTCACAGAGCACCTAAAGCATAGCAGGTGCACAATAGATATATGATATTGGGACAAAGAATCGGCAGATGGATCAACAACGCAAAATAGCCCAGAAAACAAACCTTGGTGTGCACAGACACCTAAATAGATATTTTGATAATGTTAGTGTGACAACTAGACTGCTATTTTTTTAAAAACATTAGCTTACAATAAACTTTTCTATTATAAAGGATTAAACTATCAGATATACATTAAAATAAAGCTAAACAAATCAATTAAAACTAAGGAAGTCAAGAAATGACATCCTGGCATTAATAACATCTTATATTATGAAATGGCCAGGTTAGAGAGAAGCAAAATTGTTTATTCCACTTCACAATTAAGATAATTGCATTTTGTAGAACAGGAACAAGATTAGGCACCAGAAGAACTAGGTTTGGAAACCAGCACTGCTTTCTGCCAGCTGTTTGTGGGGCTGGGATTAATCTCTAGAGGATGCGGGGCTGCCTGGACATCTTCCTAGGATAGCATCTGTTGGAAAGCACAGCCTCAGGGTCAACCCATTTTTAGATATTTGTTTCCTGTGTAGCTTTGAGTAAGTTACACACCTGTATAAACCTCAGTTTGTTCTTCTGTAAAATGTAGTTTTAAAAAAAATCTATTGAACATGGATATTGTAAAGCTTATAGAGATAGCATACAAGTAACATGCTTAGCATAACACTTAGACAGAAGTATCAGTATCATTATGACCACTGCTGCTTCGGTGCCTTCCTCACAGAACATTGCTGGGGAGAACCAAGCCTCTTCTCCCACCCCGCAACCTCCTCTCTCTCTTTTTTCTAGGCAGCTATTTTAAAAGAAAATATTTTAATTAGATCCTTACTCATTGCCATATGTCATAATAAACCAGAGATAGATTAAAGAGTTATATTTTTAAAAAGTCAAGCCACATACACACAAATAAGATATGAGTGAATGCTTGCCTTTGTCTAAATTACCTAATAATGGAAAAATCTCAATGGGCAAATCTTCCAGACCATGTGAAAATGTAGGACTTCTATGTATCAAAAATATCACAGACAGAATTAAAGAATAAATATGATTCCTAGAATAATATTTGCTCAAGTATGGAACACTTGGATTAATATTCTTCCTCTACCTGCTGTCTGCACACATCTATCTAAAAAAAAGATGTCTGCACACGTCTGCACACAACTGATGTGTGAAAGAAGGACAAGGCTTAATTTCAAAAGATAAATTACATGTGGAACATTAACAAAATAAAAAATGTTTAATTTCAGTAGTAATGGAATAAATGCTGGCTAATCAGAGTCACCATTTCTCACACATTAAGGCTAAAAATATTCCATTAATTATCAATGTTAATGAACGTATGTTATGAGATACAGTCACATAACTTGCTATAAGGAGTGGACGTAGATATAATCTTTCAAAATCTTCTAAGTTGACTATATCTTATTTTGATGGTCAAGATAAAATAGGAAACATAACTGACTGAGGCTCAGAATGATTCTCTTTTTGTTTCTTTCTTCCTAAAACACACCCAAGGATTGTCCTGTAGCACAAAACCAAGGCATGTCATTTTTGTTTTCATCTATGTCCCCAAATAGATGGCCAGCTTCTTTGAAGGCAGGGACCTTACCTTACTCATTTTTTAAATCACACAAGGTCTGCAGGCCGGGCATAGTGCCTCATACCTGTAATCCCAGCACTCAGGGATTACCTGAGGTCAGGAGTTTCAGATCAGCCTGACCAATATGGTGAACCCCCATCTCTACCAAAAATACAAAAAAAAAAAATTAGATGGGCATGGTGGCGCACACCTGTAATCCCAGCTACTCACGGGGCTGAGGCAGCTTGAACCCAGGAGGCAGAGGTTGCAGTGAGCCAAGATTGCACCATTGCACTACAGCCTGGGCAACAAGAGCAAAACTCCATCTCAAGAAAAAAAAAGTTTGCAAATACTAGGTGCTCAAGCAATGTTCATCAGAACAGAATTTAAATTTGACAGATATGGAGTAAATAAGTAAGGACCTCAGGCTGGGCATGGTGGCTCACACGTGTAATTCCAGCACTTTGGGAGGCCGAGGTGGGCAGATCACCTGAGGTTGTGAGTTTGTGACCAGCCTGGCCAAGACGGTGAAACACCACCTCTAGTAAAAATACAAAAATTAGCCAGGCATGGTGGTGTGTGCCTGTAATCCCAGCTACTCAGGAGGCTGAGGCATAAGGATTGCTTGAACCTGAGAGGTGGATATTGCAGTGAGCCAAGATCATGGCCACTGCACCCAAGACTGGGCAACAGAGTGAGACTCTGCCTCAAAATGAATGAATGAATGAATGAATGAATGAAAATAAAAGACCTCCTGGATAAACATCAATACCAATTTCAATTCACTCTTTAATCATGCTTTGAAACTTACAGGTTGGCTTGTAATTCAAAATCTCAAGAAAAAATTTGTTGGATGCATGCACACACCACTGCCATCCCAGAGCACATATTTGAAGTCAAGTTCAAGATGGAAAGCATTGCCAGAGGAAGGAGTGTTTTGCCATAATGTCAGTGTTGCTGTTAGAAGGACTGCCTTTTTCATGACAGTGAATATAGAGTGACAGCATGTGTGTGGGCACTTCATTTAAGCATCATCCAACAATTCTTGGTCTTATTTGACCAATTCTTGGTCTTATTTGACTGGTCAGGAACATAAGCACAGAACAATGGAGTGGTCTGCCCATCATCAGGCAAATCATTTGGATGAGCTGAAAATAGAAGCTAAACCTCCAAACTTACCTAGAGATTAGCTTCTGAATATATCTGGAAACTGACCAAGTCGCCACCTCAGCCATTCTCCCTCTGTCCAAGCCCCCACCATATCTTGCCTGGATTCTTGCAGTGGCCTGTCTACTTGGTCCCCTTCTTTGACTCTAGACTCGTACATCCATTCTCGACTTAGCAGCCAGAATCATTTCTGTAGAACACAAATCACTCTTCTACTCAAAACCCTCCATCTCATCCAGATTATAAACCAAAGCTCCTCAAAGGCCCTACAAAGCCTTAGAGGATCTGACCACAGTGGCCTCTAGGGTCACATACCACCGGCTTCCCTCCTCCTTGGTCACCCTTTTCCAGCCATGTGGCCTCCTAGGCTGGCCTTTGAACAAGCCAGGCCTGCTCCACTGCTCAGGGCCCTTGTGCTCCACCCACATGCTTTGCTGCCTCATATCCTTCAGATAACGCTTATCAAAAAGGCCTTCTCTGATCACGCTCTAGGCAACATTAGGTCTCATGCTCATTCTGCCTCCTTTTTACACTACATGATTTCTTCATAGTCCTTACCACAGCCTGGCATATATCTGTTTACTTGCTATTGTCTGTCTGTCTCTGCTGAAATGTAAGCTCCAGGTGGGTTGAAACTCTCATTCAGTTTTAACCAGTCACTAGGTTACACACACACACACACACACACACACACACACACATGCACACACACATATATACATACATATATTATGTATACACACATATATATAGTGATCCTCCCTTCTTAGCCTCCTGAATAGCTGAAATTACAAGCATGAGCCACCGTACCCAACTTATTTATTTATATTTGATTACTGATTCTGTTCTTCCTCTTGAGTGTCATCATCATCCTACCCTCTTTTTCTGTTTCCAAGGCCACACATCAGCGCAGGTGATCACCTTGCCTGCATTACTGCAGCAGACTTCTGACTTCTTCCTTTTTTTTTCTGAGATGGAGGTTTGCTCTTGTCACCTAGGCTGGAGGGTAGTGGTGCAATCTTGACTTACTGCAACCTCTGCCTCCTGGGTTCAAGCGATTGTCCTGCCTCAGCCTCTTGAGTAGCTGGAATTACAGGCACCCACCACCACGTCCAGCTAATTATTTTTTATATTTTTAGTAGAGATGGGATTTTATCACGTTGGCCAGGCTTGTCTCAAACTCCTGACCTCAGGTGATCCACGCACCTTGGCCTCCCAAACTGCAGGGATTTACAGACGTGAGCCACTGCGCTCAGCCAGCAGACTTCTTAAGAGCCTCACCTATAGTCCTGCAGTCTAAAATCGTTTATCTCCATACACTCTTTGTCAAGTCCCCTTACTGATCAGGAAGCTACTCTGTGAGTGTAAATTGATACTAACTCTGTGGAGGGCAACTTGTCATTATCTTTCAAAATGATACGTCTCTACCATTTGACCCATTTGATCCATTTCTAGAAATTCATCTACAGATAAGTGGGAAACAGCATATATACATAACTATTGTAGCATATTTAATAGTAGTAAAATATTAGCAACAATCTAAAAGTTTCTTGATAAAGGTCAGGTCAAATAAATTTGGTACATCCATAAAATGGAGTTGCATGCAGCCATTAAAAATGAGCCAGCGCAAATATATAAGGACATATTAAGTAAAAAAAAATAATAAATAAATAAAGGGCAAACTAGTGGAAAGGGATGCTACAATTTACGAATAAAATGTTTTTGGATATCCACACACAAAAGAAGGCAGTTGGACACCTAACTCACATCATAAACAAAAATAAAATCAAAATAGACTATAGGACCAACTGTTAAACTCTTAGAAGAAAATATAGGAGAAAATATTTGCAATCTTGGGCTAGGCAAAGGTTTCTTTGATAGAACACCAAAAGCATGAGGACAAAAGAACTAGATAAATGGGACTTCATTAAAATTTAAAACTTTCATGCTTCAAAGGACGTTATCAAGAAAGTGAAAAGGCAGCACACAGAATGGGTGAAAACATTTGCAAATCATCTATCTGATAAGATACCTGTATCCAGAACATATAAGCAACTCTTATTACCTAATAACAAAAAAGACAATTCGATTTTTCAAACTGGGCAAGGGATTTGAATAAACATTTCTCCAAAGAAAATATGCAAATGAGCAATAAGCATACAAAAGCATGCTTAACGTCATTAGTCACTGGGCAAATGCAAATCAAAATCACACCCACTAAGATGAAAAAATCAAAAATGACAGACAATAACTAAGAAGTGAGGGCAAGAATTAGAGAAATTAGAGCCCTCATTCATTGCTGATGAGATTTTCAAAATGGTGCAGACATTTTGAAAAACAGTTTGGAAGTTTTTCAAAGGGTTAAATATAAGCTTACCATGTGACCCAGCAATATTACTCCTAGAAATATACCCAAGAAAATTGAAACATTTGTGTTTTTAATTTCTTTCTATTTATTTATTTATTTATTTATTTATTTATTTATTCTGAGACAGAGTCTCACTCTGTTGTCCAGGCTTGAGTGCAGTGGTGCTATCATGGCTCACTGCAGCCTCCACCTCCCAGACTCAAGCGATCCTTCCAACTCAATTTCCCAAGTAGCTGGGACCACAGGCATGCACCACCACACCCAGTTAATTTTTGGATTCTTTTGTAGAGATAGGGGTCTCGCTATTTGCCCAGGCTGAGCTCAAACTCATGGCCCCAAGCAGTCCACCTGCTTTGGCCTCTAAGATTGTAGCATGAGCCATTGCGCCCAGCCAAAACTTTTGTATTTACAAAAACTTGTTTATAAAAATGCATGCAGAATTATTCGTAATAGCCAAAAAGTAAAAGCAACCCAAATGTTTATCAGCTTATAACAGACAAACAAAATCTGTAATATTCATACAATGCTCTATTATTTGGCCATAATACTGATACATGCTACATCGCTGATGAACCTTGAAAACATTATGTTAAATGAAAGAAATCAGTCACAAGAGAACACATATCATATCATTTCATTTATATGAAATGTCCAGAAGAGGCAATTCATAGCGAAGAGGTTGACTTCCAGGGATTGGAGGGAATCATTAATGGGAAATGACTGCTAATGGGTACAGGTTTTCTTCTGGAGTAATGAAAATTTCAACATTCCAAATTCAAGATAGTGGTGATGATTGCACATGTCTGTGACCATCCTAAAATCCAATGAATTTATACACTTAAAATGGTTAATTTTATGGTACATAAATTATATTTCAATAAAGCTATTATAAAAAAATTACACATAAACTGCCTCCGAAAACAGTGAAAATAGTGGATACCTTCTAGGCAAAGCAACTAGGTAGCAGGAAGGGAAAGAATAAAGAAAATCTTAGTTTTCACTGTACCCCTTTAATACTTTGTGGATTTTGTACCTTGTACAGGCATTTACTATCTTTTTAAATGAATGATATTAATGCATATCAATATATAAGAATTTCGTACCTTGTGCAGGTATTAGCTATTTGTGGCCTCTAGACTATTGCGCACTTGAGAATTGCCCACTTTTCTTGTTTTCACTTCTTTCTTCAACATCTAGCCCGGAACTGATCTTCAAGAGCATTATTATACTCACTTTCTGTCTCTAAGCATTTATAGATGGTATTTTTATCATCATCATCATCATTATTATTTTAATTCGTACCCAGTGACCCAATTCACCACTTTCAATGCACCTGCATAGCAATGGTCTCCCCTCAAGGTAAATTCCTCCAGATTTTCCACCTGGCAGTAAAGAAGGGGCTCTTTTTTGCTAACAAATGGTATCTTTATGGTAGGAAGGATGCAGGTGATAGCCTCAAGGAGACCTGTCACTTGTCCCTCCAGGAGGCACTTTGGCCGTAATGGGTCCCACCATCCTCCAGCCACATCTGCACTCTTGACAGACATATGTCTTAGATATTGTTCTCAGTTTCCTAACACACTATCTGAAAAGTGTCTTACTCATTAACACTGCCTGTTGGTTCTATTTGTCATCTCCTCAAACAGGCTTACATTGCTCAAAATAGCAGCGTAGTGGTGTTATACTGCATCTACTTAGCTAAGCTGGAACTATTTACCAGGTTTCTCTTCTATGTACGGTTTTAAGTTTAACATTAACCACTGGAAAAACTCTCACAAGATTTAATGAAGACAGAACAGCCTCATGTGTCCCAGTTGACCTCATTGGCCCTAGTTTGTCCTTGGAGTTCTCATTGTTCCTTGCTCACCTCCACCAACTTCCACAGTTGTTTCATAAATCCCTTGTTCTGAACAAGTGTTGGCGAGGGTGCAGAGAAAAGAGAACATTTGTACACTGTTGGTGGGAATGTAGAATGGCGAAGTAAAGATGGAAAATATTATGAAGGTTCCTAAAGAAGTTAAAAATAGAACCACCATATATGACTTAGCTATCCCTCTTCTGGGCACATACCCACAGGAAATGAAATCACCAACTCATAAAGATATGTGCACTCTCAGCATTTGCAGCATTATTCACAATAGCCAAGATATGGAAACAACAAGTGTCCATTGATAGATGAATGGAAAAAGAAATTGTGAGCTATGCACCTGCATACACACACACACACACACACACACACACAATCAATCAATCAAATATTATTTAGCCATTAAAAAGAAATAGATCTTGCCATTTGCAACAACATGGATGAAACTGAAGGACATTACACTGAGTGAAATAAGGCAAACAGGGAAAGAAAAAACTGCACAATCTCACTTGGATGTGGAATTTTTTTTTAAAATCAAATACGTAGAAACAGAGCAGAAGGGTGGTTATCAGTAGTAACGGGTTGAGGGGAATAGGAAAACAGAGGTCAAAGAGTACAAAGTTGCAGTTAGGCAAAATGAGTAAGTCTAGAGATCTAATACATAGCATGAAGACTATAGTTAATAATATTATATACTGGCAATTTGCTAAAAGAGTAGATTTTAGGTACTCTTACCCCCCAAAAATGGACAAGATGATAGGTATGTCAATCTGCTTAACTGTGGTAATCACTTCTCTTCAATCTGTACAGTCATGTACTGCTAACAATGTCTCAGTCAACAGGGGACAGTATACATGACAGTGGCTCCATAAGATTATAATAGAGCAGAAAATTTTCTAATACCTCATAGCAGTCTCAACATTGTAACAACACATTACTCATGTGTTTGTAGTGATGCTGGTGTACACAAACCTACTGCTCTTCCAGGTATCAAAGTCTAGCACATTCGGTTATGTGCAGTACATAGTGCTTGATAATGGTAACAAAACGACTATGTTACCAGTTTATATATTTGCTATACTATACTATATGATACACTATACTAATACTAATACTATACTATACTAATACTATACTGTACCTATACTTTACTGTACTGGACTGGACTATACTATACTATACTAATACTAATACTATACTATACCTACACTACTATACCTATACTATACTGTAATATACTGTAACTACACTATACTATACTATACTGTACTATACTAATACTATACTATATCTACATTAAACTAATACTATATCTATATTATACTATACTATACTGTACTACACTATACTATACTAATTACTATACTATAGCATATACTATGCTACCATACTTTGTATTGTTGTTTTAGAGTAGGAGTCCTTAACCCCCAGGCCACAGTCCATTACCAGTCTCTGGCATATTAGGAACCAGGCTGCACAACAGGAGGTGAGCAGCCAATGAGCATTACTGCCTGAGCTCCACCTCCTGTCAGATCAGTGGCATTAGATTCTCATAGGAATGAAAACCCTACTGTGAACTGCACATGTGAGGGTTCTAGGGATATGGGCTCCTTATGAGAATGTAATGCCTGATTATCTCGGGTGGAACAGTTTCATATCCCCACTTCCACCCACCCTACCCTCATCTGTGGAAAATTTGTTTTCCATGAAACTGTTCCCTGGTGCCAAAAAAGGTTGGGGACCGCTGTTTTAGAGTATACTCCAACTTAGTGAAAAAAAGTGAATTGTAAAGCAGCCCTACGTGGTCCTTCAGGACATATTTTAGAAGAAGGCATTGCTGTCACAGAAGATGACAGCTCCATGCATTGTATGACCTCTGAAGACCTTCCAGTGGAATAAGATGTGGAGGTGGAAGACAATACTACTAATGGTCCTGATACTGATCCTGACACTGATACGATAAGACTGATGAGCCTGTGTAGGCCTAGGCCCATGTGTGTTTGTATCTTGGTTTTTAACCAAAAAAAAAAAGCCTGAAAGTTTAAAAAAAAAAAAAAACTAAACATAGAAAAAGCTTATAAAATAAGGATCTAAAGAAAATATTTCTGTATAATAGTACAATGTAATTGTGTTTTAAAGTAAATCTTATTTAAAAAGAGTCAAAAGTTGAAAAAAATTTAAAAGCTTATAAAGCAAAAAGGTTACAGGCAGACACAGTGGCTCAAGCCTGTAGTCCCAGAAACTTGGGAGATTGAGGTGGGAGGATCACTTGAGCCCAGGAGGCTGATACGGCAGTGAGTTGTGACCACACCACTGCACTGCACTCCATCCCGGGTGAGACCCTGTCCCAAAAAATATGTGGATAGATAGATAGATAGATAGATATGGTTTGGCTGTATCCCCACCCAAATATCACCCTGAATTGTAATAATCCCCATGTATGATGGACAGGACCAGGTGGAGGTAATTGAATCATGGAGACAGTTTCCTCCATGCTGTTCTCCTGATAATGAGTGAGTCTCAGGAGATCTGAGGGTTTTATAAGCCTCTGGCATTTCTCCTGTTGACACTCATTCTCTCTCCTGCTGTGCTGTGAAGAGATGCCTTCCCACCACAATTGTAAGTTTCCTGAGGCCTCCCCAGTCATGATGAACTGTGAGTCAATTATACCTCTTTTCTTTATAGAATACCCAGTGTCAGCTGGACACAGTGGCTTACACCTATAGTCCTAACACTTTGGGATGCTGAGGAAGGTGGATAGGTGGATTGCCTGAGGTCAGGAGTTTGAGACCAGCCTGACCAATACAGTGAAACTCCATCTCTACTAAAAATACAAAAATTAGAAGGGCATGGTTTGGGTACCTGTAATCCCAGCTTCTCAGGAGGCTGAGACAGGAGAATTACTTGAACCCAGGAGATGGAGTTTGCATTGAGCTGAGATCATGCCACTGTACTCCAGCCTGGGCAACAGAGTGAGATTCTGTCTTAAAAAACAAAAAAGATAAATTACCCAGTCTCAAGTATTTCTTTATAGCAGTTTGAGGACAGAGTAATACGTGTGTGTGTGTGTGTGTGTGTGTGTGTGTGTGTGTGTATGCATCACTATAAACACATCACACCAGCATCACTATAAACACATGAGTAATGTGTTGCTATAATGTTAAGATGGCTATGAGGTATTAGAAAATTTTCTGCTCCATTATACTCCTACGGGGCCGCTGTCATGTATGCTGTCCCTCGTTGACTGAGACATTGTTACTGTTAAACTGTGTGCTCTTGATGAAGAGACTCCCAGCACCCCAAAACAGGCTTTGTTTGAGCAACACGACTGTTTATTCACCTGGGTGTGGGCAGGTTGAGTCTGAAGAGAGTCAGCGAAGGGCAGTGGGATAGGAGTTGGTTTTATAAGTTTGGGGTGGGCAATGGAAAGTTACAGAAGTTACAGTTTAGGGTGGTATTTTGTAAGCTGGGAGGGGGTTGTAGGTTTGCAAGCTGGGAGGGGATCGTAGGGTGTGGAGTCATGAGGTTGACCAAGGTCAGTTACAAAGTCCAATGGCCTTGTCAATTGGGGTGAGAATAAGGAGCAATAGAGAATGTCTCAAGTTAAGTAGGCGTCACAGGGGTTGATCATTTCTTCATTTCTTCCTCTTTTCATGGTCTTCCAGTTACTTGAGATTTTCCAGGAACTCATCTGGAGTATTCATGCAGGTCACAGAGGTTAACATGGCATCCATAGCACAGTCAGTCAGCCTAAAAGACTTTACATTCCTGTCTTTTTATATTAGAAATATAAAGGAAAAAGAAATGAAGAGTGGGGGGCAGTGGAATATTAGGAAGGCCAGCACAGATGAGTCATGGGGCGATGTTTCTCGGGGCTTCTTCAAGTGGAATTGGGGGGTGGCATGGAAACCTAAAAATGGGAAAGAATTTAGACTGCTGGGAGATCTCAGGGCAAGGGGTGATATTATGGGGTTGTTAGAAGGAGCATTTGTTGTATTGACTGATTGGTTATCACTTGTATACGATTTTGTAGGAATTGAGAGATTAATTGGAAAACACAAGGTCCAAATAAGAGGAGAAATATAGGTGTCAGAGGACTAAGGATTGAAAGAAGCCATGACTCCCAGTTAGAGAGTGTCCAGCCATTCCAGCCAGGTCCAGAATAACCATTTGCCTAATTAGCGAGCTTTTGGGCTCCATCTTTTAATCTATTGATGGCATCATATACGAGGCCAGACTGGTTTACATAAAAACAACATTCTTCATTTAGGAATAGGCAAAGACCTCCCTTTTCAGCAGTCACTAAATCAATCAAGACCTCTATGGTTTTGGAGGACAACTGCAGTTAGGGAATCTACTTGAGTTTGAAGAAGGGATAGTGATTGAGTTAATTCTGCAATGCTAGCAGAGAAATCATTAGAGAGGCCACGGAAGGTGATGATTGAGGTGGTAGGCCTGCTACGCCTGTGCTGAGTGCAGTAGTAATTCCTAACCCTACAAGTAAGCGGTCAATGGAATGACCGGCTTGTGTTGTATTGAGACCACAAGGGGAACAAGGAGGCTTTCGTCTCCATTGGTAAACTGAATTTTGGGAGTTAGGAGAACTAGGGTACAAGTGCCTGTCCAGTTGGTAGGAAGGCAGACGAAAAAAGTCCTTGGCTTAGACAGAACTGGAAGTGTAAACTGAAAAGATGAGAAAGTGTTCTGAGGGCTTTGGACCCAAATGCCAAGGGAACCAGCAAGGGCTGCGGCGGTTAAAGGTTGTAGCGGGGTTTGGTTGGATAACTGTGTGGAGGGAGAGCTTTTGTTTTCATGGAGTATGAGAAAGCATGTGGTTATAAGTCACCACTCACTTTCATTAACAAGATTGGGTATGAACAGACAGGAAGAGAGGTCTGGAGGAGAGTCTGAGGAGCAAGGGGAGGGCAGCCAAGGATGCAGTGAGAGGCAGGGTGAATGTCTGTCTAGGCAAAACTTGAAGTTTATTTGCCAATCTTGTGTTGGGGAGAATTTACGGGCCTGATGTGTAGGAAAAAGGGGGGTCTCAGCCCTGAGAACTAGCAGAGTGGCAAATAGAACATTGAGATGTGATTGTTTTGAGGATGGATTTCCATGATGGAAAAGAAATAAGGGGTTGAAGAAACGAGCCAGGGGCTTGTATTCTACATGGAAGCGGTCATGAAAGGATGAGAGGATAGAGTGAGCTTGTGGGGCAGGGAGGAGGAGCTTCCCATGGTCTAAGAACCATCTGCCTTGTGTAGGAAGCGACTGGTAAAGCGAGTTTCCGGAGGGAGAATAAGTTGGGGAGATAGATGAGAAGCAAAAATACTGGCCCTGTGAGGTGTTCACTGTTTTTTGGCTGTTTTGTCGGCTAAGGCATTTCCTTGGGCAATAGGATCTGATGGTTTCTGGTGTTCTCTGCAGTAGATAACTCAGGCCGTGGCTGGGAGGAGAGTGGCCTTAAGGAGGGCTCTTATTAAAGGAGCATTGATAATAGAGGATACCTGTGTGGTCGGAAAACCTCTTTCTGCCCATATGGCTGCATAGTGGTGTAGGATGTGGAAGGGTATTTAGATTCAGTGTAGATGTTAACATGTAGTCCTTTAGCAAGAGTGAGAGCACGGGTTAAGGCAATCAGTTTAACTTGCTGAGAAGTGGTGAAAGAGGGGAGTGTAGCAGCCTTGACAATAGATGAGTGGGATACAACAGCATAGCCAGCTTTGGCCGATGCCAATCGACTGGGCTTGGAGGAACTGCCATCAATTAACCACGTGTGGTCTGGGTCTGGAGTAGGAAAAAGAGAAATATGGGGAAATGGGAGGATGCTGTATGGATTAGAGAGACAGTCATGGGGTTCTGGGTCTGTGTTGGGTATTAAGTGAGAGGCTGGGTTGAAGTCAGGTCCAAGAGCAATGGTTACTGTCAGGGTTTTAATTAAGAGTGCATAAAGCTGGAGAAGGCGAGGGGCTGAAAGTGTGTGAGGTGTGAAGAGGAAACTAAACTTTGGAGGTTGTGAGAGCTATAGAGAGTAAGTGGAGCATTGCCTGTAATTTTAAGGGATTCTAAGAGTATCAGGGCGACAGCTCAGGCCACGCACAGGCATGAGGGCCAGCCCAGCTGTGAGGTAAGTTGTCTGGATAAAAAGGCTACAGGCCGTGGGCCTGGCTCCTGTGTAAGAATTCTAATGGCACAGCCTTTTATTTCTGCTGTGTAGTGAGAGAATGGTTGAGAGGTGTTAGGAGTGCTAGTGTAGGAGCCATTTCTGAGGCCTTCTTTAGAGAATGAAAGGAAGAATGGGGAAGGATTTGGGGTTTATGGAGTTAGCTAAGTTTCCTTTTGTCAGTTTATAAAGTGGTTTGGTTAGGAGGGCAAAACCTGGTATCCAGAAGCCAAAGTATCTTACAATGCCTAAGAAAAAGAGAAACTGTTATTTAGTGGATGGGACTGGGTTTGGGAAATTAACTGGATGCGGTTGGCAGGGAGAGCATATGTATGCTGGAGAAGGATTATAACAGATGGGGAAGAAATTTGGGGCTTTAGAAAAAAGTGTTTTTGAGGTCAAGAACAGAATAGTGAGTTGTGGAAGGGAGTACGGAAGATAAGAGGGTAGAGGGGTTTGGTACAACCAGGTGGATGGGAAGTACATCTGACTGATGAGGCGGAGGTCTTGGACTAGTCTGCAGGATTTGTCTGGTTTTTGGACAGCTTGGATAGGGAAATTATAAGGAGAGTTTGTAGGAATTAAAAGGCCATGTGGCAGTAAGTGAGTAATAACAGGCTTTAGGCCTTTTAAGGCTTGTGCTGGGATGGGGTACTGGCGCTGGGTGGGGTAAGAGTGATTAGGTGTTAAGGGGATGATGGGAGTGAGTGACTTGTAGCAAGGGATGGGGAGGTGGTGTTCTGCACCCTAGGGTTAAGGTAGGGGAACGTAAGGGCAGCTACTGAGGGAAGTACGGGTTTGGGAAGGAGGGTGACAATGAGGTGTGGCTGTAGCCCAGGAATAGTGAAGGAGGCAGACAATTTTGTTAGGATATCTCAGTCTAACAGGGGACTGGACAAGTTGGAATGATTAGGAAAGAATGTGGAAAGGAGTGCTGGCCTGATTGACACCAGACTTGGGGAGCTTTGAGAGGCCTGGAGGCCTTGCCATCAATTCCCACAACAGTTATGGGGGCCAAGGAGACAGGTCCTTGAAAAGAAGGCAGCATGGGGTGGGTGGCCTCCGTGTTGATTAAGAAGAGGGCAGACTTGCCTCCACCATAAGAGTTACCCAAAGCTCGGTGTCCATGATGGTCCAGGGTGCCTCCGAGATGTCTGGGCAGCATCAGTCTTCAGCCGCCAAGCCAAGGAGATCTGGTAAGGATTCGGTCTGCGAGCTTTGGGTTAGAGCTCCAGGAGCTCTGGAAGCAGTGATGTGAGTTAGACAGTCTGACATTCCGTGGGGGCCCTGCACAGATGGGGGAGGGCTTAGGAGGAATCCCAGCAGAAGAAATCATTCAACTCAAGTGGCTTAGATGAAGAGAGTTTAATCGCAGAGGTGCAGAGGGTGGAAAAAGTAACCGGATGATAAAGACCCAGAGAGGAGCAATGGCAGGAAGCTATTACTACCCCTAAATGAGAAAAAACAGGGGAGGAAATGGAGTCTAGTGAGGCCTGGAGCCATGGAGAGGTCTCTACCAGAAGCGGGAGACACAGAGTCACTGCCAGAAGCAAGGCTGAAAGCTGAAAGTGAGCATGGGGGACAGGACACCCTGGCATTCTCTGCCCTCTACCCCAATTCTCTTTCCTCCTGCCCTCCATTCTCCTGATGGAGCCTAGCACTGATTCTACCTAACAAGAAACCAAGGCAAGGAGCCAAGGCGATGGGCTCCAAGGCTTGGATCAGGGCATAGAGGAAGTTAGAACAGGTCTAGGTGTGGTAGAGGAAGCACATGGCAAATAGTTTAATTTTTGTGCTTTGTCAACGTAAAGACTAAACTAGGGCCGGGTAAGGTGGCTCATGCCTGTAATCTCAGCACTTTGAGAAGCTGAGGCAGGTGGATCACCTGAGGTCAGGAATTCAGACCAGCCTGGCCAACATGGCGAAACTCCATCTCTACTAAAAATACAAAACTTAGCCAGACATGGCAGTGCCATGCCTGTAATTCCAGCTATTCAGGAGGCTGAGGCAGGAGAATTGCTTGAACCCAGGAGGCGGGAGGCAGTGAGCCCAGATTGAGCCACTGCACTCCACCTGGGCAACAGAACAAGACTCTGTCTAAAAAAAAAAAACACTAAATTTGACAAACACCATTTCTTTTCACCATCTGCCTTGTCATTTCATGTCTCAACTCTTTGTGGGCTTATTTGTTTTCCCCAAAGCATAAGGATTACATATATCCATCCTTACCTTGAATAATGAAAATATATATAGTATATATGAGGTTTTTTCCACATATTTTCACCACAAACAGCTGTATTATCAGTATTACTGTTTTTGAACTTTGTTGGTCTTGGTAGCATAGAAATGTTTATGAATAATTCCTTGGTGAAGTAACAGGAGTGTTACTGTTACCAGAAAGGGATTCGGATCCAGACCCCAAGAGAGCGTTCTTGAATCTTGCTCAAGAAAGAATTCCGGGCGAATCTGTAAAGTGAAAGTTTATTAGGAAAGTGAAGGAATAAAAGAAGAGCTACTCCACAGGCAGAGCAGCCCCGAGGGCTGCTGGTTGCCCGTTTTTATGGTTATTTCTTGATGATATGCTAAACAAGGGGCGGATTATACATGTGACCCCTTTTTAGACCATACAGGGTGACTTTCTGTCGTTGCCATGGCATTTATAAACTGTCATGGTGCCGGTGGGAGTGTTAGAAGTGAGGACGACCAGAGGTCACTCTGGTCACGATCTTGGTTTTGGTAGGTTTTAGCCAGCATCTTTACTGCAACCTATTTTATCAGCAAGGTCTTTATAACCTGTATCTTATGCCGATCTCTTATCTCATCCTGTGACTTAGGATGCCTAACCATCTGGGAATGTAGCCCAGTAGGTCTCAGCCTTATTTCACCCAGCTGCTCTTCAAGATGGAGTTGCTCTGGTTCAAAAGCCTCTGACACTGTTGTTCTCAGCTTTTCAGTTGTTCTTACCAAGCTTTCTTTCAGAGGCTCCTCTCTCAAGGAACCCTTGTATCTTGTGACGTAAAACAGAACGAGAGAAAGTGGAAGCAGCTGAGTGGACGAAATGAAGGCAGGAGCCCTTCAGCTGAGTGGACGAAATGAAGGCAGGAGCCCTTCTTCTTATCGACTGAACAACTGTGATTTAAAAAAAAAAAGGAAATAGAATGAGAACTATGGAGGGAATTTTGCAGATAGGTTCTTGGGCTCTCTGGGACTAATGACTTGGAGTTAAGGAAAACGTTTGGTATTGGGGATGGTAAATGGGTGACTTACACAGAACAAAGAGATACAATAAGAGAGGAAATGTTAAAGCATTTGAATTAATACTAACGAAGTGGTGCTGTTGTCCTTAGACATTGGGCAAGGTGGGCTGCAGAACTGCTCAACCTTCTAGGTGAAAATGTTGGCCGCTAGGTGGCAATCACATGTCTTGAATAACCAAAGACATCGCAGAACTGAGTAACTGGCCTTCCTGGTGAGTTTCATTAGTCCATCCACTGTTAGAGAATTCTAGTTTCAAAGACTGCTTGAATGCGTTTTAATATTAAATCAATTTGTGAGTGCTCATTATGATTCATCAAAATCCTGGCTCCAAGGAGCTACTGTTTTCAAAACAACTGATGTGTGGTTTTCCTTCCACTGTTTGGGCATTTACACTTAGAGCTTCCTCCTAGTTCTTCTCCTTAGGAACTCGACACTATTTCTGCCATAGAAATGATGTTCCAGGAAAATATTTCCTACAAAAAGAATAAGTAAAACAGGCCTTGGGTCTGAAACAATTGGCCAGCTGGAATTTTGTTTTGTATTATATTCATTTGGTTTTCCTGCTTGGTAGATTTAAGCAAAGCCTTCCAACATTTTACTTTCAAAGCAAGATTCACATTGAAAAAAACATGTTAGACCACAATGTTATAGACACTCATCTGTTTTGATAGATGCCTCTTTTATAGATCTTCTTCATTTGATTTAATATACATTTAAAACTGAATTTGTCTGCCCAGTGAGAGATAAAATAAATACAAATATAATCACTTTACAAAATGCCTAAAATTGGTAACACTCTGCATGTGGTGTTTACAGACATGCATACAACAAGAAATAATCAAATATGATGGTGCCAGCATTGATGGTAGATTTCCATAGCCACATATTTCTTGGATGGTTTATGCTAGCAAGGGAGACCCAGAGAGTCAGATGCACTCAAGCTTTTGGAATGAGGTGGCGCAGCGTCTTCAATCCCCAGGTGATCTCCTGTGATTTTCTAATGGGTCTGCTACCATGCTAGAGAGTGGGTTGCAAAGTTCTGAATAGCTTTGCTTACATTAAGATGCTGGGTGATTTTAAGTTTATTTTTGAAGAGAAAGGAGAGAAGTTTTTCTGAGACATAGCAGGTCGGATGTGGCTGAGCCTGCAGCAAGGCCAGTGAAAGTGATTAAGGGTCACCCATAGCCTAGGAGTGTGTCTCAACAGATGTTTCTGATCTGGCCTCAGACCACCATCAGACTATGATGCCTTAAGTTGTCATATCTGGTAACTGCAAAAACAAACCATTTTAGCTGTCATATAAGATATTTTCATATAAGTATCGGCCTTTTCAAATGAATAATCGTCTTAAGACCTTCAAACAAGAAGTGGTTCTGAGGTTGCATATAAGCCTTATATATTGATGAAAACATCGATTGCAGGCATATTACAGTTGAGTACCAAGTGCTACTGGAGTCGCAGCAACATCAATTCTGGATTATCAATGCTTATATCAAAGGGGAGGCCAATTGTTGACAGGGTAGTAGTCAGGGTAAGTCAATATCTCAGTGGGAAAGCATTTGGGATAGATCTTTTTAGCTTTACCCCCTTACCCACTAAACACTCATTTTTAATGAGGAACAGATTCATTGTGAAGGACAGGTTCACTCATCATTGTGGTGCGACATTGTTCCCATGTCCTTCACTGCCCACACTCTTTTTATTTTTTTAAGACAGGATCTCACTGTGTTGCCCGGGCTGGAGGACAGTGGCGCAATCATGGCTCACTGCAGCTTCGACCTCCCCGGGTTCAGGTGATCCTGACATCTCAGCCTCCAAAGTAGCTGGGACTGCAGGTGCATACTACCACAACCAGCTAATTTTTCTGTCTTTATGTAGAGATGGTTTTGCCTTGTTGCTCAGGCTGGTCTCAAACTCCTGGGCTCAAGTAATCTGCCTGCCTCAGTCTCCCAAAGTGCTGGGAGTGCAGACATGAGCAACCATGCTCAGCCATTGCCTACAATCTTTATCCAGAGTTAATTTGGTGCTTTTCACCCTATTTTTGTGCTCAATCTTAATATCTGATTAATGCCAAAAAGAAATCATCTAATTTCAAAATAACTCAAGTTCATATTATATACAGACATGTTTGTACACATATGTATATGATGATCTTCACATATACAAGTACTCATACATTTATATTTTTATCAGTCATATATACATGCATGTGTGTAAGAGGACTTGGCATTTCTTATTTAAAACTAATAATACATAATATATATAAGAAGAACATAGAATGGAGGGCCATACACCTCCATGTTAGCAGTAGTTACCTCACAAGGGTAGAATTATTTCTTTTGCTGATTTCTCTTCCATTCTTTTTTGTCTGTGTTTTTCATGTTTTCTGCAATAATAAAATATCACTTTTATAAATAGAAAAAGCCATAATGTATTGCTTTTGGAAACGTGTATTTGACTCTAGTAACAAAGTACTATGTTCTAATAAAAAGTCAAGGTAAAATTGGTCTTAGAGCCTGACAGCTCAGGTGACCCTCGATTCACTGCTTGGCTTGGCCAATATCACTTCAGTGTTTTCTCATCTGAAGCAGAGAAGATGATATTTGCCAAACCCTATTCAGGGCTGTTGAGGAATCAAATGAGAAGGTTACCTGAAAGCACTTTGTGATTAGACTGCATATATAAAAATGTGCTGACTTCACTGTTTCAGTTGCATTTTCCATGAGCTGGCTGTGCCCCTCCTGTTATAGGGAGTTCCCAGGAGCCAGGGTCATGCATGAGCCTTCCGGTGGAACTCCCCAAAGACGCTGGTCCCACACTTGGGAACAGCAACAAGAAGACCTGCCAATATCAGAACTGGAAGAGTCCCAGATTTAGTTTCAACAGTCAAGAGTCAAGGTTTGTTTTATCGGATATCCTGACCATGGAATTCCACAGGAACTAGGGTTGTTGAATCAACAATAGGAAACTCAGGTACGCTTGAATTTCAGAGACAGGTACATAACAAATAATTTGGTGTGAGTACATCCCAAATATTGCACAGAATTCACTTACATCAAAAAACATTTGTTGCGAGTTTCCTGTCTATATTTTGTTTGTTAAATCTGGTTATCCTAATGGAAACCTTCACCCTCTCTCACTAGTTTGCTTGGTTGGTTGGTTGGTTTTTACTTATTAGCTTCAGCT
This sequence comes from Aotus nancymaae, assembly GCF_030222135.1. Lineage (NCBI taxonomy): Eukaryota > Metazoa > Chordata > Mammalia > Primates > Aotidae > Aotus > Aotus nancymaae. Next base: position 33,653,908 of record NW_026988425.1, read on the forward strand.
TCTTTTTTTTTTTTTTTTTTTTTTTTAAGAGACAGTCTTGCTCTGTCGCCAGGCTGGAGTGCAGTGGCACAATCTCGGCTCACTGCAACCTCCACCCTCTGGGTTCAAGTGATTCTTCCACCTCAGCCTCCCGAGTAGCTGGGACCAGAGGCGCATGCCACCACGCCTGGCTAATTTTTGTATTTTTAGTAGAGTCAGGGTTTCACCATGTTGGCCAGGACTGTCTCAATCTCTTGATCTCATGATCCACCCACCTTGGCCTCCCAAAGTGCTGGAATTACAGGCGTGAGCCACCGCGCCCAGCCTAGCTTCAGCTTCTTAATGAGAGTTTAGGTTTTATAAATATAGTCATCCCTTGGTGTACAAAGGAGATCGGTTCTAGGACCTCCCTCAGACACGAAAATCCACAGATGCTCAAGTCCCTGATAACAAAATGATGTAGTATTTGCATATAACCTATGCACATCCTCCCGTATGCTTTGTCATCTCTCGATTGCTTAGAATCTCCAGATTGCTAATATAATGTAAATACTATGTAAATAGTTGTTATACTGTGTTATTTAGAAAATAATGACAAGGAAAAAAGTCTGTACATGTTCAGTACAGATACAATTTATTTTCAAATATTTTTTATCCATGGCTAGTTGAATCCAGTCATAGAATTCACAGATAACTGAGGGCCAACTGTACATGCTCAGGGCCTTTCAGATAAGGCACGAACTGTAAGTGCACCTGACATACGTTAAACAATAAGAGGCCATTGCAATAGCATCAGTAGGGCTGGCAGGGTCCTAGGGAAGCACACAGGTGGCTGTTGGGACACCCACCAGCGTTCTGTCAGAACATTGTAAATTGTAGAGAGCATCAAGGGTGACTGTCTGGGCCACATCTTGCCCTTTGATTGACCTGGCCATTGTGCAAAGGAAGCACCTGCAACCATCAACATGTTCACCCACCAGTAGACTGGAGCCATTGTTCATCCTTGGATGTGAAATTGGCCAGGGGCAATTAAGAATTGGGAAACTAAAAAGGCAGCCCGGTGTCAAGGAGGTCAAGATTGGGCCACAGCCTTGCTTCCCACAAGGTCTGTCTTGTCTCTGGATGGTGGGAGAGTTGAGGCAAGGGAGTCTGGAATTATTATAAAAGGTAGTGTTCCTTGAAGCAAACAGCCAGCCAGGCAGCACAGCTTCCAAGCTGAGAGTCTGAAGGGCCTGAGCCAGTGCCCCTTCCCAACCAGTCAAATATCCCAAGTCTCCACCACTGGCCTCTCACTCTAGGGACACCTAAGCATTTCAATTAGACTACAGTATTCTCCCTTCTCTGATAAATTTGTTACCAAAAGAAGACACACTCAAGGATAAAAGAAGAGCCACGAGCCGGATGCAGTGGCTCACACCTATAATCCCAGCACTTTGGGAGGCCAAAGTGGGTGGATTGCAAGTTCAGGAGTTCAAGACCAGACTGGCCAACATGGTGAAACCCCATGTCTACTGAAAATACAAAAATTAGCCAGGCATGGTGGCGGGTGCCTGAAATCCCAGCTACTCAGGAGGCTGAGGCAGGAGAATCACTTGAACCCAGGAAGTGGAGGTTGCAGTGAGCTGAGAGTTTACCACTGCACTTTAGCCTAGGTGACTGAGCGAGACTCTATTCATTACTGATTCAGTTAACATTTATTGAGCATCTACTCCATATCAGGACTGTTCTAAGCTCTGAAGATGCTGCACCGGAAGCCTTTCCCCTTCCACCAGCAGAATATGAGGAAATAATCTGCAAAGTGTAAGTGCTTCTCCAGCTGCTAATTGCACAAAAGCAGGTACTATGTTACTCTGAGGTTTAGTTCTACCTCGTTCCCCATCTTCATTGACCCATCTCATTTTGAATAATCACCAGAGAAGCAAGGAGGATGTTATTAGATGAATTGTTACCCAAACAATTATTAGGATGTTATTAGCTGTGTTACCCAAAAATTCATATGTTGAAGTTCTGATCCCCAGTATCTCATTTGCAGACGGGGTCTTTGCGGATGATCAAGTTGAGATGAGGTGATGGGGATGGGTCCTAATCCAATATGATTGTGTCCTTATGAAAAGAGGAAATTTGGACGCAGAGACAGACATGCACACAGGGAGAGCACCATGTGAAGATGAAGGCAAGAATCGGGAGGATACATTTTCAAGCCAAGAAACACCCAAGATTGCCAGGAAACCAGCAGAAGCTAGAAGGAAGACATGGAACAGAATCTCCTTCACAGTCTTCAGAAGGAGGCACTCCTGCCACCATCTTGATAATCCTAGACTTCAAGCTTCCAGGACTGTTCAAGCCTCTAGAACAATACATGTCTGTTGATTAAGCCATGCAGTTTGTGGCATTTTATTATAGTAGCCTTAAGAAACGAATACAGGGCCAGGTACGGTGGCTCATACCTGTAATCTCAGCACTTTGGGAGGCTGAGGCAGGAGGATCACCTGAGATCAGCCTGGGAAACATAGTGAGACCCTGTCTACTAAAAATAAAAATAAAAAATTAGCCAGGTGTGGTGGCACCTGTAGTCCCAGCTACTCAGGAAGCTGAGACAAGAGGATCATTGAGCCTAAGAGGTCAAGGCTGCAGTGAGCCATGATCACACCACTACACTCCAGCCTGCTTGACAGAGAGAGACCCTGTTAAAAAATAATAATAAAAGAAATCAATGCAAAGAGCCTTGGTCGGACTGTGCTATTCTCCTTGCTTAGGCTACAAGTGGGTGCAGTGTCCCATAGCAACCTCAGAACACAACTGGCCCATAACACTCTAAGGCCAAGGCCCTTGAAACTTTTGAAGAGTTGCCAAAAGCAAGTCAGGGCCTGAGGGACTGCCTAGGGCTAGAGCTCTGGGGCGAACCTGTTCCTTCACACTAGCCGGCTCTGACTTCCCACAGGGTCCACTGACTTTCTTCACACCTTCCCCTGGCCCTCATAGATATAGGGCCTGTCCTTGGGCCTCTCCAGCATCTCCCAGGCCACAGCCCTACTCTGCTTCTGTTTTGAGGACTAACATTCATTTTTCATTGCTTGTTCTTCTGATTCCCAATGATTTGCCCAGTCCTGATTTTGCCTCTGGCTCTCTAGCTTAGACACAGAGAGCTCATGGAGGCTGTGCTGAAATTTGAACCAGGGATTGGACAAGAATGTCAGAGGCTGCTTAGGGATCATGGAGGGAAGGAGGGTTATAGAGCAAGAATACATCTGGCTCAGATCATAGAAAAATCAAAACTACTCATACTTTGAGTTTCCCAAGTGCTGTGGTGTGTATCACCTTCAAGCTATACAATACAACCTCTGGGGGACAGTTAAGGTCGGTGTTGTTATTATTTTATTTATATCTCCACGTGAAAAAATGAAAGAACTGAGGCTCACTCCAGTTACAAAACTTGACTAAAATCACAGAGTCCATGTGGGAGCCAGCATTTGGTTCTAAATACAAGTTCTTTCTGCCCTGCCATGCTCTCCTCACATAGATCAGCACTTAGAAGCTACAGGAGAATGCAGAGCCTGGACTGAGATGACGCAGGCAGACCAGACCAGACATACTGACTCGGCTCTCCCTCCTCAGCAAGTAGCGACTGGCCAAATACCACACACGAATAACAAACACCTTGCATTTATATAACACCTCACAACCAACAGTGTTCTTACAAGCATTATCTCATTCCATCCTCCAAATCACCCCATGAGGTAGGCAGGGTAAACTCAGTTATTCTTTTCTGAGACAGGGTCTCACTCTGTCACCTAGGCTGGAGCGCTGTGACGCTATCACAGCTCACTACAGCCTCGACCTCCCAGGCTTAGGCAATCCTCCCACCTCAGCCTCCCTGAATAGCTGGGAGTACAGGTGTGTACCACCACACCTGGATAATTCTTGTATATTTTATGGAGATGGGTTTTTGCTATGTTGCTGAGACTGTCTTGAACTCCTGGGCTTAAGCAATCCACTCACCATCTCCCAAAGTGCTGGGCTTTATAGGTGTGAGCCACCGCACCCACAAACTTGGTTATTCTTATTTTACAGATGAAACAACTAAGTAAAGGCGAGTTAAACTCCTGGTCCATAGTCACAAAGCCAGGAGAAGTGGGACTTAAACCCAGTGTTTCTCTTAAAGTCCATCTTCTTTCCTACTGCTCAGGAACAGAGTACAATCCAGGGATCTTTTCCCGCACCCAGGACAGACATTACTAATTGATCACAGCATTTTGCCCAGATTTAGCCTTAGGATCCTCCTCAATATAGTTCTCCAGGCAGCCCTTGTCAGCCAGAACAGATTAGCAAGATGAAGACCTTTTCCTGCCTACCCTAAGCAGTGCCAATAACTGGCTCAGGTCACAGAGACCAAGTGTATAAATCCATCTGATTAGAAATCTGGCTAAAACAAGGAAGGAAACAACAGACACTGGGGTCTGCTTGATAGGGGAGGGTGGGAGGAGGGGGAGCAGCAGAAAAGATAACTATTGGGTACTGGCCTTAATATCTGGATGATGAAATAATCTGTACCACAGACCCACATGACCTGTGTTTACCTATGTAACACGTCTTCACATGTATCCCCAAACCTAAAATAAAAGTTAAAATAACAGTAATAATAATTTTCATAATGAAATGAAGATTCAGCTAAAGATAAATCAAATAATATTTTAAAAACTCATTTTATTCATTAATTATACAATAAAGTTAAATACATATACTTGTAAAGTATATAACATAAGGAAATCTGGTTCAAGATTCAAGAAGAGCTTAAATTTGTTTTCTCCTACCTGTTAATTTACAACCACTACAAAAAGAATAATAGCTAACATTGGCTGGGCGCGGTGGCTCATGTCTGTAATCTCAGCACTTTGGGAGGCCAAGGCGGGCAGACCACTTGAGGTTAGGAGTTTGAGACCAGCCTGACCAACATGGTGAAGCCCTGTCTTCACTAAAACTACAAAAATTAGCCAGGCATGGTAGCGGGCACCTGTAGTCCCAGCTATTCAGTGGACTGAGGTAGGAGAATCACTTGAACCCGGGAGGTGGAGGTTGCAGTGAACTGAGATTGTGCCACTGCGCTGCAGCCGAGGCAACAGAGCAAGACTGTCTCAAAAAAAAAAAATAGTAATAAAAATAGCTAACATTTTTATGAATACTTACTCTGTGTCTGGTGCTATATCAAATACTTCTTCTGTATTTCCTAAAAAGTAGATCCTATTCTTCCCATTTTAGAGATAAAGGAATTGAGGCTTTGAGGAATTAGGAAACTTGCCAGATGCAACCTCATACTGCCAAATTCCACAAACTTCACTGCCTCATTACACTGTCTCCTAGACCGTAGACCAACGCTTTCCTGATTCTTTGTGAAGGGAAGCATGTCTTACTTTTCCAAATCCTTGAAATCAACTGCTTGGATAGGGAAGAAAACAATAAGGGATGTAGATACCAACAGTAAGATTGTCGAACAAAGCAGGCTCTATGAGGGGTGGCCAATGGGCAGCTGCTGGCAGTGGCAGATGGGGGTTGCACAATATGAAGAGGGCTTGGACACGTGAACTGGAGTGTTCACACGTGTAGGCACAAAGCCCATAGCTGTGCAGGACAGCAAACCAATGGTGGGAAGAGACTGGGCTGGGGACTAGCTTTTCCCACAATGCTGCATTCTGGCATGGACTTCAGAGGGGTCCACAAAGCTAAATTTGACCCTGGATTTGTACACTTAGTCTCTGACCTGAGCCAGTTACAGGCACTGCTTAGAGCAGGCTGGAAACTGACCAACACAGAGCACTTAGCCTCCCCTCCAGGAACAGTGGAGATGCTGGTGACCTAGGAAAAGGGCTTTGGACTGCATTCTGGGGCCTTGTCACCCCATTGAACTTACTGTCTTTGGTAAGGTTTTCTCAGTTTGTGTTCTGTACCTGAATTCAACCTCTCTGCTATGGACTGACTTTCTAAAATTCATATGCTGAAGCTCTACCCTCCGATGTGATAGTGTTTAGAGAGGGTTTTTGGGAGAGGCTACATGAGATCATATGTGTAGAGCCCTTATAATGGTATTAGTGCCTAATAAGAAGAGACGCCAGAGAGCTTGCTTTCTCAGTCTCCACCATGTGAGGGCATAGCAAGAAGGCAGCCATCTACAAGTCAGGAAGAGAGTCCTCACAGGGAACTAAGCATACTGGCACCCTGACTTCCCAGTCTCCAAAACAGTAAGAAATAAATTTCAGTTGTTTAAGCCAGTTGTTTATGGTATTTTGTCATAGCAGCCCAAGCTGACTAAGACTCTCTGATCCTCCTTCAGATCATCAACCCCACTCTTCCCCATCTGCCTGACTTGTATGGATGTGGTTCTTGAACACTGTCACTCAGGTCTTCCTTGGACCATCAAAGCCCAATATCAACACCACCCACCCCGCCTAGCTTCAAGAAACCTCAAGTCTAGAAGCTCTCCAAGCCCTGCTGTCTCAGACAAAGAAGCTGACAAACATGTTGAGACTCTGTGCAGCATAGTTCGGTGAGAGCCATTTGATGATGGTGCATTGGGATTGTACAGGAAGAGAGGGCAGGAAGGACAACAGAAATAGGCTTGACCTTATCGTCCACCTTAAGTAAGTACTGAGAATGGCACTCATCAAAATTTAGAGAGAGTGAAAAGCAAACGGAAAGTGTTCCTTGGCTTTCACGTTCTTATACGGTTATAAGAGTCTTTCAAGGGCTTGAGTGAAACCAAGCAGTTTCATTTTGCTACAAGTTCCTGCAAGACAATCTCCAAATTCCAGTGGCCTGCTTTTATCCACTCTCCCTTCTTCAAGTTTGAATACTCCTGTACAGACTTACTGCAATTTCACTTGAAGCCATTTTTGTCTCATCCAGTTTCATCTCCCAGCTCATGAGCTCACAGGTTTTGCATGATTTCAATATGAAGTCATCAGCTAGGCCCAGCTTCCTGGACAGACTTTAAACCCTTAGGATCCTTTGAATAAACTAGAAGTAAGTCCCACAGTTTGCACTGAAACATAAAACCCAGAGTTTCTCCCAGGTGTTCTCATATATGTGTATATTATATGGTTCACATCTTGCTCTGTTTCTTAAACACTGAAACCTCCCATCCTGCTTCTCCTCTACTCAGCATGTGCACCAGCCCTCTCACAGGAGGGAGAGACCCAGAAGGAACTCACAGGAGTCAAGTGGTCAAAGCTCAGGAAATACTAGAGCTCTCTGTTTTATATAGAATTACGTAAGTACATGTTAGAACTAAAGCAACACTGAGTTTCTGGAGGATGAAGAAAAAGAAAATTCCATTCTAAGTCAACTACATAAATAATGGAAAATTGTGTATATTTCAAGTATCCATTAATAGAGTCCACATTCTGAAACCAAGCCAAAATGTGTAGGCCTGGAATTCTGGAATGCGTATTGACTGAACATTCCTTATTTCCAGTCATAGCCAAAAACAAAAATCACATTGTGGTATCAGAGCCTCCATTCTTTCTCAAATATTCATGGGTTCTCCTTGAGCAATGGCTATAAAAGAGTTTATAAAAACAACAGCAACAACAACATGAAAGTCATGATGATGACAACTTAAATTTATAGTTTGAGTTTTAAAAATAAGACAAAAACAATTTGATCATTTGTAAAAATCTATATAACTCTCTCTAATTTGATTTGAACAAGTATTATTAATTGAGACCCTATTATGCTCCCACTACTGTGCTGTTCTAAGAAATATGATAAAACTATATTAAATAATTTCTTTTCTCATAGAGTAACAGAGGCAAATATTGAATGTGTGAGATAATTAGAGAACAACCAAGGGAAAATAATCTGAGCCATGTTGCTGCTATTAAACCTGGTAGGTAGTCAACAATAGAAAGATCAGAGAAGGTAAACAGGTAGAAAAGTATTAATTCAAGACAAAGTCATCAAAATAGTCCTTGATGCCTGGGTAAGGTCTGGGAGGTTTCTGATCTAATGCTCACGTAGGTGACTTTGCTCTGAAAGGGGATAAATCTAAATACAACTTTTCCCAGGGAGAGTTTAGAAAATGGCCAAATGGGAAAGAGCTACTCAGAACCCATCCCCTTGGTAGATTAGAGCTGCTCCAGGTCTGGAAAGCCTCCAGAGGAGCAGACTAAATCACGTAGAAAAGCTGGAGGGGAAGCCAGAGTGGGTGATTGGCCATTGCAGAGCACCAGACCCAGTTTCTCAGACACCTTCTACTTGTTTTCTGCCTGCATTTGGAGGCGATGTTGTTAGGAAGAGTATAAGAAGCTAGGCTGAGGAAGGTTAAAAAATCTGGTTGTGAGAAGTAAGCAATGTATGAGAAGGCTCGATGGATGCATACCCTTTATAACAACTTCTTCACTATTCTTATAGACATTAAGAAGTCTAAAATGGAATAACTTCCTTCCTCCATAGTCTTCAAAATCTGGTCATTTTTCTATATTGCTGATTTTATTCAATGCCACTTTCATTATTCTAGCCATTCTGAAAAAAATTTCTCTCTTCACTGTGTAGGAGGGAAGAAACATTTCTTCCATTAACTGTGTTCATTGACTGAGACCTGTGAATTAAACTGACAAAAGATGGACTAACAGGAGAAAAAATGTATTTACACATGCAATGTATGTACACACTGGAGTGCTCAGTAACGAGTAACTCAAAGGTGTGGTTAGAGTTTGGAGCTTATACACCTAACTTAATAGGGGAAAGGTAAGAAAGAGAAATGGCTCCTATGGGAAAAATAAATAGGTTTCTTTAGGAAAGACAAATGGGTTCTTTAGAAGAACAAATAGGAGATAAAAAACTTTGATCATAACGTTTATACGTGTATGAGTGTTGTTTCCATCTTCAGGGACATAACAATTCCTCTAAGAGAAGGTTTACGACAGATTTACTCTTAGTCTATCTTCTGCGGGCAGACCAGCCTCAAGTATTTATAACAGTCTTTATTTCTCAGACATTTTTACATATATTCAGATAAGTAAAGCTCCAAAAAGCCTTCTTTCTGTGTCTGTTGAATCTGAAATATCTTCAGGTTAAAATAATCTTCATACCAACTCTGGGGTTCTAAGGATGCCCCCACACCTGCATCTCTGCTTTCAGTACATGGCCAAATCTTCTGCTAAAACTACAAGTTTCTGAAGAATTGTATTAATCATTTGTTCCCAGAATCTAGAGTAGTGCTGGTACATGGCTTATCCATTCACAAGATACTTTTGAATAAATTAGTAAATAAAGTAAAACAGAGTATTGTTTTCCTAATATTTATAAAACAGCAACAAACAAAAACCCTGATACATATAAGAGGCTAATTCCGTCACAAAGATGTAGCTTAAGCCCTGATCTGTCTCCTGAGATACCCACCTGTATTCTTAACTTTTTATGAGGCATTTCCACTAGAAGGTTTCATAGGCATCTCAAATTCAACATTTCCCACAAAGAACCCCATTGGTTTTCCTGTTCTTCATATGTTTTCTAATTCATTGAACAATGTTACCCAACTGCCCAAGCTATATAAATGTTACTTGTCATTGACCCCATCTTTCTCACCCCCTATAGTAAATTATCATGTTGAATCTACCTCTAAAATACCTCTGGAATGAGCATAGACGTTTCCTCAAAATTTAAAATTATTATCCAGCAATTCCATTTCTGAGTATATGTCTAAAAGAAATGAAAATTGGTCTCAAAGAAAAATCTGCACACCAATGTTCAACACAGTGTTATTCATAACAGCCAAGAGGTTGGAGAAACCTGGATGTGCACCAACAGATAAATAGATAAAGAAAATGTGGTATGTACATATGATAGAATATTATGCAGTCATTAAAAAGAGATAAATTATGTCACATGCTACAACGTTGATGAACCTTGAGGATATTATGCTAAGCAAAATAAGCCAGTCACAAAAAAACAAATACTGTATGATTCCACATATATAAAGTATCTAAAGTAATCTAAATCACAGAAACAGAAAATAGAAAAGTGATTACCAACAGCTGGGGAAAGGAGAAAATGGAAATTAGTGTTTAGTGGGCACAGAGTTTCAGTGTTGCAATATGAAACATTTCCTAGAGATCTTTTGCACAACAATGTGAATATATAACACAAACTAATTATACACTTAAAAATGGTTAAGATGGTAAATTTAATAATATGTGTTTTTTACTACAAGTTTTTTATTTAACTGCAGCAGGGCTTATGAATTAGCCTGAAGACATCTCGTTCAGCCTATTCTATTCTTGTTGAGCTAAATAACAGTTACTAAAGAAGTAATCAGCTATAGACTGATACAGATAAATTCAGCCTATCTTAGATGGCTGATATTTAAGGATGCCATCTAAAATAGGTTGACTAAATTAAAGCCATTTTTTTCATTTATGCCCCAGTGGGGCATTGCCAGCCAGGGGTCTCCACAATGTCACTTTGCAAGCCAGGGACTCCTGGCTGACAACACCCCACTGGGACCTCACTCAGCCATCCTGACATGCTCCAGCTCACCTGTGTTAGCTTATACCTGCATTCTGGTTTTCTGGAGCTCTTGTACTGAGCCCAAGAAGAATTAAGTTACACAGAACATTAGAGTGTGAGGAGAGAGGAGAATTTTATTGAGCAACGAAGACAGCTTTCAGCAGAGAGGGAGTGGGGGGATGGTTCCCCCATGTGATTGGGTCCAGAGTGTTTTATGGAGAATGGGGAGTGCATGCTGATTGGTTTGTGAGTATGCAAAAAGGGTTAAAGCAAAGGCCCACTTAAAGATGAACACAAAGGTGTAAAAAAATCAAGTAGGAAAGGGTAGGTATATGCAAAATAGGTGAAGCATGGGGACCAATCAGAAGAAAACATGCCAAATGGGAAGACAAGTTCCCTATCAAGTCAGAGGATTTAACCTGCAGCTTGGCTTTCAGACTTTAAACTGTCTTCGGCTTGGAGGTGGGATTTCGCCAGGGCATTTGTCTGCCTCTATCAATGTCAGAATGAAGACTTGGAGACGTGCTGCTACTTCCATTGGTAAGAGGACAGTAACAGTGTTTTTTCACTCCTGTCACTTCTATTTATCTCTATATTGGTTTTGTTTTGGAAAATACAATGAAAATATTTTTTAAATTTGTTATATAAATGGTTCATGTAAAAACACTCAAATGATACCATTTAATTTTCACCCTGATGACATATTCAGAAATCTTCTGGACCAGATATTTTCCTTCCTTCCATCGTTTCTTATGAATAATATATACTAGCTTTTACCCTCATTCCTCCTAAGAAAGCAATTACACAAAGCGAGTATTGCAAAAAACCAATGTGAAGTATGACTATTTTTGAAAACAAAGGAAAGTTTTTCAGGGGCGATGTGGAATTACCGAACAAATTTTGATGAACTCCAGGGACTGGCCAACTAGACCCAGCAAAACAAAAAAACCTCTTCAATTACAACTATGTGTCTTGGCTTCTCTAAGGAAAAGGGAATGGGTTTTGGTAATTGCAGTGTTTTGCTTTGGTTTTTTTGTTTGTTTGAGATTTTTCATTTGTGTTCGGTTTTTTTTTTTTATAAATTTGTAACATTTTTGAGATTGTTTTCTAAAACAAAAACAGACCCAAAAAACCCACTAGATTTTAGCTCTCAGTTCCAGGGGGAAAAAATCAGCCTACCCTCAATTTGAACTTGTATCCATGTGGTCATAATTAAATGCCTCAAGAGAACTTAAAATCATCAGCAAACATCTGACCATATTGTGACATGTCCAGCTACACATACTAGAATGTGGCTGGGCAGTGTTTGACATTTCTGAAATGGCATCTATAAAGGACAGAAAGGAAATGCTGAATAAGCACCAGGAAAAAAGTAATAAGGAAGGAGATTATTTTCTTTTCATCATATACATGGGTCCAGGTGCTCAAAAACTATACACAGAATGAACTTGAAATTGAAACTTGAGGAATTCAATAGGGTCTCCAAAACATCCTGGAGACATGTAGGATGCTGCTCTGGCCAGATGGAAGGAAATGGGAGGAGGAAGTTAATTACATTTTAGGGCAGTGGCTGAGGCTTTATTGCATTGGTAACATATGAGAGAAGTTTTGAAAGAATGGGAAGCATTTTGAAGGACAGGGAAGTGAGAAAGGGACCTAAGGGTGCAGGACGAGACCTTTACAGCTGCAAAAATGGGCTGGGTTCCCGGTTTGTTTGCTAGACAAGGGGAAGATAACTGATATGGTTTGACTGTGTCCCTGCACAAATCTCATCTTGAAATGTAGCTTCCATAATTCCTGTGTGTTGTGGAAGAGACCCAGTGGGAGATGACCGAGTCACGGAGGTGATTTCCCCTATTCTGTTTTCATGGTAGTGAATAAGATGAGCCAGTTTATCGATATGGGTGGTGCCAACTGATCCATCAAGTGCAGGATCTGCAAAATATCTCAAGCTGAGTGTTTCATGATCTGCCAATTCATCCTCAACCGTGGTCCCCAGGGGGTCCATGGAATGCGTTTTGAAAACCACCAATCTAGCCCACTCTGCTCACCTTTGACACTCAGAAAGGTTAAGTGACTTCCAAGGTCACCACAGTAAAGCAACTCATAAAAGTAAAATTATAATCCAGGCTCTGAGCTTTCTGTGTGTCTACTTACCAAAGCTACTGTAGGGACTGAGGGAAAACTTCCCATTTGCCCTCTTGCAGGTTCACTGAAAACCATCTGACAAAAAGTAGATTCATAGGAGAAAAGAGTCATTCAAAATGTCTTCAGTGTGCACACATAGGAGTCATACAAAATATGAAAACTCAGCTGGGCATGTTGGCTCACAGCTATAATCCCAATACTTTGGGAGACTGAAGGGGGAAGATTGCTTAAGCTCAAACGTTTGAGACCAGACCAGCCTGGGCAACATAGTGAGACCCCATCTCTAAAAAATAAATAAATAAGCTGGGAAGGGGCACACACCTGTGGTCCCAGCTACTCAGGAGGCTGAGGTGGGAGAATCGCTTGAGCCAGGGAGGTTGAGGCTGCAGTGAGTCATGTCATACACCTGCACTCCAGCCTAGACAAGAAAGCAAGACCCTGTCTCTGAAAAGAAAAAAACCATTAAAAGAAATATTAAAACTTAAAGGGCCAGATGGTTGATGCTCTTATACCATCTTGAAGTTACAGAAAGAATAGAGGCCCAGAACATGGCAAGACACGTTATGGGATGGAGAGAAAAAAAGATAAGGTAAGCAAGGATGATCTTGATATCAGATGAAAGTCACAGGTAACAGCTCTCAGAAAGAAGAGATGCAGCCTGTGGTTAAGTCTAGATCCAGACAGGTCCTCCAAGAAAACTTGGATGTTTATTTTGCTAATGTAGATTTTTTTCTACAGATGCAAATCTCCTCCACAAAAGGCAGATTTTCAGGGTTATTCCATTGTGAGGACCTCTGGATAAACATCTCAAAAGATATCAATAAACTATATTTTGGGTTGAAATATTTTTGGTTTCCCTTACCACCACCTGGGTGAATATGAGATACCACCTTGTATCTCAGTCTCCCTGTTTGATTCCCTAGTGTTAAGGATTGGGTTGTGTCCCGTAAGATATGAAGCCATTGTCACAGGGTTAACAAGAATTCCAGACAGAAATATAGTTTATAACTAAGCATTAATCAGATTGAGAGAAGAAAAAGGAAGAAACCAGTCATGTAGGCAGTTAGGGTAAGTCCTTGATTGAATTCTTTCAAACAAAAGAACAGCCTGAAAAATCAAGCTGCGGGCACAGATAAGGGAACTTGCATATGGAGGGGCTTGCCTAAGACATGCCCACAGTCACACAGATAAGAAAGCCTACACAGGCATCCCTGCAATGGAAAATTCCATCCCTTGACACAGGCGCAGTAAGGGTAACAAAGCAATATGGAGTAACTCAAGCTAAGGGCCCACATGCACATTAGGAGTACTGGGTGGAGCTACCAGAAATTCACAACTTATGCAAATGAGACACCCAGCCCTCATCAGTTCCTTATAAAAGCCTTTTCATTCAACTGTAAAAATGGCAACCCTCTTTGGAGCCACCTCTCCACAGCAGAGAGCTTTCTTCTTTTGTTTATTAAACTTTCGCTACAACCTTACTCTTGGTGTCTGCACTCCTTAATTTTCTTTGTTGTGAGACAAAGAACTTTGAGTGATACCTCAAGCAGTGAAGGACTGCTACATTGTGGTGCATTGGCAAGAGTGTAACAGGCTGCACTGTTGTTGCTAGAAGTAAATCCATATGGGTCTGCAGCAACCTCAGTTCTTGCATCCTCAGAAGAAAGAATTCAACTGAGGGGCATAAGGCAGAAGAAGAGACAAGTTTTAGAGCAGGAGTGAAACTTTATTAAAAAGCTTTACAGCAGGAATGAAAGGAAGGAAAGTACACTTGTAAGCAGGCAACTTGAGAGATCAAGTGTGCCATTTGACCTTTGACTTGGGATTTTATAAATTGGCATGCTTCCAGGGTCTCACATCCCTTGTCCCCTGATTCTTCCCTTGGGGTGGGCTGTTTGCATGTGCAGTTGCCTGCTAGCACTTGGGAGGTGAGTAAGCATAGTGTGTTTACTGGAGCTGTATGCGTGCTCACTTGAGGCATTCTTCCCTTACCAATGAAATGTCCCTAGAAGATCATATGCCAGTTAAATTCCACTATTTTGCCTCTTAATGTACATGTTTGAGCCCATTCACCCAACCCCTGAGATCTTATTAGGAAGCTGCTGATCACCAGTTTCAGGTTTTTCTATCTACTGGGGACTGCCTTTTCCTGGGGCCAACTACAGCCGATTATTATTTTAGAGAGATAGCTTAACAACTGCCTGACCATCACCTGATGGTCCCCTGACATTTCTGGTGGGTGTCTGGTGGGGGAAGCCCTCTCCTGCTCTGCTCATGTCTGACCAGCTACCTACTGTAACACTGTGGCCCACTTCCTTATAACCAAAAGCGATGTAGTACCAGACACTGACCATTTGCATCCACACTGTTTCTACAGATAGGAACTTCTGATGTTAGAATCATAAGGCTTTTGCCTAAGAATTTGCTTAAGCAGATCCTGAGTTCCAGCAGAACAGCTGACACCAACCACTTTAAAGACCCCCACAGAGGAACCAAATCAGTGTGAGAATATATTTTTTTTACCTCCCTGTCCCATGACTTCACCCTGCACTCTTAGGCCATCAACAATCTCCACACTTTAACCCACTCCAAAACTCTTAAAAGCTCTAACCCCACATTCCCCAGGGAGATGGATTTGAGGCTTCCTCCTGTCTCATCTCCTCATTTAACAGCCTTATGATTGAACATCTTTCTCTGCTGCAACCCTGTATTTTGGCATAGTGACTTGTTGTGTGTACTAGGCAATGAACCTATTATGTTTACAAATGTATACGTTGAAGTCCTAAGTCCCTGTACTTCAGAATGTGACCTTATCTTATGTCACAGACATAAGATTCCAAATATAAGTAGTTAATATGAGGTCATTAGGACAGGCTCTGATCCAATATGACAAGTGTCTTTACATAAAGGTGAAAGTGGGGGGCAGATGCACAGAGGGAGAATGTCATGTGAATATCAAGGTAGAGATCAGGTGATCAAGCTGCAAGTTACAAGCTGAGATCAGGTGATCAGCTACAAGCTGAGGAATATCGAAGATGGCCACAAACCAACAGATGACAGACGCTAGGGAAGAGACATACAGCAGATTCTCCTTCAGTGTCTTCAGAAGGAAACAACCCTGTTGAAACCACCTTTGCAAACTTACAACAGTAAGAGAAATCAGATATAGCTGACCCCATTTTGTCTGTAGCCTCACAGGTTGGCTGGTCACAGATGTTTCTTTACTTGAGAACAAGGCCCCTGAAATGGCACTACAAAGCTATAATCAGAGTCAGTGCACACCATCAAGCTGGCATATATGTGGGAAGAGACACAGAACCTTTAAAACAATTGAATAATTAAGCCCTCCTAGATGGTTTCTAGTCAGTTGCAATTGGCAAACCCAACTCCGTGGAACTCAAAGAGCAAGTTACTGTCTCACACAACCAGGCAGGACAGGGAGGTGACTGAGGAAGACTAGAGCCTGGGCCCCAAGGCCTCCAGGACTTTTTCCACCTCCTCTCAGCTGCCAGCATCATTCTTTTCTACCCACATGACACAGAGCATGGCCCCAGGCCACTGCAACCAGCCTTAGGCACCAAGAGACAAAAATGAGCTTTTTTTTTTTCCATCAGCCCCAGCCAGGAAAATCCTTGGAGAGGCTTCAGCTTGGCCCAGCCAAGTCGCACACCCACCCCTGTGGTCTAGAGAAGGGGTGGAGGCTGCTGGACCAAGCAATCACCGTTGCTACTGCACATCCCAAGAAACCCAAAGTATATCACCTCCTACATGCTCTGGGCACTTTAAATTTCAGGGACCAGTACACGGTCCCCCCTGGAGAGAAGGAGAAAAAATATTTTTCCTCTGCCCATCTCAGGTTCTCTGGATGAGGCCCTATAAATTAGATTCACAAGAGACAGATAAACAAGAGAAAAACGAACAGAAGTTTACTAACATGTGGATCATGTCTCCACAAGGGCACACCCAGTGATGAGCAACCCAAAGGGGTGGTGAAAACTTGGGCTTATATAATATATCATCTTAAGCTAAACAAGGCAAAAAGGAATTGGAACTTTGAGGTCGGGAGGCAAGTGATGAGAAGGTAACCAGCAGAAGTACGGCAAACAAGGGTAAGGTTGGTAGTGCAGATTGAAGTCAGTGCCATCTCCAATGATAACAGTTAAGAGTCCTGCTCTTCCTGGTAGGTGACACCTTTTATATAAAAATCTCCTTTATAAATGTAATTCTTATTTATTTTTATTTTATTTTATTATTTTTTTTTTTTTTGAAAGAAAGAAAGAGAAAGAAAGGGAGAGAGAGAACAGGATTCTTGCTCTATTGCCCGGACTGGAATGCAATCTAAAAATAGGTATTAAAAACCTCTTTTATGCCGATATTTGTGCTTAACAGTGGAGACAGGAAGGAATAAGGGAAGAAAATAACAAATAAGCAGCCAACCAATATTTCATTTAAATCTGTGAAATGCTATGCAAATGCTGAAGAGTGATTTACTTCCAATTATGTGGTCACTTTCAAAATAGGTGTAATGTGAGACAGAAAAATGTATGTTCTGTGGACCTGGGGTGAAGAATTCTATAAATAGTCACTGAGTTTACTTGTTCCAGGTCTGATTCTAATCATAGATGTCCCTGTTAATTTTCTATCTCGTTGATCTGTCGATTATTAACAATGTGGTGTCAAAGTCTCCTGCTATTATTGTGCGGAAGTCCAAGTCTCTTTATAAGTCATTAAGAACTTGTCTTATGTATCTGGGTGCTCCTATATTGGGTGCATATATATTTATGAACATTGACTCCTGTTGCTGCATTGATCCTTTTACCATTATGTAATATCCTTCTTTGTTTCTTTTGGTCTTTGTTACTATTAAAGTCTATTTTGTGAGAGACGAAAGTTACAACTCCTGTTTGTTTGTTTTTTTCTCTCCATCTTATTGGTGAGTCTTCCTCCAATCCTTTATTTGAGTCTTTGTGTGTCCTTGCTTATGAGATGGATCTGGATACAGCGTACCAATGGGTTTTGACTTTTTATTCAATTTGCCTGTCTGTGTCTTTGATTGGGGCATTTAATCCCTTTAAATTTAGGATTAATATTGATATTTGTGAGTTTAATATTGTCGTTTAATGCTACCTGGCTATTTTGCCCATTAGTTGATATAGATTCTTCATTATGGAGATACTATTTACCTTTTGGTAAGTTTTTGGGATGACCGATACTGGTTGTTCCTTTCTGTGTGTAATGCTTCTTTCAGAAGCTCTTATAAAGCAGGCCTGGTGGTGATGAAATCTCTGAGTGCTTGCTTGTTTGTGAAAATTTTTATTTTTCCTTCATTTATGAAGCTTAGTTTGGCTGGATATGAGACTCTGGGTTGAAAATTCTTTTCTTTGAGGATATTGAATATTGACCCCCACTCTCTTCTAGTTTGTAGGGTTTCTGCTGAGAGATCTGCTGTGAGTCTGATAGGCTTCCCTTTATGGGTAACCTGACCTTTCTCTCTAGCTGCCCTTAGAAATTTCTCTTTTATTTCAACCCTGGTGAATCTAATGATTATGTGTCTTGAGGTTGCTCTACTTGAGGAATATCTTTGTGGTGTTCTCTGTATTACCTGGAGTTGAGTATTGTCCTGCCTTACTAGGTTAGGAAACTTTTCCTGAATAATATCCTGAAGAATATTTTCCAGCTTGGATTCATTCTCTTCATGACATTCAGGTACACCTATCAAACATAAATTAGGTCTTTTCACATAGTCCCATATTTCTTGGAGACTTTGCTCATTCCTTTTTACTCTTTCTTCTCTAATCTTGTCTTCTCGTTTCATTTCATTAAGTTGGTCTTCGACCTCTGATATCCTTTCTTCTGCTTGATCAATTTGACTGTTAAAACCTGTGCATATTTCACGGAGTTCTCCTACTGTATTCTTCAGTTCCATTAATTCACTTATATTCCTCTCTAAATTGTCTATTCTCATTAGGATTTCGTCAAACCTTTTTTCAAGGTTCTTAGTTTCTTTACGTTGGGCTAGAACATGTTCTTTTAACTCACAGAAGTTTCTTATCATCCACCTTCTGAAGCCTAATTCTGTTACTGGAACACACTCGTTCTCCATCAGGCCTTGTTCCCCTGTTGATGAGGAACTGTGATCCCCTGTAGATGCAGAGGCATTCTGATTTTGGGTATTCTCAGCCTTTTTATGCTGGTTTCTTCCCGTCATTGTAAATTTATCCACCTGTCATCTTTGTAATTACCGACTTTCAAATTAGGTCTCTGAGTGGACATCCAACTTGTTGATTCCCAGCGCCGAAATCTGAGCAACCCACTGCTCCAGCCAAAACAGCGGTGTTAAGATTCATGGTGCTTTTCTGCCCGGGAATCTCTGGTCTGGCTTCCCTCTTGAGTCCCTTTTTCAATCAGCTGAATGCGCGACTCTGCCTTCCTGGAGCTCCAAATGTCGACCAGAAGGGGACCCAGTCCCATTTACTCTGCACTGAGAACCGCCGCGCGAAGGCACCGGCAAAACCACTGCGCCGGCCACAAGAGTCACGCTGGTGACCCATGGGGCTCCACCACTGGGAATCTCCTGGTCCTTGAGTAACAAATATTCGTCTGAAAGTGTGGCGTCCTCTCGTTCTCTGCACTTTCACCGGGAGCTACAATCCTGAGCTGCTAGTGATCAGCCATCTTGGATCTCTCTCCTTTCATTTATTTATTTTTTATTTTTTTGAGATGGAGTTTTGCTCTTGTTGCCCAGGCTGGAGTGCAATAGTGTGATCTCAGCTCACTGCAACCTCTGCCTCCTGGGTTCAAGCAATTCTCCTGCCTCAGCCTCCCAACTAGCTGGGATTACAGGCATGCGCCACCACACCCAGCTAATTTTGTATTTTTAATAGAGATGGGGTTTTGCCATGTTGGTCAGACTGGTCTTGAACTCCTGACCTTAGGTTATCCGCCAGTCTTGGCCTCCCAAAGTGCTGGGATTACAGATATGAGCCACCGTGCCCAGTCATAATTATTCTTTATACGAAAGAAAAACTTGCACCCCATTCTTTAAAGAGCTTTTTGCTGGGCACAGTGACTCACATCTATAATCCTAACATTTTGAGAGGCCAAGGCGGGTGGATCGCCTGAGGTCTGGAGTTCAAGACCAGCCTGGCCAATATGGCAAAACCCTGTCCCTGCTAAAAGATTAGTCAGGCATGGTGGCAGGCACCTATAATCCCAGCTACTTGGGAAGCTGGGTCAGAAGAGTCACTTGAACCCGGGGGCAGAGGTTGTAATGAGCTGAGATCACACTACTGCACTCCAGCCTGGGTGAAAGGGTGAAACTCCATCTCAAAAAAAAAGAGCTTTTCCTAGGTGTGCTCATTCTCCATGGACTTTAGTGCAAAATAGTCTATCTGCCAAAGATCCAAAGATGCATATGTAGGGGCAGCATATTTTGGCTCTCCACCACCCTTGGACTCATACTTGGGACCACTGATCCTCCCCTGTGGAAGTAACTATGGTCACACTTTTTTCCTTTCCTAGAAATATGTAGGAAATGATTTAGGCCATTTGGACCACCCATGAAAGCCATCTGTGTATGGGAGGAGGGAGATGTCCACACAGGTGCTGATAGCATAGCTCAGAAACACAGAGCACAGAACTTGAGCAAAAGAACCCCTGACTGGAAGCTGCATTCTCTTTCCCTGCCGTGGGCGAGGAGGTGCAGCTTTATCATAACTCTGTAGCCAAATCTAGGAAGTGCCCCCAAACAGCATGTGGTTAAGAAAACATACTCTGAAGCCTAGGTTCAGGTCCCATCTCTGGCCCTTACACACTGTGTGGCCTTGAGCACATTCCTTAACATCGCCGTGTTTCCATTTTCTTATCTGTAAAAGGTAGACTTTTCTCATGTGTTTTTCTAAAAATTATAGGGTTGATTCCACGTAACACCCTTAAACAAGTGCCTCGCACACTGTATAAATGTTTTTGCTGTCTTATTACTGATGCTGTCATTCTAATTTTAAAGAATGTGGACTTTGGAGTAGGACAGCCATTGTTTGTATGGCAGCTCTACCTCTTACTAAATGCAACCTTTGGCAAGTTACTTAATCCATCTGCTGCCTCAGTTTCCCCATCTCTAAAATAGAAGTGATAATAGTTCTTTCCTTGTGGCATTGCTGTGAGAACTGACCTGAGATCCTGCATGTAAGGTGGTAAGTAGTATGGTGCCTGGCACATAGTGAACACTCAGCAAATGTTTGCCATTGTTATCCTGTGTTTAAATATATTCAGCCCTGTCAACATAGGCAATTGTTAACACTTATTATGTGCTCTCAGTGGCTGGGGCTATGTTGGGGAATACAGAGGAAATTACAGCTAGAAGGAACCTAGGAGAACTTGTCCAACTTTGTTATTTGTCGGATTTTGTTTTATTTTATTTTATTTTATCTTTGAGATGGAGTCTCTCTCTGTCTCCCAGGCTGGAGTGCAGTGGCGTGATTGCAGCTGACTGCAAACTTCTGCCTCCAGGATTCAAGCGATTCTCCTGTCTCAGCCTCTGAAGTAGCTGGGACTAGAGGTACACACCACCACAGCTGGCTAATTTTTGTATTTTTTTATTAGAGTCGGGGTTTCACCATGTTGGTCAGGATGGTCTCGAACTCCTGACCTCAGGTGATCTGCCCGCCTCGGCCTCCCAAAGTGCTGGGATTACAGTTGTGAGCCCCAGTGCTCGGTCACTTGTTGGATTTCAACTCTGAGCTCTGAGCATCTACATCTTACATCAGCCGAAAGGGACATGACCTGTCAGCCAGCTCCCAGGAGCAGTATCAGTGGCGGCAACTGAAACACGACAACACTAGTTGAGAGGGTGGTTCATGTTATACCTCAAAAGTGTCTGGATGTGCTGACAGCAAGCAACCAATTACTTGAAAAAAATCTGGGAGGAGGCAGATCAGTTTGTATCTGCATAATGAGGGAACAGCACACTGAAAGAAAACGTCAGATCCACACAGGATTGAAGATGCATCAGCATCAGGCAAGCTGGTCTCAATGCAAAACAGTTTTGCTGGATGAGATTGAGTGGGTGTACTGGTAAGCCAAAGAAGGCTTGTGTTTTTCACTTTCCTGCTTTTTTTACTCCAACTTCTGTTGTTAGTTAGCATATGGCGTCTCAGACGTGTGAATGAACTGTAAATTGCATTTGTGATATCTACAGCTAGAAATGATCTATTTAAAAACTGACACAAAATAGGAAAGAGACCTGGTGTCTTTAAAAGGAATAGCCTTCAAGGTCCTGAAAAACAAGCTCTGACATTCGAGTTCCTTGCCAACCATGGTCCCAAGCCGCTGTTTCACTTTGACACTTGGCAAAAGCCAGAATGAAGCAAGGCAGCAACTCAACTGTCTTCATTCTTCAGTAGTTCCAATAGATGAAATCATCTGTTACTGCGTTCCCCTTTTCTAATTATGGAAATCGGACTTGGGAAATCGAAATCTGTCAGAATTGGCTACTTATCCAAACTTCTCTCTCCTATCTATAAACTTACACAACCAGCTCTTCAATTTTAAAAATTATATTATTTTTTTTTTTGAGACGGAGTTTCGCTCTCGTTACCCAGGCTGGAGTGCAATGGCGCGATCTCGGCTCACCGCAACCTCCGCCTCCTGGGTTCAGGCAATTCTCCTGCCTCAGCTTCCTGAGTAGCTGGGATTACAGGCACGCGCCACCATGCCCAGCTAATTTTTTTTGTATTAGTAGAGACGGGGTTTCACAATGTTGACCAGGATGGTCTCGATCTCTTGACCTCGTGATCCACCCGCCTCGGCCTCCCAAAGTGCTGGGATTACAGGCTTGAGCCACCGCGCCCGGCCAAAAATTATATTATTTTTAAGAGTGTGCAGTGCTGGAGTGGTATAAGAGGGCAAAAGGATAAAATATCCAGAAACAAAAAACCAGAATGGCATATGCTTTCATATGTGACCCTTTTGGCCCTTGTAAAAAGCTTCAAGTTTCCAACAGGTATCCTGACTTTTCAGTCTCACTGGATTTTTTTCTTAATCTGGAAATCATTGCCTTTCATCTTACGAGAGAATGTACTTAAAAACTAGTCTTCATTACCCATTTTGGGGATTGAGGAAACAGAGCCAGTGTGGCTTAGACAATTCCCCTCTCCCCAAAATGGAGGCCGGTGAAGATCACGTGACAGTGGGTGTCTTCAGCCTGACACTTGATATTCCATTCCCAGTGACAGCATCCATGAAACGGAATGGCATAGAGAGCATCAGCACAATCTGAGCCATAATACGAACATAAAGGACAGCATCCCTCTTCATCAGCAGTGTCTAGCCATTCATTCATCCAAGAAACTGCACACCTACCCTTTCCTCAGCACTAGAAGATGATGATGAATCAGACCTGGTTCGTCCGCTGTAGTAAACAGAAGGGCCCATCAGTCTCTCACCTCCTAGGACAGACACTAGGCTCCGAGGGGCTTGATCGTCATTGTCTATGGTGAGCATTTGTCATTCTTTTTTGGCAACTCAGCATCTGAGCCATTCTTAACTATTATGGGCTGCCCCTTTTGAAGTCTTGGTGGGAAGCATGAGCCACTCGCAGTGACAGACTGTTGCTTTTTTAGCTTCCCTTGCAGCTTGAATTAAGACACCGACAAGATGGCTAATAGGAGCATCTGTAATAGAGAGTGACTCGGGAACGGGAGGGTCCACTGGCATCTACCCCAGTGCAGTGGAGGCAGAGGTGATGGTGAACTCCAGAGACAGGCACAGCAAGGTGGTGCAAACAGTGAGTCTTCTTAGGAACGGTTCTGTGATTTGGGAGGTTTCTCCTGGTCACATGGGCTCCAGTCCTAGCTCTCTGGAGCTCCTGGAAATTAAGTTAATGACCTAATATTTTAATACACTTCTTACTGCTTAAATTAGCCAGGCTTGGTGTCAGTGGCTTGTGCTAAGATCTCTGACAGATACGTCCCCTCAGACCTACGTCTACAGCAGATACCTCTCAGCACCCAAGCATAAGAGATAGGAGGCCAGGGGTGGTGGCTCATGCCTGTAATCCCAGCACTTTGGGAGGCCGAGGAGGGCAGATCACCTGAGGTTGGGAGTTTGAGACCAGCCTGACCAACATGAAGATATACCATCTCTACTAAAAATACAAAAATTAGCCGAGTGTAATGGTACATGCCTGTAATCCCAGCTACTCAGGAGTCTGAGGCAGGAGAATTGCTTGAACCTAGGAGGTGGAGGTTGCGGTGAGCCAAGATCACACCGTTGCACTCCAGCCTGGGCAACAAGAGTGAAACTCCACCTAAAAAGAGACAGAGAGAGAGAGAGAGAGAGAGAGGAGTGGGAGTGTGGGTGGCAGAGAAAGTTGGGCAGAACGATGCAGAAAGCAAACCTTTATCTTTCTGCAAAATGTGTCAGAAGCTTACTCTACAAAATGGAAAGCTCTATTTGGCCTCAGACTTTCCATGTGATAATGCAGACATATGGCATTGGCCATAATACAAACATCATCCTTCGAGTTGCATATATTTAAATTAATCAAGCTGCAATTTGTAATTCCTGTTGATCCAGTAATCCTGTTTCTAGGAAGCCACTCCAAATAAATGAGCTATTGTTTTCCTTTGAGAATACTTGTATTAGTCAAGGTTCTCCAGAGAAACAAAACCAATAGGATATATAGAGATATGTAGAAAGAGATTTATTGTGAGGAATTACCTCATTCAATGATGGGAGCTTATAAATTCCATGATCTGTCATCTGCAAGCTGGAGGCTTGGGAAAGCTGGTGGTATGGTTCCTATCTCCTATCCAAGCCCAAAGGTCTAAGAATCAAGGAAGCTGATGGGTTAAGTCCTAATCTGGGTTTGAAGACTGGAGAAACAGGAGCACTGATGTCCCAGGACAGGAGAATATGGATGTCCCAGCTCAAGAAGAGAGAGAGCAAATGTGTTCCTTCTCTGCCTTTTGTGCTATTTGTATCCTCAACATGTTGACTGGTGCCCACTCACATTGGTAAGGACAGATCTTCTTTACTCGGTCTACTGAGTCAAACACTAATCTTTTCTAGAAATGTCCTCACAGACACACCCAGAAATAATGCTCACCAGCTACCTGAGCATCCTTTAGTTCAGTCAAGCTGACACTAAAAATTAACTCTCAAGCTGGGCACAGTGGCTCACACCTATAATCCCAACACTCTGGGAGGCCAAGGCAGGAAGATTGCTTGAGTCCAGAAGTTCAAAACCAGCCTCGGTAATATAGTGAGACCTTGTCACTACCAAAAATATATATATATATTTTAATTGACTCTCATAATGTTCATCACAGTATCATTAACAAAAATCATAAATCGGAAACAGCATAAATATGCATAATTGAAACACAGCAAAACTGATAAAAATAATATTTTATTTTTTATTAATTAATTTAGAAATGGGATCTTGCTGTGTTGTTGCCCAGGCTGGAGTGCAGTGGTGGGATCACAGCTTACTGCTGGTCTCAAGTGATCCTCTCACTTCAGCCTCCCAGGTAGCAGGGATTATAGGCACAAGTCACTGTGCCTGGGGGAAAATAATGTTTTAAAGAGAAAAAATAATGTTTTTAAAAAGCACGTAATGTCTTGAGGAGGATACAAAACTTTATACAAAGTAGTAGGATCCAAATTTTAGGTAAAACTTCTGCTTTAAATGAATGATATCTGTTTATAAAAGCAATGGACCACAGTTTTGACAGCTGTTATCTCCACATTGTGAGATTACAAGTAATTTTTAACTTTTTAAAGGCTAAAAAATAACTAGATCTTTAAACTTTGCAAATTTATTTTATTTTATTCCTGATAATTTGCCATTTTTAATGTAACAATTATGCATTAGTCAATTTTTATGTATTTTCTATTAGTATATTTGTATTTTGGTATTTTTTTTTGCTTTAAGGAAAAGAATATCAAAATACAAATACACTAATAGAAAATATATAAAAACTGCCAGGTACAGTGGCTCATGCCTGTAATCCTAGCACTTTGAGAGACCAAGGTGGGTGGATTGCTTGAGCCCAGGAGTTCAAGACCAGCCTGGGCAACATGGCGAAACCCTATCTCTACTAAAAATACAAAAACTGAGGTGGGAGGATCACCTGGGCCTGGAAAGGTTGAGGCCCGCAAGGAGTCATGATTGCGCCACTGCACTCCAGCCTGGATGACAGAGTGAGCCTCCCGTCTCAAGAAACAAACAAAGAAGAAAACATACAAAAATAAATTTAAAATATATAAATATATGTGGAGTTCTGATTTTTCCCTAATTCAGTCTACTGCCCCACCAGTATTTGTAAGTTAGTGAAGTTCTGCCCATATTTGCAATAGAATGTCAAGACAATAATGCTAGTAAAAGAGAAAGCTCCACTATATTCTATTAACAACAGGCATATATTGTAGACTTTTCTCCCACACTTTCTAAAATGCAATGACAGGACTCTGGCCTTTGAGAAGCTTGCAGGTCATATTATGGATTTTTTAAAATGCACTTTAAAGCAGAGAATGACAAGATAAAATAATGCCAAGTGACAGATTAGTGGTCTATACTTAAAAAGCTACAGGAATTTAAGAAAGCTAAATTTAAGAAAAGGTTGCTCACCTCAACTGGATAGTCAGACAGTTATCTTGAAGATGATAAGACTTACTGTAAGCAAGTGGTTCTCACTTTTTGGTCTCAGAATTTTTTCATACTCAGGAATTATTGAAGATTCCGAAGAACTTTTGTTTATGTGGGCTTGTATATAGATGTTTACCCAATTAGAAACTAAAACACCCAGCACTTTGGGAGGCCAAGGCGGGCGGATCACAAGGTCAGGCATTCAAGACCCAGCCTGACCAACATGGCAAAACCCCATATCTACTAAAAATACAAAAATTATTTGGGTGTGATGGCACTCACCTGTAATCCCATCTACTCAAGAGGCTGAGGCAGGAGAACTGCTTCAACCTGGAGAGAGAGGTTGCAGTGAGCCCAGATAATGCCATTGCACTCCAGCCTAGGTGATAGAGCGAAACTGAATCTCAAAAAAACAAAAAAGTAAGAATCTAAAACAGAGCTTTTAGCTATTTATCAAATCATTTAAAAATAATAAACCTAATTACATGCTAACATATATTTTTAATAAATGTAACTATATTTTCTAAAACAAAAGAAAAATTAGTAAGTAGAATGGTATTGTTTTACATTTTGCAAATCTCTTTAATGACTGGTTTAATAAAAGACAGCTTGATTCTCATATCTGCTTCTGTACTCAAGCTATTGTAACATATTATTTGCTCAAATTGAAGCATATGAATAAAGTCTAGCCTCATACAGATATATACCTAGCAAAAGGAGATGTAGCAAGCCTTTTTCAGATAATTGTGGGTATTTTTCTCTTCTTTTCTTTTTTGTTTTAATTAATTTATAGAGGTCTTTCCATCTTGCCTAGACTAGTCTTGAACTCCTGGGCTCAAACAATCCTCCCACCTTATCCTCCCAAAGTACTAGGATTACAGGCACGAGCCACCAAATCCGGCCAATCTTTTTCTCTGACAAGACACCTGTTTTGGTCAATCCAGGCTGCTATAACGAAACATCATAAACTCAGTAGCTTATCAACGATCAAAATGTATTTTTTACAGTCTGGAGGCTGGGAAAGCCAAGATCAAGGCACTGATATATTTGGAGTCAGGTGAAGGCCTGCTTCCTGGCTCACAGATGGTGCCTTCTCTGTGTCCTCATATGGCAGAAGGAGACAAGGCCTGTCTCTGGGACCTCCTCTACAAGGGGTCAGTCCCATTTATGAGGACTCTTCTTCCATGATCCAGTCACCTCCCAAAGGCCCTCACCTCCTAATATCCTCGCACTGGTGATTTGGTTTCAAAACATGAATTTCAGGAAACACAAACACCCGAACCACGGCAACATCAAAGCTTAATTAGTAATTCTTAAAGATAAGTGGCAATGTGAAACCTGAAACCACATCAATGAACGTTTATCCTCTGTTATAATAAAACCCATTGCTCTACTTGGACTTTGAGTGGCTCTTTTACCCATACAGAATTTTGTAAAATGATGCACTGGTCATTTAGAAAATTTTGGTCTTCAAAATGTTGGCACATTTTATTAATCAATATTTTAAAAATCACATTTGTTAATATTACCACGGAGTTCATCCAAAAAGACTTCAATTATTTGGAAGCTGTCAAGCTCACAGTAGTGGATACAAGTTTCCCGAAATTCTAATTTTTGCTGGAAAGCCCCGATTTTATTTTTGGCAACAAATACTGACAGCTGTTTTTCCTGAAGTAACAGACTTAGTTCATTTTTGAAAAAAGTATTAGCCAAGTACACAAATCTGTATAACTATTGTTTGTCCATCAGTTGTTCTTTCAGATAAAAATGCTGCTCTATGAACAAAGAAAGCAGTTCAGCTCACAGTTCAATGGCACAAATGCTGTTCCTCTAGACAACCAGTGAAGATCAGTATGCAACCAAAGTGCTCTATGCATGTCTCCCATTTCATCACACACGATATTTAAAAAGATGTATGCCTAAAGGTCAAGATTTAATACAGTTACTGATTTTTTATTTAATTAACAGCATTCGTATGTGACAGTGGCTTTGTTTTTTCTATGAGTGAGTGGTGGTGGTTGTTTGACTTTTACCCACCATTGCATTTGCACCATCAGTGCAAATATTAACACAGTGAAAAAGGCAGACAGCATCTTAGTATTATTAGGAAAATAATTCTGACCTCATGATACCGTGAAAGAGTCTCGGGGTCCCCCAGGGATCAATAGACCTACTTTGAGAACCACTGCTCTAAACCTTGAAACCTTCGAGGAAGGGGAAGACTTTGACAGACATCCGGAAATGAATGCCCATGGCACATCGGTCAGTTAGCAGAGGGAGCAGGACAAAGGCTGGAAAGGCAAGTAGATGCTAAACCATGGACAGCCTTACATACCAGGGAACAGAGCCTGGATGTTGTCCTTAGAGGGTATTTTTGGTTGTTTGTTTGTTTATTTGTTTTGAGATGGAGTCTTGCTGTGTTGCCCAGGCTGGAGGGCAGTGGTATGATCTCAGCTCACTGCAACCTCCACCTCTCGGGTTCAAGAGATTCTCCTACCCCAGTCTCCCAAGTAGCTGGGACTACAGGTGTGCACCACAATGCCCGGCTAGTTTTTGTATCATTTGTAGAGATGGGGTTTCACCACATTAGCCAGGCTGGTCTTGAACTCCTGACCACAAGTAATCTGGCTGCCTTGCCCTCCCAAAGTGCTGGGATTGCAGGCATGAGCTACCATGCCTGGCCTATCCTTGGACATTTTAGTAGCCATAGTTATCATTTGTTTATCACCAACTATGTGCCTGGCATTTTGCACATAGCAATTTGCACTTCACATTAATCCTGTGAGGCAAGTATTATCACCTCCATCTGATGGAAGAGGAAGCTGAGAATTAGAGTAGTTAAGTAACTTGCCTTAACTTTCAAAGCTAGCAACAGTAGAGAAGCCCAGGTAGGCGAGGCTGCAAAGCTTGGACGACTTCCTCCATTCTGAACTTCCTCCAAAGCCAATGTTTTTTAACCCTGCTGAGTAGGATCCTGGAATGTGTATGCTCCTAAAACATTTAGTCTGACATCAAACACTCTGACTATAAATCTTGTGTATTTACTCTGGGTTCCCTAAGGGCAAGGGTCAGGTTTATTTATATGCCCAGCACACTGTGGTCACTTAATAAATCTTTAACCACAGAGGTAGTGATTTTTATGGAGCCCAACTCCTCCTAGATTCCTTTCAGCTTTCTGTGGGTTTAAAATGTGCACACCTGAGTAGGAAGTTTTTTTTTTTCCCAAGAGGAGCACGGACACCCATATTTTCTGAACGTGACTGTGTTTTTCAGTGACCACACAGCTGCCTCGCCACAATCATTCCCACATAATTGTAAGGTAAGCAAATCTTGTCTTCTTCACCTTCCCACTTCCCCCTTCTTGGAGTCACTGAATCTTTCTCTGGAAGGAAATTGGACTTTGGAACAGGCTGACCTGAATTCAGATCCCAGCTCCACCACTGACAAACTCTGTAACCACTAGCAACAAATGTGACCTCAGCCTCTGGTTCCCTATCAAAAACATGGTGGTCATAGCATTTTCTTCAGGAAGTTGTTGAAAAGATTAAATAAAACTGTGTTAATAAACCAAAGCCCATTACCTTTCTTTCCTCCACAATTCTCATCCCATCACCCAAACTATTTGTCAATCCAGTGTTATCTATCTATGCTCATACCATGCGTCAGCATGCTTACCTTGCCATTACTTTAGAAATTATCTAATAAACTAATAAAAACAACACATCCAAAGCGCTGTTGATAAAGCTTGTGTTTTACCCCAGTAGGAACTCTAAAATGTGCTTCTAATTACAAAAGGTTTTAATGCCCTGGTCAAATAATTCTGAGAAACACTGAAAACCTCTATGGATGGCCCAGGTTAGCCTGCTAGTGACTCTGAGAAGTCCCAGAGAAAAGAAAATCTGTTTAACTTCATAGAACAGCTAAGTAAATGTATGTGCACCGTTGAAGACTTTTTCCTGATACAGTGATTCCCCTCTAACCCTTGGTTTCCCTTTCAGTTACTGGCAGTCAACCTCCATCAAAAAATAAGTAAGCACTGTGCAATAAGACATTTAGAGAGAGACTGCATTCATATATATTGTTATAATTGCTCTATTTCAATATGATTGTTATTCATCTCTTTCTGTGCCTAGTTCATAAACTTTATCATAGATATGTATATATAAGAACAGCATAGCGTACATAGGGTTCGGTACTATCTGAGGTTTCAGGCATTCACTGGGGGTCTCGAAATGTATCTGCTGCAGATAAGCAGGGACTACTGTAATCATCCCCCATCCTCAAGAAAAGTCTCCCCCAATACCATTTTAAGAAGCACTATCTTACTCCCAAATCTGTGATTCCCAAGTGACGACATCTTAGGCGTGGGGCAGTTGCCATGTAGACTAAGACACCTTGGCTCCCTTCTTGGGGAGTCCGTTGGCTCTGGATCTAAAAGCAACACCCTAAAAGCTGGCACAGGCTGGAAATGACATTGGTTTGATTTAAGGAGAATTCAAATCTAAAACCTCAACATTTAAAGTACTTTTCAGTTTGCAAATCATTTAAAAATACATCATCTCATTCAAATATGTTAATTCAGTTTTTCCCTAGAGAGCCCTTAGATAGCAGTCAAGATACAGCTATCTCCTTCTGTGGGTTATGACATTAGGGCTCAGAGAGATGAAATGATTCCCCACATCCCTCAGTCAGGAAGTCACAGAGCTGAGACTAAATTCAGACTTCTGGCTTGACTCATGGGCTAATTCTAAAGAGGCCAGAACAGAAAACAAAACACAACAACAAAAAACCAGAAGAGGGGAAGTTGAGGGAAAGGAGCAGCAATGCTGTGTGTCTTCCAGTCTAGTCATGAGCTCCATGTCCACATGTCTGTCTACCTCACTGACTTTTTCACCACCACCAAGGCTCTTCTTCTAAGAAACCAGTAGCTCCAGAAGGCAAAAACAGCACTCAAAAACTGCCAAGTTCCTGCTCCAGCTGAGGCCCCAAGCAGCCCCGAGGACATTGGAGGAAGAAGGGCTCCTCTGTACCCATCACAGCTGCAGGTGCAGGTGGAGCCCTGGAGGTGAGAAATCAGTTCTAATTGACAGTGAGCTCCAAACCTTCCCAAATCCCGGCTCCCTCCCTTCCTTTATAGCATTTTCCCTGGCGCCCATTACCATTGGCCAGTGGACACCAAAAACCATTGCCCTGTCAGCCAGAACCCTGTGAGTCCAATACTCAAGACCTAGTTTCTCTAATTCAAATGTTAAGTGTCTTCTTCTGGATCATCAGCCCTCATCCTAAAAGCCAAGAGAGGAAGAAGAGAAGAAGGAAAGGAGAGAAGATGGGAAAAGAGAAGTAGTGATTATCTGTGGGTGGGTCTCATTTTTTTCCTTTGGTCTCAAGGGTATTTTCAGGATTTTGTGAACTCTTCGTGCTTACCGCTCACGGCCATCTTCTTCCAATGCTTTATGTAAACAGGGCTCTGCCGTTACTTGTCATCAATCTTAAGTTGCCCTCCCTGCTTTAGCAGTCTCTAGGTCACTCTCACCTGTTAGAATAAACTGTGATTGATGTAATGAAGAGAAGAATGCATTACAAACATGGAAATTCTGCCTTGTGCTCTCTCTGAAAATAAAAGAGTCCTGGTTCTAGGCTCTGCTGGGCTTGGGTGCTCACCCAGAAACTTCCAGTTCCTGAGAGAAGAGATTTCCCAATGAATTTCATCTTATTTTTTGTGTTAACAACTGCATACATTTTTGTTCTGGTTCTTGTGGCAAAAACCCTTTAGGTTTCTTTCCACAGCAGTCAGGGTTAGGACAGTTAGAGAAGATATAGAAACATTATTAGCATGGCTGAAGCTCACATTTTCGGGAAGCAGGGAGTGAGTCTTTGTATGAAATAACAAGGCAGTTTCCTAGATGGTAATTAGTAAAATGTATTCTCACCAGGGAGATAAGTCAGATGTCTACATTAATCAAAATATATCTAAACTTAGGAATGAGGAAAAATGATTCGTTGTTCATTTTCCCACTGCAATTTTTAAAAAATCCACTGTACCAAATTTCCGTTCCCTTTCTACATTCTAACATACCTATTTCACACATGGAAAAAATTTGCTACGAAATCAAAGAAACATACCATTTTTATTTATTTGTGAGCTCAGTGTCTCCTAAGGAATATGACTGAAGAGCCGAAGAGTCATTTGTCTTTGTTTTTGTTTTTCCCTCAACTTTGTAAGAATTTTTATAAGGAATTATATAATTTTGCTAGGGCTGCCATAACAAAGTATCACAGACTGGTTGGCTGAAGTTATAGAAATTCATTGTTTCACAATTCTGGAAGCCTAAGAGCAAAGAGTCAGCAGGGCTGGGTTTTTCTGAGGCCTCTCCTGGGCTCACACATGGCCATCTTTTGCCTGTGTCTTCAGATGGCCTTCCTTGGGAGCATGTCTGTGCTGTGTCCCAACTTCCTTTTTTTTTTTTTTTGAGATAGAGTCTTGCTCTGTTGCCAGGCTGGCGTGATCTCAGCTCACCGCAACCTCTGCCTCCCAGGTTCAAGTGAGTCTCCTGCCTCAGCCTCCTGAGTAGCTGGGATTACAGGCACCTGCCACCATGCCTGGCTAATTTTTGCATTTTTAGTAGAAATAGTGTTTTGCCATGTTGACCAGGCTGGTCTCAAACTCCACCCACCTCGGCCTCCCAAAGCGCCAACTTCTTCTTATAAAGACACCAGGCATATCCATTCTATCAACCTCATTTTAACTTAATTACTTCTATAAAGACCCAGCCTCCAAATACAGTCACTTTCTGAGGTCCTGGGGGTTAGGACTTCAACATATGCATTTAGGGGGCATACATAATAGGAATCATTGATCATAGGAGGCCTCGTGGGTGACAGCAAAATGGAATAAGTTAAGTTAGGAATGGCAGAAGTTACTAGATGAAGAATCAGAACACTTTTGGCCTCAGCATGTTATTTGCCGGTTATGGGACCTTGGGCGACTTTCTCACCTTCTCTGGGTATCTGATCTGCAAGGTCAAATGAAGAAAGAGAAAATGAACTAGATAATTCCTGAGGCATTAGGCAAATCTATCCATTTGTCTCAGATAGACAGTAATGCAAGGAGAGGCAGAAGCAATAACATACCACACTGAGTTTTTGGCAACCTGAGAAAGAAGTTTGCTTTCCAAAAGTACCATGAGGAACTGTTCTGTGTTTCTTCCGAATGAGCACCCAAAGAAAGTCAGTGCAACGTTTTATAAACACGCCCCATTGCAGTCAGCAAAGTCTGTAAATCTGATTTTGCACACCCTAGGGTATCTCAAGAATGACAAGGAGCATAAAACACTTTGCAGACTTTTTGTAAGAAAATGGATTTTTCTTCATCTTTAATTTTATTTTTTATTTACTTTAAAAAATAAAAAAAATTGTGTGGAAAATCTGAGCATTTTTAAAAATCATACTTTTTAAGTTTTATTTTATATTTACTGACACATTTTGACATGTACTAATTGTGCCTATTGATGGAGTATGATGTGATGTTTTGATATATATATATATTGTACCAAGATCAAGTGAAGGTATTTAGCATATCCATCATCTCAAACAGTTCTTGGTGGTGGGAACATTCAAAAATCCTCTCTTCTAGCAGTTTTGAAATATACAATACAATATAGTTAACTATAGTCATGTTACTGTGTGATAGAACATCGGAACTCACTTTCTCCCATCTAACTGTAACTTTGCGCCCTCTTTGCCTTTAATTTAAAATAAAAAATAGTAAGTATGGAATGGTAAAACTGAATGGCGAATGGCATCTTGAAGAGAATTTCTTTGAATTCAAGTACAGGTCTTGAAGGACTGTGTGAGAGAGAGAGATCTGTGGAGTGAGGAAGTGAGTGCAGCTCCCAGAGGGGCCTCCCCGTCTACACCCTGGACACCCCCTGCAGTATTTACTGCTTAAAAGCTACCAAGTGCTTTGGGATTCCCAGAGAGCCTTTACCTACCTGTCTCCATTGGCCTCCACATCAACCCCCAAGGCAGGCTTTAGTACTTAACATCGCGATACAGACCAGGAAACAGAACCCAGGCCCTGTGTTTCCACTACAACCTCACCATCCTTCAAGACATGATCCCAGCGTATAAACACTGTGTGTGAGTCAAGATCTGACAGTCTGTGGAGGTGATATGGGACTTCCATGCTTCTGGTCACCGAGGCTTTCCCTGAGACTGCTTCCAACCACCCACAGCTTGGACTCCTGATCAGCTGTATGCTAGCAATGCTCCATGTTCCAGACCTGGCCCTCTTCTTTGCCTCCCTGACCAACGTTTGCTGAAAAATTGTGCTGTGCCAGGCAGTGTGCTGGCACTGTGGATAGGAAGGGTAGACCCAGATGCAATTGTTTCAAGGAGCCCACAATGGTGGGAGGGACAAATCAGAAGATGAAATCTTCACTCAGTCTTGTGAGGGCTGCCTGGCTTAGCTACCCGGAGCTGTGGGAGCACAGAGAAGGCTCATACACACCGAGGAATCAGAGGCTGGGGAGTGCTGCAGTGGGAGGCATCCTGCAGGAGCTGGCACTTGAAGGAGGTGGGACATGAAGGCCCACTGAGACAGGTGAACAAGGGGTACAGGATTTTAGGTAGGAAATAGCAGGTCATTTGGTGTGGCTGTGGATTGGTCTGGGAGAAGATAAAGTATAAGGCTAAAGGTAAAGCCCCAAGTTCTACGCTAAGGAATTTAAACTTAACTGAAAAGGTCATGGAGTCAAATCCAACTACCCTGGTGTGTTCATACTAGTGACATGGCCTTAGACGGGTTGACTAACCTCACCAAGCATCAATTTTCTCATTGTGAAGTGAGAATTAGATATCTATCTCATAGAGGAGTTGTGTAGGTTGAATGAGATCATCTATGTAAAATCTATAATAGCAACTGACACAAGAACAGAAAACCAAACACCACATGTTCTCACTCATAAGTGGGTGTTGAACAATGAGAACACGTGAACACAAGGAGGGGAACCTCACACGCCGGGGCCTTGCGGGGGATGGGCGGCTAGGGGAGGGATAGCAGTGGAGTGGGAGACTAGGGGAGGGATAGCATTAGGAGAAATACCTAATGTAGATGACAGGGTGATGGATGCAGCAAACCACCATGGCACGTGTATACCTGTGTAACAAACCTGCACGTTTCTGCACATGTATCCCAGAACTTAAAGTATAATAATAATAAAAAGAAAACAACAGCAATTCAAGCAAAAAGATCAAAAACTAATTGCCTGGTGGTTGTCAGTCTTCAGGAGGATGCTGAAAATACTACAAAATTCAAGAATGCTGAAACAGAAGCAGTTGTTCAGGTTGATTTCAAATTACACTAATAAGCTAAATAAAGGAAAAATCATCTCTCACCCTCAGAAAAATCTATAATAGCACACAAGGTCTTAAGAAATACCATCCATTATTGATAACATCATAATCAATATTATTGCGATTATTTTAAATGTGGCATGGCAAGGTCTGTGTTTCAGAAAATTTGCTGATTGCTCTCCGACTGTCTTGCCAGATCCCTTTTCTTTCTCTGCTCCACTCTGTCTGGGAAGCTGACCCCCAAAGACTGCACTCCCAGACTCACTGCTGGCTTTTTGTTCATTGAACCCATTAGATACACAAGTAGAAGTTTTCAGATTGAGAGAAAGAGAGGTCCACGGATATTTCTTCCCCACCCTCCTCCACCCTATCCTCAACCCCACTTTACCTGCTTTAGGGCTCTACTCTGGTCATCGTTGTGACTCTCCCCAGCAAGCAGATGGGCTCCCCAGCAAGCAGAGCACAAGGCAGGGACTTGGGCTCCAGAGATTTATTTGGAAGGTGATTCCAAGAATGGAGGAGTAGGGAGGGTCAGACAGGAGGCAAGGAAATCAAATATGAGGAACCTACTGGAATTTGCCTCTGGGGGACCTCTGAGAAATGCACAGAACACCCCTGGGATTTCTGTGGAAAGGACGGGAGGCTGCAGGTTGATTTGCAGGCTTCTGTGCCCCACCCACTGTTTGCTGGGTGCTGCAGAGGCTTTGCGGCTTCCAGGTTTTCCAGCTGCACTTTCAAGCAAGCCAAGCAGGTGCGGCTTTAGAGAAGGCCTTGGAAATAAATCAGAAGGACACTTGCCTTTCCTTCAGCAGAAAGCTGTCAGGGTGAGACGGCAATTGCAGCTGAAGTCAGTAGGAGGCTGAGGGGATGTGACAGGGACTCAGAAGTGTTCACTGTAGATGCCAAACACCATTCCTGCTGGGCCACTGTCTCTACAGCTTCAGGGCCTCCCCTCGTCACTTTTTTTTCTTTTGGCCTAGAAGATGTTTTCCTCCCATGCTAGTCTCGGTGCCCACAGTCCTTGTTAGAGCCTTGACCCTGACTCTACTTCTGTAAACAATTCCTTCCTTCCTTAAAGTCTCTTCCACTAACCAACTGAACGGAATTCTGCTCCCTGTCAGGACCCTGGAAGATATAGACCAAGGATCTGGCTGCAAAACGGAGGTTGCTGGGGTGTGAGATGGTGTATTAGTCAGGGTTCTCTAGAGGGACAGAACTAACGGAATAGATATATACACAAAGGGGAATTTATTAAGTATTAATTCACATGATCACAAGGTCCTACAATAGGCTGTCTGCAGGCCTAGGAGCAAGGAGAGCCAGTCTGATTTCCAAAACCGAAGAACTTGAAGTTCGACGTTCGAGGGCAGGAAGCATCCCTCACAGGAGAAAGAAGTAGGCTGGGAGGCTAGGCCAGTCTCTCTTTTCACATTTTTCTGCCTGCTTATATTCTAGCCACACTGGCAGCTGATTAGATTGTACCCACCAGATTAAGGGTGGGTCTGCCCTTCCCAGCCCACTGGCTCAAATGTTAATCATTGGCAGCACCCTCACAGATACACCCGGGACCAATACTCTGTATCCTTCAATCCAATCAAGTTGACAGTATTAACCATCACAGATGGCAACCAGTAGGAGCTGTGAGGTGGTTATTTTAATCATCTCTGCTGAAGATGAGGAAGACATGAAACTCAACCAAGGCAGAGCGAGAGGGGCTGGACTGGAAGTAACATGAAATCTGCCTTTCCTCGGAGCCTTGGTAGAGGCTGGCTAACCTGGGACACCAAGCCATGCTAATCAGGCCTTAATAAGGGACCACTCCCTGGCCTCACAAAAGTTTTGCTGCTAAGAGTGGATTATCAGAAATGATGGAAACAGCAACAGATAAGGCTTGGATGCAGGTACAACATGACTTTCATCTTTGTCTCCTTTTCCTGAAATCCAGACTGCCAGCCTCCCAGCCTCTGCACCTGTAAGCAGACAATAGATGTTTGCTGAATAAATTTGTTCTAGTATTGCTGTTTTCTCATATTCATCAGTAACTATCTTATAGAAGTTACCAAGGCAGAAATGCATGTGCCACTTTGTTGTATCTAAGTGATTTCTCATTTTCTTTGTCTTTTATGTATAAATCCAATTTGGGAGAATAGGAAATAGTCCCATTAACTTACTAAACATAGTGTGAAAATAGACCTTTTCTGATGTCTTGGAGTTCAGGGCAGTGGTCCCAAAGTCTGAGGACAATAAACTAGGTGCCAAATCTGCCCGGATCTTAAAGGGAGCTGTTGGATCCTCTATGCAGGACATGCTGAGTGGATATGAGGCCAAATTCACATCCACCCTCATCTTGACATCCAACAGCCATTTCCACGCTATCAGTCAGAAGGCGAAGCATCCCTTGGAGGCCGAAGAGCATGTAGGGAGGGCAGTTCTGCTGAGAACCTTTGATCTGCTGCTCATTTTCCTCCTCCATGGAGTAGCAGAGGAGTTCTTCCCACATACTTTGAGCCAGGTAGGAGGGAGCTCCCAGACAACTTCTCACAGAGCCTAGATAGCTGTCTCTTGGTGTTTAAGGAACCCTGGGACTGAAATCTGATTCCTAACTGAATAATCTAGAGGTTGCTGGGGGTGGTGTTCTTGCCAGGGCGGACAGTGGTGGGAGGTGGTTGCAATGGGAACAGCAGCACTTCCAGAATTGTATGGGCCAAGGGTGCATGTGTCTTTCCCATAGCCCAGCTGTGAAATTAGAGGGCGGAGGGCAGTGGGAGTTAATAACACATAAACATGCCCCATGTAGTAAAAATCAACTTCTAACACCTGCCATATACAAAGGCACCAGCCTTGGAATGCAAAGGCAGCAGTCAGATTCAGCTCAGCCTGCCCCTGCCTTCCTCTCTGCCCTGCTCCTGGGCCAGTGCATGTAGGGGCCCAGAGCAAGGCAAAGAATGAGGAACCGTCCACCCACACGCCCACACACTCTGCAGGCTTCCCAAACGAAAGTGGGCCCCAGCTGGGTGTAATGAGTTCAATGGCGCCTGCCCAAAACACGTGTTCACACCCTGTCCTCCAGAACCTATCTACATGACCTTTTTGGAAAAAGGATTTCAGACTTCTCCCCTCCAGAACTGTGAGAGAATACATTTCTGCGGTTTTAAGCCAGCACATTTGTGGTAATTGGTGATGGCAGCCATTAGACACTAATACACTGGGGAGAGGGTGCCCTAAACCAGGTACTATGTAGAGTTTAGATAGCATGTTGGATTTCATCTTCAAGTATCTAAACTTTCCTGGAAAAGTAATGAGTGTTGCCTGAGATTCCCTCTAGAGGTAGGAAATGCACTATTCAAGTTTTCTGAGGAGGGCAAGAATGAATCAAGCTGGTTTTTCTCATATCCAGTCAAGCCGTGCTTATTTCATAAACTGGTTTCATTCCCTCCAAGGAATGAGTCCCGGGATGCCCAGCACCGTTCCTTCTCACTGCCCTTCATGTCTCTGTGCTGCTAGTTTGGCCAATAGCCTGGAAACTACAGCCATTGCTCCACCAGGTCACTGATGAGTGGTCCTGACCCACAGTGCTAGGCAGCAGCTCTAAGCACAGGTTTGGGATGACCGTGTGCCAACCCCAGCTCCACCCCACTGCTGAAGCTTAAGCTCTCCCCTCCCCCATTAAGCTATGTGAGCTTGAGTTCTCTGTGCCTCACTGTCCTCATCTGTCAAGTGGAAATTCTCCTGGTCCTCACCTCATGGAGGTGTGTGGGAGGCACAGGTGAACACCATGAAAGTGAGTTTATGCAGCCCAGGCCAGGGACTCAGTCTCTGTCTCTGCCCTAATCCCCACGGCCTGGGGAAATGTGCAGAGCTGAGGAAGCGCAGCCTCTGTTTGGAACCTCAGCGGAAGCTCCTGAGGCCACCATCCCCCACCCCTCCAAAGACTCCATAAGAGAAGCCTTCCCTCGGCCCTCAGTTCAGGCAGCTCAGACAAGAGTTAGGGGATCTTGGCCGGGCACTGTGGCTCACGCCTGTAATCCCAGCACTTTGGGAGGCTAAGGTGGGTGGATCACGAGGTCAAGAGTTCGAGACTAGCCTGGCCAACATGGTGAAACCTCGTCTCTACTAAAGACACAAAAAATTAGCCAGACATGGTAGTGTGCGCCTGTAATTCCAGCTACTTGGGAGGCTGAGGCAGGAGAATCACTCGAACCCCAGAAGTGGAGGTTGCAGTGAGCTGAGATTGCGCCATTGCATTCCAGCCTGAGTGACAGGGCGAGACTCCATCTCAAAAAAAAAAAAAAAAAAAGAGTTAGGGGATCTTGTGCTTAACTTCCCATCACTCTGCTTAGAGAAAATAAAATCTGTTTCCTTACAACTAAGAATAGCCACCCTGTGAAGGAGGGAGGAAGAGTCTGCTGGCGGATTGGAAATAGGCCTTCTGAGTTGTGTGAGGTGTCATAAAGAAGCAGAGAGCATGGGGTGACCTTGGCTCACATAAGCTTACAGATAAGAGGGGGTGTGCCTGGCAGTTCAGTGCAGAGACAACACAGGCCTTCCGTTCACAGCTCCGTGCTATATACAGTGTCAGGCTGAGAGAGGCTCCCTGACGGCTGACGTGGCCACATCCTGCCATGAGGCATCCCACCTAGTCAAGGAAACAAAAAAAAGGCCTGATTTGGTTCTCTTCTTTCCCAGAGGATGTTGATCCTGGGCGTGTCGGGTCATTGTGTCTGACGCACTTCTTTTGGCCAGGAATCGCCAACTTTCCAAAATCCATGACTCCAACCTTGACCAGCTTTGTTAACACGCGGGTGTTTCCTTCTGACAGCGTCCCCACTCCCAGACACCAGCCTGCCTGGTGCTCCTTTGGGACCCCGGGGTGGGAAGCAGGCACCCAGCGTTTACATCCCCTCCTCTGCTTGTAGAGTTGTAGGGGAAAGAAGCTTGTCCTACAGATGCCCTCCCGGGTCCCTGCCCCACATAGAATTTGCACTTTGGAGCATTAATTTAGCCACAGAGTCCTCATCATGTGCTGGGAGGGCTCCCCAGAGGAAACAGAAGGGGTTTGCATGGCACACGGCCATACCATTCAGCCGGCAGAGGGGAGTGATTCTCTTTGGCACTTCCATGTTGTGCTGCCAGGCTGGCCCCTTCAGGACTTTACTCTCTCATTCCCCCAACTCCAGGGAGTGTTGGTTACTGACAGCTCAGAGCTGAGTCTCACTCCAGGAATTGCCTTCTGCTGAAGGGCATAATCTTGCTCAAGCCTACGCCCTCTTCTGAGGGCAGCTTGTATTCAAAGACTGTTTGATGAGGAGTACAAAGCCCCATCCCCCTTGCCTCAGTTGAGACACCTCTGTGGAGACATTCCAGCTCTAGAGCTCCCTGTAGGACCACCTGCGGCCTCTGCTGCAACCACAGCTCAGCTTCTCCTTTTGCCCAATTCAGCCCCACTCACTCCCCAGCAGGAGTTGTTCTCAAAGCACTCCCCAGTGAACCTGTGTGCCATGTCCAGAGTGTCTTGGGGTCTATTTCTTAGAGACTACAACCTGCCCCAGTGTGGCTACCTGGAACCTCATTAAGCCCCTTTCTGCAGCCAGGTTTGGTTCAAGTGAGGATGAAGTGTGTCCTATTAGCTGCACCAGAAGGATCTTTTTCTACTTCTGGGCCCACAAGACTTCAGCAGGGCTGATGTGGCGGGGGGCTGGATCACCTGCCTGGTGCTATGTATAGGCCAGAGTCCCTTCGGATGGATCTGTATCAGTGGTGTGATTTGGCATCATCCCTGTTTCTTAATGCTTAAGCCTCATTCTTTATGACGGATTGAAGCCTGTAGGGGGCAGCTTTCTGAATTTCCATCACAAGTCTGGAGAGCTCAGTCTGGCTATTGTGGTGTCTGAAATAAAGTGCAGAGTCCTGCAAAGTTCACATTCCAAAGTTCCCAGTGTGCTCCAAGATCCAGTCCTGCATCCTCAAAGGTTTATATGCAGCCATTCCGCCTCCACACCCACTCACTTCCCAGACCCATCTCAGCTTCCAGCCAGCTGTGAGACCCTGGACACGTCATCTTCCTCGCTAAGCCTCAGTTTCTTTATTTGCAGAATAGTGCTAATGAAGAACACTCTGTTTCCAAGCACTTTCCAGAATCGACTAATGCAATGCCACTGAAGGCTGGCATTCTCTTGAACAACGTGGCTGGCCTGCTACTGATTGACTACTCTCCTGAACCTTAGCATCTCCTAAGGCCTCCCAGTTACTGTTGGAAGCGCCAGTTCTTAGAAAGTTCTTTCTTGCAACAAACTGGAATTTGCTTCCCTGTACTTCCTACTACTGGACGTAGTTCTGCCTTTGGAGCTATATAGCAAATACATTAAAGCTTTGTTCTATATGGAAAGTTATCAAATATCTATTCCCCCACCCACCACCTAATACTAGGTTTCTCTTCTCAGGGTAGCCTCCCTCAGTCCCTTTCCACACGAGTTCCAGATTTCCCATCATCCTAGTGTTTTCCTCTGGGAAACTTTCAGTTTCCTCTTTACATGCAGGGCCTACAATGGAACCCAATACTCAAGATGTTCTCTGGATAATAATTTCATTCATGCATTTGGAATAATATTCAACCTACAGCAATTTTATTTACATGCATCTTTTCAGGAAGGCATGTGTTATATTAAATATTCCAACCCAAAGTTAGTGATTTTCTCAGACTCATAAAGTTTGAGTGAGTTAGCAAACACCTGGCTGCAGGGACGACTAACATGCCTAGATAACAGTGGCTTCAGAAATAAAGATCTTTAATTATCTCACAAAATGAAAAGTCTAATCAGAGATTGGTGATCCAGGTTTGATGAGGGGCTCATCACAGAGACAGGCTTTGGTCTGCACAGTGGTAAGATGGCTGCTGGACTTCTAAGTGGCATATTTTTACATAATCTATTAAAGCCAACAAAAGAAGGAGGCCTCCTTGCTCTCCCTCCTTTTATCAAGGAGCAAAGCTAATTTCTGAGAAGGCTTAGAAATTAACCCAGCTGAATTCTCCACATGTCTTATTGGCCATAACTAGCCACCTGCCTACCACTGAACCAATCAGTGGTGAAGAGAATTAAAATCATGTACTTGACTAAGACCATTCAGGGTGTATCCTGCCCTCACTGCACCCACCCCTGAGTTGGGGATAGGCCCTTCCTCCCCGAACATGCTGCCTAAACAAGAAGGGACTATGGCTGTGGGGTCTGCCATAGTACGTTAGGATGCAAAGTCACTTTCAAGTTTACGTAAACTAACCATCTTTCCAATGATCAAGGTTCAATGTTTCACTTAAATAAATGAGGGCACTATTTTCCAAGAGACTATTAAAAAGTGAATTTTCTTTTGGTTTGCTTTTTGGTTTTTTGTTTTTGTTTTGAGACAGGGTCTTTCTCCCTCACACATACTGGAGTGTCGTAATGTGATCGTGGCTCACTGCAACCTCAACCTCCCAGGCTCAAGTGATCCTCCTGCCTCAGTCTCAAAGTGCTGGGACTACAGGCATGAGCCACACACCTAGCCAGGCAGTTTATTCTTTAAGTCGTTCTTTATAATTTAACTCTGATATTTTCTCTATGTTTCTTAGGCCATCTAGAGTAAGCGGACTTTCTCTTCCAAAACTAGTGGCGTTCCAATCATTGAAAAGCCTTTTCTCCAGGTTGAAACATGCCCAATCCTTTCTCCAGCCTTCATCATACAGTTTTGAGGCCTTCCCAAATATCAGCCATTCTCCTGAAAATGTCCAGTTTTTCTGTATTGTGCCAACCAAATTCCTTTTTCCAGTATGGTTTGACCAGTGTGACATAGAACCTGTCACTTCCCTTGTCTTAAGTTAATCTAACTTTAATTACAAAAGTTTTATATATTCACTGTAAAAACATTTTTTAAATTCTAATGAGTTTTTCAATATTTTATCCTCCATCAAATACCTTCTTTGCCAGTGTACCCTGCCTACTATATCTTCTATTTCATTTTCAATTTCCTATCCATGTTATATATCCTTGAAACCCACTGTTTAAACTCAATGCAAGACTGTGTATGTGTTTCCAGAAAGAGTGCTAAACCCAGTTTTTGGAAACCTTTTCCAAGAGTAGTGGATTTGCATACCTAATTAATTTGTTCTCTCTTTGGTAATTTTGGAATTGCTCTCCCTATTTTATACGTATTTTTTCTATTAATGCAGCCTGAGATCCCACTGCCTATTGTTTTGTTTTGCTTTGTTTTTTGAGACAGTTTTGCTGTTGCCCTGGCTGGCATGCAGTAGCATGATCTCAGCTCACTGCAGCCTCCACCTCCTGGGTTCAAGTGATTCTCCCACCTCAGCCTCCCAAGTAGCTGCGATTACAGGCACCCACCACCATGCCTGGCTAATTTTTGTATTTTTAGTAGAGACAGGTTTGAACCATGTTGGTCAGGCTTGTCTTGAACTCCGGGCCTCAAGTGATCCACCCTCCTCAGCCTCCCAAAGTGCTGGGATTACAGGCGTGAGCCACCACACCCAGCCCACACTGGCTTTTAATACACTACATTTTTTAAGCCCCAGCTCTGCCTGCCCCCATCACTTCCCTTGATTCAGTATGAGCTTCTCATGGACAAATATTGATGTATACTGCTACTCAACCACGTCTCCTACTTGTAGAGTTTGTTCAGTTGGCTCTTTGGACCAAGTATGGGGCCTTTAATTTATGTCTATAACATTTCATCTTCTTGCATTTGACCCATTGCTAGCGAAACGATCTGCCACCTCATCCTTCACTGCCTTACTGAGAGGAGTACAACTGTCAGGCTGGGTACCCCCGGAGCACTTCATCCTCACCTGTTGGGTCGTACCATGAACTAGGTCTGGAAGCAGAACCACCTGCAGTGCAATTCCAGATTGTACCATTCACATTATATCCTGTGTAAATCGTGCCTTCTGTGGTCTGCCTGGAAGACAGGATGTCCGTGTGTGTGTGCATGCATGCACATGTGCACACACATGCATACATGCACACACACACGCTTACACCTCAATTCTTTGTGTTTATGGAGATTTATTGAAAAGGGAAAAGTAACACTCAAGAAAAGGAAGTGTGGGTATACTCAGGAGAGAGACATGCCGTATACCTCTACTCCGTCTGTTGGAAGATTACCTTATATATTTCACTTCAGGTGCTTGATCACGCTGGCCACAAGTGCTCTTTTTCTTCCTCTGAAGCTGTGAAGCTGCTATTTGTCAGGGCAGTCCTGATTGCAGTTACTCTTGCCTTTGTCTTTCAGTTTTGGAACCTCTTTGAGGCCAGGTGTCTTGGTCA
Organism: Aotus nancymaae; assembly: GCF_030222135.1. Taxonomy (NCBI): domain Eukaryota; kingdom Metazoa; phylum Chordata; class Mammalia; order Primates; family Aotidae; genus Aotus; species Aotus nancymaae. The sequence continues at coordinate 33,698,848 of NW_026988425.1, forward strand.
GTTCAGGTTACCGTAACAAATGACTATCTGTTACTTAAGTCTGGGTGGCTTAAACAGCAAATATTATCTCTCACAGCTCTGGAAGCTGAAGAGTCCAAGATCAAGGCACTGTCAGATTCCCTGTATGGCAAAAGCCCACTTCTTAGTTTGCAGAAATCTGTCTTCATTTTGTATCCTCACAGGGCAGAGAGCAAACTCCCATGTTTCTTCCTCTTTTTATAAGGACATAAATCCCACTAATGAGGGTTCCACCCTCGTGACCTACTGACCTCCCACAAAAGCCCCGACTTCAACTACTATCACATTGTGCGTGAGGCTTCAAGATATGAGTTTTGGTGGAACATAAGCATTCAGTCCACAGCAACAGGGTTAGATCCTGTAAGCTTTTGTGTCCCTGGTACACCTCATAGGATGCTTTTCCTTTTTTATTTTATTTTACCTTTTTTTGAGACAAAGTCTTGCTCCATCGCCCAGGCTAGAGTGCAGTGGCACAATCATGGCTCCCTGCAGACTCAACCTCCCTGCTTCAAGTGATCTTCTCACCTCAGCATCCAGAGTAGCTGGAACCACAAGTAAGTGACACCATACTCAGCTAATGTTTTGATTTATAGTAGAGATGGTGTCTCACTATGCTACCCAGGCTGGCCTCGAACTCCTGAGCTCAAGCAATTCTCCCACCTCAGCCTCCCAAAGTGCTGGCATTACAGGCATGAGCCGCCCAGGATGCCTTTCCTGTAGTTGGCCCTCAGTACAAGGAAGACGTAGGTCTGAGCAGCCTGGTAGTGGTGTTTCAAATCCCATAGCTTGCTGATTTCAGCACCCTTTAGGATTTATTCAAAATAGACTTAGATTCCAAGCTCACAAAAAGTGGGAAGAGAGGAAGGGCGGCAGATGGTAAAAAAGGCTAACAGTTGCTGGTTCCTCCCACTGTGTCTCTGAGGACACTTCCTCTCCCCATAGGATGATTAATACAGGGGTGTATATTCAGAAAACTTTTTCTGAAGATTTAATGCAACCAGGGTGGGGAGTTACATCATAGTATCACATAGCCAACTTTAAACGGAATATCAGCCATGCCTCTTCTTAAAAGACCCATGGCCAAGCCCACCAACAAGGGGCATCTCAGGGTAGCCTTTCTGAACTGTGTCTGGGCCTCTCCCCTCACACTGTGCTCCTCTTTCCCTGCTCCTTGGCAACATCTAAGCAAAATTTCTTCTGAGTCACGCCAAAAAATTCAGCAACCTCCAGCCTCTTCCTAAACCGAAACTTCAGCACGTAACTGTGCTGTCAGTGAAATACTTTGCTGACTGGCCATTTGATCCAGGACTCCACCCCAAAGCATCAGAGCAGACGTTTGAAATTACAGTTCTCTCTTCTTCACAGACCAATTTCTAGGCTGGGATGGCCTTTTTTTTAGCTCTCCCTTCTTCTGCCCACAAAAAAAGAGGCAAAAGAAAGTGCACATTTCCACTTCACGGCCTTATTGGTTGATTAATGAAGATGGGCTTTTGAAGCTGTCTGCCTTCTGGGATTGGTTTCACTTTACCAAGAGATAATGGCCCACGGGACCCTCTCACTCTTTCTTAATCTGGGTGGGCTGGTTTTCTATGAGGTTTAATCAGAGAAAAAGGAAATGAGCTCATGCAAAGCTAAAACCCCCAAAGACTCAGATTCTTATGTTTTTGAGTCATCTGTGCAATACTTCCCTTCACTGGAAAGCAGAAAACAGAGAGAGAGAAGGTGTATTGATTTCCCAGGGCTGCCATTACAAACATCGCAGACTGGGTGGCTCGAAACAACAGAAATTTCTTTTTTTTTTGAGATGGAGTTTCACTCTGTCACCAGGCTGGAGTGCAGTGGCGCTACCTCAGCTCACTACAATCTCTGCCTCCCGGGTTCAAGTGATTATCCTGCCTCAGGCTCCTGAGTAGCTGGGATTACAGGTGTGTACCACCACACCCAGCTAATGTTGGTATTTTTAGTAGATAGGGGGTTTCACCATGTTGACCAGGATAGTCTCTATCTCCCAACCACGTGATCCGCCAGCCTCGGCCTCCCAAAGCGCTAGGATTACAGGCATGAGACACCACACTCAACCCAGAAATTAATTTTCTTACAGAGCTAGAGGCCAGAGACCCAAACCAAGATGTCAGCAAGGTTGATTCTTTCTGGGGGCTCTGAAGGAGAATCTGCTCCCTGCCGTTCTCCATTGCCTGGTGGTTTGCTACTGTCCATGGCATTCCTGGGCTTGTAGATGCCTCACTCCAATCTCTGCCCTTGTCTTCACATGCCTTTCTCCCCGTGTGTCTGTGTTCAAATTTCCTTCTTATAAAGACACATGTGAGATTGGTCAAGTATGACCTCATCTCAACCAATTACATATTCCAAGGCCCTATTTCCAAATAGAGTTTATTTCCATTCTGAGGTTCTGTGTGGATGTAAATTTTCAGATATACTATTCAACCTACCACAGACAAGAAAAGGTGTGCTGCAGAAGTCTTCCCTTCTTTCTTGCCTGCTGGTGCTCATCCTGAACATGCATTTAAAAAGTAATAAATGAGGCTGGGCACAGTGTAGCTGATGCCTGTAATCCTAGCACTTCGAAGGAGGTCGAGGCGGGCCAATCACTTGAGGTTAGGAGTTTGAGACCAGCCTGGCCAACATGGTGAAACCCTGTCTCTACTACAAATACATAAATTAGCCAGGCGAGGTGGCAGGTGCCTGTAATCTCAGCTACTTGAGAGGCTGAGGCCGGAGAATTGCTGAGGAGGTGGAGGTTGCAGTGAGCTGAGATCATGCCACTGCACTCCAGCCTGGGCGACAGAGCAAGATGTCTCAAAAAAACAATGCAATAGAGCAGACTGGTTTAGACTCTGGGCTCTCAGTCGTGGAATCTGTGTGCACATCTCAGCCCTGACTCTGACCTATGTGAGGTTCTACTCCTTTTTTGCTTCCATCTCCCCATCTACAAAATAGGGATAATGATAGCCCCAACTTCAAAGGCTGGTTGTGAATATTATGTACATTAATCAATGTGGAGTGATTGGAACAGCTCCTGGCACATGGTTTGTGCTCAATATATGTTCCCAGCTGCCTATATTTTCTTTTTTTATTTTTTATTGCGGTTTTGGGGTACATGTGAAGAACATGCAAGACTGGCACATAGGTGCATACGTGGCAGTGTGATTTGCTGTCTTCCTCCCCTTCACCTATATCTGGCATTTCTCCCCATGCTATCTCTCCCCAACTCCCACCCACAACTGTCCCTCCGCTATTTCCCCCCAACAGACCCCAGTGTATAGTGCTCCCCTCCCTGTGTCCATGTGTTCTCATTGTTCAACACCCGCCTATGAGTGAGAACATGTGGTGTTTGATTTTGTGTTCTTGTGTCAGTTTGCTGAGAATGATGGTTTCCAGGTTCATCCATGTCCCTACAAAGGATGCGAACTCATCGTTTTTGATGGCTGCATAATATTCCATGGTGTATATGTGCCACATTTTCCCTGTCCAGTCTATCATCAATGGGCATTTGGGTTGGTTCCAGGTCTTTGCTATTGTAAACTGTGCTGCAATGAACATTAGTGTGCATGTGTCCTTATAGTAGAATGATTTATAATCCTTTGGATATCTACCCAGTAATGGGATTGCTGAGTCAAATGGAATTTCTATTTCCAGGTCCTTGAGGAATTGTCACACTGTCTTCCACAATGGTTGAACTAATTTACACTCCCAACAGTGTAAAAGTGTTCCTATTTCTCAACATCCTCTCCAGCATCTGTTGTCTCCAGATTTTTTAATGATCGCCATTCTAACTGGTGTGAGATGGTATCTCAATGTAGTTTTGATTTGCATTTCTCTAATGACCAGTGATGATGAGCATTTTTTCATATGCTTGTTGGCCTCATGTATGTCTTCTTTTGTAAAGTATCTGTTCATATCCTTCACCCACTTTTGAATGGGATTGTTTGTTTTTTTCTTGTAAATCTGTTTTAGTTCTTTGCAAATTCTGGATATCAGCCCTTTGTCAGATGGGTAAACTGCAAAAATTTTTTCCCATTCTGTTGGTTGCCAATTCACTCTAATGACTGTTTCTTTTGCTGTGCAGAAGCTATGGAGTTTGATTAGGTCCCATTTGTCTATTTTGGCTTTTGTTGCCAATGCTTTTGGTGTTTTGGTCATGAAGTCCTTGCCTACGCCTATGTCCTGAATGGTTTTGTCTAGATTTTCTTCTATGGTTTTTATGGTGTTAGGTCTTATGTTTAAGTCTTTAATCCATCTAGAGTTAACTTTAGTGTAAGGTGTCAGGAAGGGGTCCAGTTTCTGCTTTCTGCATATGGCTAGCCAGTTTTCCCAACACCACTTATTAAACAGGGAATCCTTTCCCCATTGCTTGTTTTTGTCAGGTTTGTCAAAGATCGGATGGTTGCCTCTGAGGCCTCTGTTCTGTTCCATTGGTCTATATCTCTGTTTTGGTACCAGTACCATGCTGTTTTGATTACTGTAGCCTTGTAGTAGAGTTTGAAGTCTGGTAGTGTGATGCCTCCTGCTTTGTTTTTTTGGCTTAGAGTTGACTTGGCTATGTGGGCTCTCTTTTGGTTCCATATGAAGTTTAAGGTGGTTTTTTCCAGTTCTGTGAAGAAGGTCATTGGTAGCTTGATGGTGATAGCATTGAATCTGTAAATTACTTTGGGCAGTATGGCCATTTTCACGATATTGATTCTTCCTAACCATGAACATGGAATGTTTCTTCATCTGTTTGTGTCCTCTCTTATTTCGTTGAGCAGTGGTTTGTAGTTCTCCTTGAAGAGGTCCTTTACGTTTCTTGTTAGTTGTATTCCTAGGTATTTTATTCTCTTTATAGCAATTGTGAATGGCAGTTCATTCTTGATTTGGCTCTCTTTAAGTCTGTTATTGGTGTATAGGAATGCTTGTGATTTTTGCATATTCATTTTGTATCCTGAGACATTGCTGAAGTTGCTTATCAGTTTCAGGAGATGTTGGGCTGACACGATGGGGTCTTCTAGATATACAATCATGTCATCTACAAATAGAGACAATTTGACTTCCTCCTTTCCTATTTGAATATCCTTTATTTCTTTCTCTTGCCTGATTGCTCTGGCTAGAACTTCCAGTACTATATTGAATAGGAGTGGTGAGAGAGGGTATCCTTGTCTAGTGCCAGATTTCAAAGGGAATGCTTCCAGTTTTTGCCCATTCAGTATGATATTGGCTGTTGGTTTGTCATAAATAGCTTTTATTATTTTGAGATACGTTCCATCAATACCTAGTTTATTGAGGGTTTTTAGCATAAAGGGCTGTTGAATTTTGTCAAAGGCCTTCTCTGCATCAATTGAGATAATTATATGGTTTTTTCTTTGGTTCTGTTTGTGTGGTGAACTTGCATATGTTGAACCAGCCCTGCATCCCCAGGATGAATCTTACTTGATCATGGTGGATAAGCTTTTTGATGTGCTGTTGCAATCGGCTTGCTGGTATTTTATTGAAGATTTTTGCATCTATGTTCATCATGGATATTGGCCTGTAGTTTTCTTTTCTTGTTGAGTCTCTGCCGGGTTTTGGTATCAGGATGATGTTGGTCTCATAAAATGATCTGCGAAGGATTCCCTCTTTTTGGATTATTTGGAATAGTTTCAGAAGGAATGGTACCAGTTCCTCTTTGTATGTCTGGTAGAATTCAGCTGTGAACCCATCTGGACCTGGGCTTTTTTTGGGTGGTAGGCTCTTAATTGCTGCCTCAACTTCAAACCTTGTTATTGGTCTATTCAGGGTTTTGACTTCTTCCTGGTTTAGGCTTGGGAGGAGACAAGTGTCCAGGAATTTATCCACTTCTTCCAGGTTTCCTAGTTGATGTGCATAGAGTTGTTTGTAATAATCTCTGACGATGGTTTGAATTTCTGTGGGTATCTGTGGTGATATCCCCTTTATCATTTTTTATTGCGTCTATTTGGTTATTCTCTCTTCTTTTTTATTAATCTGGCTAGTGGTCTATTTTGTTGATCTTTTCAAAAAACCAGCTCCTGGATTTATTGATTTTTTGAAGGGTTTTTTTGTGTCTCTATCTCCTTCAGTTCTGCTCTGATCTTAGTTATTTCTTGTCTTCTGCTAGGTTTTGAGTTTTTTTGATCTTGCTCCTCTAGCTCTTTCAATTTTGAAGATAGGGTGTCAATTTTAGATCTCTCCTTGCTTCTCATGTGGGCACTTATTGCTATGTATTTTCCTCTAGAAACTGCTTTAAATGTGTCCCAGAGATTCTAGTATGTTGTGTCTTTGTTCTCACTGGTTTTGAAGAACATCTTTATTTCTGCCTTCATTTAATTGTTTATCCAGTCAACATTCAAGAGCCAGTTGTTCAGTTTCCATGAAGCTGTGCGGTTCTGGGTTGGTTTCTGAATTCTGAGTTCTAACTTGATTGCACTGTGGTCTGAGAGACTGTTTGATTTCCGTTCTTTTGCATTTGTTGAGGAGTGATTTACTTCCAATTATGTCATCAATTTTAGAATACATGTGATGTGGTGCTGAGAAGAATGTATATTCTGTGGATTTGGGGTGGAGAGTTCTGTAAATGTCTATGAGGTTTGCTTGGTCCAGGTCTGAGTTCAAGTCCTGGATATCCTTGTTAATTTTCTGTCTCATTGATCTGTCTAATATTGACAATGGGGTGTTAAAGTCTCCCACTATTATTGTGTAGTCTCTTTGTAAGTCATTAAGAACTTGCCTTATGTATCTGGGTGCTCCTGTATTGGGTGCATATATATTTAGGATCATTAGCTCTTCTTGTTGCATTGATCCTTTTACCATTATGTAATGTCCTTCTTTGTCTCTTTTGATATTTGTTGCTTTAAAGTCTATTTTATCAGAGATGAGAATTGCAACTCTTGCTTTTTTTGGCTCTCCATTTGCTTGGTAAATCTTCCTCCATCCCTTTATTTTGAGCCTTTGTGTATCCTCGCATGTGACATGGGTTTCCTGGATACAGCACAGCGATGGGTTTTGGCTTTTTATCCAATTTGCCAGTCTGTGTGTTTTGATTGGGGCATTTAGTCCATTTACGTTTAGGGTTAATATTGTTATATGTGAATTTGATCCTGCCTTTTTGATGCTAGCTGGTTGTTTTGCCCATTAGTTGATGCAGATTCTTCATTGTGTTGATGCTCTTTACCATTTGGTATGTTTTTGGGGTGGCTGGTACTGGTTGTTCGTTTCTATGTGTAGTGCCTCTTTCAGGAGCTCTTGTAAAGCAGGCCTGGTGGTGATGAAATCTCTGAGTACTTGTTTGTTCACAAAGGATTTTATTTTTCCTTCACTTATGAAGCTTAGTTTGGCTGGATAAATTCTAGGTTGCAAGTTCTTTTCTTTAATGATGTTGAATATTGGCCCCCACTCTCTTCTGGCTTGTAGGGTTTCTGCTGAGAGATCTGCTGTGAGTCTGATGGGCTTCCCTTTGTGGGTAACCTGACCTTTCTCTCTGGCTGCCCTTAGCATTTTCTCCTTCATTTCAGCCCTGGTGAATCTGACAATTATGTGCCTTAGGGTTGCTCTTCTTGAGGAATATCTTTCTGGTGTTCTCTGTATTTCCTGGACTTGAATATTGGCCTGCCTTGCTAGGTTGGGGAAGTTTTCCTGGATAATATCCTGAAGAGTATTTTCCAGCTTGGATTCATTCTCTTCATCACATTCAGGTACACCTATCAAATGTAGATTAGGTCTTTTCACATAGTCCCATATTTCTTGTTGACTTTGTTCATTCCTTTTTACCCTATTTTCTCTAATCTTGCCTTCTCATTTTATTTCATTGAGTTGATCTTCAACCTCTGATATCCTTTCTTCTGCTTGGTCAATTCGGCTGTTGAAACCTGTGCATGCTTCGCGAAGTTCTAGTGTTGTGTTTTTCAGCTCCATTAATTCACTCATATTCCTCTCTAAGTTGTCCATTCTCATTAGCATTTCGTCAAATCTTTTTTTGATGTTCTTAGTTTCTTTGCATTGGGTTAGAACATGTTCTTTTAGCTCACGGAAGTTTCTTATTACCCACCTTCTGAAGCTTGATTCTGTCATTTCATCACACTCATTCTCCATCCAGTCTTGTTCCCTTGCTGGTGAGGAGTTGTGATCCCTTGTAGGAGGAGAGGTGTTCTGTTTTTGGGTGTTTTCATCCTTTTTGCATTGGTTTCTTCTCATCTTTGTGGATTTATCCACCTGTCATCTTTGTAGTTGCTGACTTTCTGATTGGGTCTCTGAGTGGACGTCCTGTTTGTTGATGATGAAGTTATTTCTGTTTCTTAGTTTTCCTTCTAACAGTCTGGCCCCTCTGCTATAGGACTGCTGAGGTCCACTCCAGGCCCTTCTTGCCTGGGGATCATCTGCAGCAGCTGCAGAACAGTAAGGGTTGCTACCAATTTCTTCTTCTGCTTTGTCCCAGAAGGATACCCACCAGATATCAGTCTGAGCTCTCCTTTATGAGGTGACTCTTTGGATATACGGGGGTCAGGGAGCTGCTTGAGGAGACAGTCTGTCCTTTATAGGAGCTCAAGTGCTGAGCTGTGAGCTCTGTTGTTCATTCAGAGCTGCTGGGCAGGTATGTTTAAGTCTGCTGCAGCAGAACTCATAAACCCCTATTTTTTTTCCCAGGTGT